>NC_073705.1:5538527-6251027 GCF_023634085.1 Falco cherrug
CTGACTGGTCCTGGAGTTTGTTCATCCTGCCTAAAGGGTTCTCCCCACAGGAAGAATATTAATACTCTGGTGTTCAGTGTAACAGCTACCTGATCCATCTCCCATTGCAAGTGGGTCAAAGGAATGATGTTAGGAGTCAGCGCATCCTCCAGTGTGTAAGATCCAAGGGGTTCATGGAGTTGACTTAATGTCAAAGTGGGTACATCACCTGTGAGTAGTTGTACATAGAAGCAGTTGCACAAAATAAGTGTAAGAGATTTTGAAAGCATGGAAGATATAGGAGCATCTGGTCAGTGTGAATTCTGGGGTTTTAAGTGCTTCACCCAACCCTGACCTGTTCCCGTCACTTTTATGTAGAGATTCTGACACTGCTGTAAGTGGCAGAGGCATAATATTAGAGACAGAACTAACTTATTTAAATTTTTTTTTATATATATATATATATTATTTTTTTTTTTTAGGATGGTCACATTGCAGCAGCTCTAGCTGGCCACCCATGTGTTTTTAGGCATCTGGTACCTGCTGCCCTTCTCTGCCTGCAGACCTCGCATGTTCAGGAACAGCCAGGGATGTAGTTCTCGGCTCTGGCTGGATAAGTTCAGGCCGTTGCACACGTGTTCACCGTGCTGCGTCGTGGCATTTCAGAGTACCATTTGTCTGAGCGTAAAACGCATTCTTTAACCAGAACGCGCAGTATCCCATGGGCTGGTTTAAGTGCAGTTACAAGTCTGCTTTCCATGCAGGGCATTTGTGGAGGAGCTTTCCACACTTCTTAACAAAATAATGTTCTTGGGATGAATAAGTCTTTGAGTCCTGCAGTGGACCACCCCTATCACTGTTTTTTATTGGTTTTGTGGAAGGATTGGGTCCCCAGTGATTTGGCTGGATTATTTATCTTCTTGTGTCAATTGTGTGTCTGTTCTCATGTTCCGTGCGATTTTAAGTTGGGTAGAGATATAATTGGGTGTCCCTTTCTGTGGGCATTTGGTTACTTTTATAGATTTTACGTAGCACCTTTTCTTTCCCTAAAACATTGCTATTGTTGTCTAGGTGTTCTTATTTTGGGGCTGGAGGTAAAGGAGAACTTGAAATTACTTTTAAATGAAGGAACTTTCTATTATATTTATCTGTCTAGAGGCAATAAATCTGTTTCAGCAGATTAAATACTGACTTCTTTATAAAACCCTGTTTTCTCAAACCTCTTATCAGCAGCACTTGGCAGTAATCACACCTAAGGAAACTTATAATTTTCCTCAAGGAGGTGACACTGACAGAATTAAAAATGAAGGAGCCCCCTGAAAAGCCAGTTCATTACAAATTAACAGTGGTCCTAGCAAAGCAGTGGGCTAAGGCGTGTCAAATAGTGATATGGATAAAGAAACCCAGCATTTTAAACTGTCAGAGCTCGGAGCATAGCTAGCCTTAGAACAAATTAATCACATATTGTCAACGCAAAGTTGCATCAAATTAACACATCGGATTCCAGCATATTAATGTGAGAATGCTTTCACCTGATTATTACTGCAAACCATTGCCACTCTCTGGCTGCAAAGATATAATTAAATTGCTAAATAGAAAGTGCATATAATATCTCTGCATGCATTTAGGATGCATGAGCTGAAAAGATCACATCCTAGTAAGTGACAGTTTCTATTTGTAGGAAAACTTTACTTTTTTTTTTTTCCCCCTCTCTTTTATTTACTTGGGAGTACTAGAGTATGAAATTAGAAAAGTTAGTAATGTTGTTTGCACTCCATACAACTTTAGGTGAAATACAGGTTTAATTTAACTGATTTGCTGTGCTGCGTGTGAGTACGTAATTAACTTCACTCTTCTCTGTACTTCCCTGGGGGCCAGAAGAGGGAAGAAGAGATACTTTGTTGTTTTGAAAGAATATGAAAAAGCAGATGTTAATACCTTACTGAAGATGCTGTTGATTGATCTTAGGGAGGTTGCTGGTAAATTTGGTTAAAATAAAACTGTACTTAAAATCTGTTGAGATCAGATAGCGCTCAAATTGGATACAAGCTTATTGCATGGTGCTGTGTCTGTTGATGTGTCTTTCCTTATGAATTTGTTACTTGCAAAAAAACCCATCCTGGTATTGTATATTCATCACAAAGTGCTCAGTTTAGTTAATCTACGGACAGACAAAAGGCAGTGCTGTAACAAATCCAAATGTATTATTTAATTATCCTTTGTAGAATACTTTAATAATAAAATAGTAGCCTGCTGAGAGTTCCCAGCTCTTTGCTGTGTAGCCTTTCAGGGAACACTGGGTAAATGGTTGCACCGGTGCCTGCGCTCTGCGGCCAGCACCCACTGCCTCTCCTGCCCGACCTCTTCCTGCAGCCTCCCTGTATTAACGTCTCATCCCTTCAATCCTTATATGCACCGTTATCAAGAAGATTATGTTTAAGCTTGATTGTAAATGCCTATTATAATATGCTTTTCTCTTGAAAGGTTCTTTTCACCTCAGCCGCTTGTAAACTGGCACACTCCTCTCTAAAGAGGTGTGAGCACTGGAGAAATGTTGAAGTTAATGAAATATGTGAATAAAATAGTGGGGTGTGCTATGGTTAGTAAGGACGCATGTCAAACACTACATTCTTCCTGTAGCAAAGAAAAAAAAAATTAATCTTATGCTTGATGTATTGAAGGCAGTGTTATAAGACACTAAAATTATTGTGTAATTTTAAGAAGGCTACATGGCTTCAAATTTGTCTCCTGAGTCGATGGCATCATGACATCCCTCATGCTCCATTGAACTCTAGCGTAGACACCAATAAAAGAAAGTTTAAAATACCTGTAAACCACCATTTGTCAGTAACTGTTTCTGTAAGACCGGGATGCTTTATGGGGAGGTTAAGCCTGAGCTGGGTTGGGTGTTGGTTGCCTTACCTCGCAGTTTCTTTGATTAAGAAGCAACAAGTAGAAGGCGCACGTTTAAGTGTAAAGTTACAGGCCTTTGCTTTTGTGGGAGAAATTGTAATTCTGCTTTGAATATTTTAATTTCAACAAATGCCATGAAGCGAAGACCATTGTGAATACAATTGGGAGCTCGTTAAATGGTTCTGACTTTGCCTGGTGTCAATAGAGGACCTGAGAGTTTTATGGGAGCTCTTACAAAACGTCCAAATTATTTTTCTTAGCATGAAATCTTACTTAAAAAAAAAAAATTAAAAAGGAAGAACAACAGCTGGTACAATGAAACATACAGGAAAATTTTAATGAATGACCAGTTTGGTGATGCATTTAAATAAAAAGCCTCTTTTTTTTTAGATCATGGTCATTTAAAGCAAGCTTAATTAGAATTAAAGAATTTTAAAATAGTTTTTATAACATACTTGTTAATCTTTTGGCTGAATCATATTGCATTTTATGCTGTCTAATTGATTTTTAGCAATTTACTAATGTCATTATCTTTCCCTTAATTACAGATCAAACCAAATAAAAAATGTATTCACAAGTTAAGGTTCTTAACAGCCAAAGTAATATGGATAATGTTTTATTAGCAAATGTTTTTAATGTCTGCTGTTTGCAGGGGGGTTGGTTATATACATTTAACAGACATGTTTATTGTGAGAAAGATTTCTGAGGGAAATAAGGTATTGGGTTAGGTTTCTTTTGATTTCTCAGAGGATAGTCTTTTAGAGTATGTCTGTACTCTGACCTTTGTACTTGAAAAATAATTTTAAAACATTGACACTAATTATGGAGTAAGGACTCCTATGGGTCTCTTCAAGGACCATAATATCACAACCAAAGAATTCTGGTTTTGTAATTAAACATTAAATATAAATGGAGTAGTAATTGTTTTACTTTTGTTTCCATTATAAATTGAGATTTTATTGAATTATTATGTATTTATTTAAGATTTCATTAAATATTTCCTACTTAGAATTTGTAAAGGTGATATAATGGTCTCGTTTTTTTCCATGTGAGATTGTTTTATTTACCTATCTGAAACAAATAGGTAAATAATTCTCAGTAGCTACTCTCTGTAGAGTTTGAATTTATTATACAATGTATATGATGTGATATGATTATATGATGGGGGACTAAGTCCTGGGGAAAAAAGTGTTGAAAACACTTTATGTAGAAAAGTGTTGTGAAACCCTCTTACTGTGTCTTGCATTTCAGAGTGGTGTGAGGTTTTTTGATAATGGGTTTTGGGGTTTTTTTTAGTGGTGTCATCTGCAGGAGAACAGACTTTAATCCTGTATGAATTAAACTTGCTTGAACTAGCCCATCAGTGCATTTTCACATGCAATATTTGAAGGGCAAAATCTTCCTAAGGTTAAACTTTTCAGTAGTTTTTTTTAAAGGTACCACTTAAACGACACATGGCTATTGCAGTTGAGCAGAAGAGATCCATTTTTTAAGGCTGGTACTTCGTGATGGATGAAAAGGTGGCATAGCAGCACCTACTCAGTTTCAGGGAGAGAGGTGTAATGTAAGAGTTGAAAAGTCTTAGTCCTGCAGTTCTTCCCCCAATATTGTGGTCATCTGGAATGCTGATACAGGTTCCCTACACACAGAATGCATTTATTTCTTTTTTTAAATAATTGGTTTAAATGGCATTTGGCTTGAAATGACCTCAGGTGAGAGCCCAGCCCTTCCGTTAGGACAGCAGGGGTCATGCCTGGCTTGTTTGAAGGGGGCATTTCCAAAGGGAAATGGAGCGTTAGTGCTGAATGAAGTGGGCATGAGTAGGAAGTAAAGATCTTTTCCATTTCAAGATAAAAATGTAAAGAAAATTTATGGAGAAAAGGTATAATTATCAGAGATATTTTAGCCATACTGGAATTATTAGGCCAGTCTTCTGAAAAGTATCATGAGAATATTAACTCTGCAGAAAGCTGTGAGTCCAGGTTTTTTCTCAACTGTAAAGTCTGAGTCATTTGTATCGTTGCAGAATGTATAAAATATACTGTGTAAAATGTATTTATAAAAGTAATTTTGTGGGCACAATAATAGGGAAAACAGTACTTAATTAGGAAAATAACATAGAATTTCAGTGCACATTTATATGTAATGTAAATATTATTTTCCAAAAGAAGTGGTATGAAATTTTCCTAGCCAGTCAATTCTTTTTGCAGTCATACTGCTAGTAAAAACAGAGTGTCAAGTCAGCCACAGAAAATCTGTTAGGTTGCTATCAATACAGTTAATTAGAACTTCAAATTTCTTGAAAAGATAAATCCAAGGTCTGAACTTGTGATGTGGACTTGAGGGATTTTTTGGGTTGAGTTGGGTTAGGCTGGGGTTTTTTTTTTTAATTGCTGGGAAAGGGTAGAATTAAGTCTTGGGTCTTGCAAATCTTTATTCGATAAGATTTGCAATATCTTTTATTTATATATATATAAAATTTAAAAAAAAATTTAAAAAAATTTTTCTCAGCTGCCCAGCTCTTGGCCACCCCCTCAGTGCTGGAAAGGCAGCGTGCCTGCTGCTGTGCTCCCGGCGCTGCTGGCACCCCCTTGGCTGTGGGGCTCGCTGGATGTGCCAAGCCTGAGCTGCCGCTGCTCTGGCCAGAGGAACGCGGGAGTGGGTTCCGCGGCTTTAAATGCGATTTGGCAGCCAACCCTGGTATTGCAGGGTTGCCATGTTTCTTAAGCTCTGAAGAGAAATCATCAAACTGGAGGAGGCAGCTGAGACATCCCTTCCTGAAGAGGCTTTAGTATTTTTCTTGGAATTGGACTCTGTTCTTCTTGCAAAAAAGAGGAAATAGTGCTGTTAAATAAAACTAAGGCATTTATTCTTTTGTTAATCAATTTTTGTAGTACAAAAACTTTGACTTGTATTGCTGGAAGTGCAATTGTTTAAATTTAGTTTGATTAAATGAGAATATCTCACTGACAAGTAATATAACCAAGTCCAAATCTACATAATTTTTCTTGGTGTAATTCAGCCCTAGGATTATTTATTATAGATCATTTTCTGAGGGCTGCGCTTTTTATTCCCATGACTTTTTTCTCATATGAACTAAGCCAGAGGAGGTGACGTGGGCCGGCCTCACGTGTGGCAAGCTGCTCTGCTGCTGCCGGCAGTGGGGGTGCTGCGGGCAGAGCGGGGTGTCGCGTTGGTCACAGCGGGTCAGGCCCCTGCTGGCCTGAGGGACGTCCCCAGCCCAGCGGCATGTACTTGCTCCTGGAGCCTCGCCGAATAATGCAGGTGTCTTCCCCAGTGTGAGGAGACATGGGTTTAGGGGGCAGGTTTAGTGACTGGAAGTCGCCAGGTAGAGGAGATAAAATCCCATCTTCGTGAGTAGCCTGACTGCTATGTCATTTTCCATCTCTCTGATGGTTTTTAAATTGAGGGGGAAAAGCTGTTGCGATAGTGTCACTAAACACTGCAGAACATATTTCCACATGTAAAACTTCCTAGATAGGAAATTCCAGTTAATAATAATTTGGGGAAGAACCTGTAGTAAAACTGGAACGTATTAACTATTAAGAGTTTAATTTGAGCTCTGGGGGAAATGATCTATCTAGATAGGCACAGTAAAAATGATGAGATTTCAGGCAGGTTTTATTGATGATTTTCCCTTTCTTTTTAAGAATAATTGAGTCATTTTAATGATAAGCCTTCCTTGGCTTCTTTGAACGGACTGCATGTAATTAGTTGTAGCTTCAACTTTGAAATGTTTTGACAGAAAATATGTCATTTAGCTCATAAATTTTTTCTAGCATCTGCCTTTAATATTTGTTCATTTTCTGCAACATACAACTTTGCTACTTCAGGTCAAATTCCAGATACAGCTCTGTTTTCTTTGTTATCTCGATTGTTTCCTTCAGGATGAGGGAGAATAATTACACAGAACATCTTTTCCAAGCAGCTGGAGTCAAATTCCAGCTGACTGCAGCACCTGTGAAGACGGTACCTCTGCCGCGGGGCTGCGCGGTGCCGTGCCAGCCCGGGCTGCGCGGTGACGATGTGCTCCGGAGTGCACAGACTCGTCCTCATAGCGCTACTGCCCTTCTGTGAGCTTCAGATGGCAATAATGCCAGTGAATGCAAAGTATCTGGTTTAGACTAATTAGAGGGATGATTTGTGAAATGCTGGCTATTTATTTAATTAATCACCAGCACAAAGCTATAAAACCCATATTTTAAAAATCCCTGTTAGTTTGCCATGTGGTTAATAGATTGTGGCACATTAAAAAGTGACACGGTGATGTATTAAAAATGTTCCACCTAAGGTTGGCTAATGTCCTCGAGGAACTTAAGCCGTCTGCTTTGTGCAACAGAAGCGTAGGATTTGAGGCTGATCTGTTTAAGGATTGAATATTTCTGAAAACATTTATCTTTTGTATAGCATCTGTTCATTAAAATATGTTGTGGCGTATTTCTTAACGTACAAATAATGTTTATGGTGTAGTTCTAATTATAAGTTTTTTGTTGCATTTTGTTGGTACGAAGAATAGCACTATTCCTCAGTGTTAAATTGTAATGTTGATTACTAAGTAAAATATAAATAATTCTTCTAAAGTAGGCTATTCCTTCTCTTCGCTACATGGAAACTAAGGATAGTTTTGTGTAATGAATGCATTTTTGTTGCAGATGTAGCAGTTGCGTTTTGATAAATTTGGATATGTGTTTTCATTCTTCAGCAGAAGTATCGGAACGGAGTAGATAAGGGTTTAATATCCCCAGTTAGCTCAGTGCCATCGCAGCCGGTGGGAATTGCAGCCCCCTGGAGAAGGGCAGCTCCAGGCCCTGTGCCTGGCACCGGCGGTGCTGTGGGCAGCGTGCTGACCCGCTGTGCAGGAGGAGCTCCTGCTGGCTCCTGGCAAAGTGACATGGGAGCGCGGTGGGGTGAGAGATGGACGGGGTCCTTTTGTCCTGAAAGTGATACCTTGATGAAAGTCAGTGAGGCCTGGGCTGTAAAGGGGACGAACTTGGGGTTTAGTGGAGGCCACCCCTCCATAATAACGGAGGGACACTTCCATTCCAAATCAGATCTGTCAGAAAAAAGTAATAACAAGAAATCATCATATTCATAGTACTTCAAGTAAAACAGTTTTTAAAGTGAGTTGTGTCAACGAGTGTGTGTTAATATGATTGAAGTATGCTGTTACAAGAATTATATGTCTTATTCTTTGCTCAGGACTTAAGTAGTTTTATTAATTGTGCGAGTGAATGCCAAGAAAGAGCAGGCAAGTACTTTGAGATACTTGATTGTGTGGTTATATATGTAAATCGTAGTTTTGAGGTGTATATAAAAATTTGTTCAGGTGGAAGCGTGGAAGGAAACTGTCCAGCTCTGGAGGTTATGTTTCTCAGCTGTGTGTTGTATAATTAACTGGTACATTAGGAGGGGGGCTGGAATAAAACATGAGTATGTTAATGCAGCCTGGAGCTGATGTTGTAGTGATCATTGCAATGCAGATAGCGCATTTCTCATAACTGCTGCTGCCTACTGGAGCCTTTGAAACATCTGGACCTTTAATTGAAAAATAGTGTGGTGCTGTACAAAGCAGACATGCTAAGTGAAGTCAACAATTTAGAATAAAAAATAATAGTGTGTTATTTACCTTGTAGTTAAATATTCATACTTTGTTATGCTTTGTGTAACAGGAAATTACTGGGTTAAATTTTTATGAATAGTGACAGTGTGAATAAGATAAATTAAGTATTTAACGATGTTAATGGAATTTTACATTGTGATCTGCTAACTCTGCAGCACAGGCTAGGACGATACAAAGGAGATCCACTCCTCAGGAAGGAACAACTTTGAAGCTTCATTGAAAATCTGTGGGGACTGGCAGGCATGCCGAGTGTAGCGTGGTCACTGCTGCCAGTGTTGAGCCAGTTGTCCCAGTGGCCTCACTGCTGGTGTTTTCCATAAGTGACTTGAGCGTAACAGAAGTAATCCTATGGCTGTAGTAATGAAAAATACTGATATGGCTTAACCACCTGATGAAATAAATATCATTCCTTGTTTTTTGCCGTAGTAGGGTATCGTGTGGTGCATTGGAGAATAAAAAAGGGGTAGAACTGCCCTGTATTTTCATACAAACACTATGGCTTAGTGTTATGCCCCTGAATATTAACATAATGTTCAACTGAACAGGCATTCTCTCCAGCTCTGTTAACACTGGACAAATGAAATGAACAGACTATAAATATTTAACCATCATATTATGTTAGATGCTATTCTGCTCAGTGCACCAAAATCTACTAGTTGCAGCTACATGTTTCACTGCTGGCTAGTGTGGGTCTCAAGATGCTGAGGCTGATGAACATGTTCATCACCTTGCTTTGCTGCCAGTGTGTTCGCTCTGAACCATATGCCGGCAGTGTCCTTGTATTGCGCTGCAGTGTGAGGGTTTCTGCCACATGCTTGTTGAAAGCTTTTAAGATATTTGGTCATCTAAACTTAAGAAAACAGAACTTTTTTTTACATGGCCCTTCTTTTTCTGCTCAGCCCCTCAAAAGCTGTTTTGCTTATGAGTGAATATGACTGACTGTTTTATTCCCACTTATTTTGGATGAAGAAATAATTGCTCTACATTTTTAAAATTATTTTTTTTTTATTCAAGAGCGTAGAAAATAGTGCTTTTCAGTGATGGTCTTAGAAGAATACAGCCCTACGTATTGCCATAAACATCTGTGCTGTAATCTGTTAGAAGTTTTGTTTGTGTTGTAAATGTTGAGTTAATATATTTCAATTTTTTCCACTTCTGTATGTTGTTTAAATACATATGTGGGTAAGTTACATTTAGGAGCTGATTGCTGGCTCACATAGTATATTAAATACCCTGTCACCTAAACCAAAAAACATTTCACTGAGTTTAAAAGTGAGAAGACATTTTACATTTGGAAAAGGATAAGCATTTGTTTCCATTTTGTCTAATGTTTAGCATTGTTTGCTGGGAGGTGAGTCAATGACTTGAATTAATTATAATTACTGAAGAGACATACACTGATTGAGCAAATAAAGTAGTAAGCTCATTTGTGCCAAGGCCATCTAATTAAATGCTAACTTTGGATAAGCTAGATGTGCATGAAAGATTAATTTCAAGAGGTTTTTATGACTCCCACTAAATAATGATTCAGTAAAATCTTTGCATTATATCATTAGAACATCTAATCTTAAACTGATACATTTAGTCACAGAACTCTGTTGTACAGGAAGATGCAGTAAATTATTGTTGAAAATTAATCACTTTTCTCTAACAAATGCTTACGAACTTTGTTTTAATTTTCTACTGTGGTGTGCAGTGAAGCAAATTAGAAGTGAGAAGGGTACGTCATGTGCATTTTTCTGAATGACTGTTTCATTGCCTCCCCATTATGCAAGTTCTTCAGAACTACATTTTAGGAGTAAGTTGTCCTAGGGATGGACAGATGGTACCAAACTTCCTTTATCATGCAGAAGAATATTAGTAGCCCCACAAAAATCTATTCAAGATATACATCATCAGGTATTTGAGGGAAATATATATTTTCCCATGGATTTTGATTAAAAGTTAACTTTAAATCTTAGAAAGACTTCTTGTGTTGTGAGAATTATTAAAAGTTTAAATATGTATTCTTTTCTTTTTTAAGATACTGTGTTTGTATTTAAAGCATATTAATTTTATTACAGAATATTAATGATACAGATAATTCTAAAACTATATGTAGCCAATGAAGATAATTCTACCTGCAGTTTTCTTGTCATAGTTGTGGTAACCAGTATTTATATAATTAAACACCACAGCTTGCAAATACAATCCTAGAAAATCCATGAGAATTCATCATTTGAGTTGCCTGTCATATCCTTCCCTCATACTCTCGTGTCTAGAAGTACCAGCAACATATGTATGTGCTGGTGCTGCTGCTTATGTTCTTGTAATTAGCCTGGCTACTGTTATGATATATCACCAAGTATTACTGTACTGTTTTGTGGCTTTCTTGATTTTAGACAACACAAGAAGCAAGGATTCACAGGAGCAGTAGTCTTAGATACCAAGTTATTCTTTCAAAAGAAATCTGTTAATTAATGGGAATAAATTTCCTAAGCTTAGCCACTGGTTATCATCAAAGTACGTAAATGTGCATTGAGCTGCTTCATTTAAAGTATAAAAAATAGAAAGCAGAAAGTTGGGGAATTAACAGGCTGTACTCTTCAGCAATGTCAAATAACAGACATAATTCTGTGCAGCTCTTGAATAGCAGCAGAAAGAATAGCTGTAATGTGCCAAAGAACGATGGTGTGCCAACCACCGAGAATGCTGATGACGGTGATAGAGAAAAGAGAAATATAAAGAAACGAAGTGATTTATGTCCACAGCACACTGTTTGTGTGTTTAATTTGGGAAACAGTATCCCTGGGTTTTTGCCTGTTCAAGCCTGTGTACACTGCACAGTGCCATGTCTCCTCCAGTGAATTGCAGATGATAAAACATAATTTTGCTTTGAGTAAGTTGAAAATGCTATAGAAATAGCAAATGGAAATTTTCACAAGATCAGACTGTAGGACAGTACTAGATAGCCTTAAGAGAATCAATTAATAAAAATACTGAGAAAGTTTTCTATGTTTAATTGTAACTGGATACACAGCAATCATACTCCTTGCTTCCTTAAAGGGTTGGTGGAATGTAACATCTCTAACAATAAAAGCTTAATGGAATCAGATTTGTGATTTTCTAGAAAATTAACGAGATATTTTGTCAATTTTATTCCAGGCTTCATTTGTCAGAATATACAGTGTCCAGTGACAAGCTAAAAGAATTTTTTGACAAATTAACTATGCCACAGGTGACAGATCAGGAAAATGTTAATTTAACAGCCCCTTTATGCTTCCCAGATTTATTGGAGGCTATTAAGGAAACTCCAAATGGTAAGGCCCCTGGCCCTGAATAGATTTTCCATTGAATTTTATACAGGATCTATTAATAAAGTTTGATGCTGCCTTTTTGAATATATAGGTAATTGTACTTCATCTTCTGGGTTTCCTCAGCATTTACAGTTGGAATACAATTTTTAGTTGGGAGAAAAAAGTAATTATGCTTCCAGTAGTGTCTGTAATCTGGTTCTGAATGATTCCTCCTAAAGAAGAGACTAGAAGCGCCATATAAAACCCACAAGTTATTACTAGTTAAATCCAGCGTGGCTAGGTCTTTGACTCTTGGCCACTGAGACTAATAATTGGATCCCTTTTATTCAGTCCCACCACCTACAAATCCTTACCTAATAAGCTTTGCACAGATAAGTAATTGAGCTCTGTGGGACTTCCTACACAATTAATATTTTGCAGGACCAGACTAAGGGTATGGATTCATTCCATTCTGTAGACATGTACCTGATGGTTTGGATTTCTAGTGCTACTTCAGAACAAATATCATCAATTTGCAATAAACACAGTGGAGATTTCCTCCAGACCCTCTGGACTTGGTGATTGATCAGTCTGAGCCTTGACCCACGTGGTAATAGGCCACACTAATGTTTCCTACCTAACGTGGCAATGAATGTTCTCATTACTAATAGTCTGATTGGCTTCCAAATCTCAGGTTTCAGCCTCTCTAATATCTTATGGCAGTCTGTTTTACAGCCCTTTTAATTAATAAAAATAATTCACTCACCTCTTCAAAGGTCTTGAGAATAATAGTGATGCTTTTGAGCCATTTGCCAGTACTGCTGCTGGTGGTGTTGCTTCCCTTGCTCAAAGAACAGTTGGAATCCTGATACGTGTATGAATAACCCCTGGTTTAAGTCACCTGTCACCTTGATGTTCGTGCTGAGTGTTTGTGAGTAAGAGAACGGGGATATCGATAATGGAGAGAGTTTGGGCAAGCAAGACGGTACAAATAAACTGGAGGAGGTAGAGGAGGTTTAGAGATGAGGAAGAACAAAGAGAAGTTTATTTAAAAACCAACAAACACAAAGCAACAGCACAGTGTAGGGCAAAGAAGAAAGGGGAGCACTGGGAAAGGTAGACTGAGGGAAGTTACAGTCATATTTCTGACAGCCATAAGATCAGGGTCCTTAGAATGCGTTTGTTTTATAAATACATGTGTTTATTGGATTATGAGCTTATAAAACAGTCTGTACTTGTAGTAGGGGCTAATGGAATAATCTCATCTTTTTGGGTATTAGTTACAGTTCTTGGCTCATTTGTCCATTCTCTGGCTTTGTGCTGTCTGTATCACTTGTAACCTTGGCATTGACTCTCACATCTGGTTGTCGATTTTTCTTAGATTTTCCATTATTAGGGCTAAGCATTCCTTACGGTTCTGCCATCTTCGGATTTAAGTATGTAGCTAACTTAGCATGCCAAGAAGTCACATTAATTTTCTTGATAACTGCTGTTTACTCATTCAAATGCAAATATAGTTGAAACCACAGGTCTCCCGTTCTGGCTGGTACCTGCAGTCATGACCGTAACGTAAGTGATGCTCACAGCCCCAGGCGTGTCCGTACCTTGGCCAAGGGCAGGGATAGACTCTCAGACTGGTGATTCATTACCTGATACCGCCTTAGGATTTTTAAGAGGACTTAAAAATAAGTCCTGTGAGTAGGGAACCAAGTGAAGAAAGAAAGTAAACAAACCTGTATTTTTTTAGAAGTTGTAGTTCTGTTGTGTTCATGATTTCCTTGGTGAGGTTTGTTCACGGGCCTGGCTGTACCGGACGAGTCCCAGGCACACTAGCTCACCCAGAGGCTTGTTAAGGCTGATCCAAACAAGGTGAGGGAATGTCACCTATTCTGTTACAAATCTTAACGTTTCCTTTTAAATAAGTAAAACAGATTCCTTCCTACCTTAAAAACATGGGAAGGAGAGGCATCTGCACTATAAAAATGCTTTTTTTAAAAACAAATTAATTACATTTGGATAGATTTTAATAATACTTTTAGCTATGCTATTATGAATAACTTTAATCTCTAAATTCCTGATATTTCTCTTAATTTATAATCACACTGAAGGATCAAATGTTTTTTAACAATATATTGATATCAGCACATGGCATTTAACTCCGTTTTATACTCTCATTATAGATGTATAGTATTGAATCCTTTTATCCTGTTACTTAGAATTCTGAGTGATTAATCTGAATAATACTTTCTTGAGGCCCATATATGTATAGAGATAGATAGAGATGCGTAGTTATGTCAGGGGTGGTTTTGAAGAGGGGATCAGGATATACAATCTTTTGTCTGTTTAAAAGATTACTGGTTTAAAAATATGGTCCTGCCTGCAGTAGATTAAACATTTTTTCTTGTAATGCAAACATTACAGATCTTTATGTTGCTACATATTTTATGTTTTATTTAATTGTTAATCTCCACAGTGCCAAATAGATATTTTTTTAATGTGGTGAGCTCCAATAAAACCCAGTATTAGTTAATCCTCCTTGGTTGTCTTCAAATAGTTCAAAATAGTTCGATGGCTCCGTTGTGTGTGCGATTTTGCTCTTCTCTTGGTAACCCCAGGTCAAGCCTAAGGTTTATGTCATTTAAATGTCATCTTAACCTCCACGTGTGATCGACGCTCATTTTTGCCCAACTTTCTGCTCCGGTCATGTTGCCCGGTTTGATTTCCCTTGGGCGAGCGGCCCGCGTGGCTGGCAGACAGTGACCTGAGCTGCGCATCGGTGGCATCTGTGAGATTCCACTTTAGGTTTATGTGTAGCTCACTGCCAGCTGTGGTGGTCTTTTCCTTCTCCTCCTTTCTGTGGCAACGTGCTGGCCAAGCTCCAGTCTCCCCTTTTACGTACGCTGAGAGTTTCCCTGGGTTTTATCCTGTTGTGCATCCAGGTGTGAGCTCCTTTGGCTCCTGCTGGCAAGGCAGCGGGGGCGGGAAGGTGAAGGGGAAAGGAGGAGGAAGAGTCCCACACTAAAGCTGGAGGGGAACTAGAACGTTAAAAAGGAAGTAGCATTGGCGATCTGGCATGTTGCAGAACTAGAGTAACTAGTGATGAGACAGGCTGCTTTGGCACTGCTGTGGAAGATGCCTGTGCCTGGGTACCAGGGGGGTGCCAGCTGAGGCAGTGAGGCACGGTAAGTCGGTACTTCTGCACTTGAGGGGAGTGAGCTTTGGAAGTAGTGGGCAAGAACTACAGAAGAAAACAGAAATGTTGAAACAAGGGTAATGCTAGTGTTAAATACCAATGGGAAAACGGTTTTGAAGCTTCAGGTAGGCTTGTCAGTTCTCTCTTCCAGCCCATCCCACCCTTTTATTATTTTTTTTCTTCTTTTTTTTTTTTTCCATCCTGCAAGAACATGGGATCTTGCAGCGAATTTCAGACACTTTATGGAAATCTGTGAAATCATTGCCAAATATTTCATATCATTTTTACAGATACATTAAACAGCAGTGAAAGAACTGAAATTTAAACGTTCAAGCTTCTTCCAATTTTAAGTTGTAGCAGTGTATTTTAATCTTTCTACTGAAAAGAATTCCATCTGCACCAGATTTTGTATTAGCTCTGTCATACTTTTTTTTTTTAATACATTCTAATGAAATATATTTTCTCGACAGGGTCATGTTGGTACAACGGCAACCAAAAAAATTGATGTCTACCTCCCACTGCACACAAGCCAAGACAAACTACAGCCCATGACAGTTGTGACGATAGCAAATGCCAAGGTGCATGACCTGATTGGACTAATATGCTGGCAATATACAAGTGAGGGACGGGAACCAAAACTGAAGTAATGTTCTTTCTTTACTACCTCTTGATCTCTAATTTTCTCCTCTGCAGCCTTTTTGCATAATAAAATGGATTTCCATGTCAATGTTTTTATAGATAAATCTTAGAGAAACCACCTACACATTTATCAGTATTTCCTTTTGAGCATTACACATGCATCTATATCCACTTCTTTTTCAATTAAACTACTGGGTACTGTTTAACGATAAGCATATGAAACCCTGGATCTGTAAACGGATTGTAATTTCAAAATGCTCTATGTGAAAATAATACAAATCTTATCTTTTCTGGTGTCACAGGGGCATTTTTTGTTTTATGTCCCATCTATTTTTTGGTAGTGTTCTTAATGGCTAAGATCACAAGGATGTCAAATAAATCCAGAACTCATCTGTAACTCCCCCTCTTGTTTGTCCTGAGAGAAGGTACCCCGGTTCTGGCTCTGGTTTGTCTGCACGGTACCAGTTTCTCCTACAGCTTCATGGAGAGGGCAGTCGCTGTGCTGGGTGACACGTGTCGTGGAAGTACTGTTAGTATTGTCCTGAAGCCATAGAATAGATTTTAGCCGTAGAGAGTATGCCAAAAACTAGTCAGAATTCTGTCATAGAACTGCAGCATTACCACTTACTTGCTTTCTGCTGTAATTTTGCTGACATACTGACCTTAACTCATTATACACCTGTTAAAATATTTCTGGTTTTCTAAGAATTGACAGGTATAGGGGCTAAAGGTTCTTGTCCTTCCAGGCCATCATCCTGGAGATATCACTAAAATAAAGATGTGCAAATAAGGATCCTGAAAACAAAATAAATACTAGTTTTCTTTGAAATTGTGAATAAAATTGCATTCTTTAGTTTAAAAACCTCTGTCATGTGGTATTTTATAATTTCTACAAGACTTTGACCTCAGTCATGTTGGCTCTTTGCTGTAAAGAACATCTGTCTTGTCCTCAGAAATCTTAGCATCAGTTATCAGTGGATTTTTCAGTATCTTTCGTAGTCATTGCTTACATCTTCATTGTGAAAGAACCCTGCCCCTAAGATTTCTGTGACTAAATAATGGATTTGATTTGCTGTGCTGGAGAACTCGTGTTGTTCAGTTAGAGCTGTTACTTTGTCATGGTAGGTGACATAAGGTACGTAAAACAGGTACTTCAGAGCCACTCATCTGAGCAACTTTGGTTTTAAAACAGTTCTGTAAAATACTTCAGGTTTTGCTGGGTCATAGAACATAAAATAAGAACTTAAAATAGTTTGTTGTAGAGTTATTGGTAACAGATACTAGCAGGTGACTTTCCTGATCTAAAGAAGGTTAAAAGTTTTGTTTTTTTTCTGTACGAGCCAATTGTCACTTTTTCGTTGTTCCTGCAATATTTGATTAATAGTTTGGGGTGTGGTACTGGATTGTATAGTTTGCTCTTTCAGCATTTTTCAGAAGTGTTGAGGGCACAGTAATCTCTCCTGCTGTGGCACAGTTGTAAGGGCGAAAGGGAGGTGCTGAGAGGTCACTTGACCTGCCCTGCTTTAGGGTTAGTTGATTTCTGTTCAGCTGATACAGGGCAACACAGAAAAGCAGCCCCTCCTGAAAACAGTTTTGTGGGTATTGTTGCCTTGGATATAGGATTTCCCTTAGCTCTTCTCAGCAGACATATGAGATGTTTCAGAGGCTAAACACTTTCGGTTTGAGTTGTCATTCTTTAACACTGGAGTAGAAATAGAAAATTATTTGCAGATGGTGCCTTTTCATTTGCAGTTCATTAATTAATTTCATTAATTTGTTATTAATTTCTGTTCATTATATTGTAAGTGTCCTTTGTGTATGACTAGCTTATTTTTTAACGAGCAAGACACCACTAATGTCAATCTTTGGACACGTGTATATTTTTCAGGAGCACAGCACACCTCAAATGGAACAGCACCCATGAGTAGAGGTATTCCATGAAACATCTTTGCCCACAGCAAAAGTTAGCAGTGGGAGGAAGTAAATTTCACTGTCTGCCTTGAAGGATAGGATGTTATAATGTGTCAAAGAGTGATCATGGCCAAGGAGGCTGTCTAATGTAATCAAATCTCAGGACAGAAATAATAAAATTAATAATGGAGGCGTGAGTTCCCACGAACAGTCTAACAGCAGCAACTGAGAAATACATGCTCAGAGGAAGGGGCAGAGCCTCAAGGTTGCAAGAAGTTTGTTTTCTTGTGTAGTTCTTAATTATTTCTCATGTTTTCATCATCTTTTTTTTAGCATTGCTGACTGCCAGTCCCGTAGCAAGGAGTGAGTTAATTGTAAACTAATTCTCATAATTTCCAAATAAGGAAAGAGCTTGTGTAGGTTGGACATCCTCCATTTGCTATTGTTCCTGATCTAGTCGGTTTAGAGTATAAAAGAAAAAATCAGGATCATTGTGAGCACTGCACTAAGATACATATAGAGAATGCTTCAAGTGTGATACACAATGCGTGCAGAATAACAAATACACCTACCAGTGACGCAATTTGAGAATAATGAGGAGGTTGTAGACTTTGTAATTAAGAGAAGCAACCCCTCTGTCTTTAGGAAAAGAATATATTACTGCCTGATTCTTTTTCGTAAAAGGTAGATGTGAGACTCTGAAGAGAGTGAGTACTAGTTGACAGCTTTGGGAACATTTTGTATTCAGTTAGGCTGCCTTTTTTGTTATAATTGTATTACATTTGTCTATATTCAGTGTCTTGATATGAGGAACCACTGACAGTGTTAGCAGCTCTGTTGCTGGCCTCTTACATATGAACTTTGGTCATAACCCAGTGGACCATTCTCTTGCCGACCCCTGACAGATGTGCTGTAATGATTCCACGTGCAAAAAATAAACTAAATCCCTTTCTAGGAATGAATTAATAGTAAGATGCAAAATTCAAATAAACTCCCTATTTTTAGAAGTGAAGAATGGTATTACATCTGTCAGTTATACCTAACTTTTACATCCTGTCCATAGCAAACTGGGATTCTCAAGACTTTGAACCTTGTGATATGAAGCCTAAGGTTCAGGACTTTGATCTCACCCTGGTGGAAGTTCAAAATGCAGAACAGCTTTACCCATTGGGCTGGCTTTTTTCAACAGATTGTGTGTTAATGTTCAGAAACCCACTCCATGTTTAAGACATCTGTAACCCCTTTAATTTATGAGATTTAACCAATATTGTGTATTTTCAGTATAACTGACGGAAGATAAGTTGTTACCACCACCTTTTTTTGGCACTTGGATTGCTTGGAGACCGCACCGAATGTGTTCTGTTGCCTGCGTGTCTATGTGTTCCTCTGGCTTTAATGAGAATTATGCAAATGCATCAAGTACCAAATGGAAATGTTAATGTTACTTGTATAGAGCTTTAAGTGCACACAAGGCCGCACATTGCAGAATTCTGTCAAACAAATAGGTTAGACAATCAGCGGTGTGAGGCGGAGAGCACAGCTGTGGGAAGACAGGCGTTGGGTGACTGCTTAGACTGGGAAGCCTCATGGTGTGGGGTGACTTTTGAATTCTGTTGAACCGGACAGAAGGAGCGTGTGGAGCTTGGTGTCTGTATTCCCTCAACATGAGAAGGACATGCCCCTGCTGGAGCAAGCCCAGAGGAGGCCACGAAGATGCTCAGGGGCGGGAGCACCTCTGCTATGAGGACAGGCTGAGAGAGGTGTTCAGCCGAGAAGAGAAGGCTCCAGGGAAACCTTACTGCAGCCTGCCAGTGCCTAAAGGGGCTCGTAGGAAAGGTGGGGACAGACTTTCTAATAGGGACCGTTGCAATAGGACAAGGGGGAACGGCTTTAAGCTGGAAGAGGGTAGGTTTAGTTAGATACAAGGAAGAAATTCTTTACTGTGAGGGTGGCAAGACACCTGTACTGTTGCCCGGAGCAGCTGTGGGTGCCCCATCCCTGGCAGTGTCCAAAGCCAGGCTGGACAGGGCTTGGAGCAACCTGGGCTAGTGGAAGGTGTCCCTGCCTGTCACAGGAGGCTGGAATTGGGTGGTCTTCCCACCTAAACCGTTATAGGATTTAAGTATCCTATTTTTTTTTTCCCACCTAAACCATTATAGGATTTAAGATATGTAAGTGGAATAAAAGAAGGACCAGAAAGTCCTGCTGGACATTTCTCACTGCGTAAGCAGGATCCTCTGTATCTATTATTTGCAGCTTTTTTGTTTAGCTTGTTCCTAAAAAGACTGGCAGCAATGCAGAACTGTACAGCCTCCTGGCTGCCGGCTTGCTCCGGGGGTCAGGGTGTGCTGAATGATTCTCTTCCCAGCGCTCCCTTTCACCAGTTTCCCTAAAAGTTACTTAAGCACTCTTGAAGAAGTTAAAAATTAATTCTACAGCGATGTTCCCATTCTTCATAACAGTCCAGAGACTCATGAAAGTTTCTTGAATGGTATTGCAGAATTTTCAAAATTCATATGACAAACATTGCTGGATTACCTTTTCGTTAGCAAATTTACAGTTTACATTAATAGTAATGCATCATTATTACCTGTTTTATATAATAAATGTCTTTAGTCATGACAAGGTGCGTATAGATCACCTGGACTAAGCGCTCTCAATAAAGCACAGTTGCAACCAAAGGTTTGTGAATTAATTGAGAAAATTGCAAATCAGGTAGTCAGAGAAATAATTCATTGTCACATCCAATCAATAAACTTTGTAAATCAACTCATTTAATTCAAAAAATGATCTATATAGATCAAGCGACCAATTAAACAATTAGCATACACTTTGCAATTAATTAATTTAAGCATCAATCATGCAATTAAAACTCTAAATTTAAACTGCAGAGTTTAGAAACACACTGCCATGTGAACATTCAAGCTATACTTCATGGCGGTGGAAAATGCCTGGATGCTGGCAGATTTACAATAAGAAAGAATGCTTATTTGTAGGTCAATAATTTAAATATTAACAGCCGAAATAGATTTTAATGTTAGTAAAATACGATTTGGTATATATATTGTTTGGTATATATATTATTTCCCTATGGGCTTTTGTATCTGGAAAGAAAGAGGCTTAGATTTTTCTTTCAAATTTTCTTCACGCTGTAGCTGTTTAAAACTTTCTGTGTTATTTAGTTCTGCTTGTCAGTCTATACTAATTTGGAACTGCTTTTAGTGACTGGCCTTCTTAGGTATTTGAAAAAGGTAGCTTTTCTACTAATCACTGCTATTGCGTTGAACAGATTTTTTTACTTTTCCTGTCATTTATGATACTGTTTACGCGCCTGAGAGCATTCTCTGCTTTTCAAGCCTGCGTTCAATAAACTTTTTCACAATTGCTTGCTTTATGAAAAGATAGAAAGACACTGCTTGTTTGTCTTTTATTCTAAAATGTAATGGTCATGTAAATAAATACTTTTTCATAAATGGAGAAATACTTTGAGAAGTCCCTAAACTTTCTGTAGACTTTAGAATATTCTAATCACTGTCAGTATTTTGCTTCAGTTCAGTTAATGGTGAAGTGAGACTCACTGCTTTACTCTGAGGCTTTGGGGGCTTTTCTATTACCATGTGCTTATGGTAGCAAGATACGTGGGGACTTAGTTGAGTCATGTGTATTTACATGCCATCAGTGGCTTTTAAGTATATTACTCCTGTAATAGGCATGTCTGGCTGATTTGGTTTTTAGTGACTGGTATTGATCAGCTGAACTGAACTGGTCATCTAGCTTCCCCTGAGTAAACTTGGTCTGTCTTTGTTTCAGCGACAACGTCAATGCCTACTGTCTCCATATTGCTGAGGATGACGGTGAGGTTGACACAGATTTTCCACCCTTGGATTCCAATGAACCCATTCACAAGTTTGGCTTCAGCACTCTGGCGCTGGTTGAAAAGTACTCTTCCCCCGGCCTGGCAGCAAAACAGTCGCTCTTTGTTCGCATGTGAGTATGGGTGCTCGCTTTCTCCATCACTGCGAAACATCCGTGTGTCCATGCCACCTTCAGGTCTTTTTTTTTCTTTTCTACTTTTCTTTGTCAGAGTGTAGCGACATTTGGGGGGCGCGTGTGTTTGCGGTTGGCTGCAGATGATGCCCTGCCCCGGGATCTGTCCTGAGGCAGGTGGAAAAGGGAACGAATGCTGCTGGCGGCAGCTCGGGTGAGCCTGTCACCCTAAGTCTGAACCTACAGAAGAAGAAATACACCCCTCTGCCTGTGATTAGTGGGGAACACTGAACTGCTGCACTCCCACTAGTACATACTCAGAATTTACACAGAGTTTGAGCTCATAATCTTAATTTTGCTCCAGCCTTGCTGCTTATTTCTGAAAAATATGTTCTGAATAATAAATAACATATATAATAGCTTCAGAGAAAGAGAATTGTGAAGTCATTCGTGTTGGATATCCAGAGCCTTTTGCAACGGGTATTAAGAACTGATCTTTCTAGTGACTTTTCAGTTATTTGGGGAAAACAGATTGAATTTTAGCAGGAAAAAAGTGTACTTGTGGTGTTTGGGTATTCCATATATCTTTCAAATCCTGATAGACAAAGTCATAGATTTGCATTTTAAGACTGGTTAGTGGACTGAAAAGCAAGTAATTTTAAATACGAATAGTTGCAGAGTGCATTAATAACAACGCAGTGATTGAGGAGAGAAATGAACAGTAAATAAGCATGCCAGTTAGAATAGGACTGGACATACCACTCTAAAGCCCAGAATTTTGAAGAGGAAGACCCCATCGACCACTGAAACTTGAAGCTGTCTGGTTTGTAGCTCAAGAAGAATTTACTATGTCATTATGAGTGAATTAGCATTTGAGTGGTACATACTGTGCTTGATCACTTTTATTTTTCTTTACGTGTGAGTGAAAAATCCTTTAAACCATAAGAACGCCTTAATTACTATAAGAAAATACTAGCAGTATGAATGACTTCTTACTTGGGAAAAATATTTCATGTTTGGATCTCTTGGAATGAAAATGCAAATAGGGTTTTCCTGGTTATTGACATTTCACAACCATACAGCTGCTTCCAGTTTTGAATTATCAGACATTTAAAAAAAAATTCTGATGTATTTAATTACATTTGTATGTTCTTTATTGTGTACTATGTTTCGTAGCGACATTCTAAAGCGTCCTACTGAAAGAAATTTTCAGCAATCCCATGTGTATTTCCCAAAGGCCCATTCTCTGTATTCCACTGCATTAGGTCATTAGAAAAGAAAATATTCTGTCCACAGTATTTACAAATAAGTTATTCCAGGTAAATATATTCAGCTGTGCTGAACTGGGTGCAGTCGTGTGGAAGCTGATAGAGGGAGGGAATGAAGCAGCCTTGCCAGTCAGGCTACAGGTCCGTGCTTGGTTTGTGCAGGTTACAGTCCCACAGCTGAGCCAGGCAACCGACTTTCCCGCCTGTGGGATTGCAGAATATTTAGTTCCTTCTGCCTGACTGAGGAATGCTGCAGGTTTTATCTGGAAGAGGGAATATCTCTTTCACTTGTGTGCATTTCTCCAGAGTCAATGCTATTGCCATGGATTTGATTTTTTTAAATTTTGTGATTTCATGAGTGTTTTGTCTTCAAGGTAATCCCGCATTTTCAGTGTCCCCAGAAAAACGCAAGGAGTTACATAGAAAATTCTATTCTAATTCCATGCAATCAAAAAGGATCACAAATGTTTATTGCAGGTAGACCAGTTAAGAAGTCTGTATCATTACAAGTCTAAATTGATGATTTCTAATGTGGAAGGAGTCCCCTTTCTTTCTCAACTGCCTCCTTCCTAAACCCCTGTTGCCTGTACTCAGTACATAAATAGGGGTTAGTATTTAAATGCAATGAACAGATGTGGTCTCAGCTTCGGGATGTTGGCTTGGAGGAGATGGCACCAGTGTTCCCATCTGGAGCACAGAGACCTCAGCAGGATCCTGGCCTGGCCAGCAGGTCTCTGACCAGTGCTGGTAGCAGGATTAAGGTCCAGCTGCAAATCCTGCAAAATGAATGTGAGGTCTATTGATTTAACTTAATTTGTACTCATCTGAGGACCTTCCTTCTAACTTGGGAGGTCCTGCTGATTAGAAATAGGACAACTGCATCTTAAGTAGTAGTGCTTTTCTGAGAGGGTTTGGGTTTTTTCTGTGTCCACATGTTAATTTGAAATTGCTTGTACTTCCTGTGTAAATACCTTTCTGTAAACAGTTAGATTTAAATTAGAATTTTTAATGTGTCCTCTAGGATAGAGAATTACTTGATCAAAAGGTTGTTACTTCTGTGAGTTTAAATGTGCGTGCTGTCTTATTTTTGTAGGGATTTGTTGTAAATTCTACATCTTCTTCCTTCCCTGTCATCCTACTAGTGCATGTAATTGTGTTTTTATATTTTGCATCCTTTCCCCCCGCCCTCCCCCCCTCCTCATGCTGAAGTATTTCAGCTGCTGCTGTGTCAGGCTTGTGAGTTGTAATGTTTATTAATATTGAATCACTGTTGAAAAAAGTTGATGCTTCTGAGAAGCTTCATGATGAAGCATGGTGTTTTATTTCAGATCTCACCCATCCTGCATATTGGATATATTTTCAGATGTTGTGCAGTTTCCGAGCTGACAGTTATGGAACCTCGCCAGGGACCCCGTTTCAGCAGGACATGTTTGAGCAGAAACAGTTTGCAGAACTTTATACACTTAAACTCCTGCCAAGGCAAACTCTTAGCCACTTGAGTTAGTTATAAATACCCAGTGGCGGTGGTTGGAAGTAGCCCACAGTGCATTTTATATTCTGAGCTGAATGTGAATGTCTTTGTGGCTATATAGAGTAGTAAATAATTGAGTTTGATTAGGGAGAGGGACCTCATTATCCCCCCACCTGTGCCCAGCTGGTAGGGGAGGGTCGAAATGAAGCCATTAGCTGTCTCTCTTACTGGCATCTCAAAGAGCTCAAATACATCTGTGTCTTATTTTCTTTTCTGGCACAATCAGTCGAGCAAGCTAAGCAGGCATGACCGAATTTGGCAAGTTCCAAGGACTCTGGCAAAGTTACACAAGGAGAAGACGGAGGGCAGTCATTCTGGCTTCTAACTGCCCATTAGTCTAGCGAGTTATGTTTTTGGAAAATGTCTGTTGTGGAAAGCAGTACTTTGTCCAATGTCAAACCCAGCATTTGCAAACAGCCCTCTTTGATGTCGAGTATGATTTGTCAGGAGGAGTCAAACAAAGCACTGCATTCATGTAAATGCAGACGTCTTGAGATGGTGAAGGAATACCTGAAAGACTCTGAGCGAAGGTAGCTTAAAATAAATCTGTACTATCATTAGGGCTTTTTTCCCTCGGAAATTTTATTATCACAACTTGACATGCTCGATCTAATGGTGTTTCCAGGAGTTGTAGCTCAGCTGCCAGTTGGCACACAGATGAAATTTGGCATACAGTTTCTGTGCCCTGTAGCAATTCTTTTCTGTTTTGATACTATGTTTACATTGCTTTGACTGTTATATATGTATTTTTCAAAGCCACACCTCTGCTATACCTGATAGATCGAGGTTTGAAACATTTTTAAAGTATCAGGCTTTCACCATACACTTACAAATGCAATTCAAAGCTTTGAAATGTGTTTTTTTTATGGAGCACTACACAAAAGGCCTGTTAACGTGGGTGCAGGTGATCTGCAAAGTATATTTTAGAATTTTCATAAACCGCAAATTTAAGAAAGTTAATATAGATGCCAAAGTGAAGAAGCGAGGCTCCCAGGATAGTGAGTAGGGAGAGGCAGGACCCCAAGGAGGTGGCAGAGCAGGAAGCCGACTTGTTGGATGTCTAATGATAGCTTATAGTAGTGTCAGAACAGAGCCAACAGAGCACAGATTTATCCCAGGCTAACCTGAGATGCACAAAAGCAAGATCATTTAGACTCAGAATAAAAATTGTGGCTGGCATAGTTATTCTGGTTTGTGTCACTGTGCAGTTTATCTTAAAAATTACCCAGCTTAAGTTAAGTACATTGCATCAACTGGGATTTTTAATCTTAACTTTGACTTTGTGCTGATCAAGTGGAAATCGTTTTTAGTCATTCACAGACACTTTCAACCATGCCAACCATTTTTTGCAGTGAGCTTTAAGTGCTATAAATTCCACTTCAGTGCTAAAAAAAAAAAAAAAAAAGCACCTAAAAATTAAAATTGCTCCAGATTGGAAAGGCAGGTTTTGGGAAAGTTTGTTTCTCGTTCAGAACAGAAGCCTTTTGTCCTTTAAGTGTTGAGGTTTTATTTTGCTTCGCAAATGGAGCCCCTGGAGAGGACACTGCCTGTTTCCATGCTGCCTCTGAGCACCGTTACCCTTCAGGCAACACCCTGGCGTCAGCCCGCCGAAGCTCTTGCCTCTTCTGTTGTTTTCTTTTTCCTCTTCTGAACCTTGCCACCCTGGCTCCAGCGCTGAGGCTGTAAAAGAAGATGGAAAGCCAAGTTACCGCAGAATGATCACTATCATTAACATTCACGGGTGGTTCACTTATCATTCCTGACTGCACAGACATGGCAGCCGTTATGAAACGTCCACAGGTGTAGCACGATGATACATATTACATTGTGCCACAATGGATTTATGTATTCTGTAACAAAAGAAAAGTGTAATGAAAAAATACAGAAGGTAATCCTTTATTCCTCCACTGCACAATTTATCAGTAATGCCTGTGGATGATAAGTGCCAGGGATTTCCTTTGCTTGATTTAACCTTGTCACCCAGGTATGTTTTTGCAAAATGACAGAAAACACAAGCTAAGGAATTTCTTTGGCTTCCAATTTGTAAGGAGCAGTTTTAATTGATTGAATAGCATCTGCTTGTCCATCCCGTTTTCTAGTGTGTTGACTTAAAATAAAGGTATCGCACGTTAGCAGAGTAAGCTAAAACATGTAATTTATAATCGTAATTAAGGATATGCTGGAATTAGGTTGAGCGAGGACAGTTCATGCAACATTATCAATGCAGAGCATAACTGGGAAGCTGGCAAGGTGAGGTGGGGTATGTATTTCTTCCAGAAGAGCCTCACTGTGCTATTTTCACATAAAGGCAGGTTGCAGTAGATTGATGGTGTTTCAGGCGATGCAGTGCGGAGGGTGGCTCCGAGCCTCCCTGCCTGTTTGCTCGCGCTCCGGCACACCAGGCACGGCGCAGGGCTTCTCCATCGCTGCGGCACTGGAAATGTGCTCTGACACGCTGGCCTGACCCCAAGATGATGGCAGGGTCTTTGGTCTGGGCTTAAATCCACCCTCAGCTCTGGTTTCTGGCTTTACTGAGTGCTAAAATGTCATGATGGAGGTTCTTCGGTGTATTGTTAGGGAAGGACAACACTGCACGCTTCATGAGCCAGAGCAGGGGAGGGGGAGAACCGTGCGCCGGAGCTGGGACGGGCACTTCAGACCCCCTGGCTCCCTTCCAGAGCAAATAATCCAAAAGTTTACAAATGCGGGGTGCGCTTTACATTTCACTGCTCTTGCCAAAGTCTCACTTACGGGATAGCACACTAAATATAGTAGAACACAGAGGTTTTTCTTATTTTGCTTTGATCAGTGAAATAAACTTTTAAAGATTGTTCTGGGATGAGATCCAGCTCTGAGGCAAAGAATGGCCGTGGCTCAGGCATGAGTTAGTTATAGAGTGTCAGGGAAATTAGTCTGACAGTTCTCAGGCCAGCTGCTCAATAGAAAGAATCGACCAAGTCAGGATGGCCTGAAATGAGCGGGATCAACAGCAGCATGTGCTTTTTAGCTGCTGAAGTGTCAGGAATCGAAAGACAGTCTTCCATTTTTCAGGAGGCTCCAGATGCATGTTGCCGCAAGCAGCCCCGAGCTGGGTCGGCCGTGCCTGGTTCATGTCCCCGTGGGGCAGATCCATGGGGTGGGCTGCAGCGCCCACTGTGTTTTGGGGGAAAACACATTTGAGAAACATTTTGTACTAAAGGGAAAAAGTAAAGCTGTGACTCCAGTCGTTTTGGCCAGAGAAGGTTTTGGAAGACTTTCTTCGCCTTTGCCGGTTGGCATTTCTTTTTTTCTTCCTGCATATTGGAGTTTATTTTCCTGTATTTCGGTTGCAGCTCTCTGGAAACCTTCTTTCTGCATTGCAGAGCATTTTATTCACTACCTGAAGGCGCCAGATATCTTTTGAGTCAGTGTTCTGATGGTTGGGTCCAGCATGCAAGGCTTTTCTTGTAGCACTTCATTGACAAATATCATGTAATTTAAATAAAAGCACAAAGGTAGTTTCCTTTTCATAGTTATAGTATAACTATATATATACTTGTATAAGAGGCTTTTTACTTTTAAAAAACCCAGTAAGTTTAGCTTGGTGGATCAGTTTGGACTGGAGCTGTAATGGCTTTGGGAAGCGAGATGAACAACCAGGAAGCTGCTGAGCAGAAGAAAGACGTTGTGCAGTGCTCGTGCATATTGCAGGGCTCCGCAGCAGCTTAGGGGAAGATTTGCTCACCAGTAAAGGGTTTAGGAAGGTCTCTGCTCACTGTATGGCATTAGTCAAACCCCCTGAATCCTTGGGCTGTACCGAGGATGGCAATCTCACCACTGCAGACATGGATGCTACTCCCTCATGTGGAGCAGTGGGCTCAGTTCTCGTTCTGTATGAAACACGTGGCAGAAATACAGCGGGGAAAAAGTAGATGCATGAAAAGGTTGGGAATATTTGGTTTGGAGACGAGTCAGATAGAGTTATAAATAATAAATGGTCTAGAGAACATAAATTTGGGCTTTTAGGCAGTTTCATTTTTGCCAGGAACAAAGGGAATTGAGAATGAAATTCAGATGAGTCTAACTCACAACTGATGGGAAGGAAACACTGCTGTACACCAGTGGGACTGTGCCACGAGGTGAGGAGCCTGGCGCTGAGCTGCCTGAGGAGTGGGGGGGTGCTCTGAGATCAGCCCCATCTGGTGCGCTCCTTACAGCGTAGCAGGCGAGTTCATTTTTCATAATGCATAACTGAGCACCCATCATAGATTTCTTGACTGTGTCTTTGGCCTGTCCCAGCCACTCCCGGCAGATGAGGTTGAGTTGCAAAGCTTAACTGGCGTAAATAAGGTAGCGGTGTGCTGTGAGCAGGGTAGAAGGGGACAGCGTGCACTTGCTGTTCTGGCAGCCACGAGAAGAGCACGAGTGAGTGAGCTGCAGGACAGCAAGCAGGTAGCCAGCACATGCCCAGGCGGGGGGGGGGGGGTCACTGGCCGCCGTGTCTGCACTGTGGCCAGGAGTAAGTGTTCCTGCGTGGTGAGGGCTTGAAGGTGTCATGTATTCACCTGGGCTGTGTCACGGTGTGGCTAGGGGTGCCACATCTGAAGTGATCTGAGCTCAGACTTGTATTCCCAGCGTTTGTGTCTGGAGGAGACCCGTAATGCGGTCTTGTTTTTAATGATGTAATTGCGTTGCTTGGATTGCTTCTGACTGCCAGATGCTTTTCAAAATATTCCAGTTGTGATATTCACATAGAGCTCTACTCCCTGATTAAAATTCCTAGTTGCCAGATACAAAGCTCCTCCTCCTGTCTAAACAGCTTTGCAAACCCGTTTTTTCCGTGCAGTGCAAGTCTCTCGCTGTGGGTGCCCAGCAGCTCTCAGGTTTCTGTGCTAACTGTCTGCAGTGACATCTACTGACATGAGCAGAGATTGACTGCAAGGTCTAAGGGGCAAAATTTACTGATATATTAATCCAGTATCTCTTCTGTTACACTGTCACCTTCTCTGCTTCCCCCGTGATGCCACTCTCAATATTTGGCTGGTGGTGTCTCCCATAACCGTCCCCGTGCTGTGTGCAGTGTTGCCCCTGGTGCGGGCTCTCCTGGGGGCAGCTGCCGGGAACCTCGCCGTGAGACTCTGCCACGACGTTCACAAAAACCTGTCCAAAGAAAGCACGTTACTTACGTTTGAAATAATGCTATCTGTTAATAGTGCTGAAAAGCTGCTGTTATTTCTCTGAGTGTTGTTCTTCCACTTCTGCTTAATGATTTGTTACATCTGCCATCGGGACATGTATGAAAATGACATTGCAAACTGTTTCTCTTGTATGCACTGTGAAATGCCTAGCAGATACTTAATAATGAGTAGTTGAGGAGCTCTGCAGGTACATTTGCTCATTTTTCTTTTTTAATGATGAACACAAATTGATCAAAAATCAAGATAAATTAGGAGAATCCTTGCACACCTTGAATCTCAATCCATTTTCTCCATTTTCGTCTCTGCCTTTCTAAGGGAGTTTGCTCAGTTTCTCCTTTTAACTTACTTTTATAGCACAACTTTGTTAATTGGTGGGCCTAACAGGTCCTTTGCTTGAAACTAACGACAATTGCAGTGAGCTGCCTGCTGATGATTGTGTTGTAAAAATGCATGTGCATCTGTCTTGCAGAAATGCTGCTCATGGATTCTCACTTATTCAGGTGGACAGTATGAAGGTCACCATGAAGGATATCTTACAAAAGGCCTTAAAGAGAAGGAAGGGATCACAGAGAGGCTCAGGTGGGTTATTTTATCGTATTTTCTAGAGGGTAGGGTGTTTTTCCATGAGCATATTTTATATCTCTTTTTAACTGTTTTGGAAGATGCTCGGGTTTTTTTCAGTAGGTATTGTGATCTTCAGTACCACTCAAAAGCAGTTCCGTGTGCAGGTTTGTGTTCTAGATACTGGCAAAAAGCAGGCAGGGGAGGAGCTGCGTAATGTTTGCTGCAGAGCAGTATATCCATTACTGCAAATATTTATTTATGATAACAGAGCCATTTGCATTCAAGTCCAGTAGTGGTAATTTGAGATGATGGGTGGAAGTACAGTAAGGCCAGTCCTTCACAGAATTTGAATACTTTTGATTTATATAAGAAAATGATGCTTAGTATGATTTTTAAATAATTTAAAGGGTTCATCGCTACTTGTAGAGAAAAAGAAAAATTTACTTTCTGCAATGTTGTCAAATAGTACTGTTATAGTTAAGACATATCAAAATTTAAAAAAGAAAATTTACAGTACTTGAATTTATATTTTAGAGCAATGCTTTTCCAGGGTGTAAATGGGCATTCACATATATGTTAGTGTATATATTTCAAAAGTGTTGCTGGAAAGATCTCTCAGCCTTACAAGAAATAATTATGTTGAGAAATTGCACCGAGTCTTGTCACACAGCAAAGGAACTTTAATATAAACCTATCTATATACAAGGTAGAGATAAGGATCTTGTCTTTGTAAATGAATGAAACCTCCTTATATACGTTTAGTTTTAACTATGGGAAAAGAAAATAAACCCTGTTCTCTTTAGAAAAAGTAGTTCAGTGTGGTTTTTAAACGAGTGTATAATCTGTCATGGATTTAATTAGCTATCTTCAGATGAGAGCTGAAGTTTTAATAAAAGTTAGAAGAGAGAACACAGTGAAGGACACGGATGAGCTGTCTCAAGGCCATATTCCAAGGGAACGATAAGAGCTGTAAAAAATGGCAGAGGAGAGCAATTGAATGAAGCAATGAAAATCTGATTCTCGTAAAAAAAAAAAAAAGGGGGGGGGGTGGGAAGGAAAGAGAGAGATGCTGGTAGGGGTGGTTGTAGATGAGACCCGCCAGCGTCTGCAGCAATTTGGCTGCTGGCCAGGAGTCATTGTTCACCCTCGGCTGTGGCGGCTCCGTCCAGATGTGCCAACTGCACGTTTCAGCTTTTGCCAGCTGACTGCGCCGTTTGATAACCAGCTCTCTGGATGCCCATCACTGGCCGCAGAGATAGAATTAAATGATGATGATCTTCCCACAAGTTGGGAGAGGAAACAATGCATATAAATCTTGATTTCATCTCAGCGTGAGAAGTCTTTATCCATCATCACTCATAATGAACAAGTCGTTAGCTGCGATGAATGGTGTTCTGTTTTTTTCAAACACCTCTTTTGTTCACTTTTTGGGTGACTTTTATTTGTTTCCTGGGGTCAGATTTCTCTTCCCTGAAGGGAGGTGGCTAAAGGATTCACTTAGCTCAGTCTTTAAACTACTTTCCTCCCTTGTGTAACAGATGTTTTACTCTTTCACCCATTTGAAATTTGGTTTTGCTTTTATTTTGTTATTTTTGCTCAGTAGCTTAGAAACGGCATGGACCTGTCACTTATTCCTTCAACTAATATATTTATTTCTACTGTCCTGGCCCTCCTGCTGAGAAAGCTTTGCAGTAAGAGGGTATATAAGCATGTGTGTATCGTTTTGGAGGGTTTTAATTATACAAGAAATCATTTAAATTTACTTTTAATAAATTATCCGTGAGACATCTCACCCCTTTGAGATATGACCATCATCCCTGCTGTGGATATAACCATGGTAGAAGTCCCAACTAAAAACCTCGTGGTTACTTATAGGCGTATTTACTTCTGAACATGTAATTGGGTTGCTTGAAATAGTCGGTGTTGCAGATTTCAGTTGAGCTTGTGTATAGATAGGTCCAGAATCAGGACCTGCGGCTGTAAACTTCATGAGTTGGAGTCACTGCAGGAAGAGCAATCACTCTAGGGAAAGGTTTCTACTTTAATTCCCATATTACTGAATTTCATAAATGAAATTTTGTTTGTTTTATTTTTTAACTGTTGGTGAGCACTCATAATGCATTATTGAAATTGTCATGTCATACTGCCATGTGGGTGAAGGGACTTCTCAGGTTAGGTATTTATGTATTAAATTGGTAAATCACTTAAACTTTTTCATTAAAATTATATTCCCTTATCCAAAACTTCCCTTATTCCCAGTTATTTCCCTTACCCAAAACTGTGATTCATCAGTCAGTGTACTTCGGTGGGGTGGGGGTCTTCAGAGGGTCTTGCCAGTCATCTTTAAAAAAGCAGAAATTGCAGCCGTCTGCACAGAGGGTTCCTCTTGCCTGCCCTGCCCTGGGGATCCCAGACCTTTCCCCGAGCCCTTCCACTGCCGCTAGCGGTGAAATGCCGCCGAGGCTGACGGGTGCTTCAACCTGGGATGCCACCACAGTGGGCACGGCTAGGCCAGAGCAGGAGCAGGAGGATATTGCCATCATTCTTCATCTGCCACCCGATTCTTCCTATTTGGAGTGGATATGCCTCTTACTTTCACTGGGAGATGCACAGATAAATGGATTTAAGATCAGACTATTATACGGTCCCATGCCGTTGTAGTTCAAGTCATTATTAAGCAGTGGATTAGGATGTCAAAGTTCTGCATAAAAGATAAGACATAATTTAGGAAAAGCATTTCTTCTTATTAAGCAATGCTTCCTTTTAAGTTGATTGTTCTGATTTTTAGAAAGTGATAACCAAAAATAGATGTAATATGTTTATTTAAAGCTTTTGTAACAGTTTCATAAAATATAAATGCCCATGAACTTTTCTGCCCATGCTCAACATGCCTCCAGACCAGCCTTCACAGGATGAATGAATTTATTATGTTTACAGCTGATGCTGATTTCAAGTACTTGTGTAAGAAGTTGCTCTCTGACCGATTTTCACTGCTGACTTACATGACATTTTTCAACTTGGTCCTGTGTTTCTAAGAAAACACAGATCTTGGTTGGCTTTTTTGGGTGAAGAAGAAATTGAAGAGTTTCTCTTGTCTAGTCAGGAAGGGTATATTCCAGCATGACCAGGGCTAAAATACTAGACCGATTTTCCCTATTTATTTTATTCAGACGGTAGTCTGCAGCTTACAGGTAGGTTTTCCAACAAACAATTGAGCCACAAGTTCCTGAAAATCCATATGCTTCAGCCACCTCTGAGTCAGTGACCTTCTGAGCTTCTCTATTTTTTAATTTTGTTTAAAAGTGCTGTTGCCATCCTTGCAGCTGCCAGCCCTTGCCTGCCTTGGAGCACCGGGCTGATAACGACACAGAACATTCCCCTAGGCGAAGGGTCACGCAGAGCCGAGGTTTCTGCGTGTTGTTCCAGCGCGTGCACCGGCATTCATGTAGCTGTAGTGTGAACCATGTCTGCAAAAAATATCAGTGTGTTTATTTCAAAATGCCTTTTTTTGAAAAGACGAAAGCTGAATAAAGGCTTTTGACTGCAATTTAACTTCAAGCCAGAGATTATTTGTTGCAGGGAGACATAGCTCATTAGAAGGAGGTAGAAGTGGGGTAAAACCTTTGTTTCATAGAAAGCAGCATGAAAAAAATGGAAGCACTATTCTGATTGTGCCTAGCTCTATTTAGGTATTATGTTAGGTAAAATTATTGCAAACTATTCAAACTACATTCCTTGCAGCTTTCCTTTCTTAGTGTCACAAGGCTTTTGCCTTAGATGCATGAGCACTGACTGTTTTTAAATAATAATTTTTCGAGTCAATCAACAGGAAATGCAGGTGGTAAAATAACCTGTATGTGTTACAGCTGAGAGATCCACGGCCCTTAAGTCATTTAGTAGAGGACACGGTTGTAGTGAAGCAGTGCTTTGGGAGCCCGGTGACCTGTCCCACAACAGGCAGCAGCAGGGGGTTAATGGGAATACTGTATCATCTCTTGCCACGTGCCCAAATCGCCAACTGGAAGAAATGCATGGGAATGGCTGCAAGTTAGGGAAAAGCCTGTAACAACCAGTCAGTGCTACATACTGGAGAAGATAAATCTGCAGAGGAAATTGTTGAGGCAGATGTTTAATTAGCTGGAGTCGGGCTGGATAAATCAGGATAGGAACTGTCTATGCAGATATGCTGGTGTGCCTTCCTTTTCTCTGGGCTGGTTTCATTGTCTTTTGAAAAACTAACTGTTCTTTTTGCTTAGGAAAGAAGCAGGAAAAACAGTCATATAACCTCTCTGTTACTGTAATGGATTCCCTTGTGTACACTCATAAAATAGAAAATGTAATTGATGTTTTCTTATGGTAATGAAAAATAACTAAGTAGAATACTTTATCATCAATTTGTTTAGCCTATTGCATGCTCAGCAGCATGTATTGCAGATGCATATTTTACGCAAGAGCTGGAAATAAAACACTGTTGGTTGTGGAATGAGCTCCCAGAGGAGGCTGGTCTAATCCAGCAGTGGACCACCTTGAGGGAGGCTGGGAGACATGTCTCACGCAAGAGTTTTCTCAGAAGAGGCAGGATGGGAGAGAAAGAACCTAAGGAGGAGGGGTGGTACCCTACCCACGGCAGGTCGCAGCGGTGAAGAGGCAGAAGCTGAAAGCTCCCTTGGTGCCACAGGGACCTTGCTGCACCCATCGCGTTGGCCTGGGCAGGCCATGCTGGGGTGCAGGGGTAAAGGCCCCGTGGAGAACCCCAATATCCATAAATAGTTTAATTGCATTGTATAAACTTGCCATGTCTTGATCTCTTTAGAGAATGGTTTTGAACATTGTGAGCACTCCAGCAGCTCATGGTTTAAATATAAAATTGGTCTGCGATACAGCAGAGCTACAAAAAGGGAATCATATGCTTGAAATTGTGAGCGTGAGAACTTCTCGTTCTTCCTGAATTTATCAGTGAAAATGTCAGATATGGTCCTGTCTGTATTTTGGACAGATACAATAACAGAGTCTTAAAAAGCCTTCTTAGAAGGTGAGATTTGGGCGTTCTAGTACTTGGTATAAGTCTGCTCCCTGGAAATCAATTAATATTAACTTCTAAAAAAGGTAGATACTAGGCATGCTTTTAAAATCCCACACTCATGCTTTGCAGAGGAAGTTTTGTAGGTCGTACAGATCATGTTACATAACTGTGAAACCATTATCAATATGATGACTGGATTTGCTTTACTACTTAACAATTTTCCTACACAGTCAATCTGGTGTGTATTTCTGCTGGTGTTTTACCAATACGTCTGTGTTACCCGGTTAGCCTAGGAATTTAGGTGATGGTAGACGTACATTTTAAATCTTACATTTTAGGAATGCTCTCAGCTGGACCAAGGAAACCACATTTTTTGCAAGGCAAAATGCAGAGCCCCTTATGTTCAGATACTGCAGCACAGCTGAGACTGGGTCTGACAGCATCCCACAGTGTGCAGTAGGCAAGTAGATCTTATCAGGCTTTTTATATCTGCACTGAAGCCTGCATTCAATATTTCCTATAAAATATATTTGCATGGCTTATGACTTTAAGAACATAAGAAAGATGATGACTTCATTCTTGATACTTTGTGTATCTTGATGCCATGGTGATTCTCAAATTAAGTATGTGCAGGAGCTATATGTACACTTGAAACTCTTCCCTCCTTTGAGCTGTCTCATTCCTTTTGCTTTTCAACAAACATATTCTCTGGGATGCCAGTTGCCTTTTCCTCCAGACCTTGACTGAATGGACTATAAATACTAATGTAAAGTAAATAAGAACGCAGAGAGAATGTGTACCAAGGCTTTGTTTTCAAACAAATTAAGCATTGATGTCAGTATATAAAAACTGAATGTTCTTAGAAGGAAATGAGAGACACAACTAAACCATGTAAAATGCTGAAATGTTAGAATCATCCTGCCTGTTTCTGGTCCATGTCAGCCTCTCTTCATTTGAAATTTCTTGTGAACAGAGAAGCCTTGTCTGATTAATCTTGTCTGGTTTTAAGCAGAAATTCTTTGCAGGGTGAACATGCTACTGATTATTATTTAATAGCTGCTTCAAACTGCAAACATCCCTGAAGCAGAAATGCTCAGTCCTTTTAAGAACAAAATGCTATACAAGTTTAATTGTTATAAACAATACCTTCTGCCAACATTTCACAGACATGACCTGTATTTTCCGTAGGTTAGGGTGAGAGTTATTAACTTCGTATTCTGTTCGGTTTGGAGAAAGACTAATACTTTTTCTATAAATGAAAACAGCTGCTTTACAATAACATTCAAGTCCCTAACAGCTGTCAACTAGTGCTTTTTTCATTCTTTAAAATGTGTAAAGTGACCAAAAATAGTCTAAAATAATCTTACTAGTCTGGATAAGTGTATTATCTCACTGCCACGGGAAGCTGAATAATAAGGAAAGAGAAAAATTCAAGAAACTGAGATAGGAAATAAAAATAAAAGTCTCCATGTCATATTTTAGTCTCTACAACAGAATCAAACTAATTGTGGCTGCAAAGGCCACTTAAAATAATGTGTTCTATCACCAGCTAACTCAGAGCACAATCTACTACAAAATCATCTTTTGTAATGGTTTATTATTCCTGTGTTTCAGATTTGTTCACACAGAGCTGTTAAGTTATCCTGCAGAACTTGGAGAGCAGAAGCTCCAAATAAAGATGCTGCGTGAGGCTGGTCCTCCACAGAAAGCAGCTCGGGAAGGGAGCTCGGAGTTCTCTTTGGAAATTCACTTTTGAACATAGAGGTCTCAGCACCGCTGTTAACATCAAATTTCTTGTCTTAAACATGCACCCAAAACTATTCATAACCACGTTTTATTCAAAACTTAGATGGGGCATAAGCAAAACCAGCAATGTGAAGATCCCATTTGTGTGAAACACCACTTACTGCCTGGCACCCTGCCAGGCCCGGGGGAAATGGCGCGGATGCCATCGTGCCGAAGGTTTTCGTTTAAACCTGTCCCACGATTCTCCTGTTCCTGGAGTATCTCAGCAGTTCTGTTTGTAAATACTTGGTCCTGCTGCGGTGGTGCCGTATGATTTGTCCAGCTCCTGCCTGCCGCAGGTGCAAAAGGAGCTGGTGCTGCTGTGGTGCCGGGAGGGGGCACGGCGGCTCCGTGTCCCCGTGGCCAGTGGCACTGGGAGCGTGGTGGGGGCTGCGGGTGGGGGAGACTGGCGGTGGGTGCGCAGGACCTGAGCCATCTATAACACACAGGTTTGCTCCCTCTGTGGAGCAGGTCACCCTGAGTTGTGGCGGCAGATATATTTCCGTAGGGTCCTCAGTGAATCCGGTATCTGGAATGAGGGCCAGGGGTCTCTGCATGTGCAGAGATGACACCTTAGACTTTGAACCCAGAATCTGCTTCCTACCATGTACACATCTCCGGTTTTAATTTCTGAATTACTGAAAATCAGGTCTTTAGAAAAGTATAACACTGTGACTTTTACAAATATCCCTAATCCCAAAACAGAGTATAGCTTTTGTAAGTTCCTAAAGAGAGTAAACTACTTGGACTCTTACATGCTGGTTGCCTTGAGATTACTGTTGGCATGAATGGAAAATGTTCCCGTTATTGTCCATCAGGACATGTTTTTCTTTCGTCAGAGGATAGGAATCTGTGCCCGGCTGCAGGGAGCCCTGGGGGACCTTGCTGTGAGCCTGTGTGGAGCCTGCTGGGGAGCCCATCTCCAGCCCTGCAGGACCCCCTCTGGCTCAGAGCGGGATGCCCCTGTCCCCCCGGGGCACCTGGAGCTGCAGCCACCCCTTGAGGCAGGGGTGCTGGCTCTCCCCTCCAAGGGGGTGGTTGCACATGGCAGGAGAAAGTAAAATACGAGGAAAAGTTAAGGGGAAGGATGCTCATTCTGAGCATCTTTGGGATGGCGCCGGCTCTCCCAGTTCACCCTGGGGGTGATCAGGTGTTGGCAAGCACAGGAGAGGGCAACTGTCGGGCTGTGGGTGTTAAGGTGGCCGTGTTAGCTGTGGCCTTGGACTCCTGGCTGGCACCGCCACGTCGGGACTGGGGCTGGGTGGCTGCTCCGGCTGCCAGGAGAGCTGTGTGTCCCCCCTGGGCTGTGTGCCCACATCCCCACCTCGCAGGCAGGGGAATGGGACAGAAGGTAAGGGCTGGAAAGACGGGGAGGGATGTATTTGTATTGCATATATACCTGTATTTATTTATATACATTAAAAAAGGAGGCTTAGGAAGATAAACTGTTTAAAACCACAGGCCTGTGATTAAAGCATTTTTAAGAGATGAACCACAATTAGAATAAACTGTCATTAACGTTTGATACTGTCACTGAATGATGGTAACTGAGGAGTTTAAATTTAAAAGTAAATATGTTAGAGTAGGCGATGCATATGTTTGCTCTGACTCTTAAGGAGATGGAAGCCCCAGCATCTGTGACAGTGAAAAGCCAATTAATTTGTATTTCTGTGTGTTTACATGCATGCTTTTCTGCTTAATGGTAGTTTTGAGCTTCTCTGGCTTTCAGTGCTTTGTTTTGGATAATTACAGCATCCCTGCAGGGTGTTGTACCCCTGGTTATGAATGGCTTTACCTGGAAATACTTCAGAAATTCTGGTTTTCCTTGCATTAAGCTGTTTATATTAGCGGGATTTAAATTAAAAAGAGCATCGATATTTGTAGATCCTTGGTCAGGGCTCTCCTGCTTGCTGCCCCCCTTTCACCAAAGAGGCAAGGTGGTAAAAAAGGCGTAAGTGAAGCGTAGAGCCCCTGGTTGTCCCAGCTTTCTCCCGGTTCTGCTGGTCCCGTGCTGGGGCGGTAGGGGCTAGCTGGTCCTGCGGCTGCTCCTGGGGGAGCTTCTGCCGGCTCACAGCTTTCCTTACCCCTGCTTGGCACCCTCCGCCCCATGTTCCCAGAGCTGTTTGGCCCCGCTGCTCACTGGCTGTCTGCCGTGATGTCTGTTAGGGAAAGAGGAAGGGTTGCTTGCTTATTATTTTTGCAGCAGATTTTCCTCAGCAGGATTGGTGTGGTGCAGGGTGAGCCCCTCTGTGCTGGAGAGGGTGTGATGGAGGCTGCTTGAAATTATTTCCTTCTGTCTACAAACTCCATCTCTGTTTTGCAGTGGTAATAATTTATTTCAGCAAGCCCTTTCCCACCAGCCTGCTGATGCTGAGCAGACACTGACCTGACGGGGGGGACGGGGATGCTGGTGTGCGTGGAACAGCTCATCGGGAATAAAGTTTGTGAATAGTTTGTCAGAATAGAAATAGCTCGTTAGTTCTGTGCATTTGGGCTGATGGGATTCTGGACATCAGCCTGAATGGTTGAGGAAAATTTTTCATGCCTGGTCTCTGAAATGAAAGTGAAATATTGAACTGAGTCTATTTTAGAGCTGTTGGTATTGAAATCATACATTTATTGGTTCTTCTGGGTTGGTAATAAAGCTGTAATTTATGTGATATTTTAAATTCTGTGATTCAGTGTTGGGATGATGGAGACTTTTTTTGTTTATTTTATCCACTCTGATGAAAGAAGGTACTGCTGATACACCAGGTAGAGTCGTGGGACCGTCTTCTTCCTGCTTGTTTTTTGTGAAGCTTGAAACGCACCCGTCTGGGTGCTTGTGTTGCCCCTTGCTGCCGTGCTGTCACTTCTGTGTCTGTAGCAGGGGAAGGACCTTTGTCACTTCACAGTCCGAGTCAGTGTGTAGAGGCCTCATGTTGATCTGCATCTCAAATAACCACCTGAACTTGGACTGGGGGATGCTCGGCATGCTGGGATGCTTGGGATGCTGGGATGCTCACATCGTGCCCTCCTCTAGGCAGCAGAGTGTGGAGGGGACTTTGGGTGGGTCAGCTGGCACATGTACTGCCCTGACATTGTATCTTCAATTTGTGATTTAAAAAAACCCACCTAAATACGTATATTGGTATTTCTGCTTTAAGATACATTACATTATAGATCAAACACGATGATTTCTTTCTCCTCTCAGCTTTATTTAGAGCTATATTTTGCTAATGCCAAAAGAATAAAAGTCTATAGTAGCAATTAAATAAAGCACTTCTGTTAATATTCTGCAAAGACTGGTTTGCTCCTAGTTATGTGCATGTTTTCTATTCTTCAGAAAAGCAATACATAAATGAAGTGTTTGTTTCTTTTTAAGGGGCTTTTGACTAAATTCTTTAATTTCACTGGCTGTCAAGGTAGTGTTAAGTAAAATGGGTTTGAACTGCTGTAGTTTTTGTGTACTGGACTAGATGTCAGAAACCTTTGCCGTCACTGGAAATTCTGTCACTCTGGATTTACTATCTGTTTCCCACAGCTGAATTCTTAAGCAGTGTGATTTAACACCTTGGCTCTCCATCAGCCGGTCCTGGCATTTATTTGAATGCATTACACCACTGGTTTCCATAAACTATTTTACAATTGTTTCATATAAATGACTGTTTATTTCTACAAAAACCATCTGTATTTCTGCGGAGAGCAGCAGATAACTGTATGTAAAATTCAGTAATGTCACAACAGTGTAAGTTAAGAAAAAACAGATTGGACAGAAAAAAAGTCTCATGCTTGTGCTTAATGTTAAAAGTTTGTTTTCACTATTTAAATCTTTATTTATTAACCAGTATTTGCATTTGTAATGATAAAATCTTTATTCCACTTCAGAGGTGTTGAGGGGCTTTGGGGATTTTTAACGTATAAACAGATTTAAGATGTCCTCATAGCAGTAGGATTTGAGATGTAAACATTCTGGCTTTACAGCTATTTCCTCTCAAACTGTTTACATATTTTCTGTGGTTTTATTGTCATTGCCGAGCACACAATGGAGTCCTTGCCCCTTCTGTCATGTTCGAAGAAAAATCCTGCAGAAGGAGGCCTGAGACCTCTCTCCATTCCCAGTTTCTGTGCTCTCCACAGTGTATTGATCCCTCTCCTCAGGCCCCTTTTGTTCGTAACCCTGGCCCAGGGTCTGTGTCCAGTGTTGATGGGACATGTGCTCCCCGTGCCGCTGCGGAGGCAGGTTGCACCGGGGGCTGGCAGGGGACGGCGCGGTGCCTCGCTTTGCCTGCTCCCAGCCAGCACCCCAAGGAGCAGCCACGCTGAGCTATTTTAATTCTTCCATATGCCACCCATGTGCTGGCAGAGGGAAAGCTGGAATCCAGTAGTCTTACACTTAGTGCGACTGATACTTTCTGACAGACTATTTGAAATGATAGAAATACATAAACCTCCTCTTTTTTATGACCTTGTAATAGCTGCAACATATTTCCAGCAAATATTTTCTATGGCAATAATAAAAAAGTGATAACAAAAAAATAAATATAAATATAGTTTAAGCTCAAAAGAAATCACACTTTGAAAACCTAGGGTTGGAGCAGTGAAGTAATAAATCATGTATCCTTGTGAAAGGAGAAACTTGAAATAGGAAAGTACCACAGACATCAGCATTAAATGTTTATCAAGTATTTTCTTTTGACTACTTTCCTGTCTTCTGTACATGGACAGAGCCTGGAACATAGCTCATATTCGCTTTTGCTTATTTACTGTCTGCCTGGCATCTGCTGCCTAGACTATTAAGTGACGGCTGCCTGACCGTCTTCAAGTTTCTGGTTTTACATGTGTTATTTTGGAATTACAGCCATGCCGGCAGGAGCCTGGAGCCCCCCGCAGCTGGCAGCATGCTCCCAGTGGAGCACACGTTGGCATGGCGCATCTCCTGTGTCCCCGCGCATGGGCTGGTGGGGCAGGCGCTGGCCGTGCACAGACGTGGCCATCCTCCTGCAGCGCCCTGTGAACTTCTGCGGCTGTTTAGGTGACGAGCTACAATATTGCGTCCCGCACCTCCGTGGACGTCCATAGCTCCTGGCGTAGTGTTTGCCAGCTTGCCGGGGGCAGGTCTCTGCCTGTTGTCAAACCAGACGAGTTTTGCAGTTCAGCTGAGATACCACGGGGCACGTGCCCCGCTCTGCCCCAAGCCTCGGCAGGTCTCGCGTTTGGAGGCTGAAGATGTTCTTGTGCCGGAGTGTTTCAGTAGAGGAGCTGTGTCAGGAGAGCAGGTTTTGAAACTAATCCACAAACAGCAACAAACCGCTGTGAGCCGACAGTAGGCACCAGGAGGTTTGGTAGGGGTCAATTATGAAGGTGCTGCATTGTTAAATACAACGTGTAACGTTGCTTGTATCTGCTGCTCTTTCAGGCGTGGGTGGTGGCAAGTGTTTGTTAAAGGAGTTAAGGAGACATCAGTACACCTTGCCTTCCTTACCAGGCAAACTGCAAAACTGTCAAATGCAGTGGTAGCAAAGAGCAGAATTAGTAGATGACATGCGGACAAATGCACTATACAGAGGAAAAAAATTGTCATGGCTTTTGTAGAGCAGGTTGTGCCTCAGAAACAGGTAAGCGGTCTTTGAGGAAGCCGGAGACCATCTGAATGAGGATGATGTGTTTTACATAGCATGCTTAGATTTCCAAAAAAGATTTGACAAAGACTCATAAAGCAATTAAGCTGTCACAGGATGAGAAGGAAGATCCTCGCATGGATTAATAATTGATTAAAAGACAGGAAACAAAGAATAAGAATAATGGCCCTCTGTTATTAGTAACTAGGTTACTGGTGGAGTTCCAGTGGAACTGGTAGAACCTGCATTGTTCCATTAATGTGGGGCATGGAAAGTGATGTGAATGCTGATGTTACGAAATGTGTTGTTGATACAAAAGAAGTAAGAATAGTGCAAATAAAAGCTGTCTGTGAAGCACTGCAGAGGTATCTCACAACGCTGAGTGACAGGACAATAAAATGAGAGAGGGAATTCAGTGTCAATGAGTGCAAAATAATATACATAGTAAAAAGCAGCCGTAACTATGTGTATACAATGATGGGCTCTAATTACCTTCCATCAGTCAAGAAAAGTGTCCCAGAGTCGTCATGAGTAGTTCTCTGAACACTTCAGCTCAGTGGTTAGAAGCAGTCAGAAAGATAAATTGAACACCAGAAATTAGGAAAGGAGTAGAGAACAAAACAGAAAGCGTTACTATGCTAGTCCATAAATCATCATGAGTCCACATCTTAATTGTTATATTTTATCTCAAACAGTATAATATAAAAGTAAAAAGGTACAGAAATGGATGAGTGTGAAAATGGATCAGATGTGTGAAGCGAGGAGTAGATGCTAAGGAGATAAGATCTTTTCTGGTTTGGGCAAGACATGGCTGAGGACAAGAGAAGGCTGTGAAGTGCATGTGGTAGAGGTGGTACGTTGCAGGGGGGCAGGGTATCACAGCTGTTCCGAAGACGGGAGATGTGTGCCCCAAAAGCAGTGGGTTGACAATGGCTTTTTGAAACGGAAAGGAATTATTTTTCTCGCACAGTGCAATAAATTCGGGAGGTCAATGTTATGGAAATCAGAAACTCAAAAGTGTTCTGAACAAATACATGGACCATAAAGGGAGCAGAAACAGCTGACAGCAGAGCTGGAACTGGGGCTTTTGTGAGAATTATAGGAGCTCTTGAGAGGGACGTAAAGATAAGGGACAAAGAGGATGTAGCGATGTGTTTTGTTGCAGAGACTAACAGTAAAACATGGGTTCAGTTTTAAACCATTTGGGTTTTTTTGTTTATGCTGGTCTTTTTAGGTTAGGTTTGACAGTGCTGTAAACATTAAATATTGAGGTAAGTCTTTCAATAATCCTTATTTTATCCTGTTAACTAGTTTGGAGATGAACATGGGTTTTGTTTGTGGTTTTGTTTAAAGCTGCGTTCTCTTTTTAAGTGTTAGTGTTTGTTTATTGTGCAGATTCAACCTCTGACCGTGGTATTCTTCATTGCTATTGAAAGTTAATGGGGGAAAAATTGCATTCCAAACATTTGAACCTGTAGTAGCCATGGCTGAACTTAGTTGATCTCTGGTGATCGGTTCAATTTAGTTACGATTTTTAGCCATTAGGCTGGGGCTGAATGATGGTGATTTGGTTGAGGCCAAATGTCTGTAGAAAATTGGCTGTTTGATAAGAGCCCTGTTATCAGAGGGGGATACTTTCTCATTTACATTTAGATGAGTATTGATTATTTATTTACTCAGAGAAGTGAGATTCGTTCCCAATCTTATCTCTCTCGTCTCTGCTTGTCAGCAGAAAGAGAGAGAGAGCTCCTGACATCAGCTCAAGATAACAGCACTTTGTAGGGAAGATAAAAGTTGGAATGGACCTTTTTCTAGTCTTGACTGAAAGGATAAGTTTTAAAAATTAGAACTGATGGGTCATGCTTTCAAAACCCCATTCTGAAGGCTTTGCAGCTTAAATGGCAACAGAATTGGTTTGTTGTTATGCGGATGGCCATTGCCTTTTGTAAGAGATGCTTAATTTGATTACCAGGTGGGATTCTTCCTGGGGCATCTTTGAATTGTGCAGTAGGAAGCTGTGGGTGTAGTACTGGGGGTGTTTCCGTGTAAAATTCCTGGTAATCCTTCCTCTTACCAAAGAGGTGTCTTGAAATAACGGAAGCACAGTGGGTACCTGTAGGCAGAAGCCATGGTGTGGATGACTAGATGGGGGGTTTAATGGAAGGGACGTGTGTAACGGAGACTGAGGCCCGGAGGTGAGGTGTGCCAGCACCTGGCTCCAGGGATGCTGAGCGTGGCCCTGGGATGGAGCAGCTCCGGCTGTCGAAGTTAGCCCCGTTCCTCCACAGCTCCCGGTCTGTCAGTGCACTCAAACTAAGTCTGGAAGAGAAGAATTGCTGTTACTGGTATCGTTTGCAGTATGTGGTTTAAGCCCTCACTCCGGCATGCAGGATGCTTCACTACTTGTGTGGCCCAAGAATGGAGAAGACTGGATGCGTCAGGTCACCAGAGCTGGTGGAGAAGGGGCCCGGCTCTCCAGGGGCTCTGCAGCCCCAAACAAATTCCTGCTGGGTTTTGAATAAAAAAGTTTGCTTGAAGGTATAGCCCCTTCTCTTGCACTCCTTCGTTTCTGGTTTCTGCCCGCTGCCTTGGTTCCCCTTCCTCCCCAGCCACACAAGCGCTCGTTCCTCCAGCCCTGCTCGCTGTAGCACCGACTTCTCTCACTCCAAGTATTTGTGACAAAATGACAGAACTAGAAGAGGATTCGTATTCATTAGCTTTGTCTTCTGGCTGTTTTCATAGAATCGTAGAATCATTTAGGTTGGAAAAGACCTTTGAGGTCATCAGGTCCAACTGTTGACCCATTTTGCCCTGGTAACTTCCATTTTAACATAGGTGCTGCCAGCTGGGTGGTGGAACGTCATACATGCGGTTTGCTCCCCGCCGTGCCGCAGCAAGCAGTGTGGGGTGCACACCTGGGCTGCCGCCCCAGCCGATGCCGCGGACGAGCTGCGGTCCTGCCGCCAGAGCTCTGCTGGGGTCATGGGCCAGGGCCATCTGTGCCAGGAATTTAAAGGTTTGTTTTACAACTACATGGAGCGTTTGCATCAGATTACAGAAAGCCATAAAATCCAGCTTTAGTATTACCACTTGAAATTTTGCTGAAATTCCCAGAGCAATGTTCTGTTAGGGGACCATTAAATTCCCTAATATTTCTACTCCAATGACATCATCTGAACTTGTGAGAGAAGTCTGGTAGTAAAACTCCTCCACAGAATCAGCCTAACATTTTTCATCTGTTGTGAAGTAGAGGTCATGTAAATGTGTACAGATATTTAAAATGTTTTATTTAAGAATAGATACTCTCTAAAAATCCATTTACACTTTTTTAATGAATGTCTTAGTTTTTTCTGGTTTAAAGGAGTTATTCATATGGCAGGTTGCCTTGGTTTCCGATCCGTAGCTCCATTTCGATGCTTTATTAGCAGGCAGTTAATACGGTCTTGACACAAACTGGACAACACAATTTACCTGATCGTGGAATACTCAAGTTGCTCCAGATAAAAATCAGGCTTTGATGTTGGCATGGTGCTGGTGAGGGAGATATCACCGACATCACTGCACAGAATGGCAGGAAGCTTGCTCAGCGTCGTGGTGATTGTTTCTGAGAGAGGGTGATGCTGTTCTTGTGGGGAGCTGGGATGCAGCGGCAGGCGCTGGCAGGTCCCGGTGCTGGTGCTGTGGTCGGTGGGCTGGGGCACTGGTGGGGGCAAGAGGCTGTGTCTGTGGTAGAAGCGCTGGGAGTTTGGGATGTGGTACCAGGTACCAAGAACACAGAGATGCAGATGGGGACCAGCAGTTCTGCTGCTGTGTCGCTGCTGGTACTGTTCAGCATCCGGGTGTAGGCTGGGAGCCTGGAAAGTGGCTCTTACAGACAGGCAGAGCAGGCAGGTTTTGCTGGCACTGATACGGTTTTTAAGCCTACACCAGTTTTAAAATACCAATTGATGTACCATTTTGATACTTGTTTCAATTCAGTATAATTTGCTTCTGCCTAACAAGCCAGGCCTCTGTTTATTTAATTTATTCTACATTTTTGGTCACATTTCCAGTAGCTGGGAGAGGAGAAGCGGCGGCTGTCTCTGCTTCCCTTTCTGTGAGACATCCCAGCCAGTTCCCGAGCGCAGTTTGTTCTGCAGATGCCCTGACCACCACGCATCCGGTGCTGGTTGCACGGGCGTGGGGAGCGGCTGTGCATTCCCCTGCGGGCTGCGGCTGGCCCGGCCCACGTGGGCCCGGAGAGTCACCTGGAATAAGGGAGCTCCGTTCTACGGAGAAATAATGTTCCGCTGCAGGAGCAGAACACACTTGGGTCGGGCGGTGAGCACTTCACGTGGCTTCTGGGGAGACAAAATGAGAAGCCGTAATTGAAATTCTGCTGTAGTAAATTTAAAATTAATTGGCTAACAAATTCCATTTCTTAGGCATGCCATCTGAGGCTAAAATACTTAATTTTTTTATATGTTTTAAATATTTCATCATATACTGTCATAATTCAAAGTCAGGAAACATTCAGAAATATTTTAAGTACTGATAAAGAGGGAATAGATTTCGTTATTTCAGTTCTAGGGTTTTTTGTTAAAGTAAGACCTGGCCGAAGGTTCTTTGCATCACTTAATTTTTTTCAGGTACCCGTTTAGAGTTATTTTACCCATTTTTACAGAAATGACACAGCTGAGAACTTGGTGTGCACTTCCCGGGTGGGAGCAGGATGGAGACCCACCCTGCCTGGGGCTGCCGCAGGGATGGAGCTGCCTCCGCCAGCTCCTGCCCTTGGAAGTGGCTTTTCTCCTGCCCGGGGTCCCATGCAGAGGTTGGCTTCCCTGAGCCATCCCATCGGGTCCTGTCCTGCTGGCCTGTGCCTGACTGGCAGGGCTTCCCCTGGGATTGCGTTCCTTTTTTTATCCCAGCTAGGGCATATAGCTTAAGAATCCATTCAACAATATTTTTTTTAAAAAAGTGGCCTTATTTTTATAGAAAATGCTTTTTAATACATTTTCTGTGGTTGGAAAACAGTTTTTTAAGTAGTATCATCTTTCCTTTGGTGAGATGGTTTGGGAAGAAGGTGGTTGGCACCTGCATCTTGAGGATCTACAGTTAAATGCAACATACGTGAAAATAATTCATTTGAAGCAACAGCATCTGTACAGGCACATTCGAAGCGGCTGGGTGTTAACAGTGTACAGATCTCTGCAAAAAGCAAACCCATCTCTGGGTGGCCCTTTCGGCTCCTCGCAGCCGTGGCGCTGCCAGGCACTGCCACCCTCTGCCCGGCTGGGCAGCGGCGGCTGTGGTGACAACGTCCCTGCCCTGCACTTCGGGAGCGCTTGCTTTGGAGAAACACATCGTGGCAGAGGGAGAAATAGCCAGACTGGGTGTCACAGAGCTGGTTTTCAGGATAAACTGCAGTTCATAGAAGAAGGGCCGGTTTCCTCCCCAGCTGCTCCTCGGTGCTCTGTGCAGACACGGCCATGGCCACGGCAGCCTCCCCCCACAGCTGGGCTCCCCTTGGCCTTCCCCGCCGGTGGAGGCAGCCCCCCCAGCTCCCAGCCGTGGGCCATGGTGTGCTGCAACCCCAGCAGCACGGCACGGGGCTCCCCGGCGCACAGCAGCCGGCTTTCGGTCTGTAGGGCCACCGGGAGGGCAGGGCAAAGGGGAGCGATCCTGCTGTGCTTTTCCGCATCAGGGAGGGTGCCCCGACAATCCGACATGGTGCACACCAGGGCCTGAGCAGGTATTTCTCACAGCTGGCAAGAGCCCAGTCTTGCGGCACGGGCAGGGTGTGTAACCCAGGCTCACCTGGTGCAGGAGTAACACAGAAGTGTTGGGCAGGAGTCGGCCAGGTAGCGGTGCTGGGCAGCCAAAGGGGACTGGAATATGTTTCCTTGCACGCATCCTCCACCGTTTGATGACAGGGCCCTTCCCTTCAGCAGAGAGCTTTGAAACATAAACATCTACCTGCCTTACTACCAGGCTACAAGTAATCTCATGTTAGTTGAACGTGATAAGCCATCACTTTGTTAGAAAACAGATGATTTTACAAGTTACTTTATGTTTCAGGTCCTCAGTATCGGCTGGAGAAGCAGAGTGAACCTAATGTCCCAGTAGATTTAGACTGTACCTTGGAGAGCCAGAGCACTTTGGAATTCTGCCTTGTCCGGGAGAACAGTATGTTTCCCCTTTTCACTTTTGCTCTTGTAAATTGCTTAAACTCACATAAGTTATGTATTTTGGAACACAAGCTGTACTGTCTGGGCAAGTAAGTTTTGACGAGACTCTCTTTCCTGAGACACTTCTCAGTTGTGCCAAAACACTATTCCAGAGGGAAATGATGGATTTCATACCTTCTAGTAAATAGTCTGCATCCTGTTTATCGCTTCATGATTAATCTTTTTCTGTTAAACTCTGCTGTGTAAAGTTGTGACCAACCCTGAAAAACACTGGAAATACAAAACTTTTTCTGTTGCAGGCAGTGCTTAGTGAATAAAGTGGTTGGTCTGCAGGTTTTGCCACGTCAATACGGCTGTTAGAGGCACTGATTTTTTTCTAATAGCATCTAAAGAAATTAGCCATGCAGGTGTAACTAGAGCAGTCTGATGATTTTTAAAGGTCTAGACAAATAATCTTCTCTCCAGCTATGCTCAAATATTTCTATTCTGTTAATTTTTTTAAGGTCCTGATATTATTTCCTGATAAATTTCTTTACAAGAAATTATATGAAACTTTAAAAAAACAACCAAACATTTGACATTGATTTGTGTTTGTCCTCTGTAGCATTTTGGTCGATCCTTCATTCTTCCCAACAGTCATGCTCTCAGTTTTGGGGCATTTTTTCATTCTATTTTAATTCAGATGTAAAAATGTTGATTGTACTAATGAGGAAGCCAGCAGCATTCAAGCTGTCAGCCAAGGCCATGCTCAGTGTGTTTGCTGCAAACAATCGTAGTAAGAGCCTGTTTCAGTAGTAAAGTTTTTTCTTTCTTTACAAAGATTAGACCTTTCCATTTATGCTTTTTGTCCATAGCATTTCATACTTTATCCCAGAATGAGAGCAGAGCATCCCCAAAGTACCTCCTAATTCCAGTGGCGAGTAGTAGGCTCTGCTCCCATTTAAGGAATAGCAGCTGCCACAAGCTCACTGGTGGTACGTCAGCGCTGGAGCTGAGATTAAGCACTCACAGTTTTGGCTGCCGTTCTCCGCAGAGTGGGACTTGCTTCCAAAATGATGCTCCTGGTTAATTTCTTCATAAAATGCTTCTAAGAAACCATAGGAGAGGATGCAGCAGAAGGTGGCAGGGCTGCTGTGCATGAGGAAATGGAGCAATTTTAACCTCGCTAATCAAGTTGCACTCTTCCACAAGCCAGAATTCCCCGATGTCTGCATCCATCCTATTATTTTTGCATCAATTTTTAATCTATGAAAAGATTCATGCTTTCAGAAGTTTTGCACGTTTTGATTAGAAGTAACATTTTTTTTAATCCAGGCTCTAGAATTAAAGGTATATTGTATATACTGCATTTTTAACGTATTTTTATCATCTGCAGAGGAATCCATGCTGTGGCTCATAGCTGTATCTGCTGATGCTCTTAGTTCTCATGAGTGACTAGGTTCAGGTTGCACCATTACTTTAATAGTAAATGTCATAAGTTTGTAAGTGCTTTAGCAGGAGGTATTCTGTTCCGCATGAGTAGCGAATGCTGCAGGAGAGCCACGGAGGCCTTGTCTCAAAAGAAATGTCAGTCAGTAACGTTGAGGGAACACTTTTCCCTTTCCCTGAAGTCCTTGTGCAGCAACTGCTCCACTTCCCTCCTAGGCGAGGGGATGCCAAAGCAGCTCCTGGGCAGAATGGAAGGCTGTAGGATAGACCTCTGGGGCTGTGAGTCAGAAGTACCCTAATTTGTGAGCTCTCCTGGCCCTCCTTAAGCACATCGGTGGTGCTCGTGGTTGGGGGCCCTGGCTGGGATGAAGATGCCCCCGGGATGGGGAGCGCCCTGGGCAGGACCCTGAGGGCTGCCCCAAGCCCCCGTGCTCCTGCCCTGCTGCCCCAGGTAGGTGGTGGCTTTTTGTCTCGTTCATGGGTGTTGGGTTTATCAGCCAGCACCTAGAACATGGAGGAGCAAAGGCAATCCAGACCCTTTGACTCTGTGGAGTTCAAAAGCAAGTCACTGGTTTAGTTTGTTCAAGGCTGGCAGCAATCCGCAAAATAGTAGATGCTAACATGAATTCTGTCTCTGCTGCTGTGCTGGTCCTGAGTGTTCTCCGAGCTGATATCAAACTCAAGTAAGGAATGCAGGAGAAATCTTCTGATTATAGTTTTTCCCCCAAAATGTGGGTGAATTTAAAGCAATCTTCCATTGTCCCTGCTCGGGGATGTATGTGGAACACCCGTGCAGTTAACTCTCTGCCCACATAGTTCAAGGACAACGCAGTATGTAAGATCAGCCATAATTCATGCATTGTACAGAGCCTGGTTCCCCCAGTACGGAATAAGAAATTGGATTTTGTAGTGCTTAAGGAGCTATCTTTCGGCATGGCATTAGAATAGAAATATTGACAGTTTTGCACTATTAATAAAATAATAGCTTGAAAACCCTAACATCAAAATGAAATATTCATTTTGTGCATTTTGTTTTTATTTTGAAATACTTTTAGCTTAGATATGTCAGTCAGGGAAAACTCTGTTATAACAGCTATTATTTGTAAATGTGCTCTTCATAGTCTCATATTCATTTATAAATAAATATATATGTATGATGCCAAACATCTGCTAGTAAAATAGCTGCCAGTTTCCTTCGGGCAAATAGAAAGTTTATATTTCAGGGTATTAAATGAAACAGAAAACTTTCCATTATTAAGAAATATGCACAGAGAAATCCCCTATCTATCCAGTGCTTACTAATAGCATTCAAACGAATAAACTGTTTCCAGTATGGCAAACTTTTTAACTTGCACTAAGATTTATCTTTAAACTAAAAGCTTGCACTTTGTAACGTGAAATGCTTTTATGTATAGTAGCAAACTGTTCATGGCTAATTTAGTTTTATTCTTACCGTCTTACTTCTGGAAAGTTCCTCTTTCTCATTTTATCATTAGATAGTAATTAGTATTCAAGGGAAATTGGTGCTAATATATTAAAATTGGTTTAGTGCCTTTAGACCTGTACCAAAGCCAATGTCTTATTGGAAAATGTAATTGGGGACTCTGTGTATGTAATTAATTGTATTACAATTAAGAACTTTCATTAAGCAATATACTAGCACATTAAAGTAATAAGGGACATTTTTGCAATGCAGTTAACTTTATATTTTGTTGTTTTATCGAGGAAATACAGGTTCACTTGCTCTTGAATAGTCTACATACGGCATTTCAATATTCTGATATTACTAATGTGTCATTTTTATACATCCTCTAGTGCTTGCAGGGGTCCCTTTTGGGTAAGGCTCCTTCTTTTCACTTCTAACTTATTTTCAGACTCGTGCTTCCAGTGCCTGTCGTTTCATTACCGTTTGTCTCATTTGAAAATTAGGATTTTCTATGAGGAGATTGGATTGAGTTACTATACAGCTCTGTATTGCACAGTAGTTCAAGCACTTGAACAAAAGTGCTATCTCTGTACTGAACCTGGTTTTCAAACAAGCTAAAGAAAACAAAGCAAAAAGCCCCAGCAACAGAGTAAAGGTCTTAAACTGTCATTTCCAGCCTGGGAAATGTGTCAGTTTTCTGGGTGACCATCAAACCCAGAGACTGCAAACTAGTGCCATGACTGTGACTTCTAACACACCATAGTGCGTCACCACAGCGGCCAGCTTAAAGAGTAGAAGTGTGGAGCCCTTGACACCAGGTTTGCTTTTTATTCAGCTTCTATGGGCAGAAAACACCACTCCGTTTGGGTTTTTTTCAAAGGAGGAGGCTGTGGTTTAATGTTCTGTATGGTTTTGCCGCACAAGCAATCTGAGCGGCGATGGAGAGCGGTCAGGCTGGCTGGGGTGTCCCTCCACTGGTAAGGACGGAGGAGACCGGAGAAATAAAGAAAAAAGCGATGTAGCTGAACGGAATGCCTGCCTTTGGTATGGGGTCTCCCTCCATCCAGCACCGTGTGTTCTCCCATGGTGACCGGTTTTAGGGATTTAAAAACATTTCCATGAGATCGTGGTCAGCTGCACAGCATCTGTGGTTCTGTCTGGGAGATTCCGTGAGCACAGGCTCCCCATGCTCCCACTGACCGACCCCCGCTTCACTGTCACCTCCCTGGCCTTGGGGTTCAGCGTTCAGCAGCATGGGGCCACCTGCGCAGTGTGCACAGACCCCAGCGTGGCCCCCAGCCCCCAGCGCGGCCCCCAGCGCGGCCGGGCACTGCCCTGCCAGGGGGCCTGGAGCTCCGGTCGAGTCCAAGCAACTGTAACGAGCGGAGCTCCTGGAAGGTGGTGGGAGGCTGTTCCCCAGTTATCCGGGGCTGGCCCGGGGCTGTGGCAGGGGGGGAGCTGGCCCGCTGCGGGCAGAGGCGGCACCGGCTGCGCGGGCAGAGGCACCGGCTGCCCCGTCCCTGCCGGCCCGAGCACCAGCCCTGCTCTGCCCCGCACACATGCTGCCCAGGCGGGGGCAAGGCTTGCAGAGCCGTGGCCGTGCCACGGTGCAGGGCAAGCAAGAGTCCTGCGCAGCCGTGCCACGCATTTCTCAGTCCCTGGCGTGGGGGGAAGCACAGGCTTCCCCTCAGCCATTCTTTTCCTGCTCCACTCATGGATTTTCCTGCCCAGCTTCTCCAACAGTTAAACCCCTGCCCTGGGCGCGCCTCCCCTGTAGCTGCGTATTGCACTTCATGCAGGTTCTTGTCTTGTGCCTTGTTCATCCCACACCTGACTCCAACTTTTTTCACCTTTTCTTTCACAACATGAGTCTTAATTAGGTAGACTATAAGGTAAAAATGCAGAGGTCATTGCAAACTGAGTCTCCATGTCGTTGTGTGAAGGAGTTTGTTTCTGGAGGAGGATTCTGTCCCTACCAGGACCACGCAATCTCTATGCCAGCGGATCCATATTGCTGGGTCGGCTCTTGGGCTAAATAATAGACCTGGAGCATCTACTTTACTTGATTGTCTTCCCGAGCAGAAGCTTTTACATTCAAAAGCCACACTGTGATCTCCATTACAAATACCCTGACAGGCCTGTAAATATTTGACAGGTTTATTCACAGCTGCTTGCATGTGGAAAACATTTTTATGATTTTTCCCCCAATCAGCTGGTGGAGATGGCTCTTCCCTCGCTGCCGAACGCTGGCAGTCTCGCAGACATCCTCACAGAGCTGCGGGGTAAGAGCAATATGCCAAGTTCTGCAGTCAGGTTTTTCCCTGCAGGGCATTTCTCTCTGTTGTTACTGATATTACTGCTATTATCCAATGCACCCTCAGGGGTCTGCATGTCTTGCCATCTTTAGACAGATGATCTGTTTTGATGGTGGAGTTCCTGGCTGCTCTCCCAAGAGCAGCAACTGTAGAAATTCTGTAAACCTGAATCCATTCACAAAGCTTCATAAAACAAAGTCGGCAGAGGTTACAGATACGCGGAGGATCTGAAAGGCATCCAGAGCAAAGTCCTGCTGTTTGGCTGCTCCGCTGTGGCGGGTGATGCTCCTGCAGTTTAGATGCTGACACGGTGCTCACGATTTTGGTTACAGTGACAGTTTTTTCCCCTGGATGTGGTCTGGCAGGCTGCTAATTTTTCTTTCCAATACTTTTTTTTGGCGGTGTGAAATCTGAGAAGACTCAGTTTGGTACTAGCCGGTGAAGTGGATAATTAGCGTTCCCCCTTTGCCGGTAATCAGTGTGGGTGGGGAGGCTGGGGAGGCTGGAGGCCGGGTGGGGAGGCTGGGCACACAAAGGCAGCAGAACCTGTAGAGCATCCTGTGAGTCTGGATCTTGTGCAGTCTTTTAAGAACACAGGAGTTGCGGGTACGAGGTTAATATGTTGCTGTTCTTTGTGTTATTTCGGAATTTCTTGCTGCTACCGGTTCAGTTTGTTGGCGCTAGCCCTTCTTCACATGCAACGCTGTACGTACAATGCCGCTACACAGAGCACTGCCCATTGCACCGAGGCAGGAGTCCAGGCACCCACCGCGAGGAGGCAGCCTCGGGGGTGTGCGGGGCTCGGGGTTCCTCTGCCACCCCCCGCCAGCACTGACCCCCGACTCCCCTGCGGGCAGGGGCAGGGGGGTGCCCAGGCATAACCGCACAGTTCCGCTCTGCTGCGGCTCATATCCCGGCACAGTGTGCCGGTGTCCCTGCACGCTGCGGGGACAGGGCTGGCCGCATGCCTGGGAGCTGCTGCCAGGGCTTAATGGGCATTTCACTGGGATCCGTCAGTGGAAGAGGGTCCCAGTTCGCCCTCGACAACAGGGCAGCAGTGGCATTGCCATCCTCCTGCTTTGCTTTCAGGCACCAGCATGCCACAATGTCTCAAGATGCTTTTAAGTGCACCAAAAAGTTTGACATATCTCAGTGTATCTTTGAAGTACTGCAGCATGAGGATTTGACATGATACATTATGATAATCCATAGTATAGAGACATTAACACAGGGGTCTTTGACAAAATACATTGTAATGTCTCCGAAGGAGCCATTACAATTTATCTTGTCATTCTGGAGCATAGAGTGGTTGCAATGTTAAGATGGCTCTGCATAAATTCACATGTAGACTGTTTCATTTGATTTTTGGAATTCTTTCAAGTCGAATGGCACAGCCCAATTTGTAGCTTAACCCTTTGCTGTCCCCCTTCCCTGAGGACAGGTCCCCGGTTGCGTGTCAGCAGGCTGTGGGACGAGGAGCGGTGGTGCTGTGCCGCGGGCAGGGCCAAGGCTTACCTGAATAACGTCTAGGAAATGGGAATCTCCTACTGCATGCTCTCAGCATGGATTTTGACTTGTTTAACAGCAAATGCTCACCTTACTTTGACGCAGACGTGTAAGATACTTACTGCAGGCAGTGATGTTGGTCACTGGATTAGCAGAGAGGAAGGGGAATGCTTTCAGCCAGCAGGAAAAATGCTGCATGCTTAGGTGGTGTCTTTCTTGTCTCTCACCCGCATTTGTCCTGCATATGGCCAGCACCCCCACAGCTTCTCTTGCCGAAGCAAACACATGTGCTTCTGCCGCTCCGACCCCCCTGGTAAAAGGCAGCTTGCTTCTGCGTCAGCGGGTGGGTCTGAGACAAGTGCAGGGTTTTCCTCCCCTGGCAGCTGTGGCTTCTCCTGGCAAACCGTCCCCTTGTCCTCTGGGCCCAAACGTGGAGACCCACTGCAGCTTCCCTGTGAGCTGGGGTCCCTGCACGGGGTGGGAAGGGTCAGTGTGGGAAGCGTTACGCGTTGAGGCTGCTCCAGCTGTGCAAGTCTCAAACAAAATTATTAACAAAAAATCTGACAAGGTCTTAGCCTGCTTTGCTGGATCTTTAAGACCTGTACTAAAATTCCATCATCTCATCTTCCCATTATTAAAATTTCAGCAAAATATGAAGTTTTCATTAATCTCCTGCCGCAAATGTAGTACTCTGAACTGGCAGTTGATTCAGCTTTTAGGACTACATTAGCTGGGATATTAAAGAAAACGTGTCATTCTTCAGTATCTTCTGTAAGAAGCTAAATCAGTTTTCAAACATATTTATACCACTTTATCTAACAGCATCTGAATGATCGTTTAGGGCTGAGATGGTTTATTAGCAGCTGGCATAGAAATTACTCTGCGCAAAATTATATATCGCATTATAGTAATGTTTAAATTGGTGTTAATCCAACGTCATAAAATGTAAAAAAATCTTTAAAGCGTGTTACATTTTTTCAGTAATTGGCATTTTGGTTTAATGAGATGTTACCTTTTATAAAGCCAGTACCTGCAGTAGTAATGAGAATACTAATCAGTAAATAAAGCGTAGCTTCGTTGCTGCAGTGCTGAGATCAGAGCGCCCGAGGGGCTGGCAGCGCTGCAGCAAGGTGCCAGCGTCACGTCCCACCTGGGAGGTGCTGAAACAGGGGAGAGCCATGCTGGGGCATCCGTCGGGGGCAGCACCTGAAAATGCTGCCGAGGCTGGGGGCAGGCCCCCCCTTCTGCCCGGGGTGGCGGTCTGCGGGTGTCCTGGCGAGGGTCCCACTGGCTCAGCCCCGGGTGATACTGGCAGTCCAGGGTGTCTCGTGCCACCTGAGAACCTGCCGTGGGGACGCTGCACGGCTCTTCGTGTGGGACGCAAGTGTGCGTCGGGACGTCCTCCGTGAATGGGGGGTTTTGCCTGTGGCCGGAGGGTGAGGATTTCCTCCTCCCAGAGACATGAACTTGAGCGTTTTGTTCTTTCTTAAAAGGCCGCCCGCAGCTGCAGCCTCGCAGCCATGCTCACATGCCAGCTGAATCCTGTGCCATATTTTAAACCTCTCGTTCATTATTGTTGGCTTGTTTTGCAGGTTCAAGAGGAGAAGAGGTCTCGGAGGAGGACCCTCAGATCGATATAGCTACAGTTCAGGACATGCTCAGTAGCCACCATTACAAGTCCTTCAAAGTCAGCATGATCCATAGGCTTCGATTCACCACTGATGTTCAGTTAGGTAAATCAATCTGTACTATAACGCTTAGGAAAATGGAACAGTTCAAACCTTTGGCCATCTCTAATAGCTGACTGTCCATCTCAGACTGTTTTAAAGCAGTCATTATCATGTTGGTCCATTTTATCGTGGAGCACATCACTTGAAAGCGTTGCTAGCATTTCAGCAGTTAAAAAAAATTGCTTTCAGTTGAAAATACTTTGGTATTTTTATTATCCACAATCAGCTAGCACATGTTTCTTCTGAAAGAAGGCCATTATTTAATGACCTCATCTCTGGTTTTCAATCTAGACTCCCTAATGGAAAGCGTCTTGCCAACTGTTTTGTTATTTTTAAATGAGGATATGCAAAATTAGGAATGATTACATTTTTCCTTTTCTGAGACTGAAGGATTTTAACGACCAAGTGGAAATTTGAGGTGGAACAAAATAAAACTAGCATTCTCGAAAGGTTTTATATTGTCCTTATTAGCTTTCTGAATGCTTTTGAAAACCCGAAGGCCAAGGGATGACAGAATCTTGAATTATAAAAGCCCCATTACTGTTTTAAAATGATTGAATGGCTTTTTATCTTTGTGTTTAAATTGTGAAAATTTGATTAATGATGCATTGGTAGGTGACCTGTGACATTCTTGGAAATACCTTCCATAAAGAAATGATTCAGCAGTAAAATATTAAGTGCTGTGATGTTTACGGAATACGTTTATTCTGTAGAAATCAGTGGAATTGTTAAATTTAAACTGTACGAGTTCCTGTATTATTATTGTCACTGTAGTCTCTCGATTCTTCCATCCTCAAACACATGCAAGAGTCTGTTTCTCTCAAATTTGTACAGAAGAGGCTTTCTGAGTTTATTTTGAACTGTCTTGTTAAGGAAGGATTTATATGCTGGTGCTGAAGCAGGACATGTTTTCTGCTTTTGAGCAAACTATCTGGGTGTGATAGTTTGCTTCCAGTGAAGTTTGACTCACTGTATCTGGGAAGTGTCAGAAATGAGAGCTTGAAAAGGTCATGACAGATCACTAAAGATAAATGGTTAAGGGAGAATAGCTGTGAAATGAAACAAATGGCTTAACTTGTGTAGCAGTGAAGGAGCTGACCCTGTCCAGTAGTGTAAGGACCATAAAATTTCCCTTTTATAACAATCTGTGAACTTGTGTAGTTTTGATGGCAGTACACTGACAATGTGATTTTTATAATCTAATTATTTTTAAAAAAATCAGAGAAAACCCCAGTGGGATATTCAAAGTTTGGGCAAATGTACAGCATCAAAATCTTTAGGTAAAGTCAAAATAAGGGTATGTTGCTGGGGTTTTTCCTCAGTTTTTTAAGGTATTAAAAGAGCAGTGCTGATAAAATAAGCACTGAAGTGCTGTTTGGATTAGGGCTGCTGGGTGTTAATGTGTTCATCCTCTGCCAATGACAGACTGCTCCATACAGTCTGAAATGTAAAAAATGATGTCTAATTTTTTTTCATCGCTCATCAGTAACTGCGGTTTGGGAGCTATTCCGTGTCAGTTTAGCGATGGCCAGTTGCAAAGACTTTGCTCCGTAGCATTTTTACGCTATCAGTTTTATATAGCGGCCATAGCGAAGCGACAGTTTTTCTGGAGGATGCCAAGGATCCCCCATCGTTCCTGTGCTCCTTATTGACAGTATCGATGGTGTGCAGGAGCATATCGGCTGTCAGGGCAGCTTGCACTGGAAATAGCCGTGTGGTTTTGGGGGCAAGTGCCAGTTTCCCAGGCTCCACACGGAAGGATGTTTGCATGCGACAGGACCCAGAAGTGGTGGGGAAAACACTCAGCGCAGCTCGTCTCCACTCCCTGCAGCTCGCTCCGACATCGCGAGACGTACACACGTCACCCAGTTTGAATAGGTTCTGTGCTGGGGTTTATTCCAGTTGCGCAGAGCAGGCAGCGATAGCGTGAGTTACTGTCTGTGAGTTACTGTCTGTGTACTGGTGCTTCTTGCAATGCTTTAGCTGTTTCGAGGCCTGATCATTGAATTTGAGGCAAGGTTTAGTGAAAATATTGGCGTAAGCTTGATCTTCTGTATGTTGTTCATAGTTCTTCTACAGTAAAAAGCAGTGCATAAATGGCCATGGGAGGAGTGACCACCTTTTGACTGATGGTTTTATTACGGTGGAAAGCTTTAGCCGTGGCAGTTTAAGGTCTGGGGGTTTTATGGTTTCACTTACATTGCAGCGTAATGCACATACAGTAGTACTCTCAACGTCTTTACGAAGGTTGTGTCATGTCGTGAAGGAATAAGATGCATTTGCTTTGTGTGGCATTAGCAAAACTAGAATAAGCATATTGTCTTGGAAAATTACTGCTGGCAAGGATTTCAGAAAGAGGGGGGCAGTTGCAGACCCCAACAAAGGAAGGAAGAACAGAGCAGTGTTACTGGACTAATACATTGATGACATGAATGAATTAAAAAAATAGTACAAGAAGCATTTTTACTTGGTTTTTGAGTATGACTAATTTGTGCTGCGATACAGGGACTGCAGAAGCCACATACATAATACTGTTTTGATTTTAGGTTTCAACACATACAGATGGTGAGAACAATAACACAAAAAAGACAACATTCTTTGTCAATGTGCTCTTTGGATGTGTGTGAGCTTAAGCCAGTGATGTCGAGATACAGAAATAATGGATGAAGTATACAGCAACAATTTGCAGATAAAAATAATAGAAGTTAAAGTGTATTTTACATGATAAAAAAAAGATGAAAGAGGAGGAAGTCTGTTACATCCGAGATGGTTACAAAATCCATGCTTGGTGAAGTAGCCTCTGCTGAAAAGATTGATGCAATGGGGAGTGACCTTGGCTTGGAGCAGGAGCTGGTGATGTATGTATGAGCATCTCTCTGCTAAATGGACCCAGATTTGTAGCACTAATATACATGGAAGCCCAGAACCAAACTCAGGATGGCAATAAATCAACAGCCACTTTGGGTGTCATTTCTGGTTTATATTCCACTATTGTTCTATCACTTTAATTCATGTCACTATCATCTGTTCATCTGGAACAGTTTTATATAATTTTCCAGTGGAGTTACCTGACAAATCCTATCAAATTAACAAGGTGCATTAACAATATTGACTGACTGTGAATTCTGAAGTTGCAGGACCATGCAGTGAAAATTCTTTAAGGGTATTTTCAGGGGTGACGCTCCTAGAGGAACGGATGGGGAACAACCCTCACACACAAAGAATTTGCACCTTTATTTTTAGAGCTTGCCCTGACTTTTTTTCAGTGAGAAAACAAGAACTGGTAACAGCAGCTTCCCATATTTTCCTTAAACCATGGAAAATGCCATTTTGAATGATTAACCATTACAGTGAAGCAACAACACCAATTTAATACAATCTGTCCGAAATTAAATTACAAAACAAAATGGGCTCCAGATACAGTATCAGCCTGCTCCAATTACCTAGGTCTAGCAGTCCTTGTGTTAATTGGACTCTTGATACAGTGCTTAATTGAAATGTGATCTCTCTGATGTGACGTATGTTTAATGACAAAGCGCATTCCTGGATTCATAGAAGGGGGAGGGGGCTGGTGCCGTTGCCATAACCTGGTGTAATAGCAGGGGTTAAAAGGAGGGTGAGGTGGTGCTGGCGGAAGGGCTGCAGCACAGAGCACGCCGCAGTGTCTGCCCCTTGCTCTCCATCCCTTCATCTTAGAGCGGCACAAAATGCAAACGAACGTGGCTGGCCACTCCTGCAGCTGTGCCCGCACTGTAAGAAATGCTGAGTTGGTTTTGGAGGGCTTGGGAGAGCCATTACGTATGTGGCATCTTCTTGTATTTTGTCACATCTCTTAAAAGTTGTTATCATCGGCTCCTTTAGGTTTTATTGTGACTCAGATGAGCCGAGCACTGTGTGTTGGAAAGCATCATGTCCAAAACCCTCAAGAGGCAAAAGGTTCTCTCTGCTGGTTGTCCAGAGGTGCAAGAGTTAAATGATGTTTAAATACTTTTTTCCAGTATTGCTTCCTTTTCTTGCTTTCTCATGAGCTTCACCTGTAACTCACGAGTGAAGAAATGTAATTATTTTTTAAGGCTTCACATGACATGAAAAGCACACCGGGAAGTTCCTTCGGTCGTGCCAACAGCAACTAACAATGAGCATCTGCTCATCGGTGCGACATAGCGCAGCTTTTGCTTCGCAGTACTGCGATGCAGACTGCTGCCAACGACAGCGAGTGTCCCGGGAAGATAAACGTGGATGGCTGGAAGTGCCAGCGGGTGTCCCGTGGTGACTGCAGCACGCGGGCAGCCCCGGCAGCGTCCCACCAAAGGGCTGCCTTGCGCGGCTGCAGGGGGATGCGGGGGCGCAGGGCATCTCCTCTGCGCCATGCCCGGCTCAGCCCGTGCAGCAGGACCGAGGCGCCAGCCGTCTGGGGAAGCCCGTGCTGGGAAGCAGGGCCCGGTGCCCATGCCAGGAGCTACACAAATCCTCAGCTTGCTTTCAAAGCAGCCTAATTAGAGCTGGCTTTAAAATGCCAGCAGTGTGAAAACGCACAGGATCTCTGGGACTGGATGTCTTTGTTTATGAGTATCTGGGTAACACAAAGAGCGTTTCTGTGATGCTGCGAATGGGTGTTGTCCTCTCATGTGGAGGTTATAGTGTATGTGCTGTATAGGAGACAGAACAGGGATGGTGCATGATAGTGTCTGTTATGTATAGTACTGGTGATGGAAAAATTAGCGGTATATTTTATAAATCGTTCCACTTCTGTAGCTACCGCTTCCAGAAACACTCTGTATGTGTTGAGAAGAATATTTTCTGTGGTACTTCTTTCTTGCTGGCATGCTTATGCAGGAGAATAAAATGCAGATTATCAATGTGGCTTGATAACCATTTGCTTTTGGTTTCAAAAGCTCCTGTGCTTTCAAAAAGCCCAAAAGGGCAATATACTTTCATCCCATTTAAGATTTATAAAGTGTGTCAAACGGCTGATATGAAATCGCTTAAACAGATCACTATTGTGGCTCTCTATTCTTTCTCATCTCAGGTATTTCTGGAGACAAGGTAGAGATAGACCCTGTTACTAATCAGAAGGCCAGCACTAAGTTTTGGATTAAGCAGAAACCCATTTCAATCGATTCTGAACTCCTCTGTGCCTGTGACCTTGTGGAAGAAAAAAGCCCAAGTGAGTAGTCCTTTTTATTTATGTTCTCTCTTCTCTCCCTCCCTGTATGTGCTACATGTCCAAAGAATTATTGCTACCATGTCCTTTTCTTTCTATAGGTGTATTTTATTCATTATAGGATGTTTTTAATCTGACTTGATTCTATTCTAGAGAACACGACATAAACAGATACACATTTTATGAGTGTCCCCTTTAATGCTGCTTACAGCTAATGGCATCATTAAGAGTGTTTCTTGCCCACTATCAGTAGCTGCTGCCAGTGTCATACCAAGGAAACGCTGCCTTTGCCCAGCTGGTCCCTGGCCCCATAGCACGGTCATCAAATAGGTGTTTCAATGTAATCAGAATTTTTTTGAGCTTCTTAATATCCAGGCTGGTTTTAAACAATTTCTCAGATGCAGTTGAGGATCTCGGCCATGCAGTAAGTATCAGTGCAGTCTCAATTTGCTTCAGCCGTGGCTGAAGCGGGGCTCGGAAATCGGGGTGTCAGGGGGGCGGTGGGGGTGCCTGGCCGGCAGCGACGGCCAGGCTCACAGGGGGTCGGGCTGGGCACCCTGGCTCAGCCGGTCATCGGCAAGAGGCCAGTTTGCGCTGTGTTTACAGCATGACTTCAGAAGCCAAGTGCTTTTGTTGTTGTATCAGTGGAGTAATGAGAGCCTCTGTCTGTAAAATTTGGTCAAAAAAGCAGAAGATAGGCCCTGCAGGAGTCGGGCAATGTCTCCCGGTAGTGCCAAAATGTAACTATCTACTATCAAACAGTAACTGCGGTCCAAAAGCTCAGATGGATTTTATTACACTTGTGCTTTTGCAGGGTAGGGATGCTAAGTATTAAGTACTTATCTGCAAGGTGACAGAGAGGGAGAATTATGTGATACATATTTACAGAGGTAATGATCTGTTGAATTCTCTTGGAAGAGTAAATTTATGGCTGCCACAGATTTTATCAGCAATTATTGAACTATATCCTTCTCCCCTTCATTACCCCTTCCTAATTCCATGTTCTCAGTTCACTCCTTGTCTTCCTTTTCTGTCCCTCCAGCAAGATTTCGTGGTCCTTGGGAAGGCATGATCCCAAGGAGGGACTTCCCTAATGACCAGGCAGTCGGACATGTGCAGCGCTTGTCTTTATAGTTCAAGGTGCAGTTTTGTGCTTGTAAATACATTAACACGGTGACGTTTGTAGCCATGTTTTGTTTCAAATGCGAACACTTGTGGTGATAAAACTGTGCCCACAAAATGTATCTGAAAAGCCAGCCCTGAAACCCGAGGTGTCCAGCTCACATTCCCGTCAGTGTGACAGTCCGAGACCTTCGAGCTGTCCCAGAACAGCTCCCAAGCTGCGTCCTGCCAGGGATGGGGCTCTTCAGCCCCAGGGGCAGCACCTGCCGCTGTAGGAAATTATGTTTGTACCCAAATTGTGCCAACCCCAGGAGAAATACGGGACAATGTCAGCCCCCAGAGGGAGTCCCAGCAGCAGAAGGGCAGTACCTTCATGTGGAGGCTGTGGAAGGAAGAGTCACGGTCACTTGGGAGAGGACGCTGACAGGTTATGACAAAGGCAACCTTTATGATACTCGGGGGGTTTATTTACTCATTTCTGCATGGCTGTTATAAACTTTTCCTATTAAATAAGTGGTCAGCATAGTTCCAAAAGGAGAAAATACTTCCTCTTGAAATCTGCTGACCTCTTCCCAATTCACTAAAGATGTTCCAAGAGTCATTATTATAGGCCAGTAGAAGAGACTTTTAGTGTGACATCTCAGAATGATACATTTTGGGGAACTTTTAACAGCAGATCAGTATCTCTTGAATTTTAAATGGAAAAAAAGTTATTCTAGTAGCATAAAGGAATGAAACTCACTGTATTTCACAAGTTTTGTCTGTGATTTTTATCAGCGTAGTGATATATGTTTGTAGCAGAGTTTACATCAAAAATTATTCCCAGATCTTCTTGAATGAATTATTGCAAAGAAAGAGAGGCTGGGTAAAGATAAGGTCTTTGAGTTCCGCAATATATTTTGTTTTCATGTTTTTATCTCTTGTAACACAAACGTGCTCCATCTCATCTTTCAGAAGTGTTCTGCACATGTAACGGTGCTCGTGCAGTTACACTGGGTGAAGGCACAGTGTATCTTATTGAGCTGCCTGCCTTCCCTGGGCCTTGGCCGTCGGGGTTATGATAAAGCTGAGTGCCGCTTTGCTAGACTGACTTCTTGTACTTCTGAGGAGAGGTGAAGGGTTTGCGGGAGCCTCCAAACAGCCCTTACTAAAAAGTAAGGGCAAGGGATGTCGGGAGTGGAGTCTGGTCGCTGTGATGGGTATAGCAGCAGGTTTCTGCAACAATTGTTCCTCTGAACATGGTAATTAACACAGCTTAATATTCAGTTAGCTCATCCTTTCTGCTGATTAAAGAGGTTTCAGAGCTTTTGCTGGTACTTTTCCACAGAAATATAAAACCAGAAATTGTGTATCAATGTAGTGGAGAGCCTTGTGTTTATTTTCCCTTAGTTTTCTCTGAAAAGACAGGTTCATGCAGCGAAGCTTTAGTGGCACTTGTGTGAGTGCTAAAGGACTCAACAGCTTCAGAGATGATGTGTTGTGAATATTTATGGATAGACTCGAGTCGTTCTGGGTGGGGCTGGAGGGCTGAAGCTTTCCTGTGCTGTGAGTTCGCAAGAACTTAGAGCCGCGCTCGGTGAAAACAGAAAATGAAAATAGAAAGCTCTGGCGTCTGATCTGCCATTAGCATGGGGACTGTAGGCAGGGATGGCTGGTGATTCTTGCTTGCCCTTGCAGTAGGCCTGGGTCAGCATTTGAATTTTTATTTGTAAATTAAATCAGACTCCCTGAATTTAGACAGAGGGAAGAGGTAATGGCCCTGCTGGCTTGATCAGATGCCATTAGAACCTGAAAACGCTGTGTATGAACGGCTTGTTCAAATCAGGTTCGGTTTGATTATCACGAGAGATTCTGAATGTTCTGAATCTCAAAAGGAAGCATCCTATCATTGAGAAATAAGATTTAAGCCTTAATAAAGTAGTTGTCATTTTTATAGCTGAAAAGAGCTTTGTATCTCAATTAAGTGTACATAATATAAAGTCTTAAGGAAGCAACATAATACGTTTAATACAATTATATCCCTTTGCAATAGTGTAATTTAAAGGAAATCTGATTCTGTTAATGTCTCTTACATTACTTGGACAAAGGAGAAACTTCAGTGTCACCAACTGCCGCCTTTTTACAAAGTGCACTGTGGACCAAGTGCGGCTGTGACGGATGCGCTGTTGGCCGTCCCTTCCGACGGCTGGGGCGCCCAGGCTGCCACGGCATCTGCACGGTGGGAGGACTGCGCCGCACTGAGGCGTGGAGGGGTGGGCAGCCCTCGGGGCAGCCCTTTAGTGGCACCGAGGCTAATCAGCTGGGCAGACTTGCACTTGTCGAAATATGGGGGATCCATTCATCTGTATTACACGATAGCTTCAGAAGTCAGGTTTATTTGGTAATTTGCGTGAAAGGCTGAAGAAACATTCTCTATGAGCCTTTTTCTGCTTTTGTTGTTTTGTTTTAAGAAAGCAGATACCTCTTGGTCACTAGGTCAGAATATCCTTAATATCAAGGTAGCCTAAACAAAGGTGTTCAGTAGGTCACAGAGTACATCAGTAACTTCGGTTTGTAATTTAATTGCCTGCTTTGCACCCTGCAGCTTAAGATTTCCTTTAAATTCTTATTCCATTGTTGCACTGGGGCTTAACAGAGTGTTAACCTGGTAATAGGCACAGGGCCTCCCCATTATATGTCTCGCTATCGAGCGGTTCTGCATGACTAGTTAAAAAAGATGGCAAGAAGATTAATGAAAGCCGCCTAGTACAGAAGGGGGGTAGGTACCTTTGCGAGACTTCTAGCGAGGAGATATTAGAGCTGAACCAGAGCTTGGCTTTTTCTTTATCCTGTGACCTTTGAACCTGCCTTACTGTCGAGAGCTGCCAGCGGAGCCGACGGTTTGATTGATGTTGCTACACGAGTCAGTCTTTCCCATTGAATTCCGCATCTGCACGAAAATAGCTTTTCTAGCAGTATTCATACTGGCTGTAAGTGATAGCCAAAGTGATGCCTGAAATGCTTTTATGTAGTTTTCATTTAAAGCTAAAGGTATGTGATGTTTTAATTCAGTATCCAGTTCCTCCAGATTATGCACGTTGGGTAATACTAATTTAATGAATTCATTATTGGGTTGCAAGAAGACTAAAAACATACAGAAAGCCTTGGGAAGGCATGGATTCCTGCTGCTCGGGGAGCTTAAATAGAGACGTTGCACGTTTGCTCAGAGCCCTGCAGTGGAGCCAGAGCAGAGAGGCAACAATTATCCATGTGCTCTGCAAATGGTGCACAAAATATTGTGTGGTGGTTCCTAATTTTCCTGCTCCCGCTGTGAATAACGCAGGGTGTGAAATAATGGAAGGAAGTCCGCACTTGGTAGGAGACTTATCACCGATTCTGATAGAAAGGTGAAAAATAGGTTCAGCAGAGAAAATGTTCCCAAACTTCAGGCTTGGAGTGAAAGAAATCTCAGAGTGGTGTACCAGAAAGAAATGAGTCCAAATGCGTGTGGACATGCTGTTTGCCGAGCGGTGAAATGCCTCAGAGGGAGGCAGTGAAGGCGCAGATGGTGCCTGGGTTTGCTGCGTTCTCCATCCTCTGCAGCAGGCTGGGGGCTGTGCCTGGGCTGGGGGGGCCAGCCCAAGCCCTGGAAAATGGCCGGCGGTGTCGGCCACCTCGCCGGCAGCCGAGCAGCGTGGGCAGCCGTGGGGGGATGCGCCCGGCTGGGGAAGGGGTCTGGCAGCACGGGGAGCCGTGCCAAGCCACCTGCGTGGCCAGGTTCAGTGGCCGCTTGGCTGCTGGAGACCCTCCTGCCGGCTGCCCCACAGACGTGGCAGCGGGTTATTAAATCCGTCCCCACCGAGCAGCCTTTTCATAAAAGTACTCTGGAGCACAATCAGGAGCGTGCATTGCCTCATCCTTTTAACAAATATGTTTTGTAGCCCTATTAAAAGGGGTCTTCATCTATCCTGTCAAAGCTATTCTGCTGGGGTTTTTTAGTTTAATTACACTATCCAATTAAAACTCCTTGCTGCATTTTGATTCGCTTCTCCTTGGGCTTGAGTGGATATGACATTTACAAGGCTCGCCTTTCAAGCAGACAATGGCGTGATTGATGAGGTGCAGACGCAATGAAGGAGGCGATTGCCATGTGGAAACACTGCTTAGTGCATTTTGATTTATTTATCATCTTTTTTCCCAAACAAGGTTGCTGGTGAAGAGGTTTTGGGCAACCCCGAGTTCAACCTCAATTTTCACCATTCTTGCAAAAATCTTTATTAGTTTTCTGCCTTTGATAATAATTCGAAGAAGAAACAAAAGGCTTTGGGGGGAAAAAAAAAATCCAGATGTGGGAATAGTTACCACAATTTGACATAAAAGTGGATGTGTGCAGCACTTTAATTGCAACTCTGCTTTCAGGACATCTGGAAACAAGACATCCACTAACAGCGATGTTTTATAATAAGCCTACAGTAGAATATAAAGACCTGAGATGTAGGAAAAGTGTTCATGAAATATGCTGCTCCCTGAGAGAATGGGGCAAGCCAGCAGGACTACTGTTATTTTTTGTCTTAACATTCATGTAATTTGTTCCCACTTAAGCAGTGCCTCGGCTGGAGGGAGATCCGTCACAGGTGCGTGGCATGCAGTCCGAGCTCGTCGGTGGTGCCGCTGGTAGCACTGGCATCAGGATTTCATCCATAACTTTGACTGCCATCACCACCTCTGAAGAAGACATCACCTCTAAAATCTTTACCTCCCGGAGGAGTTTCATGTGCATGAAATGGGCTTAGCCCTGCTTTTACACTCAGGACAACATTCGTGTTCAGTGTGTGTCCCTGACGACTCAGTACTGTACCTCTGCCAACCCGGCTGCGGCGCAGCATCTAGGCATCCCCCTAGAAGAAAACTTCTGAGTTTACTTGTTATTAGAGGTTGTCAGGATGGGTGTTTTAATGGGAATGCAACCCTTGTGGTTTTGTAGGGCCTTCAGGCCCTGCTCCAGGGTCACAGCATCATTTCTGAGGATTTTGAACCACAGAGTCTCTCCCCAACGCGCTTAGGTTAAATATAGCAGTGGCTGGTGAGCAGGGGTGACCCCATTTCATGCCGTGTTTTAACTAAAGTTGCCTTTCTATGGAAACATTGCTGGTGTGTACTGTATTTTCATCATTCCTTCCCTTTTTACTAGTACATTTCTAATTCTTTGTAATTCTTGCTGAGTCTGTGAGAAGAGATTTTAGGGTTTGATCCTGGATGTAGTCACAATTTCTGAAGTGGTGAAAATCTCTGATGATGTCAAATGATGCCCATAAGCGTTTTGTTCTTCAGAGAGGTCTTTCTCTAGCTATTTATTCCACTAATAACTCTTAATTGTTGACTTCTGCCTTATGGCCCTGTAATGACAAAGCAATCATCAAGGTATATTGAAAAATTAACATAAATTTGCATTTCCCAGTGTTTGTTTTCTGTTTTGTCCAATTCATGAATATTCTTCTCATCCTCCATCTAATTGGTGATTTAATTCAGCGCATACTGTTTTAAAGAGTGGCATTAGTGAAGGAGGGTTTTGGTACAGTCTGAGTGGGGGGATAGGAGAGGAAGAAGAAAAACTATTTCTAGTCTTGGCAGATTCTGAAAAAAATTGTCTTTTCTTGTGCAAATTCACATCCTTCCAATGTTTTCCGAGCAAAAAGTCTATTTCTAGACTCTGATACAAAGAGTTCATTACTTAGATTAAAAAGGGAAATTTTTTCCACCTGTACCATGTGAAGCGTGGTGAACGGCAAAGTTTGTATTTTCCCAAGACTGTAACTTGCAGAAATTAGCAGAAGATGTACCAATGACCGCATAAGCACATTTTAGTTAGTGATTCTGGAAGCTGCAGTTCAGCCGTGTTTCTCACCTGCTGCGTAAAGGCAGCAGCACTGAGGAGCTGGGGGTGAGGCACTGGGCAGGGGCTGCAGGGCAGGGGCTGCAGGGCACAGATTGCAGGGGCTGCAGGGGCGCAGGACAGGGGTGCAGGGCGCAGATTGCAGGGGCGCAGGGCAGGGGCTGAAGGGGCACAGATCCACCCAGGCTGCGAGAGGGAGAGGAGGGATGGGAGCAGCAGGTCTGCACCTGGCTGTGCTGCTGGACTCACAGGGGTTAGCGCTGTGCCAAAACGAGCCTCTTCCCTCATCTTTTGGCAGTAGAGTAATGTTGAAAATTAGGAGATATGCCAAACAATTGAATTTAAGACATCGTGTGGAATGAGTAAATGAGCCGCCCTCAGTGAATTTGCAGTGAATTAGCATCTTGCCCTTCCGCCTTAGTCTGCTGTAGGCTTTTCTCCAGGTGTAACCACACAGGAACCTATTAGTGTTTCAGGGTTGGAAAAGATTTATCAGCATTCAGAGCTGAGGCCAAAGGGCACCTGCAGTAGGATGTCGCTTTCGTGCTGTTGCAGCAAGGTGAGCCCCGGCGCGGGCTGGGAGGCACGGCAGGAGCAAGGCTGGCACAGGGCATCGGTGCGAAACCAACACGTTTGCCGAGCTAGCCTCGTGGGGTGTACCTACATCGTGACGAAAGCCTGTGATAATGGATGGGTTTCTGTCATTTCATTTGCCTTCCATAAATGTTTTAACAGATAAACATAGTTGGGAGTAACGTGTATTTTCCGTTGCACAGCTGATTAATTCTGCTTGCAAAATATTGAAGTTTCCCCTGTTCTGTTCACCCTTGCCACCCGCTGCAGTGGCTGACATTAAATACACTGCTGCGTGCTCTCAGAGCGGGGCGGTGACAGACAGCACTGACATTTGCTGGAGTTGAACACTTGTGTTTCAGACCCGCAAGCTAAAGGACACCAAACCGTTGTTTGTGTAGGAGTCAGGGTAACGTAGCCGTTGGTGCAATATCTGCATTTCTTTTAATTCTGCCGTCACGTGCGGTAGAAGCCACCTGAGCTGCTGCTGTTTGTTACCAGATACTCTTATATGGAAATATAAAACCATTGAAGTTCCTATTGATTTCTGAATTGTCAAGGGTGCTGCTCTATTGGAAAGAGGTACATCACATATTTAAGCACTCTTGGAAATGGAAATCAATCTCACAATTCATAAATTCCATCTGGCTAGAATAGTAGCAGAGCAAAGTGCCAGTTACGATTTCAATGAACTAATATTTCATGCTGTAAATAGTATAATGTGGGCTCGGAGCACATAAACATAATGCTGTAATGGGGCTTTCTAAAGAAAAGTCGTCTTGGCTTCTTTCCACTAAATCACCTGTCAGGGCGGAGGGCTGGGTTCCGTGGCCTGCACGGCAGGTTGTGCACAACCGGGCATGCACCGCTGCTTTGGGCTCGGCATTGGATTTTGCAGCAGCATCGCGTCCTCTGCGGCTCCCGTGAGCCCATGCAGGAGCGTGGCTCTGCGGCTCAGCCTGCGCCTCGCCAGAAAGGCAGGGACCGGCACAGCCTCCGCATCAGTGGGACCCAGAGCACCGGGCTGCCCTGGGCTGTGCCGCAGTGGCTAGGCTGTGCCGTGGGGCTGCCCGGTGTTCTGTGCCATGGGGCTGCCCAGCATGCTGTGCCACGGGGCTGTGCGGTGCTGACGTGGCACCAGCGCGGCGCTGGGCTCCCTGGGGGCAGCAGGGCGAGCTCTGCCTGCTGCTGCATGGCACCTCAGTGTCGTTAGCGGCATCTGTTGCTCTAATTGTCATTGAAAGAGCTGACTCCTTACAATCCCAAAGTAAGGGCTCGAAATAAAGTTCTGCGTTCTGCTTCTGTCAGCTGTATAAATACTTTTGCCGGAAAGGAGTAGTAAATCACGGGTTTAAAAGAAAAATGGGGGTGATAGGGAAGGTTTCTTCATCAGGGATGATGGAAGCTGTGATCTCGCTTAATTTTCACATTAATATTTTGTTCTGCGATTCTGTGTCCTGCCTCTGCCAAGTGATGCGTGGCAGGGCAGCAGAGCTGGAGAGGAGCACGCCAGCAGCATGCCGGGTCTCTCCACTCACTGCACCCTGCGCAGGCTGTGCCGTTGCACACCCAGCGTCGGCTCCGCTGTGCAAGCGATGAACACCTGAAGAGGTTTTGTGTCTGCACCGTTGCCCTCACATAGTGGGTCAATGTCTGCTTTGGGTCCTGGCACTGCGGCCGGGGTAGTGTGCCCGTCCCGCTGCCCAGGGAAGGGCGCATGGGCAGCGGACAGAGAACCGAGTGGGCAGAGAAGAGCCATGAGGTGCGAGGCCATTCCATCGGGAGTGAGGGGCTTGGCTTCTAGCACTGTAAGAGCCCCCCAGCCTTCCCCACCGGCTGAGCCGCTGCTGGGGCTGCAGGCTCCAGAGCTGCCGGCATGGCAAGCTCGGTGTGGGGAGGGCGGGTGGAACAGGTGTGGGATGGAAGGTCTAAACCTGGTGAAGTGAGTGAAGTGGTGAAGGATCCACACCAAGAACCACCCGATGGACTTCCAAGACCTAAAACAACCAACCTCGTTGGAATCCTCCAGACTGCGTTCTGTGCCACTTAATTTATTTTTAGTAATTAGTTTCTCTAACTGGGTGTAATATTAAACGTCCAAGAGAAACTGTGGTAGCTGATGGGGCGCGGTGTTGTGTTCTGTCCCCAGGAATGGTGCACGGGCACTTCTGGAATTGTGAAGATGCAGGATTCAGCCCCAAGCAGAGCCAGGCATGCATGTATTAACATACTGATGAGCTTGCAGCTAGGAATTCCCGCATTTTTAGTACCACTGAGGCATCGTTTGTCAAATGATTTAAAGGGGTTTTTTTTATTATTGTTAGCCAGTTTTTCAATATAGAATTTATATTCCAGATTAGTGCATCATAATGGTGTTTAATTAACATGCCACAGTAAAATACTGGCATCTCAAATTTTCTGGCCACCGATCTGAGCATATATCAGTCACTTTTTGGAAATCTGGAGAACTAGATAATGTAAATAAGATTTCAAATTAGCTTTCCTCCAGGAAAGACCTGAATTTGCAGTAATGTGGCTGCTACTTTATGGATTACTAACTTTGACCTTTGAACTGAGTAAATGATGAGAAAACTGATGGAAAAGTATATCATATAGGATATGCTTAATTTTAATTCTGAAGCCATGAACATCCATACAAGTGAAGGGTATTTTGCTTTCCTACATGTACGTACAGCTCCTTAGGTTAAAGCTGTCCCTCCCATCCCTCCTGCAGTGCTTTTGAAGGTCAGGGGCTCCCGTGCCATTCTCTGGAGGCAGCCACGGAGGCTGGCAGGGCTGTCAGCACCTCCTGTCCATGGAAGCACTTAAAACCTCCATTTGGGACTGAGCAGCAGTGAAGCCTGCCAGCAAAGCACTACGTAGATAGAAATTACAGTTGTACTTCAATTTTGATTGTCCTGCTTGTAGGAAGTGAGATTCCTGGGTTTCAGAATCTGTTCCATAGCTTCGGTGGCACATCCGTGCGTATTTTACTTTGCCGTGAGCAACGGGGTAGGTTTGGGTGATGTTTTGGGGAGCGGTTGTTGCAGCGATGATTCTGGGGTTAATTGGCCTTTTATTTTAAATATAACACTTATCTTCTGCATGTGATGATTACACAGTGAATAGTTACATAAAGCAGTCCTAATGTGGTAGTTTAACTGAAATATAGTCTTGGGCTGAACGGGAGCTAACTAGCCATTTGATAGATTTTTGCATTTCCTGCAGTGGGGATGTGATGGAAAAACGAACTTTATTGAATAGAGTTCAGCTGCTCCTGTAAGCCACCACTTGCCTTAAATTGAAATGACATGAGAAGCCTGTCAGCGTTTCATTACTTCCTTCTGTTGTGCTGATGGTATGCTAAGATCACCATCTGTGTTTTTCTTCTGTCAGGCACACAGGCTCTGCTGAAACTTTACAGAAATATTCTGAACAGTTTTTTGTCTTCTCCTTACAGGTCATGCAATATTTAAACTTACATATCTAAGCAATCATGACTATAAACACCTTTACTTTGAATCAGATGCTGCTACTGTCAATGAAATTGTACTGAAGGTGAGTATTAAATTTTAACGTGACCCAAAATCCTGGGTGTTTTACCACTTGTTAGACATGAAAGTGTTCAAGAGGCTCTGGAAATACATGAAGGTGCAGTGTCTGAGGATGCTAAGGTGCATTTAACTTACCCGGCTAGTTGCTGGGGCCTGTTATTTTATTCATTTTTCAGCCAGCCATCCAACAGACTGCCTATCTCTGTATCACGTTTCCTTTTACACTTGTTTCTAGTTAATGGAGACACCAGTTTGCAGAGCAATTTTAAAGGAAACTACTAAATTTAATTGTGTCCAGATAGTTTCCACCTCCAGACAAGTGAGGGTCTGCAAGCCCCGAGCACGGTGGAGGTGCGGGGCTGCGAGGACACAGGTGCCATGCAGGGTTGGGGCCCTGCCCCAGGACCCACACCCGGCAAAGCACCACAGTGCTGCCGGCGTTGCTGTGTGGCTGCCGGCACGGGGCCCGGTCCAGGACGCCTGGTCAGGGCACCCGGCTTGTGTGAGCAGCAAGCCAGGAAGGCCAGGGGCCGAGGGAGCGGCCGTGCCCACTCGGCGAGGGGCTGGCACGGAGCTTGGCAGGTGGGCAGCAGAGCAAAGGTGCCGGCACCGGTGTGGCGCGGCTCTGCGAGCCAGAGTTCAGGTTGTTCAGGTGCCAGGAAGGTGGCAGTGAAGCCGCGCACTGGCGCGGGGTCCAAGGCCATGGGCTGACGCCGCGTTCCCGGCTCCTGCCCAGCCCGAGCAGGAGCAGCATTGCTGCCAGGACGGCGCTTCTCCCGCCTTTCACGCATCCTTTCCAAACGCAGCTGTTGGTACAAAGCAAAAGGTTCTTTTTCTCACCGAGATCCCTTATCAGACTGTTTGCTTTTCTCGTGGTTCCGCCCATCCACATCTTGGCTTGCCTTCTGAAACAAATTTTTCTAACACTCTTGGAAGATTAAACTTAATTTTCCGCAAGCTAATATTTCCTCGCAATTCAGAATTTTAAAAGCAGTAATTTTGGCAAGCCATCTGTTATGTTTGCTTTTATTTTCTGTGTAGAGTTTAGTGGATTGCTAAGTAACTGACAAATGATAATTTTTATTAATAACAAAGTAGGTGAATTTATTTTGGGGGGTTTCAACTTACTTCGTGAACTCTTAGGCCAATTCTTTTGTTCCTACTTTATCTTAACTAAGCTATTGCAGTCCATAGCACCGGACGCATCTGAGACTGGTCGTAAAAGAAGGCTAAAAAGTAAAGGTTTGCTATGAATAATATGAATATTCAAGAGAGAAATATTATTGAAAAGTACTTTTTTTTCTTAAGTTGCAGATTGTTTGTATGGAACACTTTCTGGTTTCATGCATAAGTTACCAGTTTGTTTTCAATTCCATCAGCACTAGGAGACGCAGAGAACTCAGACTTTTCAAATTAGGCTTTTTACATGATCAAGTGAGAAGGACCAAGGCTTTATTGACCATGAAAATTCCCTATATTTTTATGCCTTAAGCTGTAATATGCAATGAAAGTGAAACACTCTACAGTGCATAAAATTGTGCAAGTTTTAAGCCACAGCATATTAACCAGCTAATGGCAGACCAAAGGGCATTTTTATCTTTTTGATTCTTGCATTAACCTTCCATTAAAATTATCTATGTGATTATCACAAAGCACTGGAGATAATAAATTTAGGGAATAGCAAGCTTGTTAAATATCATTTTAAAATGCTTTCATCAAGTAAAATGTGCCAAAACACAGGGAAACCGTGAGATCGGCTGAGTATGCAAACATTGTAATGAAAGAATTATTTTTGTTGAAGCTGCTAAAGTCTTTTATTGAAGCCCGTTGCTATGTTAGACCAGCACCGTGGGTCCTCACAACTTGCTGTGTTCACCCAGAGGTTTGGGTGACAAGGGTGGGATGAGGGGAGAGGGATGCTGGGAGCCGGCAGCCACCAGGAGGATGAGCCAGAACGTGGCCCCATGCAGAGCAGGGCTCTCCGGGGGCTCTGGGCTGCCTCTGCCAGGACCAGTTTCGCTGGCGCCCCATTGGGTTGGGGGGAGCGAGTATCTCTGCCCTCCCTGGGCTGTGCCACTGGAGCACCAATGCGATTAAACAGTTTCATGTCTTGCAGGTTAACTATATTCTAGAGTCGCGAGCAAGCACAGCCAGAGCAGATTATTTTGCTCAGAAACAAAGAAAACTGAGCAGGAGAACAAGCTTTAGCTTCCAGAAGGAGAAGAAATCGGGACAGCAGTAACGCCTAGCCTCGAGGAGAGCCTGTCTGCCGAATTCGGAGGAGGAGACGCTCCCCACCGCCCGAGACAGGTGGGAGCCAGGACTGTGGTGCTCCTGCTGCCAACAGGCAGGAGCAGCCGGGGAAGAAATCTGAATTATCCCGTCTCTCAACGGTTGGAAGATTAGCCCTCGTCGGTGATGGGAAGTCTCCCCTGTGACAAAAATAAAGAGCCATATCAGCCGGAAAGAAGACTGTTACGCTTCAGGTTCCTTTGATTAGAAATAAGAGAATGACGTAGACTGGCATCATTTAATTACTGTATTATGTACAATCACAAGAAGAGATGTGATTACATATTATTTCACAGCCTGGTTAAAATAAATTATATACATCTGTAATACACCCACGTACACACAGGTATTGCTTGTGACATGATCAAATTTCTAAAAACAAAATGTAGGACAAATGTATCCATTTTTACTATTAATAAACAGATGTAATCTTTTTCAAGGTCCATATGATGCACAGTTCTTTTGGGGGGAGGCTGTAGTCCCAGATGGTTTCACTTCTGTTGCTGAAGTGCAGGAGGCAACCGTGAGCCAGGGAACAGCAGCCATTGCAGGGGAGCTGATTTGTGAAGAAACACTGAGACAGTCAAGTCTGTTGTGGTTTGTTTTGTTCAAAAATATTTTTATTTAACTGTGCTTTTCAGCTTTGCATTCGTTTTATTGGAAGTTACTTGCTGTAGTCAGCCCGGTGTTTTGAAAACCCAGGCAGCATCTCTGGGCTGAAAGGTGAGCATCCTCCGGCCCGCGGCCGCCCGTGGGGTCTGCTCTTCCTCTCAGAGACAGCTTGCACCTGAGGACTGAGAAATGCCTTCACTTTTTCTTAATATTAGTCTTTTAAAATAAAAATTAAGACCTACTTTGTACTGAGATTTGTAACTATTTTGGCCTTGTCCCTCCTTGGTACATCAGGGGACACATGAATGGGATTACTGGGAACCAGAGCTGCATTTTTGGTTCAGTTCACCAGAGGTGTCTTTCATAAATCTCTCCCAGTCGCTGAAGCTGGAGCTCTCAGCGCCACTGCTGTGGATTTTGTATCAAGGAACTGCCGCCGGTTCCGAGTGGCATTTGACTACAGCCGGGGCCGCAGGGCGGGTGCAGCGCTGCAGGTCCCACGGGCAGAGTGGGCTCCCTCCGGCCCCCAGCCTCGCTGCCGCAGCCTGGCCTGCAGCACCGTGCCTGGCTTTTGTATAGAGAAAACTCTGAGCCTTAACACATAGTTTAGGAACAAACACGAAGGCAGAGAGGTCTGTGTGTCACTTACCTGTTGGGTTGAAGTTCTCGGGTTTTAAAGGTTTAGCCCTCCCGAAGCCAGTGTTGGTGCTGCCTCGGGAGGGGAGCCCTGCCCGCGACGTGGAGGCCGGTCTTCACTGTAGTGTCTTCCATGATAACTGCAAAATGAGAGAATATTTTATAGTATGATATTAAATTTTTTTAATATTTTATATGTGCAAATGCAGCACAGATGCAATGGGGAAAGACCTTCAAATAATGCAATGTAAATGACTCCTTTAACCAACTTTGTGAACTATTTAACATTAAAGTTGTTCTGTGAATGTTCTTTTGCCACCTAGTTTCAATTCTTTTTAACTGAACTAAGAAATTGCCTACGTTGGTATCAGAAACTAGAGAAGTCTTCTACTTGTTTGCAGGGCCATAATGCTGTTGCCACCCACTTACATTTATTTACTGTAAGTAGGTATTCAGTATGTGCAGTATTTTGCTTTCAGTAAAGCCTAAAGATTCACATAATAAAAAAAATCTCTGCTGCTGTCTAAACTGTGGTAACGTTTGTAGGTGCATAGTAGCTTGCCCGGACCGTGTGCATTTACATCATCTCATAAATCACCCTCCACTTGCTTTATTTTTAGCGCCGTCCCCCCGGCACTGGGGCGCGCGGCGCAGCTGCCGGAGTGCAGGCAGGGCGGCAGGCACGGGGCACTGCGGCTGCAGGGTGCTCCCGGCACTTGCTGGGGAGTGGGCGAGTTGCGGAGCCCGCAGCGAGTTTATTTGCTCCGTTCACAGTTAAGAAGCGAATTTACTTTGAAAGATCAGAACCCCATTGAATACGCGATGTGGAGGAAACCTTCCTTAAATTCTGGAAACGTCCAGCTTTTTCAGTAGATGAACAGCCTCTCCCTCAGAACAGACATTGCTACTATTTAGTGTTTGCTGAAAGAGTTAAATCAGAGCTCATGGTCGCAATCTGTGCGCAGCTGAACACAAATCCATCACGGGCTGGTCTTTCCCCGGTAGTTGTAGATTTAATTGATTCAGATGGGCATTCAACTGGGTCAGAAAAGCAAGCTGTTCCTTCCATGCCTTGTTACTGGGCTTCAGCAGAGGAGGGTGGCTGCCGGCTCACGTAACGAGGATGACTTCCCGCTGACACGCACCGGTAGCTGTCGGAGGCATCGGAGGTTTTCTGAATTTTCTCTTACTTCTGCTGCTGGAGGGGGACCTGGCTTGCACGTGCACCTGAGGTTTTGCGGTCAGTTGCACCTCACGGAGCAGAGCCTGCGCTTGCAAAAAATCAGGGGCACAGACCCAGGGAGAGGCGAGGGGCACCACACAGCAAACAGGCGGGGACGTGTCCCCGCGCAGGCCCAGGACCCCAGGGGGCTCATCCCTGTGGGCGCATCTCAGCCCAGGCACCCGCAGCAGCTCGTGCTGCTCGTGGCCAGGCGCTGCCCGTCTTGCCTGGCTTTGCACAAAAAATATGCTGCTGGGAGGATCCCAAATCCACGAGGAGAGATGAGTGACCTTTGTGGTGAGCCCCCGAGGTCATTCGCTGTGTTCCGAGGGCGACTGAGCATTTGCTGGGAGGTTGTGAAAGGATAAAATAGCTGGTGCGTGGCTCTGCCTGCTCGGGGTGGGCGGTGGGGATGGCCAAGGCTGCTGCAGCCGCAGCAAGCGCTGCCGGCGGAGACCAGCCCTCGCTGCCTCCTTGGTTTGTCGAAGTATTGGGAAACAAAAGAGCAACCTTTTAGCAGAGGACACCCAGGCATGTGCTGGCACCCAAGGCGAGAGCCCTGAGGCTCTGGCCTGACCGGAGCTCGCCCCGGGCTCAGCAGGGCTTTGCCATGGACTCCCATGGGAGCAAGTCAAGCCAAAGGCTCCTCTGGGTTTAGGTTGGCAGGAGCCAGGTGCATCCCCGGGGGCTTTTGCAACCGCCCCTCAGGCTGCACCCGCCCTGCACCGGGACGAGCAGGCAAAAACCATCGCACAGCCCTGGGTGCAGCCCTGAGATTAATGGGGGGAGTTATTTATGGAGACATGTTTGTAATGGGCCCATGAATTTCATGGAAATGCGCTGCTGTGGTGGCGTGTGGTATTGGGTGCTGCTGCTGCTAAAATTAATGCCCCTTAAATCACATCCCAGTGCAGCCTCACCGGTGCAGCTCTGGGACAAGGACAGAGATGAGGACAGAGATGTGTGGGCACAATGGGCACAAAGGGCGGCAGGGCCAGCGGGAGGGTGCCCCGCACCCTGGCCGGGCGCTGCTCCTCGGCACGGCTGCAGTGCCTGCGGCAGGGGGGCCGGGGCCGGCACGGGCAGCTGAGGCGTCGGGAGGGCTGGCCCTGTGCACAGCCCTGTGCTGCCGCTGCCATGGCATGAAGGGTTAAGCACTGTCATGTTTTATTCTCCCCACACACCTCTGCTTAAATGCAAAAAAAAGAGAAGAAAAAAAAAGTCTCAACAGGGTGTTGTTCGCTCTCAAAACCCTAAGCATGATTTGTGAACTCTCACAGCCTTGGTAATCTCATCAGAGTAATGGGATTATATTTCAAATCACCATGGCCTGTTCATTACACATTTAAACTCCTTTGACAGAGGAAAAGTTAAATAAAATGGGTGCGTCAGCCCTGGTTGACTTTCCCAGTTCTCTTTCTTGATTAGACAAACAGATGCTGAGCTCCAAAATGAAAAAATAATGTGCTCATTTATTCATTTTTCTGACAAGTCACAATAGATTTTTAACTACAAATGAGCCCCCTCCCCAGGTGGGGGGCGCGGGGGCATCACGCATCATGCCGTAATGGGCCCCGCGCCGGCGGCTGGGGCTGAACCAGGGCACAAGTGGTCACTTCCATGGGCCGGGGTCACCAGGCCCCCTGGCCGAGGTGTCCCTCGAGGGGGTGACGGGCAGCACCTGCGTTCCTGCCGCGAGCGCAGCCACCAGCAGCAGCGTGGGCCTGGCTGAGGCAGCCCCACACGAAGAGCCCCGGCCATGGGCGCCCACTGAGGCTTCTGGCACCTCACGCCTGGCTCTGCTCACCCAGGGCACCCAAGAGGCGGTGCCCGGGCTGCCACAGCCACTACCTGCCATGGCACAGCCACGTTGAGCGCTTCCTGCCGCACGGTGCCCGCGCTGGGCTCCCGTCCCTCCTGCCCTGCACTGTTGCCTGCAAACCAACTCCTGCAGTAGCATCAGGCGTGTGGTGGAGGGAAGCAGCTGAGCTCAGCCCAAGCGCGGTGCCTGCCAGCAGCCAGCCGGTGCGGTGCCCCCACGTCCTGCCCGGGGCTCAGCCGCTGGAGCTCAGCCCTCTGCCCGGAGCGGCTGACGAAGCAGACGGGGAGGCGTCGAGGCTGCCAGCGGGCTGGGCTGTGCTCCCCGCTGAAGAGGAGGGCTTCACGTCGGGGAGCGCTGGGGCTCTATTAGGGAGCTGAAATGCCAGATAATTAGAAATACACCAGCAAACACCATTATTGTCAGGAGAATGCAACGGCATACAGTAATGAAGCAATTATTAATGAGCAACTGCAAGGCTGTCATTAATTTAAGCTTTTCAGGATCACAGACTAAGGCAAGTTAAATGTTAAACCAGAGCTGGGGATGGGCAGCGCGGGGCTTTCCCCCGCCACGGGGTGGGCAGAGCGGGGCCATCTCGCCACCCCCCCAGGGGAGACATGCCACACACCCGCGGTGCCCTCCCCTGCCCCGTGCCCTGCAACCACCCCATCACGGGTCCCCCTTCACTGCGCATCAGCGTCGGCCCCTTTGGGCAGCCCGGGCAATGGCTCTGCAGGGGACGGGGACAGGGATGGGGATGGGGCCCGGGTTGGGGTGCCGCCCCATCCTGCAGCAGCGCAGGCGAGATGCCGGATGCGTTCGGGGACGGTGCAGCCAGCAGCCGCTCCGGCACCAGCGTGCAGCCCCGCGCTGCAATCTGTCACGGCGGCTGGGGCTCGCCGGCTCTGCAATATGTACCTCATGTCTGGGCTGTCATCGGACATAATTCCTCCCTGCTGGCATATTGCTGATTTGTGCATAAGTGATGCATGCAATCCACCTGAGCTAGGAGTCAGGGGTTTCTTGATCTGGGGCTGTCAGGGCAGAGTGTTTTAGTGCCTCCTGCGATTAGCTGGAATTGACAGGCCCTGAGAGCGGGGAATTGCACAACAGGGGAATTAACAGCCAGGGACTGAAGTGGAGTGTGGCACTCGTTTAATCTGCAATTTATCAGTTTACGTGGCTTCTTGTCGCGGGCGGAAGATTACACTCCAAAAAAGAAGGCTCCCTTTTTTTTTAATTTCATCTGACAGGGAGAGGGAAGAGCAATATTCAGAGGCTGACACGTCTGCTGGCTCCCACTGGGTTGCCGGTCCGTGCCGTGCTGTGCTGAGCCAACTGCAGCCTCCTGGTGGGTGCCGGCACAGCGGTGAGATCAGCCCCAACAGCCCTGACACAGGGGCACGGCTGCAGGGCACGCAGCCCCCAGGCCCCCGCCCTGGCTTCAGCTGCTGAGTTTTGCCCCTAAGACTGGCCAGATCTCGCAGCAAGGGCACCACAGTGACACGGCCTCGCAGCCCCTCCCAGGCATCACAGCCAGCCCACGCCGGGGTGATTTGAGCAGCCCCTTCCCAATGCTCCCTGCCCCAGTGCGTGCCCTCGCCTCTCCCCATCCCCATGGCACAGATGCTCCCATGTGCCGGCTGCACCTCTGGGTCCCCAGCCAGGCCAACAGCAGCGGTGCCATGTGGGACCCGGCACAGCAGTGGCTGCAGCAGAGCTACTCTGAGCTCAGCAGCTTCCCCATCTGCAAGTACTGGGGCAGACACAGCCAGATCCACGCCAGTCAACTGCCAGGCCGTTAGTCTGGCCATGCGGCAGCGGCTGCCGGCAGCACGGCTTCCAGCGGTGCTTCCTGACTGCTGCGTCCCCAGCCAAGGCCGAGCTGGATACCCGCTGCAAGCCCACGGCATGTCACCCGCAGGAGTGGCAGCCCTGGAGCAGGGGGCAGCGGGGACGGTGTCTGCAGGTTGGACCCCTCCAACAGGTGAGCAGAGGTCCCGTGTGGCAGGGCCGGACCGAGGATGCCCCTGCCTGAAGGCCAGTGCCAGCCCCGACAGTGGCTCCCTGAACCATGCAGGGGTGCCCGGGGGCTCTGCACCCTTCAGTACATGCGCACACGTGACTTTGGCACTGGCGGGGCATGCGGGAGCTGCATCTCAGGGCAAGGAAAGCGACAGCTGCGGCGGTGCCTCCCCCTGGCCCCCACCACACCGCACACTCCAATTTTGATAATATCATTAGAGGATGATAATGGTTTCCAGGAACACTGTAGCCTTTCTGCGAGGTGACAGCCTGTAAAGGCAGCATGACAGCTAATGTATTCTACAAGGGTACAATAATGTGACTCCGAGCACATTAAACTCCTTTAATGTGGGTGACATACACCTTCCTCTTAACATACATTATCGTCCTGGGGGCACACGCGGCATGCAGCAGCACGGAGCTGGAACCCCGGTGCCCGCAGCCCCTCACTCTGCCCTGCTCCTTGGTGCTCCTGGAGCCAGCGCTGGTGCTTGTGCTGGGGTGGGTGCTGGTGCTCATGCCGGTGCCGCTGCTGGCGCCAGTGCCCCACAGCCATCCTGTGCAAGCAGGAGCTCCTACGCCAGTCACACTCTTCCTTCCCTGGTGGAGGAGGTTAAACCGCGCGATGCAAATGCTCTCACTGTGTGTAGGTGATCTCCTTGGCCTTCCTTGGTGGCCTGCTCTGATACTGCAAACCTTTATCCAACCTTATGGTATCAAAGATTATTTATAATGAATTAAATATGTTTTTAGCAGCTTCTTTCCACACTTACAGCCACACTTTCACTGCCATTTCAACTTAATTAGGGAGGCCTTGCTAAAGAGATGGGAATAAATGCATCTATAGAAATATATCTATGTATAAATGAAGAAAGCAGCCACCACAGGTCAAACCAGTACTTTCAATTTATTGCCCTGGTACATTCATTTGTAAATAGCTTTGCCTTGCTGGTTTCTAAGTGCAAGGCTAATGTTGGAGTGCTTAAATTAATAGTGACGCACACCTTTCATTATTGCTATTAAATTAGGTGCTGGGCTTTGATGGATTCACTTGTTGCTGAACTAAAAGCCTTATAGATGTGGGTGTGCGTATCCATTTGGTTTTACAGCAAATTTAGGTCTTAATGTCAAGCCAGACAGAGCTGAGCGAGTTCCTCCTCAGCACACTCTAATTAGCAGGACGGGCACCTCCCGCGGCCCCAGCCCCACTCCCCCAGGAGCGCTGGCGCAGGCTCACTGCCGCAGCGGCGCAGAGGCACGTGGCAGAGAGGAGCCCGGCTGGGGTACGCGCTGCCATGGGAGTTCTGCGCCCCAGCAGCATGTTTGGGCTATGTCTCAAGCATGGCACCCCTCAAGGGAGGGGGAGCCGGGATCCCCTGGTAGCCTACCTGGCACTGAGGGGCTTGGTGGGTCTGTGCCTCCACCTCCCACCAGCATCAGCCCCATGCTGCTGTGGCATCCCACCTTCCCACGCCCAGAGTGTCTCAGGGAGAGATGCGCCGAGACACGCAAATACTGCCCCCCCCCCCCAAGTCCCTGCAGACACATGGTGTTATGACACGTAACATCAGCCCTGCCACCTCCTGACGTGTGATGTGACTGACATGTGCCATCATGACACAGCCCCTGTGACACTGGGCACAGCGCTGGGGGATCTTGCACCAGGGTGTTCACGGGGAGTCCCACTGCCCTGTGCTGGTGGGGGCTGTGGGTGCCCCATGACCCCCCATCCTGCTGCTCTCGCTGCTCCATTTTTTCTGATGAATGCTGTGATTTTTGCCAGCAGCACAGTGAACCTACTGTCCAGGGAAAGAGAAGCTCGGCTCCGGGCAGGGGAGGGGAGGGAAAGCCGGGGGCAGTTCGGGCAGGCGATGCGCAGGAGCCTGGAGGGAGCGATGGCCGAGTGCTGGGGATGAGCGCAGGCAGTTGGCAGCCCCCTGCCAGGCTGTGCCGATGGAAACACATCGTGTGCTGGGGACAGGGACCCCTGCAGTCCTGGGGACCCAGCTCAGGGGTGGCAGGACAGGGCCATGGCTGGGCTGCGGAATGGGGCTGTGGGATGGACGCAGGCCAGAGCAGCAGGCCAGGGAGGTAGGATGGACACAGGACAGGGCAGCAGGATGAGGCACAGGCTGGGGTGGCGGGATGGGGACATGACCGGGCTGTCGGCCAGGGCAGCAGGGTGCACACACACAGGCGGGCAGTGGGACGGGGCAGCGGGATGGGCAGTGGGATGCACACACACAGGCTGGACAGCAGGGTGCACGCACACAGGCGGGCGGTGGGATGGGGCAGCGGGGTGCACGCACACAGGCGGGCGGTGGGATGCACATACAGGCGTGTGGTGTGCGGGTGCAGGCTTGCAGGCCAGGGTGCGGGCTGAGCGCCTTTGTTCTGCAGCGCAGTTCCCACTCTTAGCGTGCCATCTTGAGGCCCTCCGGCGCCGCACAGTCTGCGCGCCCGCCACCGCCACCGCCACCACAGCCCGGTCCCTGTCCCCCTGGCTGGGGACCCCCGCCGCTCGCAGGGCAGCACCCTGCACCCCGCCAGGCCGTGGGCTGGCTCTGCTCTGGCCCCGCAGCGCAGCAGCGTTTGGGCTGTGGTGAGCTTGTCTGGTTTGGGCAGCCAGCCCCCAGCCCCAGCCCGGCACAGCACAGGTGGGATGCAGCCCACGCTCCCCCACGGCCCAGCTCACCTGCTGGTGCTGCCGGAGACCCTTGGTGGGCAACGGGGGCCACCACTGCCGCATCTTCAGAAGCCTCCAGCTGCTCGGCCCAGGGAGGGGAGGTGGACACAGCTCCCCACACACCGAGACCCACCGGGCCGGCTGGCACAGGGAGTTGGTCAGGTTATGGGGTTTTGTCCCAGAGAAATGGGTCGGGGTACTACTTTGGGGTGAAGTTTCTCACTTCTGGAGCAAGAAGTCCACAGACACCTGCCGTGCTGGCCCAGGCAGCGGCTGCAAGCTCCCTGCAGCACCCGCCGGGGCACATTCTGCCCTGTGCCGTGGCAGGAAAAGGCAGCCCAGCACCTGGGTGCCTGTGGGTGCGTGCACCAGGGCAGTGCCGCAGCACAGGCTGGGCATGAACGCCACAGGGACAAACAAGAAATATTTCTGTGGTAATTCATTCACAAATGATAAAATTTCTCTGTATTATAAAATATAAGCCCTTGGGTTCCTGAGAGCTAAAGTACAGTCACGCCATGTTTCCATGTGAATTTCATTTGAGAATTTCATGTCAGTTTAACAACAGAGACATGTTCAGTGTTCTCAAATGCTCGACTGTTTTAAAAGATTAGTCTGTATGTGTTGGATAAAAAGGTCCCACTGGGGCAGCTGTGGGGGACAGCAGCCAGGGGCCGATAGCCCCCAGTGGCCAGGAGTCCAGGGACACGGGGACCAGCTACTGTGGGCACCACATGTGCCCATCCTGCCTTCTCTCCTCTCCATGTCCACGCCATCAGTGACCTGCGCGCTCATGGCGTGACAGTTCTGAGCACTTGGGTTTAATAATAACTCTCCCCCTAGTACCAACTCCATGATTCCTGTTGAATTAGGTTTAAAAAAGTTCTGCAGATCCCTATGCAGATGACATCCCTTCTGGAAGGCGCCTCTTCCCCAGCCCTGTGCACCAGCCACGCCATGTGGAAAAAGCAAGCCATCTTCTCAGGGAACGGGGCCATGTGCATCCCAGTTTGGTGCCTCTCATTGCTTTGTTGCTGGGTGGGGGGGATCAAACTCATCCCCGCACTAAACTCTGCAATAAAAAATAAACAAATGAAATGACAAGGCAGTGAGCCGCGGCTTCCCCACGATAGGACATCCCCCCCACCAAGGAACAGAGTGATCAGCTGTGAAAGGGAAGATCTGATAAAAACCTAATCCAATTACTTGCCAATGTTTGTTCTTTTCTTAATGGGACTTCAGGGCTGGGTTTTCTTTCTTCTGAAGAATTTTCTGCCTTTCCTCTGCTCTGGGTGATAAAATGACCCAGTTGTGAGAGGAGCAGGCATGGTGGCCAGGACGGAGCAGAGGACTAGCTACGGCACCCCTGCCTGCAGCTGCCGAGGGGCTGAGACCCCCTGGCCAGGGCAGACAGCCTGGCTGCAGGCAGTGCTGCCAGACAGGGCAGAGCATCTTCCAGCCATGGGCTCTCCAAGCAGCTGGCATTGTCAACCAGGTCACTGTCTAGCCTGAGGGACCGACATCCTCATGTCCAGAGCTGGGGCAGAGACATCTGTTCATTGCAGCTTCCCTATGGACAATGGGGTGCCCAAAGCACCCTGCGGGGGAGGGGGAAGGGGATGCAGCCAAAATAAGGGGTTGGGAGCCCTCAAGCTCCAGGGAGTGGGACCAATGCTGGCACAGGCAGCTGCCAGCAGCACGATTATGGCATCACCCAGCTGGCTGAGGCTCTGCACCCACTCTTGCTGTCAGGCAAAGTGCAGGTTATTATTATTTTTATTTGCTCATGTTCTCTGAGCACAAATTCCCACAGTGTACTGCCTGCTGGTGTGATGGCGTGTGCCATCCCACCCAGCTTTTGACAGCTGCTCTCACACCAGGGACAGGAGCAGGCTGGGTGAGCAGGCACTTCCAGCAGCAGAGGAGGTATGGGCAAGGTATAGCAGGAGGAGCAGGCAGCGTGCTCCCCGCTGCGGGGCTGTGCTGGTTTCCACTGCCCCACCAGTGCCCGTGCGCTGTGATTGCCTCCAGCTGTGCCAGGAGATGCTCCTCCGTGCCCATGCAATGGCCACAGCCACAGCCCTCTGCTCAGGTGTCCCGCTGCCAGCCGTGCCCCATGGGCTGTGGGCAGGTCCCTGCCTGACTCTCCCCATGCCTGTGTGGCCACACGGGGACATGTGTGTGGAGCCAGTGGCAGTGACAGGTCCTGCTGGTGCTCCATGCCCCAGCCGGGACCTCTCTGCTGGCAGTAGTGCTTAGGCGCGGGCAGTGCCAGACACACAAACTCCCCTTCCACGTTGCTCTTTGGCATTTTAGAGATAATAAATTGCTAATCAGCAGCCACCACCCCCCTTAGTGTCCTCTGCAGCAACGCTCCAATAATTAATTATAAACTACAATACTGATCAGCTTGCGTGTCCTCTGTCTGCACTGACAATCATTAACCATAATATGAAATTTATAATGTTGAGATGTGGAACCTGGTGAGATGAACTGCTCTGCTTTTTAATCAGTTTTATGGGATGATATAATGCATTGATCGACAAAGACAAGATACAGTGCGTGTTCCTGTGTCTATAGCTGTGCAACCTTATTAATTTAGATTTACAAAGAGTTGCTTGATCTGGAGGGGAGAGAGCTGCCAAAGCTGCCTCGCACAGGACGGGCCGGTGCCGGAGCCTGCAAGGGCGGCAGCTGGGGCATCTCTCTGGGCAGGGGGGGCTTCCCAGGGTTGCTGCAGTCTGGGCTCCCTGGCCCCGGGCAGGGCTTCTCAAAGCCCAGCCGCAGCGGCACAGGGTAGTCCCCAGCGTTGGGCAAACTGTGTCCAAGCACCCATCCAGAGAGGTGCCGGCTGGACACCGGTGGGTTTGTCTCAGTCTGATGAGCGGTGGGTACTGGTCCCAGCGACATGGCACTGGGCAGCATGTGCCTGCCTGCACGTATGTGCCTGTGCCTGGCCCTGCCCAAGCCCTCCCTCCTTCCCCCGAAAAGCATCTGTGACTGGGGCATCGCCTTCCCAACCAGTACGGCCCGGTGGCGGCCGGACAGCTGGTAACCATATTGGTGTGTCTTGGGCTGTCATATCGCATTTGCACGCCTGCTCTTGCTCTGCATCCGGGGAGGCTGGGACGGTGGTTTTCAGGTCAGAGGCTGCATCCAGCACAGGAGGAAAATTCCCATTTTCCCACCAAGACTTTGACTGTGAAGTGGCCGGGACTTGGCTCCTCTTCCTCCCGGCAGCAGCTCCGCACCGCAGCCACCCCGGCACCCCGGCCGTTCCTTGGCGCACCCAGCCCTGAGCCAGGGCTCACCCCTCCAGCCAGCGCGTGTCCTGAGGCAGCGGCAAAGAAGCTGAAAAGGCTGCAGCTGCGAGGGAGTGGGGCTCGGCTCTAGTTAGTGCCAGGTAGCATGGCTTTGTAGGAAGTAGGGCTTGTAAAAAGTTTGGTTTCATTCTTCTAATTTAAAAGTTTAACTCATAAAAGTAACTGAGAAGCTGTGGTACACTTAGGCTTCTGTTAGGCATTTGATTTAATAGTACATGACGTTTTGATTAAAAAATTAGCTCTATATAATATCAATAGAGCACACATTAAAAGGATTAAGAATTGGCTGACTGACAGGTCTCAAAAAGTAGTTGTCAATGGGGAAATCATCATCGGATGATGATGTTCAACATTTTCATCCACGATCTGAAAGTAGATATGAAACCTGTGCTGGTAAGATTTGGGATGACAAGGATTAGCGGGGAGGTGGGAACACTGACAAGGGGGAGCTGCAGGTGCTGCAAGGGACTGAGATGATGCCCCACACAAATGGTCTCCTGACCTTGCTGCTGCAGGGAGCCACGGGCAGCCAAGCCCTGCGAGGGATGGGTGAATGCGGGGCACCGGAGGTCACCCTGCTCTTGGCCCCCCCGAGCAGCGCACAAATCCTGCTCCTTCGGCCAGCTGGGGGTGCAGAGCAGGTGTGCAGGGATCCAGAGGGCACCACCCCCAAGGCCCCCTGCACGGGGAAGCTGTGCCAGTGCAGGAATTACTAACGCGAGGAGGGTGGACGGGGTGGAGTGTTGGCCCAGGGAATGACCGGTGAAGGTTTGGTACTGGGGATGTGATGAGAAGCTGAAGGACGGGAGCGTTTCCAGCTGAGCACCCAGCCGGGGGCATCGTGCTACCCCGAGTGCCAGCATGGGGGCAATGGGCACCGACCTGGGGCGCTGCCTTAGGCATGCGGGTCAGCCTTGATCGAGCCCCAGCTGCTTGTGCCATGGCGGGCAGTGCATCCCTGGAGTCCCACTGGGATGCAGCAGCAATGATGGGAGGTCGGGGCTCTGTCACCCCCCCCTGGCCCTCGCTCACCCTCCATGAGCCATCGCTGGTGTTGCTGCAAAGGTTCGTGCACAAGGTGTGAGCCCTCATGAGGCACAATACATCACGCCTGACACCTCCCGAAATAGCCACCACCACCGCCAGCCCCCGGTGGCCCCAGCCGCCACCTCAGCTGGAGGTTTGGGTGCTGCATTTATTAGGGTGATGTAGGAAAATCTGCAGCTAACCTGCAGCTCCTCTTCGCATCAGCCCTGCACTGGGAAGAGCAGCAGCCACCTCTGCTGGAGCTGCGGGCAGGAGGGCTTGTGGCACCGTGGCAGCGGCGGCCTGTGGGCACTGGCAGCTGCCCTGGCAGTGAGAGCAAGGCTGGCACCCACGGGACGGGCACGGCACGGCCAGGTGTCACTGAGGGCCCCTCGCACGTTTCTGCGCATCACCTGAGTGTGTGCAAAGAGGACATAGCTGAGCTTTCAGGGAGGTGCAGGGGACAGCACACACTGGCACAGCGCCCTGCATGTGCGTGCCATGCCAACACAGCCCCAGCTGCCCAGGCGTCTGCCTCGGGAGGAGCCATGGGGACAGTCAACCTAAACTGCTTGGGATGCAGCTCTGGGGCCAGAGGGGCAGCAGTGCCGTGCATGCCACTGGCTGTTCCCCAGCATGGGGCAGGGCACTGTGGCTGTCCTTCCTCTGCCGCCTTGCGCAGACACGGGTTTTTGCAAGGCAAACCTTTATTAGTGCAGGGAGTGCGCCTAACTCACATTAATTCCCAGTTGTGAATCCTTTCAATTAGCGACTGCAGGCACTCAGCCTGCTGGATGTGTTCATTAGTGACATGGCCTGGCTGCTCGGTGACAAGCCAGATGACAAACCTGTCGGAGGGAGGCGCAAGGTTTTGGCTGTGGCACAGCGCTTGCATTAGCCCTGGAAAGGGGGCAGGAAGGTGAGGTGCCTTGCAGTGGAGCAGGGACACGCTCACACCATGGGGTGCGTGGACCCCCCCTGGACCCAGGGGGATGGTGGAGCCCCAGCACCCATGTCCCCAGCAAGAGCAGTCAGGTGCCTGTGACAGTGCACGCTGGTGGAGAAGCTTCTCCTGTCCTGGGCTCAGCACATCCATCAGAGGGAGAGGCATTTGCAGAGCCCCTGGGGCTGCCACAAGTGCTGAGTCCTCTAAATCCCGCTGAGCAGATGGCCCTGAGCCACCTTCAGAGCCACCTGGTGAGCAGAAGGACATGTCCTGTCCTTAGCCATGGGCCGGGGGAGCAAAACCACGGGGGCCTTCGGTGCTTCTGTAGGGCAGCAGCCCAGGGCACCCACCTGCCCAAGGGACACGTTCCGGCACGGCCGCAGCGCTGCCTGGGCTGAGCCCGCGGGCGGAGGGTTTCCCAGGGGCATCGCTGCCCTCTCGGCTGCCCACAGGAGCCAGCGTGGCTCGGTGAGCTCCCGGCTCCGAGCGCCCGCGGCAGCCTGCTAAAAGCACTGCGTTTCCACAGGGCTCGACTGGCCCAATAAAAGATTATCAGCTAAATAAAACAAGAAGTGAGTGATGCCACTATGCCCTGTTGGATTGAAATTGTAAGAGCAAAGTGGTTTTCTCGGGGAGATTTATTTCCTCTGCTGGCTGCAGGCAGCCAGCCCAGCGGAGAGAATGAGCCTCTCGCTCCGAGGCCACTGCTCCCTCCTGTAGTCACCACTTGGCTTTTATTTCATTTTTGAGGGAACCAGAACAATAAAGGAAATACAGATATTCGCCCACTGCAAAGCACAGGAGCGTGTGTACACGTGATCACCAGTACATGAGCCACGTGCTCCAGCCCAGCTCTCCCAACCACAGTGGCAGCGCTCAGCCCACGCCTTCACCCCAAAATCCCACCCGTAACCCACAGCCGGAGCCAGGAGAGCAATCCCACGCCAGGGCAGATGGCTCCTGCCCCCGCCTGGACCTGGCATCGGCCGTGACAGCCGAGACAGTGCTGGCACCCACCCCCTCTGCCTGCCTGCCAAGACCAGCGCCAGTGTAAGACAGTGCCACGGCAGGACACCGGCTGGGGGCTCTGCCCGAAAACCTGGCTGGGGAAGGGGCAGGCAGCAGGTACCGAGGGCAGCAGAACCAACTGACCTGGATGCGCAGACGGTGCTGTCTGGGCTGCAGCAGAACCAGCCACTGTCGTATCTGCTGGCCCTGGGCCACTGAACCAAGCAGCAGCTCAGCGAGCGCTTCACTTCGCTCTGGACTGGCACTCACCGGCAGCCGCCCAGCAGCAGACGCACGGCCAACGTCTCCTCCATCCCAAGCTCAGCCTCAGCTTGCCGCCACTCAGTGCTGAGCACCCACAGAGGCTGGGCACTGGCTGAGGGTGAGTCCCTGGAGCTTCACAGTCCTTGGGTGAAGCCACAGCCTCTGCCATGGGTGACCGCTGGTGGTGGGGGACAGATCCCAGGGGCTCTGCCGTGCCGCAGCCCACAGGGAGCTGTGGTGACACCAAACGCAGTGCCCGAGGTTATCAAATCCCCACTGCTCAGGGCGATCCTCCTCTCCTGCAGGCAGCACGGCAGGAACGGACCCTGACACCACTCACCATCCTCTCTCCTGCTGTGAGCTGCAGTTTCAGGTACCATCCCCCTGCAGCAACCGGGCACCAGTACCTGCTCCCGCCAGCCCCGCTCGCTGGGAAGCATGCCATTAGATCCCCGGTAACTGTAAATATTGCAAGTGCTCGAGTCAGCAGTCTTGCTGAATTTTGCTTTCAACATCTGCAGCCCAATAAATCTTTGTCTCCTTCAGGTGAACTGTGCTCTCGGCTCGGGCTCCAATTTACATCCCTCAGCACCATCACAGCGGCGGTGGCAGCCCCAGTGGGGTCCCACCACCAGCCCTGGTGGGTGCCCGGTGGGGCCGTGGCTGCAGGGAGAGCAGGGGGCCCATGGGCAGCCCCGACCCTGCCAGCGAGTGGCTGCACCGCGATGGGCCCCGCAGCCACCGCCACCATTTGCTTTGTGCCAAAACCCTTCTACTCACCAGACCTTCACTGGGCTGGTTTTTTTTAATTGTTTTCAAAACAGATTTCATGTGGTCCCAAAATGAGACCATGATTGTAAATTAAAGTGTAATTAGCCTTTACGCTTTTATATTCATTAACTCTTCTCTGTTAATGATGCAGAGGCTGGAGCACAAACCCAGCATTATGAAACCACATCCAGGAAATAAAATAGTGATTTAGATAATGGCCAGAATGTATTGCTACTTACACATAATTAAACAAATGCTCAATTTACACTTGGAAACATGAATGAATGTTGATTAACCCCAGCCCAACGACTCTGCTGGCGGTGTGGTTAAGTGGCTGCGCTGCCGGCGGGGCTGGCGGCAGTGGGCAGCGGCAGGCAGGGCAGGGCACCCACTGCCCGCAACGCACCTGCCCAGCCCAGGTGCTGCCCACAGCCGCGCGGCATGGCTGCCCCTGCCCAGACCCACTGCCATGGCCACCGCGGCGGCTCCGGCTCCTTGCCCACAGCTGCAACATCCCCATGGCTGCAGGGACTGGTGTCACTGCCATGGGGGCCATATCCAGCTCCTGGCAGAGCCACGCGGCCGGCGCAGGTGCTGCACTGATGCCAGCAGGGCCCGAAGTGGCGTCACCTTCACTCCTGGCCAAGCAGCACCGTGTGCCGGAGGGGTGCCCCGTGGGCTGTGCCATGGGGTCTGCCCACTGCTCCTGCACAAGCTTTGTCTCCATCCCCCTGCCCTACACCTCTGCCCTCCAAATGTGCCGGTCACTGTGGAGATGCCGCCTCTTCAGCGCAGGAGGAGCCTGGTGAAGTCCACTTGTGCAGGGCAGCACTGTTTTCTGCTGCAGATCTGGTGGCGAAGAGTCTGGGCAGGGGGCAGGTGCCAACCCCCCGGCTCCCTGTGCCTGATGCCTGCGGTGCCAAGAGCCATGGCTCCCACAGTCCTCACCCTGGTTACTCCCTGTCCGGCGGGGTCAGGGGTGCCACCCACGATGGGCTCTGCTGCCTGGCCCTAAGCTGAGCCCAAGGAACAGAGCTGTTCACAGGGATGGCTCAGGCACCCCTGTAAGGAGCTGCTGGATCCAGAGCCCGATCTGGTGCCAAGCGGGACCCCCATGGTGTTTCCCGACGAGGTTGGCCATGGGCTCCCAGTCAGGGGCTCTCACCAGCAGCGTGCGACTGACATGGCCCCACAACGGTGTCTCCCCTCACTGTGGTCACAGGGGAGCGGTGCAGAGGCAGAGCAACCCCTGGGGAACCCTGGGGTCTGGCAGGGCTGTTCCCCTACCCCGGCTCGGCTCCAGGCTCCCGCTGCGCTCCACAGGGCAACAAAAGCAGGACACGGTGGCTGGCAGCATCTGCACTGCCCTCGCTCCCCACATCCATCCCTGCCCCGGCCCCGCACACCCCTCAGCCCTGCAGGACAGACAGGACGGCACTGGTGTGGCTGTGGAGACAGACCTCTGCTCGCAGGGTTCATGGATCGTTGACTCAACAGGCCATAATGGCTCCATCTATCGGGGTCAATACGGGTGCCTTTGACACATGATAGACAATAATTGCTCCTGCTTAGAGACTTTTTAGTTCATGGATCATTGACCTGATGGGCTGTAACAGCTTTGAAGGAGGCTGCACACCCCTGCGCTTAAAACGCCCTCAGGAGCAAGCGGCTGTGTAAAGCCACGGCTTGGGCATGGGGCCGCGCAAAACATGCTCTCTTGAAAAACACGCTCCCCAGCACAGGTTACCGAAGGCCCCGGCGCTCTGGAAGCCCTGCGGGTAGCACGGCCACGGAGGAGAGGCCGCAGCAGGAGGCGCAGGATTCTGGGAGGAAAGGCCAGCGTGCCCCGGCATCCCTCAAACGCCAGGGGATAGGACCAGGGTGCGCAAGGAGGGGGTCACCTCCCGAGGTCTGCAGGCTGGAGCAGGCTGGAGCTTCCCTCTCCGACGGCAACTTCCAGGTATATGATTTAATGAAAGGCACAATAAGAAGTGAAACAATTAGAATTTCTGCCTCATTATCATGGTAATCTTATCAGTCGGATAATGAGGTATTAATGGAGATTTAATGTGCCTCTCATAACAGAATCCCTTGGAGAAAACACATAAGGAAATTGCTGTAAATCCACTTAATGATGGAAAGGTCCCCAAACACCATATTCCAGAGGATGAAAAATGCTGGATGCAAATGAGAGAGAATCAAGGTCAATAACACTGTGGGGACCGTGCTCATGGCAGCACTGTGCCGCTGCCGCCCAGCCGCCCCGGTCCCGCCACCTCCCCAGCCTGCCCTGTTCAGGTGGGTGAAGCGGCCGGATTGGGGTGGATACACGGCAGCTGCCAAGATCCTACTGTGTCATAGGCAATGTGAATATTTCTTAAGAAATAAGATGACCCGAACAGAGTATTTTTGGACTTGACCACTCCCATCAAGGCACTGAACAGCACACAGCAGAGGAACAGACGGGGTCCTGGTGCCTGTCCCCAGGTGAGCCACCTCTCAGTGCTCTGGCAGCAGGTAGTTATTTTTTCCCCTCGAGCTATTAGGACAGCCAAGCCGCACGATTAAAAAGAAAAATAACTGGAAAGCTCTGTGCTAAGCAGCCAACTCAGCAGCACATCCTTTCCCATTACCTGGATCTTGTTCCTTTTTTGCCACTGTCCGCTCCCCACGAGCGGTCGGTGCACACGAGAAAGGAGGTCTGAGGTGCCACGCAGCAGTGCTGCCAAGCGGGAGCCCGCGCCAGCTTTGCGGCAAGTCGTTCACACTTGCAATGCCATCTCCAGCAAACCGCTGATTGCGTTGGAACAAGGCAGAAACATGAAATCCAGGCGTTAAACTGCTCTCCTTTTAATCAGTTTTTACAGAATAATACATTAATAATCACGTTAGAGACAAGATGGGGTTCCTGTATACAAGATTGTGCAAGCTCATTAATTTAGATTTATAAAGGCTTTACCAGTTTCAAAGAGGAGAGGCAGTACAAAGCTTTTAAATAGAGGTAAAGCACAATTAAAAGGTACAGAACACACACTACTAACTCAGCAGAGATTAATTCTCAAGTAATACAGGCTCAACCAAGTCACCAACTGTTACCCAAACTGGGGTATCCTTCCCCCTCCTTCTCCACTGCTTCCTGCTGCTCCAGCTCTCCCGCCACGCTGCCAGCCAAAGGCTGCACGGTCCGTACTGCAGCACGGCCACACAGGTTACACCCATGCCAAACACACATGCTCCACTTGCCCGAAGCTTTGCTGTGGAACAGACCTGCCTCCTCCCGCTGCTCCTGCTCTAACCCCCTTCCTCCCCCACTACTCAGCTCTAACGTGGCAGTGGGTCCTCAAACTTCTGTGAGAATTTGGCTTAACAGAACAGTTGACGTTTTCAAGCGATATGAACCAACACTGTGCTCACCAGAAACTCACCTATAGGAAACAGGATCACGTTCGTGGCTTTTTTTCCTGAAATTTATGGCAGTTACATTCAGCATTTGGTAGTATAAGGTCTTCAAAACAAAAACTTTTAAACTCAAATACTTAATAGGCCATACACATTCCAATTCTCCTTAAAGAGGGTTTAAAAAAGGTTTAAAGAGAAATTTCACTTAGGTTTAAGAGCAAAAAGAATCTCACAGGGATGAAAAAAACCAGCCCTTTCCTCTCCCTTATCTACCCAAAAAAGGAAAATACCACCTCTGAAATATTAATGGGCATAGCCATGCCATCGGTTAATTTGGCAGTTCCTCCAAACATGCCAACAACCAGCGCCAAAGTCAACAACCGAGCCTTAAGTCCGTGGCTGCAATCTGCTACTACTGACCTCTCCCCGCTCCCCTTTCCCCAGAACGTTCCATTCATCCTCCAGCAGCTGAAGTAATTTAACTAACAGAAAGCACCGAGTTTACAGCAACAGTGACACGGTTGGCTGGCACCTTTTGGCAGCAGTTCTGTTACTTTTGGTCCTTTATGCACTGTCTTTTCACCTTTACTACTGCACACCAAAACCTAACAACATCACTTCCTATACATGTAATTTATTGTTTTAAAACAAAATGTTATGGGACACCAGGGGAAAATAGTAAGAGGACATTATGGGAAGGGTTTTAATTCTTTGGAAAGCCTAATTCTCTAACTACACCTATCAAGACTATATAAAAGACTTTCAGAGTAGATTGAAAAAGAAGAAGCAAAGGACCAAAGGACCATCTTACTATGAAGACTCAGTTCATCTGGGGCTCATTGAAACACTTCCTGGTTTTAAAATAACTAACATTAAAAAAACCCCAAAACAACTCCAGTTCTTTTAAGTATTTTTCTACGCAGAAAAACAAAGTGATAACAACTGTGAAGGAAATGGTTCTTGCCCCTTCCATAAAGGAGAGGAAATCTGAAAGATCTGATGGTGCTGATCAAACCCTGCTTGCCGAGTTTGCAAACAGAAGCGATGTGCGGGCTAATCACCAACCCAAGTGTCTTTGTGCCTTCTTTAAGGATTGTACAAATACTCTCCTCGACTAAAACTCAAAACTGCAGGACTAAAAGAACTTTCACACATTGGTCTTAACATCTCAGATATTCAAGTAATAATTAAATATTACAGGACACTTCAATAAATTTATATTGCTTTTAGATATGATCTGGCCATATCTTCAAGGGCATATTTGTGCTTCGCTGCTGAGTGTTATTGGTCAGGGCTGTGCTTGCAATATTAAGTTACGTGTTCAGCACCAAAAACCCATCAAGGCTAAATAACTAGAATATTGCAATGCTACACAGACTGAGTTACCACAGTAAGGCAGATCAGAAGAATTCTGTTTCTAGAGTATTGCTCCTCCACACAAGCAAGTCTCTAATAGAGGAGAAAGACTATAAATAAAAGAAAAAAGATACCATCCCACCCTCTCACCTGTGATTAGTTATGCTATACTGAATTACATATTAGAGTCCTAGATAGTACGTTTCTTTAATTATGCCTTGACAAGTAGCACAGCCAAATCAAGCACTTGATACTTTACATAAATTGCTCTAATTTCAATTAACCAAATTATTTTCCCAAGCTCTAGCTGCTTACAGGTTTTAATCATCAAAATGCGCACGTATGCGTGCACACACAGAAAAAATAAATCGTATTTTGAAAAGAATGCAAGATTTTGTTGTCTTTACCACTCACAGACACCAAGTCTTAACAAATCCCTCTGTCAGAAGTGCAATGAACACTCTGGAAAGAGCAAGAAATAATACTGACATGAAAAAGTTAAATGCTCGCTGTCCTTTTTCACTGTAATTCTAGCTAAAAAAGAACAGCAAGTGCTTATATACAAATAACAACCACTGGCCATCACTCAGACCATTTCACTCATGAAAAATCCATGTGGTGGTGTGCATAAAAACTTCTTTAAATTGGTAACTGTCAGTTTAAGGGAAAGGTGGGGTGAGAAATCTATAAAACACCCTGAACTGATGTCATGATATGTTTCATAAAGAACAGTGTTGTATTTTAAAATATTTCATATGAACAGTAAAACTTGCACTGCTGCATAGCAGACAACACGAAGAACATTTAGTAAAAACATTCACTGAAACCCCGGCATATGTATTTAATGTCACTAATCAAAATATATATTACAGTCCAAGGTTCTGTAAGGATCTCTGTTTGGGGTTTGTACAGTATACACAATATATCAGAAAAAATATTACAGTAAGGTATTTTATTTCTCCTTTTTTATATTAGACTTCTCTATTGTAACTTACAGTCCCTCTCCTCTATATATCCAAACCTTTATAACACCCTAATGCCCTAGCCAAAAAGTGTTTAGCTATCTAATAAGCCCTGTCTATTATAAATTCCAGTTTTAGAAATTTCAGTAATCTTAATTACATTTTAATAAATAGTTCAGTTTGCCCTTTTTTAATCTTAGCTTTTCGAGGAAGTCCTTTCATTACCAAAACACAGTATGTCATAACCTGTTAAGAGGTCAGAGAGGCTTTTGCTTGTTTATGCAAAGGATGATGAGTCCAAAGATAATTGCAATGCATTAAATATAGTTATATAATATTTACAGTGTCCTCTCAGATTTTAAATTTAGGTGAAATATAACTGATAACTAATGTCAGCTACTACAGACTTTCAATGTGGCTGGTGTCTTATTAATAAAAGGTGTATTAAGCTAAAAAGTATACTAAGTGGTTGCCCTGATTCTTCTTGTTTCAGTTTCTATTAGAAATTAAATCAAGTGAATTATTCACGTGAGTAAGAACTCAGGAAAAGAGGTGGTGGAAAAAGCGTGAAGAATTTTCTGCATGTTTTGAGATTCCAAAATACCTGAAAACTGTGGTCCCTTTTGCAGTGCCAGTATCTATAGGGGAGAAAAACACAACCAAAAGAGAAGAGGAAAATCTGTTAAATTAATTTGATTAGTAAAGGTGTTTTAAAATACCTCAATTCTGTACAGTATTATACAAGAAAAGTCTCTTCTTCAGCTTTTGCAGCTGTTGTACATTCTTATATCCTCCTCTTCTACTAACAGTCTGCCCGTACACATGGTGGCCAAGTTACTTGCGATCGTCAATAGTTTTAATGAATTCAACTGCTGCCGTGAACTGCATCCACCAGTATGATTCTTCTCCAGATAAACAGTTGGCATAGAAACTACTAATGTACTGAACAGTGGACAGCAAGCAAGGTGGATTTGCCTGAGGGTTAAAGAAGAAAGAGATACTCACAGCTTGTTTGCAAAGCTAAATGTAAAACACTACGAGATACAGAACAGAAATACAATTCTATTTGTGCAGTGATCCTTGCACATTCGTAATACATGATTCTGTAACATATCTGCAGGGTAGCGATGGTTAATCCAGACAACCCCCATTTCAGACTCAGAAAGCATCAGACTTCATGATAGGAGCATTTTTCCAACAAGGAAAAACAACTTGTGGGCCAAGAGAAAGAAGGGTAAGACTGGCAGAGTCTATAGAAGTCATCAAGGATTTAAACACATGGAAAAGCCTATTGTTTTAGCATCTTATACGTGACAGACCTTTATCCAAACACTTATATGTCAAAAAAGGTCAGCCACATAAGTCAGTCCTAGTGTGGATCTTGGTCCTGAAAGAGGACAGCATTAAGCAGGCACAGATGATAGACACTGGTGGACATACCTCAAAAAAACCCACTCCATTACAACATCTGCACCCCAATTTCCTTGGTTCCAAATGCAAAGTTTCCTTGGATTCAAAACCATAACTGTGACCACATTTCTGATGTTTGTATTTAAACCAGCTGAACTAGATCTAGGTTTGAGTCTACACTCAGTTACTCAAACGCATTCTTTTTCTTCCTAAAATTTGCAAGAATTAGGTGGGGTTTGTGATCTTTCCAAAATAACTCACCTTTATGAGGACAAATACCAGAACAGGAACAAAATCATCTGCCCCAGGTACTGAATCTTCATTTGCCAGACTAAGCAGGTTCATGATGGTTGAACACATTCGCAGGATACACTGTACTTTATCTCGGGGGGTTTTATAAGCACTTATTGTGCGGATTTCAGACTGTGCAGATGGCCATGGTGCCTCCCGTAGATATACCTAGGAAAAAAACCAACATGCTGCCAGTTTTTGTTTGTCCAAACTACTGCTGTGCACCACAGAGGATCTGAAGTACAAGAGACCTGCAGGCAGGAGCAAAGCTCCAGAGAAATGGGAAGCTTTAAGCCAAGATGGTTACATTACACTCACAACGATGGTGGCTTCCTGCTGTGTTATAATAAAAAACTACAAGGAGCCAGTACTCTAAGCGCAACTAACTGACATAATTAGTCTGTACTTCTTTGCGACTTCTCCAGTACATCATTTCAAATAAAGGTAGAGCTGTATGTCTCAGTCTTCCATATCAGCAGCTTTATGAACACTCACTGTTTTGAATCACAGAGTTCAAGAGCTGAATTGAGAACTAGGAAAGCTGCTAACATCCAGCCTCTGACAGACTTCTTAAGCCTGCCAACCTGCTTTTAGTTATCTTAGTAACCATGAGAAAAGTGAAAGCACTGGGCAAATTCACGGATCTGCAAGGTTCCATTAATTCTGGCTAGTTCAGAAAGTTAACTTGACAGCTGTAAACCACAGCTATGGCACACGAATCACATTAGAAACATACAGAATTCAAACATTGCCTTTTGAAGCAAATTATCAGGATGTTACTGCATCTTAGTGCAGCGTAGCATTAGTTCTTAAATTTTACTATCAGGACAAAGGTGGTAAAATCAGAAAAAAATTAGTTTGGAAGGATCAGTCAGTGGAAAATACAAAAGCATGGGTATAGCATGTTTTTCCTGCAGGATATTTCACCTGTCACAGATAGAAAAGCAATGGTTCTAAGTGTAAAACAAAACCAACCCTCTCCCCATCCCAAACACAATCTAAACCACGTGCCCCGACACACAAAAGAAAGTGAAGGAGAAGTTACCTCCGGTATCTGAAGTGCTTTGTGGTTTGCAGTCACTACTTTAGATAACCTCTGTATGTGTTCATGCAGGACCCTGAAAACAAACACAAAAAATAAAAGTGAAAAGTAAGCAGCAGCCAGCCAGTAGTCTCCTGGGTATCACACTAGTTATAAGTTGGATACTGCAAGAGAGATGTTCAGGAATGCAGATAGTCATGATGGTCCTACAGCTAACGGACTCTAGGTCAGTAGGAGATGCAGAGCATATTGTCATGCGATCAAATACAACCACACAGCCAGCAGAGCAGTCAAACAGCGTATGTTCTAAAACACAAAAACCCAAAACTCCAAATGCATGGAAAACACTGTACCAAAACAGAATATGAAAGGAGTCCTGAGGTAGATTTTGATTATTCTCTCAACATACAGACTTTCAGATCTGAAAGTCTATAGCCCAAGCTGTTAGACTTACAATTTTATTCTACTCTGGCAGTTTGTTCCAAACACAAACTTTTGCACATGATGCTAAAGCACTTCCTTGTTCTTTCACAAAACATTCTAAATGAAAACACGAGTTCATATGGCGTGGCTGACTTAGTCAAGTCTGTCACATGAAGACTGCACAGCCTCCATCTGCACCAACTGCAAAAGAGAAACTAAGTGCTTGAAATTACATTGACTTACTGGTCACGCAAAATATCTCCATCCTGATTAGGATAGAACGCAAGTTTGAAAATACGATTCATCACACTGCGTTCTATAGCTAATTGTGCATCCTGAAGTTGTTCTTCACTGGCATTCTGCCATATAGCATCCTGAGCCATAGCCCCATATAGGAACTGAAGAAAATCCTCAACTTGGGCTGTTTTATCATCTGCCGCTGTGAGTTTCTGGAAATCTGTTAAAAAGAGAGAGAACATTCAGTTAAGTAAAAAACATTATTTCTATTAAATGTTCCTGGAGAGAGAAGCCCAGAATCCACTTCAGATGTCTTGCCAGGCAGCACTGAGGCTGTTTTGCCCATGCCCCAGTAAGGGAAATATGAGCAGGAACACTTGAAGTAAATGGAGGAATTAAAGGAAAAGCACATAGAACACATTTAGCAAAGCATATGGTCAAAATACTCTACTTGATTCGGTGTTAATCACCTACTCTGCAGTACCAGTTCTCATACCTTCTTCCCAGCCACCGACAGAGGTAACACCCAGAACATCACTAGAAGAGTTGCTGGTAAGAACCAGCACATGCAAAGTTGTTAGATGCTGAAAGGGGGAGTAGCAGAAGATACCAGGAAAAACAACCTGTACCATTTCCTACCCCTACCTTTATCAAGTATGCATAGCTGCACCACTCATATTTATCTACAAACTACAGAATGAGTGTTGACCTAATCATTGGTATTCATCGGCTTCATATTTATAGCACTCTGCACTAGAAGACAACTGCCACTCACAGATGCCAGCAGCCTGAACGCCACAGTTGCCAATTTCTCTTTGGTATCATCCAGAAATAGCTGTCTCCCCTCCGTCCATAGAAAGGCCTTTAACTCTTTCCTGGGTCACTGAATCTTTTTACCAGAAATTGAATCCCAGTATATACAAGTTCTCATATTAATTCCAGCCTATTCAGACACATTTAATATCCAGCACTATATGCTCTGGGAGCAAGAACTGACTCCAAATTTCTTATGTACTTCATTAAGTCAGCTATGTATATAGAGAACAAAGAAACAGTTTGTTTTAATGACTCTGCTTTGAGACTGTTGTCCTCCTGGTGCTGCTATCCCTTATGCTATGGTATTTTTGAATCTTTTGATTTTTGAATCATTTGATTCACACTACTATTATTCCCCATATCTTCTAAGGTGCAACCACAAGCTCCATACTGAGGACTGAGTGCTGCGACTTAACTTATCATTTATCAGTAGATCTAAAATAATTAATGTTATTCATGCTTCTTCCATGGGGCAGATGCTAGACAATATGATTTAGCATAACTTTTTAGGCCAAGTGAGGTCAAATTACCTTCATTCTCTTACTCCATGAAAAATGCAGACAGTTACCATGGCTCAGCTGCCACAACATACTGTTAAGTCACAGAAATCTGTCTATTTGAGCCATTAATTCACCAGCTGAAACGAAAGCCTATTTAGGAATCTGCTCCTTAGACCAGAAGTTGCATTAAAACATCAACCCAAGGCAGCATTTAAATATGGAGTAGAAGAATATAAACATTTCACAGTCTGCATTAATCTTACCTTGAATAAATTCCCTTATTTTCTTTTCTTTGCTTTCCAGCAGTAGCCTCACGCATACTGTAGTGAAGTATCTGTTTGCCACTTCTTTATCTCGCAGAACTCTCTGCAACAGCCTTTCCAAGTGTGCTTGTGTCGTTTGCAGGCCTTGGCGACATCGAGTTAAATAAGCGATATACGGAGCTCTTTTCCTAAAATAAAGAGTACTTTACACTAGATTCATAATAAAGATAGAGACTGAGAGCTTCACATACAGTTAAGTTGTAGTGTCAGAGGAATCTTCAACCTGTTGTTTGTAAAGCAAAGATAATGCCTGAATTAGGAAGTTCTGCCTTACACAGATTTCTCTGACTGAATTCACTGCCCTTGCAGCACTCCTGAATGCCAGACTAAAGCAAGTTCCACACAGCATCTCTTGTGTGTTAGAATTGAACATTACCCACAAATTTATTTAACCAGAGTTTGTTACTATCTGGACCGACTTAAGGTCCAAGCTTTTTTAAGCCATTTTCAGATAGATGAGACAATTCCATCATTTTGTGGGGAAGCAGAGATGTAATAACCTGATTTGGTAAAGCACGATTTAAACCAAAAGGGATCTTCCCAATCTACTAGTGAATAAATATATGCATTTGGAAACCCATTAACAGTAAGATACTGAACAAACTACCTATAGTCCTCTGCAATAGATGCCAGCAGCTTTCGACAGGTCCTGTTATCAAAGCGGCTTACACATCGCATTGTCTCCTGCAGCTGGGCCATCAAGTTCTTGTCCTGGAGGTTAATAGCTTCAGCTAGCTGAACTTTTAAGAAGCACACAATTTCATTATCTAATAAAGAACAAAGGAAAATTATTATGGAAAAGAGATGTAGGCATTGGTTTTAAATATAGGAAACATGTAACAGTTCAAAACAAAACTTCTGTACCTTAGGTAATAAATGTTATTTTAAAAACAGTTTAGTAAGTCTTTTTGAATTTTCCAGCTATCAAGGGATACATTTTCACACCAATATCTTATTTAGAACCATTCTAAAACGTGAAGAGGACCAGGTAAGGTGACAAATTCACTTGTCCGCAAATAAACCTAGAAGGAATGCAGGGATACAAACGCAAGACATATACTAAGTCAACATAAAGACTCAGTAAATCATTGAAGTTACTCTATTAGTACTGTAGCACAACTCCCAACAGTACAAGCATTTTAGAAGTCTATTCTATAGTTACAGGCTCTACCTGCACTATATCCAAGATATTTCATTACAAAAAAATTAGACCAGATTTTGTTGGCAGGTTGTTCATGGAGTAAGAAAGAAAACATACTGGGGGGCAAAAGGCAGCCTATGCCTTCTGTATCTATGCAAACAGAAGTTTACCATAAATGGTGCAGTAAGAGTGCCATTAGATGGGGGAAAAGAAAAGCCACACACAATACAAAATATCTGTATGTATAAAGAACATTTACCTTCAGGGTCTGTGTGGTCTGGTAGACCATTCCTTGTTGAATGTGTCAGCATCGGGAAGGCAACAGAATCTGCTGAACAAAGAGCCAATCTCAATTTCTTCTTCGCATCCCTTAAAGAGGAAAAATATTTTCTTAACAGTTGCTGCAAGGGCTGCTTCTTCAATAAGCAGTCTTTGGTATTTGTTTCTTTGGTTTTGTTTTTTTAAATACTGTGTAAAAGTTATTTAACATTATTTTAATATACCAGTGTTGTTGTGACTTCCGAACATCAGTTCTCTTGATATAGCACCTAGACCAATTTCACAGGAATTTTCCTAAACACTGAACTGCTCTGTCCTCTCAGGTTACAAAATTCCCCCTTTACCAGTGGAAATACAACAGTTTGAGATGCTTAAGACTAAAAGCATGTAAAAGTTTACAATTGACCCATATTAAGATTTTTGTGGGAGCTAATCACATGGCTTCAGCTTTTAATTCTACTTTGTGGGTAAGATTAAACCTGCAAATATATTTACCTATAGGAGAAAGCAGAACTTTGTGGCTGTGCTACTTGACTTGCAGAGTCTGGGAGATCGTCTGCAGACATGTTTTGTAAAGCCTCATCACGTGGAGAGTCATGCATACTCTCACCATCCCCAATAGCCTCTATGGAAATGAAAAAAACAACATTACACTTGAAGAGAGGAGTCAGAAGAAGAAACTAGACTCATATTCTCTCTGCTCTTCTGGTTATTCTAAGGTCAGGGAGGGAACGGAGACAGCAAATAAAACTTGTTCTGGATAAGTGAAAAAAGTATTAAAAATACACAATCTACAAGTCACAAAGAAGAAACTGCATCAGTTTTGGAAGATAATATACTTCTTCAGTATCCATTAAAAAAAAAAACAACACAAAAAAAGGTAAGTGATGTGCTATTAACAAACAGCCACCTCAACGGCAATATGAAAGAGCTGTCCTTGGGAATACTGATTTAATTCCCAGCCTCTGAGGGATTGTTCCACAGATTATTTGACACAATGTCCCTGGTTTAGAGCTCACATTGTTCAGCTGTTAGTAATAACATTGGTCTAGAATACTGAAGTGGTTTTATCTTTAAGGAGGAGAAACTATGCTGGTGATGGCTACAAAAGCCAGGTTCTCACCTGCACTGTCATAGTTTACTATGGCTCCTTCACTAGGACTGGTTCGCTTAATTGCATTCCTGTATTTGTCCAGAATGTCCTCTGCAGCTTGCGCCTGTGCATTGAGCCTTGGGCTGGGATCATCTGAAAAGGCCATTAAAAACAACAGGAGTTAACCTTGTATTGTGCCAACTGAATGCAAACACAAAAATTTAGACCTACACATTTGGACTCTGTTTTTCGCTGCATCAAACAAATAGCTGCTTGTGTTCCATGCAGCCACAATTCAAACATATTTATAAAGTCTGAAGCAAAAGCAGAAAGAAAAAACCAGCACAGCTTAAGTGAACAAATAAAGCCAGATCCTTAGCATATTTATACTGTATACACAAATGGTTCTTGTATATTTGAAGACTTCTAGAAATTATTAGGCAAACAGAAAACTAAACACCCAGGTTCAAATCATGTTTAACTTGGCACTTAAGCAATTATTACAGGAACGTGCCTGCAGCTATCCTAACAGCTCAGCTATGATAAGGACATGAGCTTTATCATGAGAAAGAAAAAAAAAAAAAAGTGAAGACTTGAGTAGAGAATCCAGTACTACACATATTGACAGAAGCATGACAATTTAAAAACAGTCTTTTAAGTCAAGAAAAAAGTCCTTACCCACTTTCATATTCAGAAAGCCAGTTGGAAACACTAACTACAACAGCATATACCTTTCTGTAAATAGATACCTGGTGGGCACTCTGGAACTCTAGAGGGCATGTTATGAGAGAAGATTACTATGATGGTATTATTCACATACCTTGAAGTGCTGAGTACCTGTCAGGCACCATGTCATCTTTGTCCTTTTCTTGTTTTTCTTTCTTTCTAAATGGAATAGGAGCTGAAAATGCAAGGTATCCGATCAAAGACTATTCTGAGATAATGGCCAGATTGAAGAAACTTTAAGAAACTGGCTAATACAGAAGCCTGTCATCAAATAAACTTCAATGAAAGCATAACCAATCTATGGGGTGGAACAGCACTGTACTGTCATCATATGTAGTAAGCTCTACCTTTAACAGACATGCCACCATGAGCCAGGCAGAACAGTTTTGCTTCCAGGTACAGTACACTCTAGGCAACTACTAGCCAAGGGAGTCAGGTAGCCTCCCATTTTTATTTACATATTTATCTATACTTTAGTTTAGACAATAGCCCTAACTCAAATATTGGTCACAAGGGCACGGATCTTTTCAGGCCACTCATTCCCTCTAGTAAGCTCAGGAAGAAGATGCAAAGACAGCACCTTGTGAAATGGAAAAGCAAAGTGGTATTAAAATATGATAACACTATCTAAAGTCACACAGAGACTGCAAGGGTTACATTGGTTCTTTTCTAACTGAAAGTCTGTTTTAAAAATAGGCAAGAATATCTAATATTGCACCCATTGTTCCATCCTCAGTTGACATTATTCACAGCATGAAAGCCAAGTATCTTGAACAAGCTTTACTTCATAAATAGCCAAAGTCTAATTCCACTCATGCCGTGTAACAAGAGATATCCTAAGTTATCAATATCCTTCAACTAGCACACTACCATCCGTCGGGAATTAAGACTAGCTTGCTATGAAGCTGCGATGAAGTCAATACCACACAACTATGAAATGACTAGCCTTACCTAAGGATTCCAAAGTTAACAAATGCTTAAGATAACATAACGCCTAACGAAATTCCTTTCAGCTTACACACCTCTTTATAGGCACTGCATATTTTGTATTTCAGTAATTCTCTCTTTACTGCAACACTTGAATTTTATAGATAAGAAACCTTTAGTTCTTAAAATTAAAAGGAGAGCTGTTACCCTGTAACAGATTTAAGTCAGTCTGGTCAGCTTTTCAAAGTGAAACTGTAAACATTTTCCATAGAAGTGCCTAAAGATACAATAAAGGCAGCATGCACTCTTACTAAAGTACTGCAACCAGACGGACATGACCCTACCTTTGGGCATGGCAGACACAAAACGTTTCCTCCACCAGGGCTTGTTTCTGTCAGACTTCTCATCATCACTGTCTTTCCGTTCCTCAATCTGTAGAATGGCAGTCTACATTTGAGCATTTACCATATCAAGTGTAAAGTCAAAATTTCTCCTTCATGTCAGGTTTTGCTACATTGACTGTAAAAACAGAACTACAGCAGAGCACAGAAAGCCACAGCAGATTAAGTTAGAAATATCCCTCCTGAAGAGGGCAGCCTGTAAATGCAACACCTGAAGAAACTTAAGACGTCACTTATTTCTTTTTTAAAGAAAATGGCTTTTCAGGATGGGATGCTGCAGTATGTTAAATTTGAGCACTATAACAAATTTATTTCTGCAGTCCCACCAAATCAAATAAAGCTCATCCAGTAAACTTAAGAAAAGCCAGAATAATTTAAGCCACTCTGACTATCTGTAGCTTTAGCTTGTAAAACGTTACTGGCCAACATTTAAAAGGTAAATAGAAGTGCACCGTAATTCCTTGGCTAAACACATTTAATACCAGCTTCCTGGCATAGTGAGCATGCTAGGAAAAAAAAAAAAAAAAAAAAAAAAAAAAAAAAAAGAGATTGATAGAAGCCTTACCTCTCCCCTAGAGGAGTCTTTGCTGGGAGATGAGGATGATGACTGAGATGCAGCCACCAGAACAGCTGCTCCAGTGTTGGTGGTCGGCATAGGAAGCTCCCTCTCCTCATTGCCAGGACGTCTGTTCCACCCAGGATCACTCATAGGTCTCCGAACTGATGATACTATATCTGAACTCCTACTGCGGACTAGCCTCTCTGGATAAGAATGCCTCTGCTTGAATGCTTCTAAATCAGTTGGAATTAAACTGTGAGACCCAAAGTTTGGTAATCGGGCCTCATTACCTCCCATAGCTCCTTCCAAGATTGGTGGATCTGGTGGTGGATGAGAGGGTCTGGCGTAGTGTACTTTAGGCCTTACTACAGCCAATACACCTGCGGTCATAAGCATAAAAGAAGCCACACACATTTCTTTAAAGATTCTTCAAAATTAGCTGGTACTAACATAGAAGCATTGAAAATGCTCATTTACTAAAAAAAGCTTATTCTTTACAACTTACCATCATTTGATGACAGCGGGTCAAACAATGCAAGCAACGAATCTGTCTGAGAAGGAGGAGATGTCAAGTGACTGGCTCCTGAAATATGGGGAGGAGGGGAAACATTTAGTACTCTATTAAGAACTACCTACAACATAAGAGACATTGGAAAAACAGCCTTCAGCAGCAAAAGTTTACAAAACACAAATTGCAAAATATTTTTAAAGATACTCTTACACAGAAAGTTCTCTGTAATATGCCGAAATGATAAAAGAATTGCATCACAAAAAGTGGGAAAACATGAGCAGCAGACCAATTCCAAAATGTAAGAGGATGATCAATGTACTCAAACTGAAGTAGGAAAAGGGGATCTTAGATCTAGTACTGAAGTTCCAGTACTATAAAGTACTCGAGTCTCTTTGTCAAACAGATACAGTGCTAGCAAATAAGGAAAATGTTAAGCTTAGCCACCAGAAATTTGAAATTGGGAGAAACTGTACAATATAAGGATTCTACAAATGTCATTTGTGAAACTTCAGTTATCAGAGATTCTAATTCTCATTCACAGGTAATTTACTTACCGTGGGCCGTTTCATCCATGTCAGGACTTGTCACAGAATCTTTTCCCCCAAAGTCAGAGCTACATTCGGACCTCAGATCCTCAATCTTATTAGGAATATCTTCAGATGTTGCACTAATACCTTACACACAACAAAAGAAGCATCTGTAATAGTCTTTCAGAGAAAAAGGAAGCAAAATGCTGAAGCTGTTAAAACATTTGGTGAACACTGTAAGAATCTAGTCTTAACTCACAGTAGCACCTAGAGACATTACGAATTTATATACTCCTAAAATAACATTTCTGCTCTACATCTTCGACTGTTTTAACGTAGTCATAATACGCTTTAACAATGGGCATCAGAAAGACACTCCACTCTGTTAAATACTTTGCAGAAAACTACAACCTAAAGTAGATATATGCTGCTTTGCTTAAAAAAAAAGTTGTGATAATAAAACTGAATGTTAGGAGTTTCTTCCAAATCAGTACTCCACTGCTAACAATTGCTACTGCAGCATGGAGTATTCAACGCTCTGCCACCTTTTTTATTTTTTCTGTAAGATGAACAAAGTATTACTGCTTTAAAAATTCCAGAACAAGTGCAGAAAGTTATTATATGAGTGGAACGATGTGTAACTACAGCAAGTGCAGCAAAGCAGATGTTGATCATGTTCTAATAGAGCAGAGACTTTTCAGAGACAATTAAACACACCTGATACAACGCTGAGGCCTGGTGTACTGGGTCGAGAACTGACCTCCCTTACATCTGTGTCATCAGATGTGCTACCCAGCCCAGAACAGCTTTCCAGTTCTTGTAGTCTTTCCTCCTGTTTTAAGTCTGGGGCCTCTACAAAAGGGAGACAATAGAGAGTAGAGAGAAAAAGTATCATTACTCAATGCCACGCTCCCTTAATATTCACATACAGAAGGAAGTGGGGCATGTGTTGATTCAGTGCATTAAGTTCTAAGCTAACTCAAACACTTCAGCAAGATTTTTCTTATATTCTTTTATACAGAATGCAGGACTCTGCACAGGTAGCAATGCTCTATCTGCTCAAGCATTCTAAGAAGTTTTTACTTTTTTAAGTACTGTATTTCTTAAATGCAACAGTATCCAGTCAAATCTTCACTAACCAAAGTAAACTGTGCTCCTAGATAGCCCTACTTAGTATCACAGGGAAGGAAAGCAAACAGAAGTCTGCTTTGCAATCCCTTCTCTCCCTTTTTGGCACTTAAGAATTTCTTAAGTAACAGTATGTCTCTCGCAACTTCTCTCTGCTTCAGAACAGTTTGTCCTTTTAATATTGGAAGTATTCACAAACACTAACTTAACCCTAAGAAAATAATTTCTCAAAGAAAGAAAGGAAGAGGCTGTGGTTTTGCATTATATGCCTCTGGAAGAGTCTTGTTTCACACTAAAGAAATAAGCAAAACCTGCACAATTCTGACCTGAATCACTTGGCAATACTTCCACACTCCATGCCTCACTTGTGGTTTCTGATATGGTTGAACCTGTGCAGGGATCAAGCAACACGGATCCTGAACCTGGTAAACACAGCAAGCTGCCTAGCATGTTCTCTGCAGCTGCACCTGCAAAAGTAAAGCCGAGGCATATAGCTAGATATAGGCTTCCTGAAAAATATGATCACATTTGAAGCGTCCTTAATAAAGCAATCATGAAAGGCAATGTTGAAAAGATAGAAATGAGCAACTAAATACAATCCAGGTCATGCACACAAAATCCTCCTACAGAAAAGTTCCAGTTTAATCAATGAAAAAACACTTAGAGACAGGAGGGCTCTGCGGCCTCATTATTTTAATGCAAGCGTGAAGCATTTTAACATACCAGATGTACCACCGAGTTACCTGCTATTTCTTGCAAACGATCTTCATCGATATTTGGATCAAAGTCACTTCCCAAGACATCTGTACTCCAAGTTTCACTCACAGTTTCTGATATATCTCTGTCATCAGTCAAGCCCATCATATCACGGATTTCAAATTTACGGAGCTTGTCATCAAGATTATCCTGAGTTGTGGCTATATAAAAATAAAAAAATTCTCAATTTTTTGAAGGGCTTCTCCAATTACTTTGGATTGAAAATCTGTAAGAGTACATTACAGGGGAAAAAACCCAAACAAACAAAACAACCCCCTAATTCTGTCAGATAAGAGTGTTTTCAAGTAAGGCCCGTAAAGCACCAGTACACTATTCAAGAGATGTGCCTTAAAACAGTTTTTAAGCGTATTTGAGACATAAGAAGTAAAATCTTAAAATACACATGGTGACCTATCAACCAAATTGACAGACAAAATGAAGAAAACTTAGCTCACTATTGAGAAAATCATACAACTCCTGTAAGAACTTATCAGAGAAAAGCTGAGGCCTCCAGAGATCATTCAAGCCCAAACCCCCTGCACAGAACAGGGTCGATGATAGCAGGTTGCTCATGGTCATGCCCACTCATGCTTTGAATATCTGCAGGCTGGCAACACCACATCTTTGGGCAACCTGTTCCAGCATTTGACAAATATATATTAAACAGGAAGATACCCAGATGCTTTAAGACTACTCTAATCCAGACCACCCTATTCCCTGAAGGAAAAAACTTGGTATCAAGCAAAACATTATGAGCAGTTTCCTATAAAGGACTTAAGCCTCAAAATCCCATGTGATTTCTTTCCTAACAACTGAATTGTACAAGAAATATTTTTTGGGAAAAAAAAGATCCAAACAACAAACCAAAACCATAAATAAATGCAAGAGTGGTTGCACAAGGAAAACTTTTACTTATTTTTTTCTGAACTAGTCAATTTTTCAACTTTTTTCCACAGGACTTCAGGTTTACCATCTACAGCACCTCAGGCACTTGTATCAGAGAATTTGCACCTGCCTTGTTCGTGCTCTAACAGTTGCAGAGCTTCAACACCATTGCTCCCAGAGGGGCCTGCGCCAAGCTCTGACACAGACTCCCCTTCTAAATCCAAAGATGACACAGAGTTGGAGCGATTTGAAGGACCTGTGAAAACAGATTTTACTGTAAATCTGATTTGAATAATAGTTCCTAAATAAAAAGCATTAACAACACAGGACACAATTATCAGAAAGATGAAAAGAAACAAAGTAGCAGTTCCAATATAAAATACTAATTGATGAGCTAATGCATATTTTCTCTATTCGTGATCCCTATTCTGCAGATACTTAACCTGCACTGTGAATTGCTCTTCTCATGTTTAACAGTACTATACTAATTATAATAATCTACAAATACATTACCAGAAATGACTGGAATTCCACCATTACCATATTTTAATGTAACTAAAACATCAATAAAGTCTTTGCCAGTAATTTGTTTACTTGTCTATTAATTTGTTTTCTTATTTTGAGGAGAGCGTGAGCAAAAACTAAGTTATGGAAGTTATACAAAATAATGCATGCTGAGCGATCTGTACAAATCTCTCCGATACCACACATGAACCTGTGCTTTGTTGTGTCTGAGGTTCATATAAAGGAGTTGTCCAGAGTCAGGAATTATTCTGAGATATGTAATAGCTTATTAAAACACGATGAAAAATAAGTCTGAGAAGTCGAAGTTTACAGTTATGTTAGATTATCTTAGTAATTAGTGCTGCACATAAGTTTTAAAAAAAGTTTTAAAAAAATAAAATAAAATCCCTCTGTCTTTCTAAATACACTTAGGTTTTTCACTCCTAATTCTCAGACTCAGTTAGGCCTTTGCAGGTCAAAATTTAGCTCCAGGCTTTTTTCTTTGAATGGCTAAGAGGAAAGACAGGCTCTCAGGGTAAAACAGCACAGTCTCCAAAATGCCAAAGATGACATGCTGTATTTAACAGAAGTTCCTTTTATAAAAGGGGGAAAAAAAGGAGGGGGGGAAGCACAAAACTTCTTCAAGACTTAAGTAGCCCTTCACCTTCAGATATTCCTTCCAGATTATCACTGCAGAGGGAAAAGCGCAAGGTTTTATCAGGTTTACCATGGAGTTTGTTTTCATCAACAGGGACATCTCCTTGCCCACCATCTGCAAGCTGCATATTTAAGACCTGGGGAGCAGGAGAAAGAAACAAGTCTTCCTTAAAATAGTCTATTTTTCGTATAATTAAATAGCCAACAAAACACTGGACACATTTTTTGCACTGCTTTCACTAGAAGTTAATGGCACAATCAAATATCTAGCACTCCACTTGAAAAAAGACAGCTATGTCCAAAGTTAGAGGCTGGAGAAAATGTAACCAAGACGTGAACATAAGGCAAGTCCTGATAATAATGGAGCCACCAGCTCTCTCTTCACCCCAGCAGACTAATATAACATGGAAACTGATCATTACGAGGCTGCAAAAGGAGATAATCCAAACTATCAGGCAAGGCACCAAAGATGAAAGCAGAAGCTGTGCTACAGCTGGTGAAAGAAGAGGCTGCCTTACCCTAAGCAACTAAGTCTGAAAACATTCACGGCAACGTGACCACAGCTCCACCCTCACAAGAGGCTGGGCCTGTGCGTTTCAAGTCTGAGCTGCCAAAAACATCGGGATCAGTGTTCCAGTTCTGTCATTCACCTGCACCACTTGATCCAAAGGACAAAATATGCAGAGAGATAATTGAGTCAGCTTCTTCAGGCTCAGAAACAACAGCCCAGGTTTGCTCTGAGGCATGCTAGATGACAAAGCCTCTTCATAAATCTGCCAGGTTCATTTTTCCTGTCTTAATATACTGCTTTTCACACCTTGCCGACATACAAAGTGAGGAAAAAAAAAATCTAACAAAACAAAATTTGAAAGTTACAAGCCTCAAGTTCAGTAAAATAAGGCAAGGATTTTCATTCCCGTGCTAGATTTATTACCAAAACTTAGCGTCACAAATTCATTGTTCTGTTATTAGAGGACACAGAAGCTGTACTTTTCAAAATATCTGTACTTTTCAAAATTTCTGCATACCTCATTTTCTGACATCATTCCTGGAGTAATCTGTGGACCTGTTCCCAAAGAAATCACCAGCACTTCTTCTGGCTGAACTTCTGGGATAGTCTCCTGGGAGGATCCTTCATGATCTCCGTGCTGATCCATTAGAATATTTGATCTACTTCTGCTGCGAGTTGCTAAGAAAATATTTTGAAATACCAACATTAGAAAGCTTTTCCTTGTTTAAGGAGGAAAAAAAGATAATACAATGCAAATACAGAACTGCAATTTTTGAATTAGGAATGTGCATACTAAATAAACTTACAAAATGCAGACATATTGAACATTGACAGATGGAACTGCTGTTTAAATTTGAGTACTACACTGTGAAAAAGCAAACTTTCAACATTAAAAGTTTAGAGAAACAAGGTATACTATGTCCTGTGTGCATACACAAGTTCAGTGTACTCCAATCACAGAAAGACCTTTAATAAAATATATGAGAAAATTAAGAGGTTTGTTACCGATTAAAAAAGTCTAGGTTTCTGTGGTTTAAAACTCTTAATTTGTTTAGAATTTTTTTTTCTCCTAAAAAGCAGGAAAATCTTATTCTAACAGATGTCTCAAACCCCAGACACACAATTCAACATCAGGTGGTTTACTTTGATGATTTTGCAACCCTTTGTTAGTCTTTTCAGGTAGCCTCATATTCCCCTGATTGCCAAAGTAAACCAAAGGCATGCTTAAGTCATGTGTTACACATTTCACAGAGAAGAATGGAAAGAGGGCATTACCCACCAAAAGGGGTTACTAGAGTTATATGAGCTGAAAGATTGGTTGCAGAAGTATCCCAGGCAGTAATGGCTGCCAATTGCTGTCCTGGATTTCGAAAGCATTAAAATGAAACAAAAGAAATAAAAAATTTGAGCAAAACCTACTTTGTATCATAAAATAAATGCTGTTGTGCCACTACTTCATAGGCATAAGACCAGAACCATTCAGAAGCAGAGTTAAAACAACATGGGACAGGTTTGGTTTGGGGTTAGTTTCGTGGGGGTTTTTGCCACTTAGTGAGCTCTACATATTTTCACCCTGTTGCACACTAACACCAAATCTCTCAAACAAACAAAAATATCCCCTGTGGTCACATTCATGTAAACATACGCCAAAGGAGTGTACCACACTTCCTATTTTAAAAAAAAATATTATTGAAATGGACAAGTTCAAGACCTGGAAATCCTCTTCAAAAAAAGGACAAAACTGCAAACAACATCAAATTGCAGTACGATATACTAACAATTGGAATTAGACTGGGCAAGTAATGGAGAAAGAAGAAAGCTCTTCTTCTCAGCACATATTCTAAAAGTTCTGCTCTTCCTTTTTCATCCTCTTCCGCATTTGCTCTCTTCCAAGACACAACAATTTAAAACTTACTCTATCCCACTAATTAAATGTCATCACTTCTATCTTACCACTTTTCTAAACAATCTTCCCTCCTTGATCTGCTTCCCATCTTCAAATTTTCCCTTCATCACCACTGCATGTAACATGGCTACCAAACACTCCAGCATTTTTCTCAAGTTCAACAGAGAGTGATGAAGCTCACCATACTTGCATCAGAAAGTAAGGAAGTTACCTGGCTTTCTATGCAAAAGAAAATCCTTCACCACCTACAGAGAAAAAGTAGGAACTGAAGGTGTAGTCCAAGAATAGCCCCAAGAGACGACTGAAATAACAGCACAGAAAATCTACCAAGGTATCAGAAATCATGCAAGAAGTCTGCTTGCTCTCCTTACCTATTGGTAATCGATTTTTTTTGTTAGCTGGAGTAGTTGCAGGAGAAAGTTGTGGGGTATTATATGGAGTCATTTCAAGGCTGCTGCTTTTCCCTGGTTTGTTCTGGGGTAAGTTTGCCAGCAAGTTTTCCAAAGCCATCCGATCTTCCTTAAGTTGATCACTTGACATTACATTCCGCATAAAGCCAACCTAAAAATGTACAATTAGTGTTGGTAAGAATGGCAGGGTAAACTATCAGCTGTGTTTACCCTATCTGTAAACATATGGCGTCAAGTTTATACTACTTCTTTTTAAGACCTCATGATATTACCAGAGTAGTTAGCTGGCTGTATGTCATGTAAACCACTGTTCTACTCAATCCCTCCAGCAGGTTAACAGAAGACATTGGAGGAGTTTCAACTGCACGCCCATCAATAACTACGTCCAGGAAAGCAGCAACACAGCTCTGCAAAGAGAATAAACAGTTTTTGAATGACAGACCATCTACTAGAAGTTACAACAAGAGTTAAGTAGCTTACATAACAATATCAGTTTTGCTTCCTACTTTTAAAATCTTAAGATAAAATACCATGTATCATTAAAATCACTGAAGAGTAAGCAAGGAAAGCATGCAGTTAGTTTTAGTGTTTCCTTTGTTCCTTTTAAGTAAGTAACACTTTTGAATGCAGAAGTGCTGCCTTACAATTTTTAAAAAAATGAAAGTGTTTTATGGCAATTACACTGCCCCTTCCTGAAGAATCTGGTGAGTGCAGACTAAAAGTGAAACAGGGAAGCAACACACAATACCACTTTCTAACCTGATTTAATGTTACTTATATAATAAACATGTAACTTTGTATGATGACTGTGTAACAATTATAATCATCAGAAACCTGGAAGTTACACAAGCAAATCAGCAGGTTTTTAAACATAAGATAATACATCACAGATCATTAGCTTCACTGTTCCTCTGATGAAGCTGATTTCAGTATTGCTATGGACTATTCATACTAACAAAGGAAAAGCTGAACAAAAAAAGCAAAACTACGCAAAAAAGGAAAACAAGTTACTTGTACTAACAAATTACCTGGTGTTAAACCAGATTTCATACAAAAGTTGTCTTCAGATCAAAGTGTTTTCTTTAGGTTCAGCGGAAAAAAACAGAGATGGTAATTCAGCATTTCAGTTTAAAAGGTAACTTCCTTCAATTTCTTTTTTGTAATTTTCTTTTAGGAAGTGTTATGTAAGGGTGGAAGCAAGAATCCCTGACCCTTAATTCTAGTACTTAAGATTCTGTTCCCAGCTTTGTGCAGGATTTAATCTGCTTTTCAGTACATATAACTTGGAAGTTAAACACTTAGTAAGTCCTTTGCAATGTCTGAAAAAAAGAGCGTGCAAAAGAATGAAGTACACACAGGAGCCATAGCTTTTTTTAGCCTGGATTCTTACCTTGTCAAATTTAGCAAGGTTGCTCTTCATGCGTGGATCTCCCTCTTCAGAACCTGTCATTGCCAATTGCTGCAGAAGTCTCCCAACCTGAAATGAAAAAGAAGTATGAAGAATAAGCATTTCAAACCAACATCATGATAGACCTGATTATAAAAAAAAAATAGTTAAAAAAACTCCTCGGTTCTTATTCTTTTCCTAATTAATACTCCAATAAATACTTTTGATTGAGTGGACAGAGTCTTGTACTTGCTTTCAGGGCAGAAAAAAATGCAAGAAACTTTATCAAAAAAAGGAGTCATTGCATTTAACAAGAAAATCTGCACACCCAATATGCTATGAGCATACATACCTCCCCCCTTCCCAGGAACAAAGTGTGTTTTGTTTTTACAATACACCAGAATTGAGTTGAATCTAGGTCATCTTAAACTCAGAGACTTTTAAAGGCTGTATGTATTTTACTAAGAATATGCTGGAGGAAAAAAAATAGTGAAAGGGTTAACCCTTTTTTCAGAGTATATAATCCTTATTAATCTTCAACTGCACAACAACTTTCAGTTTTAAAGAGTCACCATCTGCAAGCTCTGCTACAACATGCAGGCAGTGATACAGGAGAGGATTGCTAACGTATTTCGGAAAAACACTGGCAAGTAACAGTCTAGTCAGTAAAAGTCACTAGAATGATTATACTGTGAGAAACACTCACTGTCCTCACTGTCCAGTTTATAGACAACATTAAAAAGTAGGCTTTGTTACTTGTGCGGGGAATATTCTCAGACAGGTGTTGCTTAATACCTTCAGACTACACGTCTACATACTGTCATTAAATTGCCCAAGTACTTGCACAAAGACAAAAATTTGCCATGAGGACTGGGGAATACTCTAAGGTTTAATGAAAGGGCAGATAGCCACCCACCAGAAACACTGGTCATTACTGCCAGGCAACAAGGTTCTTTCAGCAAAATATTTCATTATTTTGTGCAACACCTGACATAATATTTAACACAAGCGAGAACAGCACATTCCTTTTCACACATTCCAGAATTCATCTTACAATCACTTTTAGACTTCAGTTTCCATCCCTTATAATAGCTTTTAAAATACATTCGCAACTCCTCTAAGAGATAAAGGAATATGCGCTATCAATTTTTAAGCCAATATTTTAAGCAAACAAACTTTAGAGCATGCTTTTTCAACAACGATTAACACAAATATTTTGTTAGCATTCACCGTTAGGTAAGAGGGACAGTACCTTTACTGTAGTAACATCCACTAGAAAGTGGAAAAAAAAGGTCAAGAACATTTCTTGTAAGACTACTTTAAAGTGAGTCATACCTGCATCAGATTAAATCTTGCCACCTCATTTATAGGAGCATCAGAAATTATCCCATACTGTTCTGGGTTAACAATTGCAGGACAGATGAAACACGCTAGAAGAAGATCTGTGCACATTGCTCTGACCTCCCCAACCTCCAGCCTGTCTACACACGACAGCGTTTTGTACATTTGTGACACAATCCATCTCAAGCTGTGAGGAAAACAGTACGTGTTTTGTTTGAGATAGCCAATGAATTTGTTCACCAAGGTCACCAGCTTGGCCTCATTAGAGTCAACCATCTCTTGGACTCTTTGCTTGAACTTTTCTGTGCCTTTTTCTCCAAACAACTTTTCCTGTTGTACTGGGGAGAATCTCTCAATTAATTTGTTTGGATCAGTTTCCAAGTGGTCTTCATCTTCGACCAGAAGCTGCATGATTGGCTCATGTAAAGTTGCAGTAAGAAAAAGTTTTGCAGAAAAGAGTCCTTCAGAGAAGAGTTTGAATAAGATGCTGAACGCACAGGTGCCTCGTCTCAACAGCCGCCTAGGGTTGTCACTTTCCTTGAGTTCAAATTCAATCAAGTACCGGAGGACCTGGAGGAGGTAGCTCTCATCCTCCTGCATGATGCAGTTGCCATAAATGGAGGTGAAGACCGTGTGAATGACGCTCTGAGTGTTGTCCTGGTTGAGCTTCTCTCCAGCAACCAGACAGGATGCAATAAGCCTAGGGTTCTCTCTCAATCTGTTTAGGAATTCTCCATAAGCAGTCTCCTGAAATCCCAACTGCTTATATCCGTCCACAAACTGCGTGTCCTCCAAGATTTTAGCATGCTGGCAACATTCAGCAGGAGAAGCTTCAGCACTTCAAAGAAAAACATTGAAACAGTTTTAAGTAAATCTCAAGCAAACTTCATAAAAGATGTTACATGGTCAATCTATTAACAAGACTACCACCAAGGAAAAAAGTCTTTACATACAGTTAATAAAAATGATTTGCAAATTCAGGAATAAGAAGAGTTTGTTCCCATAAATGACAAACAGAAGCCAAACACATATATGAAAAAAAAAAGGTAGCTTAAACAGCCAACAAATAACTTTCAGGTGAGTCAGATCCCCTAGTTGAGATTTGCTTTAAAACCTTACTATTTTTATGATTAGTACAGCAAAGGACTTCAGATACTAAGTGTAAAAAATCTGATGGATTTGCTGCAATTCACAGAGGTTTAGGAGCTTGTTCTTCCCAGTACCACCCCACCCTCCCAAGTCACCTTGTTATGATAAGTCTGTCCAAGTTAATCCTTTGCTGCTTGGAAATCCATGCCGTGCGGTACAGCTTTTCAGCTGTCTTCAATACATCTGCATTGAGCCTTTGAATAAGTTGCTTTTCTGAGTTTACATACAGCCGTTCCTGCTTGAGGTGATGAGCCAGCGTGTGTATATCTAGCTTCACCATCTTGGGCAGCGAGTGGGTTACACAGTACTCACTAAAAAGAAGAAAGAAAAAGAAACTGGTGAATTTCAACAGGTAGGGAATAAGTTCTGCCAGCCCCAATGAAGCAATAAGCAGGTCATAAACTCACACTTAGCAGCAAATACTGCTGATGCCCCTTCCATGTCAGCATAGTAATACCTTCTCTCAAATCCACAGCCCACCCACTTAATGACTGAGCCACTCTTTCTTAACGCAAAGTTTCCTAATTACCAACTTCATTAACCCCTTGTTCTGTCAGCACATCAGGGACACCTGCAAATGGTATTTTCAACTCACACTCATGAACTGAAATAGTAATACAGTACAGCGCTACAAAACTCCTGCACCATGCCTCCAATACACAAGGTAAGAAACTGGCTATTACTTGGAGAGATGTGGCCCTGGCTACAGCTTAGGTGACCAGCTCAGGGAGATGAAGAGGAGTCCCATTCCAACTCACTGTCTTGTGAATTGGCAAAAAGATTTCTGTACTTAATACTTTGCCTGAAAGCATGTCCACATAACACAGCCCTATCCAAGTACAGTTATCTCTGGCCTGTTAAAACAAATGCCCTCTCTAACCTGTGCATAAAAAACACCAAGCTCCCAATATTGGTCTTTTCTGCTAAAAAAAATAAAAATAATAATATTACCGATTTTAAAAGATATTATAAAATCAAGACTTATCAACACCCAGATAAGGCAGAAGTTGGAAATATAGCTGAAGACTTTGCTCAACAGTAGAATTCATTCAGAAAAAAAATCCTCAAATATTTCAATTCAGAAGAATATTTCTTTGGACTATGATCAAAAAATATTGTTTTAAAGACAGAAAAACTGAAACAACTGTGGGCTTTCATAGCACATCAGGAACGAAAATCTACACAAACTACTGTTATGTCTCAATCTAACATCAGCTCTAACTTCATAATTAGAAAACATCTTGGTTACCAGTTAGATAAACCAAGAGTACCACACCATTCAAAACAAGTTCAAGGAGCTAATCCATCTAAAAATTAACTCTACAGAAGAAAAAAAACACATCAACTGTGTTAATGGTAACAAGGGAAGGGGCAGAATCATGCAGATCAGATTATGTTTCCATGGAATTAATGATAAACTGCTTTATGTCTTCTTCCCCACCAGAACTAACAGTCATACTAGTTAATTTGGGAAGAAAAAGGGTTTGATCCAGATATTGTCTACAACAGCTGTCTGTCAGTTATATTGGTAATGGACACAGGTCAGAGCTGTCACAGGATCTGGCGATGAACCCCTCAAAGCCATACTACAGTTAAATGTAAAACTTACTTCCCACAACCTGCAGCAACTCTACAGAAGCCTTGCTTCACAAAACCATTTAATCCATCCTTGAGAAACCACAAATAATGTACCATACACCAGCCTAATGCTCTGCCCTTTAGTGTTTTAAAGATCTGCGGTTCACTGCCCAGCCTAGCAGGAGATGATCTTCTCTGAAGAATACAGATTAGCTCCCTAATTAGGCACAGGTTTTACATTGCTTGGGTTTTTTTCAGTGTGTGGAGAAAGCCTGATAACCAGGCGCACTGACAGCCATCACTGCTCCTTGTGTGTGTAAGTTCTTTCATCTGTAGTTTTAACCCCACAACCAAAACCCTAGCAGAGACGAAAAGAGATGCTGTCACAAGTCTTTATGCATGAAATATTGCAGTCTTATTACACCTGATGGTTTAAAGACCCTTCCTAGCAGATACAGACAACTGTGTATCTAATGCGCTCTCAAAAACAAAACCCAAAACCCCAAAAACAACACACTCAAAAAAACCAACCCAAAACCCAAACAAAAAAATCCAGCCACTCTAATCAGTGGCTACAGCTCATACATCCAAAGATGAGATCAAGCAAGGAACTTGAAGGATACACTGATTTAGACATTTTTAACTGGGACAGTCTCAGAGAAATGATTAGAAAAAGAAACACTGACATTACTGCCAAAGTTCTTCCAGAAACAAATAACAACTTCTTGCAACAAATTTATTTTTAGCCCCAGAATTTAAGGGCTTGCAAAAAAACCCTGGCATTAAACTTGACACTGCCTGCAAACACAGTAGTAGCTAGTTATCAGACTATGAGCTATTGATACCAGCAAGAAAAAGAAGTTGCATCCATAAAAATACACATGCACAAGATGTGCAGAACTATCTTCTGTCTTTTCAGATGCTTTCTGCTGTAAGGCAGTTCTTAACAGTTGCTCGTAGTTTATCAAGCCTTAACAGTTTTAGTTGGCATTTCCCATTTTAAGGTGGCCACCCACAGGCTCCGCATTTCTGGACAGAGTAGTAGTAGTCCAAGCGGCTCTCCTGCTTGTAAGCAAGTTTTGGGAAGGAATAGAGGACCCACATGGGGTACCCCCTATGAACAGCCTTTTGATTTCGCCTGTGTCCCTATGCTTTTGCCTTGCCAAATTTCAAAACAAGTTTCTATTTTTGTGTCACTCGTTACAAACACATTTAACAGTAGACAAGCTGATTAAACAGCTTCTGAGGTGTCTTACATACCTAGAAGTGATTTATCTGTTTCACTTTTTTTTTTTTTTTTTCCTGTTACTAGAGAAGATGTTTTCAGCATCAGGGAAGAGCTAAGCACTCTGACAGCTTTCAGCCTCTGAGGAAAGACTGTTCTTTCTCCCCTCGCCCACAGGTGGGAGCAAACTCCAGTCAGCAAGAGAGACAAAGCGGAAACAATATACTTTTTCTGTTAAATTGTGATTATCAAAATAGCCATTAAATTGCTGGTAACCTTTTCTGGAGCTACTGACAAGTAAAAAAAAAAAAAAAATATATAAAAATCAGTTAATACTCAGAAAGCAAATAAGACTCCCATACAGGTCAGAGTCCTAATAAGCATGCATATAATCCACCTGTCCAGCAAACAAAATGAACAACAGAAGAGCAGAAAATGTCAGACTACTGCAAAACAATACTGTACCATTTGCAATGCCACCTAAAAAACACCCACAAAGACAGTATGGGCCTCACACATACTCAGAAAGTGAAGTTACCACCTAACATACAAGTGATTTACACATCTCCTTACAACAGAGCATCACAGCCATTAAACAGAGACACCGAAGCACCGAGTAACTGTGAGAAGTTGCACAGTGCTGTGCATTCTGACTTTCTGTAAACTAATTGCCACCATGAACTTCAGGCCCTGTACAAAACAAGGCTCCAAAGACTACCATTACCTGCATCTGCACTTCTAAATATACTGGTCCCATGACTACTTCATAACATCCTACCAATTGGCCACTACCCATGTGTCCATCTTACCTGATCTCTACTGTAGAGCAACAGAACTAATGAAAGCAAGAGAACTGATTTGGAACTGAACCACAGCAGGTTAATAACTACCACTTAAGTCAAGAATGATAAAAATCCACAGGATTTTCCTGTCGATCTGCAGGAAGTCAACTGCACGACAGCAGTTTTTACCCTATGCACAGGAAAAAGGGATCAGCAGTTTCCCCATCTTTACAATCCTTCATAAAAATTAGAGTAATGTGATTGCTAGTGACTGCTACTGAAATATACCTCTGTGAAGAGGACCACCTCATTTACTCTCATTTAGCAGTTTTTACGAATGAATTATTCTGAAGTTGCACAAGTATAGCGAGCAACTTTGTCTTCACCTTAAGTTTCTGGCAGACATTTCAGAACACTAGAGATGTCAAGCGGGTAGTTTAATACACACAGTACTTCAGCAGGCTTCAGACAGGCTCGAAAGAAAACCTACACCACAGTAAAGAAAACAAAAACCCCCTAGTTAAGCAAGATGCACGTGCTATTACTTTCTTCAGATACTGATACTATTAATGCAGCTGTCTTAAAAGAAGAAACTATTGTACCACTGACACACCTACACAGCATGTGCTGCCCCCCTTTCCAAAAACCTCTTCCCTTCATGATCAGTATGAAAGAACAACAGTTGCATTCTCTGACCAGACCACACAACATTCACTCCGCGCCAGTGTTCAGGACAAGAGCTTTAGAAGCAATTAGCCACAGTTACATATTTGGTAACACACCACAGAAGGCAGCACTAGAGCAGAGTGAGCGGCAGCAGCTTCAACTGATACTAATTCCAGAATGTTGTTTGTCAGATTACCTTATCAGTTTCTGGTAAACAAAAAGGTGCCCATAATTACCCAATTACCTGGTTTATGACTACCATGCACCATACTGGAAATAATAGATGTCTGTAGGTAGTTGTATAAAGGAGACAGTTTAGGAAATTTAGATATCCAACAATCTGCTGTGGCTGAAGGAACAACAGATATCAGCTCCTGCTATGTGCAAATTATTTTCCAATCCCAGTAATTTCATTTTGCTGTGAAAACATTTCAAATTTTTGGTCAGTTATTTCAAGACTACTTACTAACCTACTGAGAGCTGTGACGCAGTAGGAGAAGCTTGGCACAACAATCCAAACAATTTCACTTCATGATGTTCCACAACATAGGACTTGACAGCATCTAAGGTGTTTTGCCCTGCTGTCAGCATGACATGTTTGTTCAGAACCCCAGACAATCTATGCCTTTGACAAACGCAGGACACAGATTGCTTCCTATGCTTGAAAATCCTGGAAAGCACTATATTCAATCTTTAGGTACTGAACTCCATCTTACAAAGTATGTGGCTTTGTATTGCAGCATGCAGAAACAAGTGACATCTCCGTTGAATATTTCTGCAATTCAGTTGACAGAAAAAGAGACTAAGTGAAGTAGTAAATACTGCTAGTACACCAGACACTTCTTCCTCCTCCAGCGTTTCCTGCTCAGGGTTATTTGCTCCTCCTGAGTCTCGCTACGCAAGACTCAACTTCCAAAGCAAGTTAGGGCAGATCTAACGTAGGCAGGGCAGGGCAAGGCAAAACTGAAATCACTCTGTCTTACTGAAAATTAATACCTAAGCAAGCTCAAATAGCTTTCATGCTAATTCACCTCAGATGCAGTACCTCCTTCTTCATTAGTATTTATAGTAATAACTAACAAGTCTTATTTCTTTATACGAGCTAACAGCCTATCTCCCAAAGTTGAGCTAAAAAAGTCCATTTTTCAGTAGGACAGCTCACCACAACCTCACTTATCTGCTGAACTCTCACCTTATACCCACCGTCTCAAAACACGTGTACAACATGCAAAATGCATTTCAATTTGCTACAGTTCAACATCTAATCAATATTAATAAGAAACTCATACCTCAAGTTTGTTTCTGCCCAGTGGCTGTTCTACAACTAGCGTTGAACACGCTGTCTATCCTGCAAGATCTATGTGCAAGGAGCACCTCATTTCTCATGCCTCTCAACAGAACTTACCAGTAATGCACAGGATCAGCTGGCTACTAATTACCCATTACAGTATTACCGTGTTGCATAAAATCAACAAAAGCATATAACCATGCTAAAATCTACTCCAATTGTTTGTGATGCTAGAAAGAGGAGTTTCCCTTATGTAAGGAGTTGCACTAATAAACTTCTAGTCAGAAGAAGTGCAGAACTCTGAGCTGCTCAAACTGACAAAAACAACCTGTTCCTAGCCCCTTCTCTCGACAGTAGCTCCCTTCCTCACCCTGAAACATCCCATCCACGGGCCACCATGCAGGCTAACTGCTGCTAGAGCACATACTGACAGCGTAAATCCTCCAGGACCTGACAAATCTCACACCAAAACCCTGGTGTGGAGTATCTCAAATATTTTGGAACCCTCCATAGCAGCAGCAGTTTAAAAGTCTGCTTCCCAAGACCACCATCCTGCTACTTTTACAGAGCACGGTATTTCAGTTTTCATGTAGCGCCTGTGCCATTCTCCCCCCTCCATCATCTTTAAATTGCAGCTTCTGCTTGTGGGTCAACTGCACCATCCACAAAAATAGCATTTTACCTATCGGTGAGTGTAGCGTCACATGCTCGGTTTGAGAGCTTAATCGTAACGGCTCTCTCCCTTCAGAGCACGGTATCATGACTTTGCAAGAAAGATACTCGCTCGATCAAGTTCTTCAGCGTGAAGGGGCTGTTAGTAAGAAAAAAGGGAAGTCACGATACTCGCTGAGTTACAAGTTTTAGAACTGCCTAACGCAAAAGCCACGACGGAGATGGCAGCGACGTTGACGCCGAGTCACTTGGGCAGCAACCCGTCACCCAGTCCGGCGGCGGCCGAGCATGGAGGGCCCAGCCAAGGGCTGCAATTTTTCAAATACCTCCACAAACCTCCAGAACTACCGGTTCTCCAGCACTAACATGGCAGGTAGGGCTGGCTCCGGCCGGAGGCGGCTGACGGGGAAAAAAAGACACAGATAAACACTGGAGGAAAAATCTTAGGGCCAACTTCTCTCGGTCCACACACACACGCACACCCCCCGCCATACCCCGCGCACCAGCCTTCCCCCCCTGCTCAAACCTTCCTCCTGGGAGCAAAACGGGAAGAAACAGCCCACCTACCCACGGTTCAGGGTCCCGCAGCGCTGCCCCCTCGATTCCCTGCAAAACCGACGGGTTTCGTCAGGCCCCGGGCCGGCGGGAGGGCTGCGAGGTGGCCTGGCCTCGCCTTCCTCCTCCTCCCTGCAACACAGCGAAGGGGGGGGAAGCCAAGCGGTGCTGTGGAGAGGCGGGGGGGGGGGGCGGGGGGGGCGGGTACGAGCCTGCCCGTACCCGGCCAGCGCCCCGGCTCCGCCGCCGCCCGGCTCCCGCTGCGGCCCCGAGCCAGGCGCGGCACGGCGCGGCACTGCGCAGGCGGCGGGCGGCGACGGCGACCGCGCTCCTGGGACATGTAGTCCCTTGGCCGGGGCCAGGGCGGGAGCGCGGGGAGCTCCGCTCCACCGCCGGCCCCCGCTCCCCTCGGCCCTGGCCCGTGCCTCCCCTTCAGGCGCTGGAGCCCCCCCTCCAGCCAAACCCCAGCACCGAGCACCCCCCTTCACTACTAAACAGCACCTCAGCCCCTTCCTCACCCCATCCCTATTCAGAGAAAAGCTCTGCCGAGAGAATTCAGAGGGGTGGAGGAGCCGGGCTGGGTGTGGAAAAATCAATCCCCCTCGCACCGGCATTGAGGTAGCTGGTACGTATCTATAGGACATCACTATATGTATTTATAGGATATCTACGTATCTATAGGACGTCGCTACATGTATCTGTAGGACACCTACGTATCTATAGGACATCTCCTGTATGTATCTATAGGACATCTACATATCTATAGGACATCATTGACAAGCAGGTAAGATATGTCAGCGTTGGCTGTTACAGTGGTTCAAAAAAGCACAGGCAAAGTCGTTCACAAGTTATGCCAAGTGCGAAAGTGTTGCTCAGAACGGAGCCATCCAGTCTTGAGCGTAGCGATTGCTTCATTATAAACAGCAACAGACATCGCTCCAGCCTCAGCCGTGATGACTGCAATACAGGCACAGAAGTATTCTCACTTTGCCCTGCATTTCAAGATTCTCAGAAAACAAACAGCTCTCGCCAACGCATGACAGGGCCCGGTACAACCATATGAGAAAACAAGAGGCTCAGGCTGACGGAACATGGTAAAGTCACTGCAACAACCTTGCAACAAAACAATCTGCAGGGACAGGGATAGAGACGAAAACCACAACTCCCAGCACATGTAACTGCTCCTCGCAACACACAAGTCAAATTTATACCCAGTAGAAATACCAGGGAAAACTCAATAGTGGAACATAATTTATTACACAAAAATTTGTCCCAACAGAGGTTTTAAGAAGCCTGTTCTCTGAGGGGAAAGTACTCACAAGTACTATTTGCAGTCTAGGTTGGTTCCACATAGCTCACTTGGAGAAGAGGGATGCCTAGGCACTGTGTGCAACGGCAGTGCTCAGCCGAGGCTCTGAATGGTGCCCAGTCCTGCAAACCCTCCAGGACTGCTGAGTTCCCAGGCTCCCTGTGAAGAAGGGCACAATATCCAGGCTTGATAGTGATTTGAGTGGGAAAGGAACACCTCCTGAGCACCCACAGCTGTTTGATTTTCATTCCCAAGTTATCTGCAAAGCTTTTCCCAGCAGGCAACTGGAAAGAAAAGCTGAACATTTACACTTTGTATCTCTCGCTCTCCAAAATATTGTCTATGTGCCTTTTTCTTAACTGACACAGTTACTGCCCTGAATTCTCTTCTCTGATAAAAGAGAAAGTCTTATGTAATTGAACGTTTAATATCCAAATAACATTCCAGAAACCACTACGGCAAACTGAAATATAACCAAAAAATGCTCAGCAAGCTCAAAAACACAAGGCACCAGCAAACTGTTATGCCTGGTACCACACAGCCAGTGGTCATGCTGTATTCCCAACTGCAACACAGAATACCGGCTGTGTTTACCACATCACTCCCGCTGGAGAACTGAGGAAAAGCTGAGGGCCTACAAGTATGAAACCGCTCCCCCACCTTGTCTGCAGGAGGTTTCCTAAAAAGAAAAAAAATGCTTATGCCATTTATAGTTCTCAGGACACAGAGGTACACTAGGAGGTAATTCTCTTTGAAGGACTAAACTCAATAATTTGCCAGACACCTCAGGATTTTTAAAAGGAGAAAATCAAAGTGAATGAAGATATAATTCAATTTTTAAAACGAGAAGCACGAACAGATATAAAGGATGCAAAATATACTTAAAAATAGAAAGAACAGCATCAAGACCAAAATGGCATTTCCAGGTGGGTCTTGAGTAACAACAGTGTTTTACAATGCCTCATTTCATAACCATAAGAAATCCAGGCTGCTGGGCCAGGCCCCACTAGCACAAGAGATAACTCTTAAAATTTAAGTCATTTACACTTGCAGAATGCTGCCTGAACACAGCGGTGCCTCACTTTGTTTGCAGCCCCTTTTTTTATAGTATGATTACCTGAAATTGTTTTCGTTAAGATTTCAGATCTGGTGTTATATAAAGGTGGACGAGCAACTTTTAATTTCCCATCATATGCCACTCTTCCATCACACAAAACGTTCATTTTTAATTTGGAGTTTTGTAGTATTGATTTTTGCTTTAAGATGTGATTTTAAAAATTAGCACGAAGGTAACAGATGCATGTGTGACCTGCAGAAGTGCAAACCAACAGGCAGCAGCGATGCAGCCAGGCCTGCTACCTACGTAAGGCAGGGGTGATCCGGGAGGCTCACGGACTGCGCCTTCGCCTTCCTGTGGAGCTTCCCAGCCCGCGCAGCCAAGGGGCTGATGTAACACGGTGTAGCGAGTTACAGGAGGGAGGGCACGGTGACTCAATGAGGGGATCCCGGTTCAGACGGTGGCACCTTCCCTGAGAGGCCCGCTGGCCCCGCCGGTGCGAAGCCCCAGGCGCCTGGCCAGGGACAGCCCCTGGCAGGGCCCTGCGCCCCTTCACGCACAGGGAAGGCCGCGGCCCCTCGGGGCTGGCCGCCCCTGCTGTCACCCCGCGCCTGGCGGGCGCCGCCGCAGGGCCCTGCCTCCACGTATCTCCCGCGGGGGACCCGGCGGCGCTGGCAGGGCCGCTGCGGCCGGGGCGGGAGGCGTCGCGGGGACGCGAGCTGCCCCGGCCGCGGCCCCGCAATGGCGAGCTGAGCCCCCCGGGATCGGTAACCATGGAAACTTCCAGAAGGTGTGTCCCCCCCCGGCCCCGGCCCCGGCCCCGGCCCCGGCCTCGCCATGGCGGCCGCCGCCAGCCAATGGGCTCCCTCCGCTTGGCTCACGCTTCTCTGTTGATAGGTCCGCGACGCCGGCGGGGTGAACCAATGGGGTGGCGGGAGGGAGGCACGCTGGGCATGTCAGAGGGGCCGCCTGAATCTCCCCAATCAAGCAAGGCCAGCTTAGTAGCAGCCAACCAATGGGAGAGCTCCAGCGAGGGTGCCACAGCCAATGGCGAGCCTCCACGAAGGAGTAACGTAAGGTATATAAGGGCGGGCGGCGCGCCTGTACCGTTCAGCAGCGGCTGGGGGCGCGGCGGCTGCGGTGCTGACGGTAAGGGCGGCGGTGCGGGCCCAGGGCGGGCGGAGCTGCCGGCCGCGCGCGGGGCGCCTCCATTTTGTGACCGGCGGTTTCTCGGCAGGGCGGCGCGGTCGGTATGAGGCACCTCGTGTTAGCGTTGCTGCTGCTGGGCGCCGCGCGGGCGGACGACGAGGAGAAGAAGGAGGATGTGGGCACGGTGGTGGGCATCGACCTCGGCACCACCTACTCCTGGTGCGTTGGGAGCGGGCCGTGGGGAGGTGGAGCGGAGCGGCTGGGCCCTCGGGGGGTGGGGCGGGTGGGGGGGGCAGCTGGGCCTGTGGGTCCGCTGGCGGTGCTAGGCCTCGGGGTGCGGGGGGAGGCAGGCTGTGGGCCCCCGGGCAGAGCAGAGCCTTGGGGTGGGGTTGGTAGCAGGCTGTGGGCCCCCGGGTTGTGCTGGGCCTCGGGGCGCAGGGCGAGGCCGGCGGGGGGGCTGCGGGCCCGCGGGCAGGGAGGAGCGGAAGTGGGGGGGTGCAGGCCCCAGCACCGACTCATGGTTCCGCTGCCCGCCCCCCCCCCCCCCCCCCCCCCCAGTGTGGGCGTCTTCAAGAATGGCCGCGTGGAAATCATCGCCAACGACCAGGGGAACCGTATCACGCCGTCCTACGTGGCGTTCACGCCTGAGGGCGAGCGCTTGATCGGGGACGCTGCCAAGAACCAGCTTACCTCCAACCCCGAGAACACAGTGTTTGATGCGAAGCGGCTCATTGGCCGCACCTGGAACGACCCCTCTGTGCAACAGGATATCAAGTACTTGCCATTCAAGGTGGGTCCTGAACGTGGGAGAGGGGGATGGGGGGAGGGGGACCTACACTTCTGGCCAGGAGAGGCTGCTGAGTTATGGTGCCCTTTTGAGCAGCCCGTTTGTTCCCTAGCCCTCCCAAGAGGGTTGGGGTGCAGTGATGCAGCTGTGGTGTGTAGCTCTCAGTTCCTTCTGTTGGCTACAAGTCAGATTTTGTTACAGAGGCTTGGCTTTTATTAATCTTCAGAAAGAAGGAAATGCTCAGATAAGTGGGAATAATTCTGTGAATTGTTGAATGGGACAGTATGCATTGTTCTCTTCAGGTTGTTGAAAAAAAAGCCAAGCCCCATATTCAAGTTGATGTTGGAGGTGGACAGACAAAAACATTTGCTCCTGAAGAAATTTCTGCTATGGTCCTAACAAAGATGAAGGAAACTGCTGAGGCTTATCTGGGGAAGAAAGTAAGTTCATAAGCACTATTAACAACTGCAGACTAACTGAACTAAACCATTCAGTGCTACTGGCCCCTATCAGCAGATAGTGGGTTTCCACCTCTAAAGAACAATAAGCTATTTATGAATAACCACAGCCATGATGATAACCAGTGATGCACTTTTACTTCATTTGTATAACAAAACTGTGTCTTACTCATTCAGGTTACCCACGCTGTTGTTACTGTGCCAGCTTACTTCAATGATGCTCAGCGTCAGGCTACAAAAGATGCTGGTACTATTGCAGGGTTGAATGTGATGCGAATCATCAATGAGCCGTAAGTAGCCTCACATATATCCTGCCTGCTGGGGAGGTGGGGGTGGTAGTCCCAGTTTTCTGAGTGGGCTGTTCCCTATACAGAACTGCTGCTGCCATTGCTTATGGATTGGACAAGAGAGAGGGTGAAAAGAATATCCTTGTGTTCGACTTGGGTGGTGGAACTTTTGATGTATCCCTCCTCACAATTGACAATGGAGTCTTTGAAGTTGTGGCTACTAATGGTGACACTCACCTGGGTGGAGAAGACTTTGACCAACGTGTTATGGAACACTTCATCAAACTCTACAAGAAGAAAACTGGAAAAGATGTCAGGAAGGATAACAGAGCTGTGCAGAAGTTAAGGCGGGAAGTGGAGAAAGCAAAGCGAGCCTTGTCGTCTCAGCACCAGGCTAGAATTGAAATAGAATCCTTCTTTGAAGGGGAGGATTTCTCAGAGACCCTTACTCGGGCCAAGTTTGAGGAGCTGAACATGGTAAGTTTAGAAATGTAAAGTTAGATTGCCTTGGCTCTAGAGTGGAGACTTGTGCAGTATTTCATGTTGTGACATTGCACTCTGGAGTATAAATAACTGCCTGCTCGCACTAGAAAGTGCTCCTTGCCAGGGTAGCTGGGGCTGTGTGTATGTTAGTGACAGCTGAGGCCTCATCAAGGCTGGTCACAAACCAGTTGATGTTCCTCCTCTGTAGTGGTTGCCCTTAATACACTAAACGCTGCATTATTGGGAAATGAGGCATGTGGGAATAGGCCCTTACAGTCCTGTTGGGGTGTTTCTGCCTTCTAGGACCTGTTCCGTTCCACTATGAAGCCTGTTCAGAAAGTTCTGGAGGATTCTGACCTAAAGAAGTCTGATATAGATGAGATAGTTCTTGTTGGTGGCTCTACTCGCATCCCCAAAATACAGCAACTAGTTAAAGAGTTCTTCAATGGGAAAGAACCTTCTCGTGGCATTAACCCAGATGAGGCTGTAGCCTATGGTGCGGCTGTCCAGGCTGGTGTTCTCTCTGGGGACCAAGATACAGGTAACGACACCTTTGCTGTTCCTTCAAGGGTATTGACAAAAATGCAGCAGAACTTAGAGCTGGAAAAGATTGAAGAAGCTGTGTGCCTCTGAGGCCTCAGGATCCTGTGCGCAGTGATGGGGGTGGTGTTTCTTTCTAGTTGCAAACTCATGTTACAGCCTTACCCTTGATCTGTTCCAGGTGACCTGGTGTTGCTTGATGTCTGTCCTCTGACACTTGGTATTGAGACTGTTGGAGGTGTAATGACCAAACTGATACCAAGGAATACTGTTGTTCCCACAAAGAAGTCTCAGATCTTCTCTACGGCTTCGGACAATCAGCCAACTGTGACAATCAAGGTCTATGAAGGTAAGAATCTGTAGGACTTCAGTACTTGGCTACTGTCTTCTCACAAAGGCTGTAGATGCTTATGGATATGTCTTTATAGAAAAGAGCTCAGTAACAGTGCTAGCTGTCTGAAACGGCTCTGATCAGGCTTCCTGACCTGCATCGAAAGCTGTTGCTAGAATTTTTTTAAATGTGCCTTTTTCTTTTTACCACGGTTGCACCTCTGAAGAGCTCTTCAGAGTAAGAGGGAATAGCATATAGTGTAGGAAGTGTCTAGACAGTTACAAGGTTGGAATTAAAAACAACTTTAAAAAGTGTGTAGCCTGACAAAGCACAAACCACAGCTAGGAAAGAAATAAACCCTGTATCTAATTGTCTTCTAGGTGAGCGTCCCCTCACAAAGGATAATCATCTTCTGGGAACTTTTGACCTCACTGGCATCCCTCCTGCCCCTCGTGGTGTCCCCCAGATTGAAGTTACCTTTGAAATAGATGTGAATGGAATCCTCCGGGTCACAGCTGAAGACAAAGGCACTGGGAACAAAAACAAGATCACTATTACAAATGATCAGAATCGCCTGACTCCAGAAGAGATTGAGAGGATGGTTAATGATGCAGAGAAATTTGCTGAGGAAGACAAGAAGCTTAAAGAACGCATTGATGCCCGGAATGAGCTGGAGAGCTATGCCTATTCTCTGAAGAATCAGATTGGGGACAAAGAGAAGCTGGGTGGCAAGCTGTCATCTGAAGATAAAGAAACAATAGAGAAAGCTGTAGAGGAAAAGATTGAGTGGCTTGAAAGCCATCAAGACGCAGACATAGAAGACTTCAAAGCAAAAAAGAAGGAGCTGGAGGAAGTTGTTCAGCCAATTGTTAGCAAGCTCTATGGAAGTGCAGGCCCTCCCCCTGGTGAAGAGGAAGCAGCAGAGAAGGATGAGTTGTAGATACTGGCATCTCTGAATGTGGTGTGTGTATATATTGGACTCAGGAACACTTGTTTAAAATATTGAACTCTTAATTTGGAATGTAACTTTGAATCTTCACTCGTGAGTGGAGCTGGAAATGCTAGCCCAAAGTGGCTGTATACTGCTTTTCATTAGCAGTTGCTTGATGTCTGGGGAGGGAAAGGGTAGCAGGGGGGGAGTGTAAATGCAAAATGGGTTTAGAAGTATTGGCAGTGGAAGCATTCTATTTAACAAGCTGGTCATATGAATTTGGTGTAGAACTTTTCTACCTGAAGTGACCACAATAAATTTGTTATTTACACTGGACTTCGTTCTGGTTTTGTGCCTTCTGTTATCTAGTTAATGGCAGCTAGGATATTACATAGTTAACTGCAACTAGGTGTAACCAAGATGTGAATTACGCCAGACTGCTAGGGTTTGAGTTGCCCTTTGGTATGGTGACCCTTCAAGGTAAGCCTTTCCTGGGATTGTGAGCCTTCTGGCCTCCCTGGTGGAGGAGAGCACCACATGTAGTGGGGAAAAAGCTGGAAAGAAGGCTGAGAGGCCTGAAAGCAGAGGTTTATCTACCCCCCATCAGTTATGATGCAAACTTAAATGCAAAGCAGGTGAAGGAGACCAGCTTAACCACAAATAGTGCAGGAAAGTAATAAAAGCTCCTAAAAATAGTTTCCATAGTCTCATATAAGATAATGGAACAGTTAGCTAGTCTAGACCTAATGTAATTTAAAAAAAAAAAGTCATCTTTGGAACTTGGGTCTTTTTATTTAACTAAGATACTTGTCCTATCCCTGGGATTAGATAAGAAATGGAACAGAGTACAGAAGGAGCTTTTGTGGTGCCTGCTGTAGTACCTCTTTAAAACCACTTGGCGCTTCACCTTTTCCCTGGCATGGGGGATGCTTCTGGCTTTTTCACTCACTCATTTTAAAAATGGTGAAGACTCTCACCTCTCCCAGAATATGCTGTTTCCAAGTACCACTGGCTTTGCAGATGGTGTTCCTGCAGCCAGCAGGAAGCCCTCTCTCCTGACCCACAACCCCTCTGGGCTCTCCTGGTGCAGCAGCTGAACCCTTTCTGCAGCCACCCCCCCCCCAGGGAACTCTGTGCCTCTGGCCAGCAGGACTGCATACAGAAACCATCCATTACCTTGGGGAGGTGTTAGCACAGCACTGCCTCTTTGAGGGTAAGAATTTCTTTATTGGAAAGAATCAACTTAATGTGATGTACTATAAAACCGTAGAAAAGGCTGGTGCTGTGCAGGACCACAGCTGTGCTATTCAATCAGACTGACCACACAGTCCCTGTATATTTCCCCCTGTGTGTCCATCCCACCAAATACAAACAGCAGGTGCACAACTGCACCCTCAGCACACCCCTTATCCTGGCCCTGCTGCAGGGGGCCACCGTTGCTGCCCACCAGCACAGGTGACTCATCCCCAGCTTTGTCTTCCCAGGTGCTGGTGCCTCCACTCTTCGCAGCCTGCCAGGGAATGATGCACATAGCATGGTCCAGCCTCCCAGCAGGCAGCGGGGAATCAAACTGTAGGAGCGTCCACTGCTGCCTCTCTGCAGTGCAAAGACACATTCACATCTCTAAATATGGCTTCCCCAGCTTACGGTGTGCTGGGGCTGTGACGCCATTAGATGACTTTTCAACATTATAGAGCATTTAGTCTTGTACTGCTGTAACCCCAGCACAGCGGTACAGACTTTTGGGACAGCAAAGCCCAGGAACCGAGCGGGTCACGCACTTACCACTGCACATCTCAGAGAAGTCTCCCTACCTGTGTGATACTTGTATGTAGTGTCTAGTGTCCCAGCTGGGCCTATCCCACCAAAAATGTACAAGTGATCCTTAAACACGGCTGATGAGTGGGATGCCCGTCCTCCTGGGACATCGCCAGTGGCTGGGATCTTAACCCACCTCATATCATCTGTTGGAGAAAAAGAACACATCTGTGGTTATGCACATGAAAAAACCAGCAAGTTTTGTTGTTTTAAACAAATGGGATAGTATTTCAAGCATTTAAGAACTGATCTTTTAGAAAAAAGGTCTGCCAAAATCAAAACGCAGCACACAACAGCTGTAGCTCTGCAGTACCTATCTCCATACTTACTTGTATCAATGCAGAACAGATCATTGTAAAAAGTGTCTCCAGCTAAACCACCGTGGATGAACAGTTTGGTCCCAACTGCAACCACAACGTGCCCGTGCCGAGGAGAAGGGGGATCACCGTGAGTATCCGGCTGGGACCAGGACAAGGTGGCTAAAAATGGGAGTGCACATGCATTAGGAAGAAAACTCCGGAAGCTCTACAAACCAGTGACCCCAGAGCCCTGCCGAGGCATCCTAAGGAAGCAACTCCAGTGGGGTCAGAGAAGAGCTAACGCCACAGCGCAAACTGCAGGCAAGGCCTCCGACGCTGCTCTGCTGTTTTGGTCACCCAGTAGCACAAAAGATTAATTCAAACTGGAAGGCAAACGTGTTCTGGTGCACGTGGGGCTGTAAGAATGAATGGGACAACTCTGACAGTACCCGAGCAGCACAGGACAATGTCACCACAGAAAGGAATCAGCTGTTGGGCAGAAGTGACAAACTACTCCCACCTCCCATGGCATTCCTTATCCCAGAGCTTTACACTGCTGTTCTGGCCCAAGTTCCCAGGGACTACATAAGGACAAGTGTGTGTCAGCAGTGAGGAACACCCACCCACCCACCCACCCACTTAAACTCGTAGCCAAAGCAGGGGGCCAGCATCTCCATGTCTCTGTGGAGTGCAGCCCTCCCACTGCACAGAGGAGGATTCTGTGTTTGGCACAAGGGCCCTTCCCGCATCTGGAGGTACCAGTGTCAAACACATGCAGCTGCTGGTCTTGAACCGGTTCTGCTCCTTTCTCTCCCCCTCCAAACACATACAGACAGTCTCCTATAGCTGCTGAGGATGTGTGAAACGTCCTAGGCAGCGGCGGCAGGCCTCTCACTTCAGGACTCTTCCAGGTTCCCATTTCTAATTAAAACATTTGATTAACAAAGCGATCAACACGGTAACAGAAAACACCCTCTTCCCCGGCAGGTGACAGCCACCGTGGCGGAGCTTGACGGCACCTTCGTGCCCACCCGCTCGCGGGGCCCGTACTCCAAGGGCAGCCCTGAGTGACTGGGCCGGCCCCTGCCACCGCGCTCCCGGGGCCCTCCCCGGGGCCTGGCCCCGCCGCCGCGCTCCCCGGGCCCTCACCGAGGTCCAGCACCTGGACGCAGTTCCGGTTCCCCGCCGGGTGGGCACCGCCGAAGACCCAGAGGCGCGGGGGGCTGCCGGCGGGCAGGCAGGTGGCGTGCTCGTAGCGCGGCCGCAGCCCGCTCCAGCCGGCCGCGGCCCAGCGGTGCGCGCCTGCGGGCAGCGGAGAGCGGTCGGCCTCGGCCCCTCGCTCTCTCCCCAGCCCCCCCGGTCCCGCGGCCCGGCCCTCACCCAGCTCCACGAAGTGGGCGTCCGCAAAGGCGCCGGCGGGGTCGGCGCCACCCAGGAGGAGGACGCGGCCGGGGCCGCCGCCGGGCAGGAAGAGGCAGCCGTGGCCCACGCGCCCGCGGGGCCGCTCACCGCGCGGAGACAACCGGTACCTGCGGGAAGCGCCGGGCAGCGTCAGCCGCGCCGGGCAGCGTCAGCCGCGCCGGGCAGCGTCAGCCGCGCCGGGCAGCGTCAGCCGCGCCGGGCAGCGTCAGCCGCGCCCCCCCGCCCTGCTCACCACTTGGTCGGCTGCGGGCGGCGGCCTGGCTCCAGCAGCGGCAGCGCCCGCAGGCCCATGGCGGGCCAAGCCGGGGGGGACCGCGCCGCTCGGCACGCAGCGGCCCCCGCCGGAAGCGGCTGTCACCTTCCGGCCCGCGCCCGCCGGAAGTGCCCCAGGCTTCCGCCGGCGTCTCGCCCCGCCCCCGGAAGTGCCGGTCCCCACTTCCGGTCCCGAGCCGCCGTCCCAAGATGGCGCCGCTGGACCTAGACAAGTACGTGGAGATCGCGCGGCTCTGCAAGTACCTGCCCGAGAACGACCTCAAGGTGCGGCGGCGGCGGCGGGGCCCGCGGCGGGGCGGGGCGGGCCGGGGCGGGGGCCGGGCGGGGGCCGGGCGGGCCCGGGGCTGGAGCTGACCCGCTCTTCTCTCGCAGCGCCTCTGCGATTATGTGTGCGACCTGCTGCTGGAGGAGTCCAACGTCCAGCCCGTCTCCACGCCCGTCACCGTCTGCGGGGACATCCACGGGCAGGTAACGGACGGCTGCCGGCCCGGCCCCGCCCCGCCGGGGCCCAGCCGCGGCCCCGCCGCGCCCGCGCTGAGCCCCCCGGGGCCCGCCCCCCTCACGCGGCTGCTTCTCTCCGCAGTTCTACGACCTGTGCGAGCTGTTCCGGACCGGCGGCCAGGTCCCGGACACCAACTACATCTTCATGGTGCGTGCACCGGGCGTGCCCCAGCTTCTTGGCCTGTCTCGTTTGTAAAAAACGAGTTTGCGAGTTAAATCCTGCCAGGTGCATTGAGTTTCAGACCCTGGCCGGGAGCGTTGTCTTTGCTTTCACTGTTTGGCTGCTGCCAACGGGTTTTACTTTGTGGAGTTAAGTAGGAATTAGGTGGTGTAAAGCGACGTGGGAATAGAGGAGCACGATGCCCATCGAGCGGAGCTGTGTGGGTGCTGCAGCAGCACCCTGCCTGAGCCGGGGGGGGGCTGGGGGTCCGTCACGTGTGTTGGGCAGCTCTGGGTGAGTGCGGTGGCCAGCTCGAATCTGATACTCTGGGTGACCAAAGAACATGCTCTCCTAGATCTGAGCAGACCCCAGCTTCCCCTTGGCGTTAGGGTTCGTTATGTACCGCGAGAAATGTAGAACGGGGTGTATCACTTGGCAATTCTCCATTTGACTGTTTCTCCGTTTACGAATATTTTTTTGACTTGCAGGGTGACTTTGTAGATAGAGGTTATTATAGTCTTGAGACTTTCACTTACCTTCTTGCACTAAAAGCTAAGTGGCCTGATCGTATCACACTGTTACGAGGCAATCATGAAAGCAGGCAGATAACACAAGTATATGGATTTTATGGTAAGTCTTTATCCAAACAGTTTCTGAGTGGGGGCTAACGTGTAATAAACGATGTCTTTCCCTTGGGAAATCCATTTTGAATGCAGCTTTTGCTGGGGCTTCCCTGGGACTGCATGGGGCGTGGGCTCAGTAGAACTTGATGTTGTTATTTGTTAATGTGATCGTTGTCTTTGTGAAGCAGAATGTGTTTTAGTCCAGATCTTGGCGCTCTTTTCCTCTAGCGTCTAGGTTTTGGTGCCACATTCAATTTTAGAGACTGAGCACATAGTTATACAGAACTTGCTTTGCTATCTTGTAATGAAAGGTTCTACACAAGGTTATGATGTGACTGTAATTCCCCTTAAGTTTCAGTATAACTAAAAATCAGTGTCACATGTAGAGTTCGCTGTCGAAGCCATTCATTGTCAACAGTGAGGATCTGGGAAAATGCAACTGGCAAGAAATAAGCAGCAGAACAAGTGTGTGAAAACCTGAGGGAATTAAATTGCTTGGAAACTTATTTTTTTGTCATGTGAGGCTGTGATAAAACCTGGGGAAATCCTAGACAATATCTAACACCTGCCACAAAGAATATAGCCTGTGACATACTTTCTTTTGGATAATGTGTCAACAAGAACAAGGAGGAATGTTCACAAGTTGCTTAGGAAATGCCTGCCTGCCAGGTTTACTGCCATGTTCATGTAGCTTTAAACAAAGCTGCTGTGACTCCTCTTTGTGGTAGGAATATCTCCCACTAGCCCCGGTCAGTTCATGCTCTCAACCTCAGTTCTTCTGTATAAAATTTGCTAATTTAAGCTCTTGGCTGGTCTGGTCAGGGGTTGGTTCCCAGCTGGCCAGCCATGGGAAGCAGCGAAAGCATCGCTGGCTCTGTTGCACAAGACTGTTTTCTCTGCACCACCTGGCATGTTGCTCAGTAAGCAAAGCCCCGCAGGTACCTTGGTCCCTTCTGAGGGGAGCCTGGCCAGCAGCAGCTTCCCTGTGGTGCTCCTAATAGGGTTTTTATCGTACATCTGACTTTGCAACTTGTGCTTTATGTGTTTGCCTCTGATCTTACTGTCTGAATGTCTTCTGGTCCATTAAGAAGAAAAAAATTCTCTGTTTAACAGATGAGTGCCAAACCAAATACGGAAATGCTAATGCTTGGAGATACTGTACCAAAGTCTTTGACATGCTCACAATAGCAGCTGTAAGTGTGAACACCAAGTTATAAAAATACAGATAGATCACCTGAATGTGAATTCTAGAACTAGTGACCTTTAAGGGTCGCACTGGTAGCGTTCTGGGCTGGATGACAATACTGAGGATTTTGTATGCCTGTCTTTTTTTCTTTCCTGCAGTTAATAGATGAGCAGATTCTCTGTGTGCATGGTGGCCTCTCTCCAGACATCAAGACACTCGATCAGATTCGAACCATTGAACGTAATCAAGAAATTCCTCACAAAGGCGCCTTCTGTGACCTAGTTTGGTCTGATCCAGAAGACGTCGACACGTGGGCAATCAGTCCGCGAGGAGCAGGGTGGCTCTTTGGTGCGAAGGTGACGAACGAGGTAATGATGCTGTTGCGTGCAACATAAAGTAACTGCAGGTATGAAAGAAATGGTTTGGGTCAGTTTGTTATTTACCCCAGCAACAAACAGATCGAGGGTGCTGCGAGACAATGCTTTCTCATAAGACCACTGCCAGTAAGTCGTGGTGATGGAGAAGGTTCGCTTGGGCCAACTTGAAAACAAGCCATTTGAACTTAAAAGCATAAATACAGCTGCTGGATGTGGTCACGCTGATCTTGCTTTTAAAAAGTGTAACGCAGTGAGATTAACTATGCAAACTTTAGTGATACTAGAGTACTTTTCTAAGGATTTAGGAGAAAAACCCACCATTTTTCTTAACAACTCTTGACTTAAGTTTCATTGCTTTGGGAAACAGTGAGCCAGTTTTTTGGGACGAACATGCACTGACCTTTGCAGGCTTCTGAACTAGCTGTGTTACAAATGCCGCGCTCATGTTCTGTGTTGGCTCTGCGGCCTTTCTGCAGCGCGTTCGGGAAGGATTGGGTCTTGCGGACAGCACAGACTTGGCCATTGCAGCTGTCGCCTGTGTTTCATCACTGTTTCTCACTGTTTGGGTCTCAAAACCCGAGTAGTTGGTTTTTTTCAGTGCACTGGGTGAAAAAGCTTCTGTGTAAGCCCTGCCTCGCTGGAGGGGGCTGCTGCGGTAGCAGTGGCTGCTCAGAGAGAACTGACCTGCTTTTTTTTCTTTGCAGTTTGTTCACATCAACAACTTAAAACTCATCTGCAGAGCGCATCAGCTAGTTCATGAAGGCTATAAATTCATGTTTGATGAGAAATTGGTAACGGTATGGTCTGCTCCAAATTACTGCTACCGCTGTGGAAATATTGCGTCAATCATGGTCTTTAAAGATGTAAATACAAGAGAACCAAAGTTATTCCGCGCAGTTCCAGATTCAGAACGTGTAATTCCTCCTAGAACAACCACACCGTATTTCCTCTGAGACCTTTCCCTGCCTGCTGTCTCCCTCTTCCCTTGTACTGTCCCTTTACAATATACTTTTTATTGAGCACTTTGCTGCTGAAATGCTGCCTCTTGCCTTTTTTATTTTTAAATTATCTAAATTTATTGTGTATTATGGTGTCTGTAGCAAGTGGGTGTTGCCCCGCCCCCCCCCCCCCCCGTTAATTTCAGAGTATTTGTAATATGTCCTTGAAATTTATACTACTGCATGTAGTTATTACGTATTTCTGGGTTTAGATGGAGCGTTTCCCCCACCACTGTGGCGGTGCCCGGGAAGCAGCTCGGTCCCAGTGTGTAATTCAGCATTTTGTTTGGTAAGTTTTAAGAAATTTCAGCAGCAAAGTTACTGCCTAGTGCGCACGGTGGGACTGTGAATGCCTTGTGTTGTGTACAGCTCCGCGGCCTCCAGCCGAGTCGTCCTCGTAGCTTGTTTTAAGTGGATAAAAAATAAAGTGGCCGGAAGGGCTCCTCCCCCTCCCCCCCCCCCCTTTTTTTTTTTTTGTTAAAACTACACAAACCTGCTACAGCGATTGAATTTGTACATTAAAATAATTGTTCTGATTTTTTTCAGATCCCTTGCGTTTTTAATAAAGTCGCACCTTACGCGAGCCCCCGCCCCCCGGTGAATAACGCGCTGCGCACCCACGGGGCGGGGCTGGGCGTCCGCGGCTTCCGCTTCCGGCCGCGCGGCGCTTCCGGTTCCGGGGCGGGGCGGGCGCCGGGCCGGCGGCATGGCGCGGAGCACGCTCTCCTCCCGCTTCCGCCGCCTCGACATCGACCAGTACGACGAGAACCGGTTCGTGGAGGAGCCCGAGGAAGCGGCGGCGGCCGAGCCCGACGCCAGCCCCGAGGTGGAGGCGCTGCTGAGGCAGTATCCTTTGGGGGGGGCGCGGCGGGCCCCGCCGCCTCCCGCCCGGGCGGCTGCGGCGCGGCCCCGCGGGGCGGCGGGGGCAGGAGGAGCGGCCCCGAGCGCCGGTCCGTTGCCTGGGGGTGGCGGCAGCCGCGGGCGCGTTGGGCCGGGCGCTGCGGGGCAGCGGGTGAGTCCTTGACTGCTGCGCCGCAGAGGGGACGCGCTGCGCGCCTTCCACGCCGCCCTGAGGAGCGCGCCGGGCAACGCGAGGAGCCAGGCGATGAAGGTAACGCGGCCGGGCGCTGCTGGAGCGGCGGGGCAGTGTGCCCCGCTGGGCGGGCCCCGCGCATTCTGCCCTTCGCTGGAACCCGACGTGAGAGCTGCGCACCCGCTCGGTTATGGCGCGGCCGCCTTTGGCGTGGCCACCGCTCCTCTGAGCGTGCTCTGTCGAGTGCCCGTCCTGGGATCGTTTCCAGCTTTGCTGGTCCTCACCTTCTCCTTTCCTTGTCTTCGCAGGAGCAGGCCCAGGGAACCATGCTTAAAGTCCTCACATCTTTTAAAAGCAGTGAAATAGAACAAGCAGTGAATTCCTTAGACAGAAATGGCATTGACTTGTTAATGAAGTACATTTATAAAGGATTTGAAAAGCCAACAGAAAATAGCAGTGCAATATTACTTCAGTGGCATGAAAAGGTACGTGTTTGGTGCTCTCTGGGCGCCGCCCTGCTCTGCTGGGTCCCTGTCAGTGCTTTTGCGAGAGCCGCTGCAAGAGAAGCAGATGGTGTTTGGGGGCTCATCCCCAAGGAGCACAGGAAGTAGCATTTCCTTTTACCTTTGGTCTCCGAGTTTGGACTCGGTAAGCCTTTGCCCATATTTCAAACCTTATCCACTGCCAGGGGCCAAGGTGAGACTTGTGGCAGGGCAGCATCTACTGGAGGAAGCATTGCACCACCTTCAACATCTAGCAAGTGCCGTGGCCCCACCAAGGAGAAGGCTGGGGGTGGAGATGGGTTGGTGGGATGTAGCTGCCAGCTTTCCTCTGGGGCTGAGCATGCAGCTGAGGGGTGCTGGGGCTGGCTCGGGGCTGGCAGTTTGCATCACCTGCATGCTGCTAGCAGCGTACTTGTCACAGCTTGGGGACAGGATTTAGCAAACCTGTTTGGTTTGCACAGGAGAGGCTTTTGAGATCTCCAGAAAGATACCAGTGGGATCTGGAGTGGTCCTCTCGTGTTTCCATGAAATGCCCCTTGTGAGACAGGGTGGGTAGAACGTTGTTCATCGTCCTAGTGTTAGACCTTCCCTCTCTGTGATGTGGTGCTGCTGCCCCCAGGCAGGAATTGGGAGTGAAATCTTTCCCAGCTGCAGGGGCTTCAGCTGCAGCACTGGCTGTTGGTGCTTCTCCTAGGAAAAGTGGTCACTAGGAATGCTGCAGCTCCCTCCCTGTACCACTGGCACCGCAGCAGCGCAGCCTGCTGCCAATGCCGCTGTCGTTCTCACAGCGTACAGGTTTTTTCCTGTGATATGTAACGATAGAACAGGTGTAGAGTGACTCCAGCTATCAGCAGCTGTCACCTGCTTTGCAGAACCTTGACAGAGGATAGAATTTCTCAGGACAGCAAGGAACAGGCTTCTGCTTGATTTTTTATTTCCTTCTTTTTTTCCCCCTGTTGTTTCCACTGGAGACTGTTTTCAGGTAGCCATGGGTGGGTGCTCCCAGTGTGTAACATTACACAATACCACCCTGACTGGAAAGATGACAGTGCTCAGAGCATGTAGGCACACGTAAAGCATCTCGTCCTCTTTGTTTTGAAAGGAACAAGGCAGGTCTGGAGTAGGCTGGGCAGGGTTTAAACCCTTGTGTTCTTTTTGGCACTACCGGTAAGACGTGTGGCTTGCTCAGAGGAGTTAGCTGCCCAGTGGTGGTACCAGTCTGTCCTCTGGAAAAGGGCTGCCACCCCCACACCTGTCAGGTCTGGTAACTCAGGAACGTTGATGTGCGTGCAGCGCGTGCATGTTCTGCTCCAAGTGGACGCTTTGCGTCCATGTCCCAACGACAGTGAGAAATGTCTGGTGCTGTGGATCATTGTTCTCATTTCAGACGCGGCAGTACCCATCAGGCTTGATTTGAATTACGTCTGCAGAGTAAACATGCCTCATTTTAAGCAGTCAGCTTTAGTATTTATTTTTTCATAATCACATCCATCGTCTTCTAGTCTTCAGAGGGATACGTTCTTTACATTGAGGGATGCAAATGAAACTGAAACGAGCCCTTCCTCCTTCCCTGTTCAGGGGTATGGGAGGTGAGACATTCTGCATCATCAGTGACACGTGACATTGGTGTCCTTTAGATTCAAAAGATGGTTAGATTTTGGAGAATGTAATTTCCCCTTCGTTTCCTTGGTTCTTTATGGCACAGAGCACATTTATAGAATATTACTATATATGTACTCCAGTACTTTAAGCCAAAGATCACTCGTGTGTATTTACAGAGGGGAAGTGAGGCACAAACTTCCCAAGATGGGAACAAGCGTGGATCTGAGTTCAGGGCTGAGCTCCCCCATGAGCCCTGAACTGTCGCCCTCAATCACTCAGCGCACATGCTGCAAGGTGGAGCCAGTGTGTGCACGTAGAACTCATCACTGCAGGAAGGTAAAGGTGTCAGTGGGGCAAGGAGGACACACAGAGGTAGAACAACCCCAGAACCGTGCCTGTTCTGCAGGCAGCAATCAGCACGAAGAGCTTTCTCAGGGGTGGGGGCTGTGTGTGCTGGGGAGCCCCCGCTGCCGGCCCTCACAGGCTGGTGGGGGCAGCATGGCTTCACAGTGGAAGCCTAATGCTGCATGGTACAGCTTAGTGCTAAACAAAATGAATGAATAGCTTTAATGTCTGCATGTGCTAGAGAAAAATAAATAATTTCCCCCCCCCCCGCAATTAACTGTTGTAAAGATTTGAGAGCAAAAAAGGAGTAGAGTGAGGTGGAAGAGGCTAAGCTGCCTCTGTGTGAAAAGTTTCTGGAGAACGAGTCATATACTGCTCTGTTATAAACACTTAATTGTCTGTTCTTTTAAGATGCCTTTTATGTGCAACACAGCAACTGTGTAACCTCTCCTTTTCCCATCCCCACAGGCATTAGCAGTAGGTGGACTAGGTTCCATTGTAAGAGTTCTTACAGCAAGAAAGACTGTTTAAAAGACTATTAACTTGAACCATGACGACGATGAGTTTTGGACTCAGAAGAAGGAATTAGCTGCAATGACACTGGTCCATCTTTATTAGAGATCGCAATCTACTGAAATACTATGGAAACCTCCTCTTGGGATGCTTTTAACCTTAAAGGTGGGGGAAGAATAAAGCTATTCCTGCATATTCCGACTATCAAACACAGGAGCCAAGACATTCTCCTGATCCCTTCTTTAACAGGCAGAGAGAAGGCACACTCCTGCCTCCTACTACTGTAAGTGAACAGGTATTTTCAGACGCTGCTTTACTGAAGTGTGGTGATAGAAGATTCTGCGTGTACTGCTTATTTAAGAGGTAGCTGTGTCCGTGGCAGGTGCAAGATCCTGACAGCCAATGGTGGGAGAAGTGTTCGTTAGAATGGTGATTTTGTACGTACAGTCAAAGGACGAGCTGGACTGGGGTTGGTTTCAGTGTAAAGTGCCTGCTGCATCAATAAAGTTCTTGGATCACATGAGTTAAGTAATTTATTTTTCGCTAAATCCTAAGTCTGACACTTTACTCAAAAGCAGGTCAGCAACATACCGATTCTAAGCTAACTCTCCACTTTCCCATGAACGCTCTGAATTCCACCTGTTCACAGAATCTGCCCTCAAATCCAGCTATGCTGGCTGCAGGGAGGGAGACCAAGCTCAGCTGTTCCATCAGGGCTTCTAAGATGCAGACACTAGAGTACACAATCACACGTGGTTTGATTTGTTCTCTCTCTAGGATGAACAAGAATATATACTTAAGAACTTATTATTTATGTATTAGTATATCCTCACATTCTGAAGGGCTTGAGTACAGCAACATGAGCTGCTTTGACTCAGTACGCACAGGTGGCTTATCCCGACGTCTGGACAGAAGGGTGCCGCTACTCAAACCATCGCTGACAGCGTATTTACAGCACCCCTGGCCAGGGGGCTGTAGGGCATCCCTCGGTGGCGCACACGGGGAGTCTGGCAGCTTTTTACCTGCTGGCAAGGAGCCTGCCTTTGGCACGAACAGCGCATACACCAAGAGAAGCAGCTGCTCCGGGAGGCCCTGCTCCAGTCAGTGTTTTCATCAGCTGCTAAAAGTGCAGCAGCAGCTGTCCCTGGTGAGAAGTGATTTTAGGAGGCATAAGCACTCTGCCTCATTCCTGGAGTAACTCCCTATGAGGAAGAGAGGCCTTAATTACATGGCTGACACCCTGGGTGGAAGGTGGTGTTTGGTTCATGCTTTAAAAGTCTCTCGATTTTAAATAGCTACAGCATCCCAGTGGAGAAAACCAGAACTATAAAGAGAACAGAATCAAGATTAGGGTTTTGATCCAAAATGTATTGCACCACAAATTTCATAGTGTTTCATAATACAATCCATATTTACAGCATAGAAGGAAAGAAATCCAATGGCCATAGAAAGGATTATGTATACCACTGTTCTTATACAAGGAAAAGTGCATTAGCTTTTTAATATATGTATACACACCATTCTTGCTCTGCTATCTAAAGAAAATTCAACACTTAAGAAGTAATTTATGTTAAGTTGATCCTGTATGAGCTTTGGGATCTTAAATTGAAGTGTTAGTATATAATCTAAGCTTTTATTTTGCCACTCTATTGAAGGCTGCCTGTACTGCTTCTCTTACTGTTCAGCAGTAACCTTTCAAGCCAGGATCAACATAAACCGATTAGTCATTTCAGCAGGCATCAGGGCGAGCAGAGGGAACCCTGTCCCCTGGTCTCTGGTCCCACAGAAGTAGGGCAGGGCAAAGGGTCATTGTAAAGAAAAAGACCTTGAAGAATAAAATCTTCTCAGAACCAACAGGGTTATCCTGCCCCAGCTTTGTTTCAGTAGAGAAACAATTGATACAAATCTATTTTTGATTGTCTCTTTTCATATTAGAGCAGAGTTGTGCTCTTCCCATAAACTTCTCTATGCTATGCTTAAGTGCCGTAGATCAGGTTACTGAAGACTGTTTGGACAAGCTTTAGTGTACTAAAAACACGCTGTTGGTTTTCTCAACTTCAAATAAATACAACCTAGCTCTAAACGGAGGAGTGTCACTTGTGCCAAGGTGATAGCTATGGCGAGTACCTGCGCCTGGGTACAGCCGAGTAACAACGGGGGAGGGCAGCCAGGGCAGGGGTCTGCAGCACATTTACTGCTCTGGTAACGGGACCTCCCGTGGGAGGATCCTTTCGCGAGCCTGCTCACGTGCTGGAACTCTAACAGTACATCTCGACTGCCGCCACCAAGGTCGTGCCCCTGTTAGCAAAGCAAAGCTTAAAACCTGAACAGCGACTCTATCTCCACTAGAGGACAGCTTGAATTTTCTCGAACGTATTTAGCAAAGACATTGTTAGTAACACAAACCTCGTTGTCAGAGAATTACTAGAACTGCAGCCTGCTCACCGAATTCCATATGTGGTTTTTTAAAAAATATGTCCCATTTTTAAGAAGTCAGACTTACTGCTGCTTCCCATTTTCATCTAGATGGTGCAGTGTTTGGTATTAATAACTATGGGCAAAATTGTGCTTCCACTCCATGCGACAAATACCACCTTGGTCCCCTTTTCTTAAAGGAGAGGGAAAGCAAGCTGCTGGAACAAAGATTTATTCATTAAGAGTTGAATTTTGCCTTCGAACACAAAAACCTCATGAGCAGCGTTTCTTTTACCATGTAGTTAGGACACAGTTAACAGCCCACTACATGTGCATAACAGTTTTTAAGCATCAGTATTTGAAGTACAGAAAACCACAACCAAAGAGGCGGATACTGGTTATGAAGATTTGTTGCTAGCAGACTTGGAAGAAAAGAAGTAAAAATCAAAGTCTTTAATACCAATATTCTTCACTGTTTGTCACTAGATTATTATTATTTTTTAAAAATAAAAGGTATTCTCAGTGTACATTTACAATACCTGGAATTCAGCTTTAAAAATTTAAAATGGTTTACTACCCCTTCTTCCCAATGCTAACAACCTATGGTACAGGCTAATAGATTAGTTTTAAAGGCGACCGAGTATTAGGTACTATAATTAAGACCATTTTAAATATTATTTTTCTTTAAGAAAAGTAAAATCAGACAACTCTAAAGTTGTGCTCTCAAATTAAATAATCATCATCAACATGCAGCCTTCAGGACTGCAGGCCAGGATATATGCACCTTAAATTACACAGTGATATGAAAAAACGCGAACTATTAGTTATGTCAGTATAACAAGGCAAGGCAGATTTCTTTTTTTGGTTAAAGCTCCTGCTCCTGTTCTTTGAAAGGCTTTTCAAACTGTCAAAAACTCAATACAGTACTGCCAACAATTACTTTTTTTTTCTGCTTACTTTCCACAGCGAGACAAGGAAGCTTTCCTGTGCCTAGAGCTACTCAACTCTGGCACTCCATAACAGAAGCCGGAATCACCATCATAACAGATGCACGTGTTAGAAGCTTGAACTGCCAGCACCGGTATTAGTGAGGTTAACGTTACCCTTTGGTGCCAAGAAACAAGACTGATGAGCACAAGGAGCTGACTTCCATTAAGACCATCGAGACGACAGTCCCAGAGTCACACCCGGAAGAAGCGTTTCAGTTCGTAGTGAAAATTCTCCTTGCACGGTATTAATTTTGTAAACAGTGTCAAAAGTTCTTGTACAAAATACTGCAATGACAGTGATTAAGACACACCTGAATTAGTGTGTTCAGCGTTCTTTTCACAGAAAAAAGTGGCTAGATGCTGACTGCCCATTTTCAAGTTCCCTTAAGGCCACAGTGTCCTTGGGCTCGAGATAGACGGCCGGATACTGCCTTTAGGAGATGGCTTTGACCCGAACCATGACATCTAGGACAGGAAAGAACAATACACGTTATGCTACGTTCACACTTTTAAGAAGCTGAAGATCTGAAAAAGAAAGAATATGGTACATAGGCATCTCTCCATCACTTGATGGAAAGAACTATTTAGAAAACAGAACACTGCAGACCTCAGACTGCAGAAGCGAAGACAGTTTCACACAATCAGACCTGGAAGAAACAGCATCCACCTTCCACAAGTGAAGATGACGGAAGATTACGCTTAGATATACTCCTTTAAAATAATTACAAATTTAGTCATTTAAACACAGGACCTTCAGTTAATCCAGCATTAAACTGTTCCCTGAACAAGATGGCGAGGGAATCTCCCTCAGCTGCAATCCCACGTAGGCTGAACACGTCCAGCTTACCGAGTGGGCAGAGATGAATGCAGGATGTGGAAGGAACTGAGGTAGTACTCAGTTACAAACACTCACTGAGAGCCACATAGCCCGGGATGCGCAGGAGATCTGATTTTATGGAACAGAAAGGAGAAACAGAGCTAGGTGTCTAGCCCAGCATCAAAATGACAAACCAAGAATTCGGCTTCCTGCTTTTAAACATCTGACTGTACTCTAGCAGGGAGCTCCCAGCTTCCCTCCACAGACTGAGTCTGCTGGGCAAAACTGTGTTGCCACTCCTCTGAAGCACTGGAAGTTGCCGTCTCCCTCACTGAAATGGACAATTTCCAACAGGTACATATGTGATTAGCTACAATTTTAATAATATGTTACATTTATTATTGTAGCTAGTATTTGGAAAAGATACTTTTCATCATCTCCCAGCATCTAAGAACTGTCATTCCATCTGCTGGGCATCTCATTAGAGACTGTAAGTGGAACAAACCCTTACCTTGTACTCCAAAGTTTCTTTAAGCATGTTTTCTTCCTCTTGTGAAAAATTCAGTAACACAGACACAGCTTTAATTAGATGAAATGCCTGAAAGAAACCACAGTATTTTGTTGCTTATGGTGCTCTCAGGCTCTATATTCTGGACTATGGTGCAGCACAGCTTTTTCTGTAGGTTTGGTCACAGACTTCTCAGTCACAACTGCAAAGAGCCGGCCAGCAGCCTTCCGTTATCCCCAGCTCCAGCAGACTGGGATGGCCTGTGCCTTACTTCTGCTGTACGTTTCCTGGCTTTCTGTTCTTTAACATTGGCTCGCATATTTTGGGGAAAGACGACAAATGGGGAGCCTAGCTAATTAGAGAAGAAGCTTGGCTTCTGTGGCACCCAAAGTTTTTTAAAAACTTTAAAACTTCAAAAACTTAAAAAGTTGATCAAACCAGCATGTAGGCAGGAAAGAATCATGGCATTTGTAATATACGCTTAAGTGTATTAACTCTAAAGTGCTAATATTCTGAATGGGGCACACAATGCAGAGTTAGTAAAGGAGTCAAGCAATCTGGATACCACGGGGCTGCACGATTATTTGTTCATCTTACGCACTGACTTGCAATTAAGCGAAGTATATTGCTGGCATAATGTTTTACCTTTAACTTTTCTGACACAATGTGGCGAACGTGAAGGAGCTCCAAAGGCGCTCGGTATTGCCTCTTACAGATCAACAGCAAGTGGTTTATGTCTTTTTCTTGGGATTTTTTTGTCTTAAGTGTACAGCTACCCTAATTACACACTCCATATGCTTTACAGAGTAGCGCAGAAGGAATGTCTTGTAGCTTCAGATCTTTTATCTCCAGACTTAACAACCTCTTAAAAATTCACATTTCCTTTTCATTTAGTTCATAATAATCTGTGCTTCCAAACATATCATTGTTAGCCATTTGGCTTCATTGTCCTGAATCAGTCAACAACTTGTTAAGCGTAGAAGTATGGAATTGGTACAGAAGTGTCCTTAGCAGGTAACAGGTGGCAGTTTCTAGAGAAAGACAGGCCTAGAAAGAGAAGGTCAGTGTACATCTTTACCTCAGATTCCCGGCAGGACATGAACTTTAGGACAACATGTTTAAGGTATTCAAAGTTTATCTCCCTTGAATCATTTAAATCAGAGTTGTTCGTGACAGTCACAGAAGCATTAGGCACTTCAGAATTTGCTTTTTCACGTACTTCGAGTACCTCACCATCAGGCCTTATTTTCTAAAAAAGGAAAAGAGAAATGCATTGTAGACTCTGTCAGCTTGACACTGGGAGAGGAGTCAAGTGCAAGATACCCAATACAGAGGGCTTGTATCCACAAGGTGGGTACAACCTGGGCATCAATAGGACAAGTGTCTCATCCTTCACGGGATTACAGCAGAGAAACATCTTCACCTGTCCCTAGACTCCAGGACAGAAGCTAATTGCCGTGAGCATTATGTGTACATTACCCAAACCAGCATGGAATTGGCTCCATGGTAGAAACTATCACCTGATGATTTTCTTTTTTCACTAATCTGCTCTGTGCCTTTCAAACATAGGCTCTGTTCAAAACAGTTTACTAGCTCAGAACAAAACCAACAATTTTTAAATCCCGTTAATTTTTTTTTAATTAGAAGATTTTTTTCTAGGAGAGGAAAACTGTTGTAATAGAGATTAAAGGGAAGCTTTCACTGGGGCAGGTATCACTCCCACGGTAAAACTTCGCTGAATGGCAGCTAAGTAGCAATCAAACTCCATTGTTCACTCTATGGAAACGTATTAAATGCCCAAGTTACCAAACACAGGCCTTCTGTAGCTAAAACTCTGTTGCAAGAGCCAAGTGGTGATAGACACCTGCACACCATCTGTTCAATCAATGATCCAGAATAATGTAATTCCTTAATTTAAGGGTTCACCAATCTGCCTGCAAACACAAGCAAACTGCAGACATCCCTAGTAAAAAAAAAAAATATGCTCTAACTAGCAGTCACGGTTTTGGAATTAGTTGTGCAAGTAACTCATTAAATGCCACCTGAAGAGACTGAAAAAACATAACCCTTACCAACTCTTTCTGGAGGGTTTTCTTGAGTTCTGTCATTCTTTGCTGTAGCTGCTTTATCATCTGTAAGCACAGCAAAGGAGAGTGTTAATCCAGTATTCGCTGTCAGCACACATTCTGAACCACAGATCTCTGGAAAAACCCATGACAAACAAGTGTAACGAATAAAACAATCGTTAAACAATGCTGACAGCTCTAAGGAAGCAACATACACATCTTGCCTTTCTAGCTGCACGTGTTAGCAGGCACGTGAAGGATACTTGGGCTTTCACGCGACAGCTCAGTGGAAGCGAACTGAATTCACACAAAAGGGGTCTGCAGGAAAGCTGTGAACTGTATCATTTGGTGCATCAGGCCTCCACAATAGATAAGGATACCTGCAATTGTGGCTGTAGTTTTTATCCACTGTTCCTAGATCCTTGTACAATCCAGAATAGTGGATACAAATTGTATCTGCCATTTTGGTAAGCCTGTCCTTCTAAGGCTGCAGGATGGGCAGCACCAATTATTTGGCTTCCTACTTAAAATGGGAAAGACTAACAGCTGTTTCTGCTGTTTCAGTTCACCTTGTTCTTCTCAGCAATTTGCTGTTCCAGCTCTCTGTTATCTTTCTGAAGTTGAATGATGTCTGCAGCTGCTACCTCTCCATTCTGTTCCACCACACGATTTTCTGGAGAATGGAAATGCTTGTTGTTGGACGTGCTCATCGATTCCTCCAGTTCTAAAGCCTACAAAAAAACGATGAGTGAATTGGAGATGGATCACGACATTTGCAGCCCATGAACACTCCCCAGCGAGAAATCTTGATTTCTTTTTGGTGGTGGTTTTTGTGGTGGGATGGTGGTGGTAGCTTTTTAAACCAGAAAGCATTAGTGGCGATCTAGCTGGCTACATCTCTCACTGGCCTGCTGACTACTTTTGGGTCTCTGTCTCACTGGTTTCATAATGATTGTCTCAAGACATTTTATGAGTCAAATGAAATAAGGGGTTGGCTTTCATAAACCCGTTGCAGGTCTGACAGGAAACAGCTTTCTGAGGAAGACAGAGAGCAACAAATAATTGTGGTTTACATTGCTCTGTTTCAGATCACGAGCAAGCTGTCAGAGGAAACAGCTCCAAGCATGTATCACCAGGCATGACAGAACTGGGGGTCTCTCAGACACCCACTTATCTTCTTGAGAAGTCTGAACAGATCAGATTTGCAACTGCACTCACATTTTTCTCATGTTCTCTGGCTAGCAGGCACTCCTGTATCTGCAACTTCAGTTCATCAATTTCCTTTCTTGCTGTTTCTTCTTTCTCCACTGCTTGGCTATTACTGGCTTCTATGTCAGATTGCAACTGATGCATTTGCAGCAAGACAGCTTCACGATCTGCAAAAGGAGAGACCTGCTTAGTATCAGTCTACTGAATCGAATGGGAGTTTCTAATTATTTTTCTTAAACGAAACAAGTTACAGTGATAGTAAATCCTGACCTTTTTGTCTTGTTCCATTGTAAAGACAGAAAGATGATGGAATTTAAGCCAACCAAACTCATGTGCATGTTTTTGCAGACGAGCAGCCTCTAACTGTCTGAAAGTCAGGGCGATTTTAGTACTTAACAACATAATTATCAATTAGACCTGCTCTAAAAGACCCCCATCAAATGTCTGTGTGACTTGTGCTGTGACTGCACAGGAACACTTGGGGCCAAGCTGTGAGCACAAATGGCTAGCTGGCCCAAGTGGCTATCAGCACATGGCTAGCCGAGGGAATGGTGCAACAAGGGCTAAAGTTTTGCTCCCTTTCTAAATAATGGCAACACACAAGATAAACACGGTGCGGCGAGGAACTCAATGAAGACGACTGCACTTCATTTTTTAGTATTAGTGTGGAATATCAGTTTAAAGCTGTTCTGTAAGAACGTACATAATCTTTCAAGCAAACACAGTTTTTAAAGCAGTGCAATGAAGTAGCAGTTTTTGACCTCTATCATTTATTTCACGTTTTGTGCAAAAAAATAATTTACAAAAAGTACAGCAAGAGTTTTAACTTTATGGTGTATAAACATAAGACACTGATTTTAAGAAGTGGTTGTTTTTAAGGACCCCGTAGAAAGACTGCCCAACTGTTATTGAAAGATAAAAGATTTTGAAAATGCTAGTAGATTAAATGTGGAAGAGAAATCTAGAATTATTATATATATATATATACACAATATTATAATCTACCAGGCAAGCCCAGAACCAAAGAGTGTACTTAGATGAAGCTGTCTGGGATACAGTAGGCTTGCTGGGACTAACCTTGACTGAGTTGGTTTAGTTCTTCCTTCTGTTTCAGAAGCATATCACCTTTTTCCTCAATCAGCTGGTCTTTTTCCTTTATTAAGGAAGCCATATGTGAAACCTTCAAAGCAGGCAAACACACACACACACACACGTCATTCAAGATATAAAACTAGAAGGTGACATTGAAAGATTTCAACATACCTCAGAGGTTCCAATTTTTTTTAATACTTTTTTTTTCCATGGGAAGAACTGCAGAAGAATTTATGTAGCAGTAAAAGGCAGTGGCTGGTATCTGTAACCAGCAGGGGCTGCCTGAACTTTGTGCTAGCCAATACAATACCTTGGAAAAGTGGTTTGTGCAGCATTACTGTTACAAGTAATGTAATGTGGACGTCTGGGATCTATCCAGAGAAGGCATCACCTGTACAATGCTGACTTCAGTGCTTTTTAATGAGATCAGTGTGCTGTAAGAGCTAAACCACCTTCACTTCTGATAAGCCCTGTGCCACAGTCAGAACGGCCTCATCACCACTGGGCAGCAGCTGTAAAACAGCTGCTGAACTAAACCAGCCGACCATCGCCTCACAGCCTTCTACCTACAGCCAGACCTCCAGCAGCCCCAGGAGAACAAAGAAACCAAAAAATGGGATTAAATTCAGTCAGACTTGCTCAGTTGGCAGTTCCTAGCTTAAGCAAACACAAGCTCATGTTATCCACCATGACCGTTTTTAATAAGAGCAGAACAACTGTATCTAGGATTTGCATTTGGTTACTGGATACAACCTCCTCCCTACGAGGAAATCTACAGTTTTACAACTGCTACGCTTCAGAGGGACAAAGATGTGATATAAGCACTGAAAGGAACAACAGAATGAATAGGTTTCTTTAAAACAAACTGCCAACTAGTCAGTCAATGGCTCAGGATGCCTGGCCCACTGGGACTACATACCAGCTTAGCGATGGAAAGGGCTCTGAAACACCAGTCACCTTCATTCCGAGCAACTTGCTACTACCTGGTCTTCCAGGTTCATATTGTTGTTCATATTCAACTGCCACACCTTGCTATAACTCCTAAGCCTGCAAACTTACAAACATCCCCAACCCTGCAGTCAGCAGCGTTTTATATTCTGCTGTCTTGCATGCTGAGGATATGATTCTGATTAATGTTCTTGACTCTTATGATAATTAAGTACAAATCTAGTCTGGTCTGTGAAAGGTGGGGAGCACCCAAATATATTTCAGACTGTTGGTATTAACCAACCTGCTGTTGTAATTCCTCTCTCTGTTTTCGTGTTTCTTCCAATGCTTTAGCAATTTCAATGCTGACAGTCTCTCTGCTGCTCAATTCGTTCTGCAAAACAAAAGTAATTCAGAGGTTACTTGAGACAACTAAAATCAAGTCAGTCTCTCATCTTTAAACTCAAATCTATTAGCAACTAGAATTGAAGGGTGTTCTGACACACCAGTTTATGCTTCCGAATGAGTTACTGTTTTGTTTTACTGCACAGCTGCCATCTGCACATGTAAGAGCAACACAGAACTGATGTAAGAGGCCATATGTATTATATTCAAATGCTTTAAAAATCTTTTAGCTTGAAGTCTCTATTACAAAGTAGTTCCTTCCTACAACTGATCTTTACTCCATTTGTGCATCCAAGAGTAGCTACAGAAAAAACCAGCTTTCAACAACATAAAACTACAGTTGAAAGTCTGCGTATGAGCTGTAAATACCTGACCAACTTAAGTTTTCAGCTTTTGTTTTGAACGCTATGAGTGGAATTTGATGTTGAACCATTCTGTATTCATTACTGCTAACAGGATTTAAAAGCTCTTCATGCCTGACAATACAGGAGTGTATTATTTCTGCCTGATTTAGGCAGACCCAAGCATTCTGCTTCAGAAAAGGATGAGCCATTTGTAATGCTCCTCAAATGCATTCCTACTGAGTACCAAAGATGATTTACAGCTGAATGTTACAGTACATGACACCTGAATGTAATGTGAATCCAAGTACTGAGAATGTAACACACTTTGCCGTTAACTGTTTCTCAAACTTGGCTCTGTATTTAACCAAGGTCACTGACCAATTAAGCCCTTACCTTTAGCCTGTTCAATTCAGACTCTTGCTTTGTTAAAGAGCTCTCATACTCTTCTCTGCTTTTGTTAAGACTTTTATTTTCTTTTTCCAGCTGGGTCTGAAAAATAAAGATTGTTTAAATAGTAGGTACAATTATTCTAATGCTTTGTTTAAACAATTAAACACATCAAATGCTCTGTATTTAGTTTCTTAAAAGTATGCGATTTTCTATTATAATGCTAGGAGTGCTGAATAAAAACACTCAGACAACACGCAAGGTCTATGTGCCATGTTAACATTTTGAGAAGACTCAACATGGCCCACTGAACAGTTTCTGTACTTACAATCTTTTGCTGAGCAGCTGTTTTATCAAATTCCCAAGCTGTTTCAAGAGCAGCAATTTGAGACTCCAGCCCAGTAACTTTCTGATCGTACTGATGTTTCTCATTCAAAATCTGTTGCTGTAGTTTACTTCTTTCATCCTCTAGATCAGTTTGCTAGATCAGAGAAATAAACACTACATTAATAACATTTTGAAGTTCTGACAAGAATTGGACACCATTCCATAAGAGACATACGCAAACTGAAGCAACGCTATTCCTTTAGCAGCAGCATCACTTACTCATAGACAGACACCAGTTGAGGAGACAAACAGTAAGAAAACACTTGAGCAATGAAAAAAAACAGGAGTGAGTGTCTCTGGAGATGCTAATCTGCTACTGGTCAGTGAAACACCCTGCAGGAGACTTACCAATTTCTGGATCTTCAGATCCTGTTCAGCAGCTGCTTCCTTGCTCTTTTTCAATGCTTCTGCTGCAATTTGTAGTTTTTGTTCCAGTTCTTTATTCTAAAATATAACCATGCATTAAATTTCTTATCTGTTGGCATCTATGTTATTAGAATAAACATACAGAATGTGGGATGACCCAATAGGGGAAGGTAAACATTAAAAACACAACGCCAGTGTAGTTCAGACACACTGCCTACTTGATACATGCTGCTTTTAAGAACATTTCACCACACCTGGTGCACTACCCCCCTGAAGTACAATGCTTGCACTTCAGCTATTTGTTTCTTAGGATAGGGAAGATACACATGAAATCTCTAACTTCATAACCTCTAGGCCCTTCTCCACCACTGAAGGTAGCAAGATGACCAGAGACACTGATCAGTTAGACTGGCCTTTCAAGATTAGATGTGACATGCAGTCTCACTTTTGGCTGAGAGCACAAGGTGGAAATCTGTAGTGAAATAAAAATTATCTACCTGTGTTTCCAATCGGTTCACAGTCTCAGTGTGATGCGTTCTGTCTGTTAGTACCTGCTGCCTAGTTTCATCCAGTTTCTGCTCAAGAGTAGTTTTCTGAAGATTACATTGAGATGAAGAACAAGAGGAAGGAGGGACAAAGAGATACATTGCTGAGTTTTTTAATTAAGATTTTTCTTTTTATTTCATTAATAAGGTCAAACTAAAATGGAACAGTTATTTTGATATGCAATGCAGCTTCGCTTTTGGGAACCAGCAAGCTACTGCATAGGGCTTCCACAGATCACGTTGCCCTGGGGATGACAACTTGCTACTAGGAATAAGAAATTCACTGGCATCTTGTCGTGATTCAGATGTAAACCCTAATCAGCAGCTAGGTCATAATTTTCTAACCCAGGCCAAGTTTAAGTGATCAAAAAATTTTTTCTGAAAGCTTAACTTCTCCTGCATCACAGCAAATACAAAACAGGGTAAAACATTTGCTAATTATGGTAGTTACTTTCCAAAATGTTTTACTACTGCTACATGGACTTTAAACTGGCTCGAGTTTCCTAAAGCAAGTTATTCTATCATAACAACATCAAGTTGATGCGTCTGGTAGGCAAGCCTGACCTCGTCTCCCTGTCACCCAGCTGGGGAAACATTGCTCCAAACTGTTCCCAACAGGAGCATCAGTGCTTGGGAAAGAGTTGGAGAAGTAATGAGAGAAAGGGCATTAACCAAAGCCAAGTTCTTTCTGTTTTCAGCTGTTTCTAAAGAGTTCTGAGACTCAAGTTTTCAATATACAACGTTGTGTTTGTATACCTATGTGCAAAACCAATTCCCCTTCCTGTCCCAATGCTTTGCAAGTCATGATAATAGAAGATAAAGAACAACGAGAAGAGTTCGCTGTTCTCTGTAAGGACTAACCAATAAAACTCTCAACTCATTCCACCTACTGTGGGGATGTTAAAAAGCTGCTCTTTTGCTTCTAAGCAGTCAGATGCATTGCCTAAACAGACAGGCAGAAAGACCCATAGAGACATCCGTGCAATTATCTACATGAACCGGCTTGATTAGTCACCTACACAATTCTGTCCAGCATAGACAGTGTGCCAATATACATGGCAGGGACAAATGTGCCTGCATCACATCATCATATATTCTATGTGTGAGAAGTAATGTTATGTCCTAAATAAAAAATAAATAAATAATTCTCACTGAGATTGCACTTTTAAGCAGTCTATAAATGTATAATTACCTCTTTGAGTAGTTCCTGCACATGTTCATCCCCTGAAAGATTTCTTTCTAGCTTTTTTTCTAAGGAAGACACTTTTTCCTGCAGCTGTTCAGCAAGTTTATTCCTCTCAGCAAATTCAAGAGTCATCTGTAAGAACAAGAAATCACAGAATCTTTTCTGTAATGAAGCTTTCAGCTAATCCATTGTGGTTTGACTTTAAAAAGTGCCATTAGAAAGAGAAAAGTCCTCTCTGAAAAGACAACATGGTCCTAAAACACTTTCTAGACACCAAATGTCAAACTCTCAGTGCATTACCCAGATGCATACCCCTTTACAACCAGCCAACAGCAGGTGCATCTGAAAACACTTAACCTTTTGCTTGTGTTGTTCGTATTCCACCTTCAGAGATTCATGCTCCACCCGTAGCATTTCCAGTCTCTTCTCACAACCAGTACCAGCAACTCGAGCCTAAAAATTTTGAGAAATTACTTGCTCTGAAACTTAAGATTTCCAAAACCACATAACTGATATCTAATCTAACTTCTGCAGACAAGGAGCCCTTCGAATCAAATCTCACTTAACTCAAACTTACATTTTGCAAGTCTACAGAAAGCTGCTGAATGACAGTTTGTAGCTCCTGTTCTCTTAACTCCAGAGCAGTGATCTTATTTTCTGCATTTGTCTCAGCTGTCATTAGTTCATCTCTTCACAGAAAGAGAATAAGAAAAAGTGACATACCGTTGCAGAAAAATATAAACTTTAGCAGATAAATCTGCTGCTTATGAAAATGGACTAAGCAACAACAAGATTTTCTTGTCCTAAAATCAGCCACTGGTTGATTATACATTTTCCAAAAAAAGTGACAGTTAAGCATTCAAACTATGCAAAAAAAGAAATCATTACAACAAGCTTACAAAACCCTAAACAAGTACTACTTTAATTGACTTGAAAAGAAATACAAACTTGGCATTTACATCCACATCAGCATACCAGAAGCAATTATTCAGTCAACTTGCTATATATATATATAAACTCTTCCAAAAATACCTCTGTGCCTCTAGCTCCAAGAACTGCTGCTGCAACTCTTGAAGATCTTTCCTGAGGCCCGATGACTCCTTGCTTGCATCCTGAAGCACCTCTTTAGTGTGGGTTAGTTCTCGAGCGCACATCTCTAGTTCCTGCTCAGTTTTGCTCAGAGATTCTTCCTTTTTCAAAAGCTGAATATTAGAATGTTATCTTTGACAATACAGATGACCCAGTAATACTGATAAAGACTTCTCATTGAAACTTGTCTTTTTTATTAAGTTATGAGATGAATTAAACGAGAACAAGTAACTACCAGAAAAGTCACCGCTGAAATAAACTTTGTAGCATTGTGTGCATGTATCTACTGCTAGGATTTTGACACTGACCAATACTCTATACAAAGCATAAAGACTAAAAAGACAATTAATGCAGAGCTACCACTAACTTGGTATTTTAACAGAAATTTTTGGAAAAGGAAAAAAAAATTTTAAACAATCTTACCATGTGTTTAACTTTGGCAATTTCCTGCTGTTGAAAGCCCTCCAGTTCATCAATTTCATCTCTTTTTTGAAAGAGGTTCAAACTCTGCTCCCTCATTTCTTGTAACTGTGTTTCAAGCATTTTTTTTTCCTGATAAACCAACAGAAACAAAAGGAATCCAAGAATATCTGTATGCTCATTTCAAGTCAAGGAACCTTGTCTTGCAGCTGTAAGGCGCTCTGATGGTGCTACACATAGAACTAGAAACTCTTTCCACATTCATGTTGCAGTAGGCAATGCGCAGCAAATTACTGAACTTCAAAAAATCTCAGAAATATTTCTGTATTCATTACATCGCAGCCAAAGATCACCTAACCGAACTCTTAAAAACGGACAGCAAATAGTAGCATGTATAATGTCTTAATAATTAGAGATACTTTAAAATAGGCTAAGCTAACCAGCTGAATAACAAGACTGAAATCCTGCACTAAAAAAATCCTTTCCAAACAGTTTCATTCATTTTGTAAAACAGACAACCTACTGCAATGCCTCAGCCCAAGTCGCTACCTCCTTCTGCATCCCAGCTGCCTCCTCTGTAATAAAGGAAACTATTGTTCCGTCTTACAGAAGTACATCTTCATCACAACCCATCATTCTTTACTGCCCCACTGAAAAATAATTCCAGAAGTATGTCCTGAAGCATTGGGGCTGGTAACAAAAGGAAATGTTTGGCCTCTTCCACTGAACAGTGATCAAATAATAAAAAGGGCTGAACAGAGTTGAGCTGTCAGAAGTGTGCAGGCTGGTGGTTACAAATACACATACACACTGGGTAAAAAAAAAAAAGCTCCCAAAAATTAATTACCTTTTCAACTTGACCCAGTTTTTCCGTCCACTCCTGAACAAGAAAGAAAGGAGAAAAAAAATAATCAAAATCAATTTGTAGACTTTCAAGGACAGCAATTATGGAGGGAGGACAGAGATACTAACTTGTGATAATGATTAAAAAAACAACCAGCAAAAGAAAAGTAACAGCTAGTGTAAGGCTGAGGAATCATTTATGCTACCTGAAGACATAAGCTTTGTGTATGTAAAATGAAAGTGACAACAGGTCTACTGCAATTGAATCTTACCGAACAAGTGCAAGCTTAACCTTTCATTACAAATTGTGTGCTCTCTTTAAAAACAACAAGGACAGGCAGAACAATGGCACGTCCTACACCATTTCTGGCATTTGAACTTACTGCTCCCTTCTTTCCTCAGCATTGACATGCTAAGCATACATGACACTGAACAACTATTTTAATTAATGGTGACACACCTGCCCCAAATATCAAGGTCATGCACTCAGATCAAAAGTCAAGCTGTTCAAGCTCTGTTACCTGGTCCTTTTTTTCTAAGGCCAAAGCCATTCCTTCAGCCATCTTGGCTCGACTGGCTTGATGAGCCTCATTCTGCTCCTGAAACTTCCTCATGGAGGCTATCAACAGAGAATCACCAGCTATATTAAAAACTCATCTTTTAAAATTGCTTCTCAATTTTCTATAAGTTATTTATAACTTTAAAGAACTGCTTCTGCAAGTGATTAGCCCCATCTTGACTCTCTAGCACTAATGCTGTACCACTTATTACTTCACACCGCTTGCACCTTGGACAAATACCAGCAATAACAGAAGACAGTTCCTCAGTGGATTATAATAAAGCTGCAGGTTTCAAAAAGGTCTCCTGCATGTCAGCCCCAAACTTGGCAAAAGGATTATAACAACAACTTTGTTCAACAGCCAACATACTACTGCTTTTGACACTGTAAACAAGAACTTGTGTTCCGATTCTTTGCAACCTAGAGGTGCAAAGTTTGAAAGAAAATGATTTACAACATCTGTACATCAAACCCATCCGTTTCCTTCCAACCATAACAAATTTCAACTTAAAAAAAGACAACAAAAAGGAGAAAGAAAAGTACGTACAATCCTGATGCTTTTCTAATGCATTTTCAAGCTTCTCTTTTATCTTCTGTAAGTTTCGGATCTGATCAGCATAATCTTGTGTGAGGAGGGAGAATCACAGACCAGGAATGAACAGACATTGGGGAAGGAATTTTTTAGGGGGAAAAAAAAGAAAGAAAAAAAAAGAAAAAACGATGAGTGGAAAACGACGATGATTTTCTCAATCAGAAAATCATTGCTGCTGAGGAAAACTTGGGTGACCATAACAATGAACACAAGCAAATAGTTCCAATACTGTCCACAGGGTAAATGGTTGGTACAAACAGGAGGACCTGTCCTAAGCATGCCAGTTACACAAAAAAAAGGCAGTACTAGAGAAAGGACTATCCCCACTTCTTACTTTCTTTAAGAACAGTGATCTATTTAACTCTGTTTAGGAAAGGTCTCTCTCATCAGACGATGCTTGCATCCTTGATCCATACTGCTTGTTGTTCGAGTCAGCCAGTATCTCTGAGGCTGAGCTGGTGCTCCCACTTGGCTATGCATTCTTACTGCTACTGTGCCTGCCAAGCAGAACTGACAAGGCAGGCAGATACAAAAAAACCAAAACAAAATACACACACACACCTTGGAGAAGTTTAATTAATGCAATGGAAAGGAGGATTTACTGACTGGGCTGCTTGCATGAGTCTCTTGATACTTAGAGCCTCCCTCTCTCGTACTAAGCCCCAACTGGCACTTTTAAGTTTGCCATATGCAAACAGACAAACACTTTGCCCTTTCAAATAGCAATGTGAAATCATTTCTGAATCTTGTATTTTCTTGAACTGAACAGGAGCCTAATAAGTTTCCAGAATAAATAAAAACAATCCTGAGCTGGCTATAACCTTTCCTTATTTTCCAAGGCCTTCCATGAACTTTGGGAAGCAGCAGCGTAACACAGTTTAACCAACACTCTGATCCACTCCACACAACCGGGATGGAAAGCAGCATCCGAGCAGAGCCCGTATTACAGCTTTACAGAACACTGTATTATCTTAGAAAGAAAAAAAGCCTCAAGACTGTTTCACATTGAATCCTTTGCTTTTTCTTCATTTCAAAGTTCACGTCTTTAAGGACAGCACGAGATCTCAGAAGAACAAAGCATTACATACGCAGAATAAGTAAAATAAAGATGGGAAAAGACGCTATTTGGAGCACGGGGACAGAAAGCTATCCCACCTGTTCAAAAGATCCACATAAACGTGTCATGAGATCAGCACAAAAGAGTCAGTCGTCTTTATAAAAGACCAGTTATACTGGCTGCAACCTAGATGACAATCAACAGGTTTGCTACAATTCAATATTCAACAAAACCTAACGCCACGTGTTTTTAATGAATTAAAACACTTAAGTTTTTATGCCTAAAGTAACAGGGGTTTGTATGTATCAAGACACATACCAGACAGCTTGACCTCCAGTTTTCTTATTTGTTCATTTCTTCTGAACAACTGGGATGAAAGATCCTCTCTAGAGCTGCTTCCATCAGAAGCCTTGGTAGAAAAACAACACTCATATAACTTACAAAATTCAGAAAAAGTGATCCTGCCCTATATTAACCCTCCAACAATAAACACTATCGCACCTAGGAATAATGGTTCTGTTTTTCACATGAAGGGGCAAGTTGTACTAGCACAGCAGAATGTGTAAAAAAAAGAAAAATGCTGAAGAAGAAAAACAGTAAGGGCTTAAACAGTCAGCTCTGCAACGCTAGCCTGTCCCAGGAAATACAAAGCTGTTAATAGAATCTGTAGCTGAAAAGTATTTGCTCAAACTGATCACTGGGGAAATGGCATAATAGAACACCTAAGCAGGGGAAAAAATCCGGCTCTACAGTACAGGTTTCAGGGTGGGTTCAAAGTGAAAGTCTTGAAAAACTAAGTAGAAAAGAAACAGTAACGCTCTTCAGGTGAGATAAGCTCGCTTAAGCACTAATGCAGTCTTTCCATGCAATGGTCTCTCCACGCAAAATCCACTACATAACCAACTGATGATTCTCTACAGGGTTTTTTGCTTCACATAAATCAATATTAGGAGCATTTAAATGAATATTGCTAAAACGACTAATTCTCAGACGTTTTCTGAAAATCACTCAAGACTTCAGCTGCCATTGTTATTTGTCTTCTGTTCTCTAAACTCACAACAAGGTAAATTAAATTTCTATGCAAGAATTTGTTAAATGCAAAAAAAAAATATCAGAAAAACACAATGCTAATATATTTCCATTGTAGACTGTATTTAAACATTAGCAGCTCCTACTTTCTGCTTAACAGAACTGGAAGTTCAGCTGAGCTTCAGAAAAAATGAGTTGAAACTCCACCTTGTAAATAACTTCTCTATTCTGCAGTCTGCAAATGAAGAGCACAACGAAAAGCCGTGCTGCAATACAGCGGGTACTGTTGGCTCCAACAGTGGTGCGACACTGTGTCTTAATCCAGGTTTTCAAAAATACGATAGCCATCAATGGGCAGAGGTGCCAGAGCATTACAGGGTTTCATTTAACCTATACACTCCTGGAATTATACAGCTTGCTTAAACAGTGCTTTGAACGAGAGAATTTAAACCAGACATTGGAGAACTACAACAGCTGAGTGCAACAAAACTACATGCGCTTTCTCATAAACAATACACTTGAGTAGGAAGAGTACCAGGAAGCCAAGAGGTAAACACAGGTCCGTACCTAGATGAGAGCTAACCAGTATCTAGCTTGCTTTCCTACTGCTTCAGTTATTAATTTTACCAATAGGTATCTCACATGTTACCACAGCTGTATTCAATACTTTATGTCTGTTTAACAATGTTCTGTATTGAGATAGCTTTGCAACTCACGTTTACATGGGATTGCAAGCCTCCTGCCAAGTACTGTGGTTAACAGAAAAACATTTTCTCTTCAGGATTTAAGTTTATTCAAGCTAATGATTCATTTATGCATTAGGACGTACACCTACCAGGATACCACAATACGTTATTCAACTCATATGCTAGACTTAAAATGGCTGTCTGTAAAGCCATAATAGAAATGTTGTAAGAGGAATTAAAATTCAAAGCAAGGTGTAACTTACAAAGTCATCTCCGGAGTCTGCTCCCACGGACGTAATTGACTCCTTACTGACAGACCTGGGGATCCGGGCAGCTCCTCCTGGCCTGGGAGCAATAGCGGCCTCTTCTGCTATCTTCTTCTTCAATTTTGCAAACATTTTAATGCTCTACAGCACTGCAATATCCAGGGACTTCGAAAAGCCACTACCTCCAATATGCTTAATATACCAACACTGTTTAAAGCTTCCAGATGCCAAGATTTAATTTTGTGCCTCATCCACTGTTTTACTGCATTTCTAGTTCCATTAAAGCCTTCACAGCCTAACAGTACCTGCAAATTAAAGAGACATGGTTTCCACACTAAAAATTTCGATGCGTATTAAACGCTTAAGGGTATCGAAACGCCCTTTAGCGTCACAGCTGTTGGAATACGCTACGACCACAGTCACGCAGAGCAGTACCCTTTAAAAAAAAACCCAGACGGACCCAAGGCGTGAGAGCGCTCAGAGGCACGGCCGGCCCCCACCGTGTCCGCTGCGGGAGCGCCGGGAGAGCGGGTCCCCGCACCCGGGCGGCTGCCCCTCCCCCCGCAGGCCTGGCGGGCTCAGGGCTGGCCCGCCCGAGCCGGCCGGTCCCCGGCAGGGCAGTCCGCGGCGGCTACAGCCCGCTCTGAGGCGGCCGAAAGCCCGCCGCCTCCCGGCGGGCACTGCGTCCCGGCCCCCAGCCCGCCCCCCGGCCCGGGCCCTCACCGCCCATGGCCCGGCCTGGCCTGGCCGGGACGCCGGGGCCGCCGCCGCTCCCCCGCCGCCGCTGACCCGGAAGCGCCGCACGGGCCGGAAGCGGCGCGCGCCGGTGCGCAGGCGCGGTGAGGTAGGCCCCGCCCCCGGCGCCTCCGTACCGGCGTTTGCCACAGTTTATTGACAGTAAACTCGGTGGGCAGGCCCGGAAGACGGCGGGGGGTGACTGCAGCCGGGGTACACGTGAGGGACGGCCAGGAGCCCCGGAGCTCGCCCGCGGCCCGGATACGGCGACACCGCGACACGGCAGGGCGGCGGGCCCGGCGGCAACAAGCGCGTACAGAAACGTGCTCGGAAGTCACAGAGGGGCCTGCGGCGCCGGGCCTGGCGTCCCGGTGGGGCACTGCTGGCCCGGGGCGGCGTGTGCTCCGGAGCGCGGCGGCAGCGGCCCCGCCCGGCAGCTCCCACGGCAGCGGCCACACCGCCTTCCTCCCGGCCCCGGAGCGTCGGGATCACAGCGCCTGGGCGGTTTACAGATCTCTTGCAAAAAAACCGGTTATTTGCACCAAAAAAGTTTATTTATATCTCTCTCACATTTTAAGTAAAATATCTGCTTTTACCAAAATAGGATATACAGGCACATGGCTGTAAAATAACTTTCAACCAATTCACTATAAAATTACTTTGGGTAATAAATAATCTGATTCTCAGGCAGAGCCCTCGGGGCCTGCGCCCCAGCCCTGGCGCCTCCCGCCTGCTCCCCGCATCCCTCCCGCCAGCGCAGAACAACTTGTGGTTCCCAGCCTCCCAAGGCCAAATCCTGCTCCTGAACCAGGCACCGACAACTGACAGTGGTGACAAACACATGCCGAAAGGAACCTGCTAAGTCAGTAGGGCAGACACAACAGGGTTTCACCCTGGCAGGAACCGCTGCTGGTGGTGGACCTGGTAAGATCCGCACTGCTCAGGGGCTCCTCCGGGCCAGCAAGGTGCAGTGAAATCTGCTCTCAACCCAGATGAAACCAGGCTCTTTCAGCTGGGATAGTTGATACGAATTCAGAGATGCTCCTTAATCCCCCGAAAGATTTGTCAGATTCTGAAATCTTGAACTAAATCTCCGTCTTGACAGAGCAATGGTTTGGAGGGGGCAGGACAAAAAGTTTACTTTCACTCCTAAATATAAAAGGAGAGACACATGTCCAATGCGTTCCTCCCCTGCTCTGTTTGTGGACATCCAGATGTTCAACACATTGGTCACAGAAACAGTATTGCTCTAAGAGTCAGAGATATTAAAAATGTAAGGGAGCCACCTCAGGAATGTATAATCTCTCTGCTCTGGAGATCTTCACCCTTGTCCTCTGTGCCAGTATCCCTCACACAGAGGCTGACTGCAGCGACTCTAAGGTTACCAAGTTGCACAAAGCAGCTTTCAGCTGTATATTAGATTTCCCCCCTGCCTAGTTCGTAACATTACCCTTGCTGTCACTGCCTGCAGAGCTCCATCAGTCCCCGGGAGCTGCTGCAGCCACCACAGATCAGCTACTGACACGACGCAGCCATTTCCCATGGAACGGGCTGGACTAAATGAGGGCTCTGCCACTGCTATCGTTGGTGGTCTGTAGTCAGAACAGTTGCTGAAGAATCTAACATCAATAAAGATTTTAAAAGAAGCCTCAAGACAAAAAATTTGTTCAGACAGATTCCAAGCTTTTTAGCTTTCAAGAAAAAGCAGACTTGAAGCACAGCATGAAGTTACAGCACAAGGAAGGCAGCGGGGCAGGGGAGGTGCTTCACAATAGCATGCCAGGGACGAATCTCAGAGCGGCACTTCCATCCCGTCCTTGGAGAAGCCTGACCAAAGCTACTGAAGCTGTAGCTTTTGAAGATGATTATTCAAAGCCTAATTTCCTGTCTCCCCCATCTATTTCTTATGATCCTTAAAAGACATCTCTGCACATCTCCCTGGGGAATAGTCTTGAAGGGTTTAGTAAGTCACCACTTGACAGTTATTATTCTGATGAAATACCCAAATAAACTGTCCTGAAATTTCTCAAGAAAACACTCCGGGGATCAAGTCCAGTTTGCACAGCTCACAGAAGTTAGTGCTCCATTTAGCTTGCGCATGAAGCAAAATGACACATCACATCCCAACAGTAATTAAAAACCAGAGCATTAAAGACTCATAACCCTGTATTCCCCTGTCATTGTTATTTTGAGAAGTCAAAGGCGAATAAACAGAAGACAACAGCAGTAACTTTGGCTAGATGTTCTCCAGCCAGTTTGAACGGGAATACAGAGGTGCCTACTGCGAGAGGAGGATTCGTTTGAACATACCACGTGCAGTAAGCAGGGAGCTTGGCAGCAGTAGTCCAGTAAGGACACATTCAGTCCAGTTCACATTCTTCTCTCGATGTATTACATACACAATTTACCGCTTGAATTCAGTATTGCCTGGTGGTGGCAAGTCATCTCTGCTAACATAAGCAATAAAGATATATGGAGAAAGGGAAAACGAGACAAGAGGGGAGGCATTAGGCCTGAGAAGAAAAGGAATTTGCTCTCTTCTCACTTAAAAATGGTTCAGTCTTTGCTTCACTTCCACACTGAGGACTGCTAGATACATAAACCGAATTGTTCTTCAATACATACAAGCATACATCAAGAAGGTACCTACGACCACAGCACACAGTAGCACAAGTTTAGAATGACTTAAGTTCAAACAAGACAAGCTTTTACTTGGAGGGGGAAATATCAGTATTTTCATCTTGAACGCAGTTGCTTTGGGTAGGAGGGGAGGGGGCTGGCTCAAAATCCAAGACCAGATACTCATCTCATCTACAGCTAGAGCAGACTGAGGGTATCAGCCTTCTGGTTACAAAGTACAATTTCATACTCCTACCCACAAAACAGGAGTTAAATCTTTATCTTCGCATATCCCTGCCAGCAGCATACCTTCTGAACAAAAGGTCAGTAGGCAAGAAGAGAATGAGGGACCTCAAGAATGAATTTTTGACTTGGACAGTCATCGCTTGTAAGTTCAACCTCTGAACTAATTTTCATGGCCTTATATTCTCCTCCTACATTCCAGCTTCAGGTTTTTGTTTTATTTTTTTTACGTGCATTCTCCTCTGATTAGATCTACCTTGGTAACAAGCAAACAGAACCTCTTTTTAGGGCTGCAAAGTGGATTAGAAGCCTCACAGATCATAAGCAAGGACTCCTCGCTTCAGCCCAGCTAAAATGAAGACTGGGTCTGCCAAGGCTTTCCCAGTCAGTTAACAAGCAACGTCCCACAGAGGTTCTCCAGCCCACACTTATGGAATCACCATCACTGCTAAACTTAGAAGTAGCATACTCTTCTCCAGATAATATGGAACCAAAATGAGAATCGCTTCATCAAAGCAAAAGCTAAAACAAAACAAAAGCATTTGGATGAAAGGCAGTGAGCTGGGGAAAACTAAATTCCCTTTTCCATGCAAGTTGAACGCTGCATGTGGAAGGACAGCAGCAGCCAGGGTAACAGATAACCTGTTTCTTGCCGCTGCATTAAAGGCTTTCTGTATATTCAGCTTCTACATGCAATCCCATATTTTAATAACTGAGGACCTCCTACCAGAAAGAAAGATCATCAGCTTCACAGTTAAGAATATATGAATCACTGTAATACATACAGGAGAACTCATTCCCCTGGCTAACTAAGGTCTCCTGTACCTGCAATCAATTATGAGTGACTTGAAGGTCCAAGCATAAGGCCCTGGAAACAGCCAATTACAATGGCAGAAGAGCCATAACCTTTACTACAACCACAGATGGTCTGCAACACCTCGTGGAATGCACCCAAAATGGCGTATGTGTGTATATATAAATTTTGTATGTAGACATTGTAGTGTTTCATTCTTTTTAATACATATACAAGTACCTATACATATATACATATTTACAATTTACACCAGCCAGTAGATGTATGCGTATTGTACATATACACACAAACGCCTAGAATACACATGCACACACACAAACACACACTCTTTAAAATGAACTCCACATCCCAGGTAATGAAGTCCTGCCATAGTCCAAAGAGCAGCACCAAGTGGTGGGGGGCTCAATATATACCAGCGCCAAGACTGCTTAGAACAAACACTAGCATTCATAGAATTTTTTACACTTGGGAAATTAAAGAATGGATGGCATAAGCTTCAGCCCAGCTACAAAGAACCTTCATGCAAACTTCCCACCTACACTCCAGCAATTCTTGCTGTTCCATACTGTGCTCTCCTCAGCTGAATGGGGTCCACCAGTGCTGACCTGCTGCCCTTCACTATTCTGGCTGACTAGATCATATACTTTGTATGATGGCATTGCAAACAGGCCTACTGTGACACTATGGTAGTCACCAAGTTCTACATTTTTTCCACCTGAAAACAGAGGCATGGCTGGTGTTCAACATAGAAGCACTGATTAGACTCGTCCTTTCACTTCTTTTCTAGCAGCCCATGGGAGAGTGACAACAGACTTTTCCATTTAACAGTTTAAAATATTTTTGTTTCCTTCTCCTTGCTCACACCTTCGCTGTCAGGAGTTGCAGAGCTAGAGGACCTTTTGCAAGGAAGGCAGTACAGTCCAAATGAGTCTGCAAGCACTTTTCCCAGCAGTCAGAATAAGCCTTTACAGAGGCTGCTGTACTCCTTAACATACCCAGACTCAGCATTATGGGCTGAGGGAGCCAGTAGCACTCCCACATGTAATTATGGCTCCTCAGTTTCACTGGTTCAAAGATAGGACTGAGATGCAATGGTGGGCATGCAAAAAATTTAACAGGGCTTTACGGTAGCACCCACTTTGTTTAACCTGCAAGAGGAGTGTCAGCATCTCTCTTAGGGCACTGGGATCCATCGCAGATGGGTCAGATAAAGGGCTTATATTCAGCACCCTATGGGACATTCTTTCAGCTCCTGTCAGGGACTGGTAACACTGTGGGAGCCACACATTCCATCCACACACAGAAAGGAGGGATAACGCTAGCTGCAAATGTAAGAATTTCTATCTGGTACCTCAAAATGAAGAACACCCCCTCCTCCTGGAAAATTGCGGCAGCAATACAAATGGCAAGATGACCCATATTACAGCGAGAGATGGCGGCTAGCTTTCTTAGCTGTGTAATTTGTTAATCTGCTAACTGTCTGCCCAATCAGGCAGAGTGGAAATTGTGTCCTTGGCCAACAGTACAAATTTCTTACATAAAATCGCTGCATTCAATTTATAGGGAGCATTAAGTATCTTTACAAGTTCACTTCAAACCCACTGCTCCAAATGCAACTTCATTGTCCACAGTTTTGTCTACTCACTTGCCTAAGACTGAAAAAATATATTTGTTATGAAGGACTCTGTTTTATTGCTATTGTTGGTTTGTACTGTGTGGTTCCATCCTTACCATTTAAAATCCAGACTCTTTGGGGATAAAATACTGTTTTTCTATTGATTTTTTCCAATTTCTTAAAATTGTATAAAAATAAAGGATTTCCACAAATGTGGGCTAAAGGTAACCAATAGTACTTCTATGCTTAGGATCAGCTGCTGGAAATGTGGTTGCTAGCCACAAGACCAGAAATAAACCTCTAGTGATTCTTTACCATTTAAAAGACATGAAAACCTCTGCTTATAAAATTGACCCCATACAGAATGGAACAGCTAAACTAACAGCTGTTTATTATTACTTTTTAAAATAATGGTCCTAAATTTAAAAATAAAATCAAGTACTTCCTTTTATGATTTTCACATTATAAAACTGCACCATTCAAAATCTGTGGCCAGGGAATCCCCTTTGCAATAAGACAGTTTCTTTTAATAGTCATCGAGGGTGTTTTCCAGGAAAACATTCCTAACATCCAGTATGGAAGCCAGCTCCAAAATGTGCTTTTGGAGGTGAGGGTTCTCCACCGTTTCATCTCGTGGCAGCTGAGGATAAGATTCTGGATAATTTCGAGTCTCCTGCTAGATGACAGTGAAAACAAAGAGCATCAGACATTCATTTATTTTTTACACTCTTTATGAAGAAGACTGCAAAAGGCCAATTTCACCTAAGAGGTACCCTAATCCATTTAGCATGCCACATAGACTGAAAATATTCTAGCATTTTCAGTTTTCTCTTTCTTTTTTTGACTCAGAGATGGTCATAGTGGCAATAAAAACGCCCGTTCATCTAAGATGGGTAATAATAGCAAAAAAACAGGAAAAACACCAAAAAAATCGATAAAAAGACTTCACATATACTTACCTGATAGGCTGGAGTTGATTTCTTGAAATTACAGACATGTAAGCATCTCCAGTGGGAGATTCATCTCATCCTAAAACAAATATCTAAGACACTGGGGGCAAATCCCTCCCCACTAACAGAAGACCTGCTTCTTTTCCCTGACACCAGAGAAGCCTAGGTAGCTAACTTAGGTTTGGAAAGCTACTAGATGTCTGCAGTTAGACAAGGTGAATACTGTACCTTTCTGTGCTTCAACTGTCATTTTTTTCTGTAGTGTTTAAAATGGAGCAGGCAGTTTATATGCCAGTGCTCACATATATAAAATGGTGTAGATCCAGAAGCCTACTTCATTGTTGGCACAGCATTAACCAACAGGGAGGGAAAATAACCATTTTCCTGTTTAACTTATTCATTTACACTTCAAAGACCTTTCAAAATCCATTCACACTAGAATACTTGCAGCAGTAACGTTCCACTCCTCCCCACTTCCTCTTATATTCTTGTTCTACACCTTTTTAGTTGTGTAGAAATAATAATCTTGAATTAAGAGGAATTTTTCTAGCTGACAAGGCTGTTCAGGGTGACATAAATGAATTAGAGCGTGTCTGCTACTTATGTAGAGGAATAAGGCTTCAGCAAGTCAAAGGCTTCATATGCCTTTGGAGAGATACAAAGGCACAGATTCAATACAAGCGGTAGGCATTAGCATGTGAGCATCAGTTATCTTCCTGAAGTCACAGTGATATGCTTAGCCCTAAAACCCTTCCATCCCGAGGCACTGCAGTTCTGTATGCACTGGATTGTCGTTCTCACAAAGGGACAGATATCCCTGCATACCCGGAAAATTTTGTGCATCCTCATAGTAGCAGAACAGAAGATAAATCTTGTTAGAAGCAAGCGAAGGAATTCATCCCCAAAAAACTGAAGAAAGGACTGATCTGTAGTGAAGGCAAAGAAAACTCAGTTTAGAGAGGCCTAATAAATAAATAAATAAACAAACAAATACATTTTTAAAAAATCAACTTAGGGGAAACAGCTATGAATTCCTGTGCATTCCCCTTATTCACTATTCTGTCCCTTGGAAAGGCTGAGCAAGAAACCCCAGCATCTGCTGAAGTAGCATGCTAAGGTTCAGTTGTGGATTAGTAGGCACGTACCTATGGATCGGGAGTGGGTCAGCAGCTGGGCAATATCTCGGTTGATTTTTCTAAGGTAATCTTGACACTTCTCCCACAATCCTCTGCGCATGCTTGATAATCCAGAGACAAATAGGAATGCCATTAAAGGATTGTTCAGAAAGAGTGTGAAGAGGCTACCCCGCTGAGACTGATCTAAAAAAAAAAAAAAATTAAAAAAAAAAAATCAATAGACAGGGAGATACATTTGGCACATGAAGCCAAAAAAGCTGTCCCTGCCACAGAATGAAGTTGCTCACCCACTAAATTCTGTAACAGAGGAACTACTCCTTTGTGTTAGTTACATCTTCTCTCCTCTTTTGGCAGATCTGTTCTCAAGATGATGCACTGACTAGCAATAAAGGCTTACCGGAGATGTGCATTAACACCAAGAGAAATGAGATTTTCTTGTGAATTTTGGGAGGCCTGTCTTCATTTTGAGCATAAAACTTGAACACAAAAACCATAACTGAAACAACTGGTAGAAGATACTGGTTATAAATCCTAAAGAGGAGTATTAAACAAGGACATTCTTATTCCATTAAAAAAGACCAGGCAGTTGAACCTATACACCACAACCCCCAAGTCTACACAGTTGCCCTTTTGTTGGGCACCACAATATCCTAAAGCCTAATTACTCCATGATACACAGCGTCCAAGACTCATCTTAGTCAACTGGGAAGTCAAAAAGAAAGGCAATACCCGTACGATCATGTGCCCAAACAGTAAGGCCACTTCCTTATCAGCCTGGATTTCTGACTTGTTTTGGTGCATTTTTTTTTTCAGGACATGGGCACACAGCTTGGATGGTACGATGCCACACTGACACAGGGGCTCAGCTACGAAGTCTCTGCACAGGCTGTAGTGTAGTGTAGCACCCCTCAGAACTACAGCAAGACCTTCCTGATTGGTCCACAAACACAATATAAACATCCAGTATTTTATAAAGTTACTTCTACTTTCCAGAGTTTCTGCTTAAAGAGGATTCATTATTACAGTACTTGTCTTCTACTTCACTTTCAGCTAAATAACAGGAAGTTTCAAAACAAATTAGAAGCTTCAGCTTCTTGCACATTCTCTCATGATACTTGCCTAACATCACTTTGTGTGGCTTAAGCTAGAGCTTTGTACTTGTCTTGTGATGGATAATAACCCTAACATGGCAAATTCCAATGAGAAAGTCTGGAACTATTTATATTTTATAGTAGTCACAAGGACCGAGGAACATCTTTCGTTCCCTGTTCCTACCACAAAAGCACGTTCCCAAGGCATACAAAGCCAATGGTTTTCCTTAACTTACCCTCCAAAATCAGAACAAGATGAGAAGGTTTTGCTCTACACCCTGCATTTAAAAGCAGATACCTTCACTGACTCTGCTCACTTTCTGGGACCAATAAAGCTACCTAAAGTCATCATCATCATCACCATCACCCCAGCACTGGGCTGGCAATTTTCTGGGTCTCCATGTAGAACAACTTTGCCTTCTAGCACTTGTTGAAGTTACTCGTAGAAATATCATCATTAGAATAAATTACTGGCCATAAACCGTAACTGAAGTTTATCACACTACTTCAGGGAACATTAATCTGATTTAGGGATTGCATAGTGATGAAAAGCTATCTCTTCCTGAAGAATCAAAGTTATATTCTTTTAGGATAGATATATGATGCAACTACAACTTGTTAGGAAATGCAGTATTACACATACCTTGTAATGCTTTTGGATATGCTGTTGGAGAAAGCAAGCACACCAATGGTTGTCCAAATAAGTTTGTGAAATTCTGTAACAGATAAGAATTTTGAAGTATTGATGGTCACTTCGCTTGCTTTTGAATATTCAGCAGGTTAAGGGTACAAACAAAGACTATTAATGACAGAGAACACACTAATGCCCATCACACAGTTCAGCATTGGCAGTAAGCCTGACAAGTTGACTTACTTATAGATCACAGCACAGTAGGAATTTAACCCATTATATTTTAAAGGAATTATAATTCTCTCATTTCACTGCTACTGATAGCACACTAATTCCATGGAGATGTGGCTTTCAGTAGTAATACATTACTTGAGGAAAAAAAAAATCATGTTCTGCAGTAAAATTGAAAGCTATTGGTTTTCAGGTCAAAATAGATTTAGCATCTTTCCTCAATACCAGCTGAACTATCCAGTCAAAGTGATTTCTTTTCCTTTTTCTTTCTAGCAGGAGGAACTACTTCTGATGAGAAGAGCCCAGTGGACAGAAGTTTCAAGATAAATTTACTTTAAAGCAAGTATGTCATAATCTTAACATCTACTATACTGAACCCTCATTTTACAATACTCATTCCATGCACTTTCCACCAGCACCTTAAAGATTGCCTAAGTGTCCTGCTGCATAAGAATTTCTCCAGAAACCTCAAATACCACTATTGTCCAGTTTTACCAACATTTACCTGGTAACAGTCCTACTGTGTATCTGTCTGGCAGGTACAGCGATTCAAAAAGTCATTTACACAACCTCATTAGCTGTCATATGTCTCACCAAAACAGCTTTCTTGAAACTGAAGGATTGCAAAGCCACAGAAAATGTAAAGGATCATATATCTGCATCCCATCAGAGCACATGAGTGCAACACACGTGTCTGCAGGTTATATTCTTACAATTTGGCAGGTTACAAACGTGAGGTATACATCACCAGAAGTATTTGCTTGTGTAGAATCATCAAAAAGCTAATTGTTTAATTCCTTCTGGCTTCTGCTTAATTCCAATGGAACTGTCCCTTCCAGGCAGTATATTTCAATTAAATTAGTTTCACTGAATTTATTTAATCTAAATCTGCTAAATAATAAAGACTGTAATCTAGTCTAATCAAAATAAAACATCTCCCATATCTGACAGTGCTGACTAGTCCTAAAACCCCTTCTATTTCATTAAGAGCCCATGGGAGATTTATAATGCTAGATCCTAAGGTTTGGTCTTTAATGAAGAACAAAGACTATTACCACAAAGACACTAACTGCAGGCCAGACCAGTAATTAGTAAAACTGTACCATAAAGAAACATTTAAATCTCCAGAAGTCACCCCAGACATCGCCAGTTTGAAATTAATACACACTGGCAGGTTACATGTGTTCAAGTAACATATATACTTAGTATTCATGAGCCGATTCACATGTTTAATTCTGTCTTGTACCACCCGGTTACAGACCAAAGCACACTCTCCATCAGTAGAAATGACAATGCAATTAAACACAGCCTACAGCTATAAAGCCAAACCAAGGGTAACTCATATATCTCAGGAAAGGTATTACTCACTGACAGTATCTGAGATCATTCTGGACTCTGTCCCAGCAGAGGTTAAGTCAACATAGCTAGTAAGTCCTGCAAAGGGGAGAAACTACACTGTTTAGCACAGAACGCGCTCTTTGGAAGACAGCTCATGCCACTTGCTACATCTAAACTACAGATCCAGAAGGACCAGACTCTCAAGCTTCCGAGTAGCCATCTCGGCTCTTTCCTAGATCCAAAGGCCTACCATAGCCCAAGCGAAAACCAGGATTCACTCACCCACCACCTCTGCTCCTGATTTCCACAGAAAAGCGCTGTGGGCACACACGTAGCAAAGGCACAGGAGCATGTCACAGCCATGGCTGGGAGCTGAGGACCATAAGGCACACCAGGAAAACCTATCCTGCATTCTAGATGTGGATAGTAGCTCCGGGTAAGGAGTGCCCTACTTTTCAGCACATGGCCAACTCCAAAAAAGGTGAAAACATATTTTTGTTTCAAAATTGACTGGTTTTTTTTACTTTATTATTCAATTCAAGTTTCCCAACAGAAGCATTGCTGCTTTTTAAAATGCGTATCATATACATCTCCTTTCAAAAAAAGAACTATCCATCATCTCCAAAAGAAGTCACTTCACACGTAAGCTTTACTAAGCTGAGTATTTACACCACATCACTGACAAGGCCTTGCATTCTTACTGGCCAGAGTTTTGTTTTGGTTTGGTTTTCTTAAGACTTTTCATTTGACCATAATCTCAGACAACCACAGCTGCAAAAAGATACTGATTTAAAAATATTATTTTATCCACGTATACAGTGGTAACCTTCAAGAACACAACCATCTATATTTAAATGGAAGTGTTAGAAAAAATTCACAGCTTTAAGTAGATATGCTCGATTTGCAGTTATCTTCCACTTCCAGCTAAATATATAGGGGTGGAAGCTATTCAAGCGCCGCTGATCTGACAAACTGGCAAGTCACTTCCTGGCAGGACTTTCAGTCATCACCAGCTAAGCCCTCCAGAGAAGGGGAGAGGATGAGAATGCATGCAGGAGAGCAGAAACTGGCTGTAGAAAAAGATGCGTGAGCAGTTGCTGTTACTGCCAGCATTGCTAGCAGTGACATTTAAATGTCAGGATAGCTACTGTCCTATCAGAAAAGATCAGAGCAGTGATGTGGAAAAAAGTCAGTCCACTGACTTCAACTTCTCAGGCAGTTGCACAGAACCTCTTTGTTTGTGCCACTGCCTGAGTCTACAAAGCATCTCACAACACACCCAGAGGACAACCACAGGACAGCACTATCAGTATAGTCTGGTGACAAGGAACCAAGCACGTAAGAACACTCAAAATGATGACAGACAGGAATTTACAAGGGCTAGAAAATACTGACATTGAGAGCTGTGCCATCTTCCTTCACCTGAAAACAAACAAAACACCTAAACCCATCCCCACACATTTATCTGCCTAGGTGCAGTAGACTGTTTTGAGTTTTCAAACACTGAATACATTTTTTTAAATAGGGGTCCATGCGCACACACACCCCCCCTTCTCTTTTTAGACTCCTCACAGTTGTACCCACACAATTCTGATCTGGGTTGGAATTCCTAGCAGCCACTTCCATAATCCTGCCCTGAAGTACTTCCAAAACCTCACATTTCTATACTCCTTACAATACAGGCAGGGTTGGACTTCTCTCATGACAGCTGCTCTGTGTGGTTAAGAGATGGAGCACTGGTGTATTTTACATTACTGATGGTCAGCTCACTGCAGAACAAGGACAAGAAACTAAATGGAGGTTAGTTTTCGCTTACTGTGCGCCCACAAAATCTGAAGAAAATTTAAATATCAAATTTAAATGCAATATAAAAAGCAAATTCTACCGTAAACACTTGAGTTATATTCTCATGAGAATTACAAATCTATGTGTGGGAATCAATCACCTCAAAAAGATCCTCTGCTCTAAGCTGTCCACAAAGCCCCAGTATGTCCAGAGCTGTATTTGAATTAAGGATCACCAGGAATCCCTTACTCTCTCTTACAGGGCTGATCCACTTGACATCTTTCAGCAATTCTACCAGAGAAGAAGGGAAGGGGGAGGATACGACACCAAACCAAACCCAACCCAACCCACACTTTTTCCCCTGAAACATACACTGGAATGAATGACAGAAAAGAGCACAGGAAAATAAGTCCCTACCAAATGCTTGTTTTCTCAGAAAGACAAGTAAATCATTCTACTAATTGTGCTTCCCTCCCTTCAAATGGGGAAGGGAATTTAATAAAAAGCAGATTTGCACTGAAATCTAGTGCGGTGCAGTTAAATGCAGTAGTATTTAAAAAGCCCTTTGAAATGCAATACAACACAATAAACCAAAAGCCCTACAGAGAGGCCAGATCATTATTTTGACTGTCAGGTAAAGGTTGCCTGGCTCAACAGAGAACTATTCTGAATCATACCGATCACTGATTTAGCACCTCTTGTTGGCCAACAAATGCCTTTAAAACAAATGACACAGAGTATGGATAATGAACAAGGAACAAGTTCATCTGGCCACTAGACGTCCCTATTCCTCCTCTGAAATGCAGCTGCGAACGTTCACTTTTCTCACTGCACATAATGGAGCTATAAAAAGGAAGACATGAGGAAGTGGCACTTTCCCCAGATACAGCACATTCTTAATATCCCATTCATGAATGAATAAATGTAATGCTATCCAGATTCAGCTGGCAACTAAGATTGAAAATGCCTGCTTCTGTATTACCCGAATTGCAGATTCCCAAAGGTGATTTGGCATGGAGTAATTCTACTGTAAGTCCATAGCACCCTAGGAGGGAGGCTCATTGTCCAAGCATATACCACTCTACAGTAACACTGGATGCTAATTTGAGTCTTGTTATGTCCTTGGTTCAGATACTTTTCAGACACAGACACCCTGTGTTTTATAAGATCAGGCTCAATGCTTTGACTCCTTTCTGCTGCTTAAAAGCAACTGAGTGTTGGATGACTGGAAAAAAAAAAAGCAGATTAGTTATCTCCCTCCCACATGCACACACACCAAGATTTGTCTTTGGTATATAACAAAAATAAACCTCCCACCAGAGACCTTGGAAATCTTGAACCTTTTTTCCCTCCAGGAGGATTTATTACTTTCCAATGAGCGGCTGTTCATGTGCTTCTCCTTCTTGTTCCTATTCATAGGATCAGATCCTGACTAGCATGCACAACCTCAAAAGAAAAGAAAGACTGAATACAAACTGTTTAAAAAAATTGCCTGTTAAAAGTGTAAGCTAACTAGGGGTTGACACTGTGTCCTATCACACAAGGAGCTGCCTTCAAGAGCCTTACCTTATAGGCAACACTGTTTGAAGAGTCCACAATGATAAACAGGGGCTTTCTTGTGAAAGGGTAGAGATCTCCAGGGTGAAGACTGAAAAGAGAAAGGGACACTTCACAGAGCACTAGAAATGCTGCAAAGCTGTGAGAGTGCACAAGTTTCTCAGATACACAGCTGCCCGTGTCCAGATAAAAAGCAAGCAGATGCCCCACGTCCCATTCTCAGATTCATCCTCAGAGAGTAACTGCAAAACTAATTTGGTATTCTTTATATTATGGGCTATTGGACAGCAATAAGAGCTATTTTATCTGCTTCAGAAGTCATCCACCTTCAATTTGAAGTTTTCCCGTAATAAATAATTTACGTTACGTCACATTAATACTTTTTAAGTGTTTAAAGCATCATGTAGAGTTGCATATTCATTTCTAATTGTTCAACTTCAAGTCAATCTACATTATGATGTCCTGCACTAAAGAGTTTGAATTCCAGAGGCTTTGATACATGTTTCTCCATTAAAGACAGTTTATTCTGAATTTGCAGTTGTCACACTCATGAAGCTTACCAGTGCATCTCCTTGTAAGATTGGTTTCGCTTGTGGATAGCATCCCCATTTATAATGTCTCGGTTACTGTTTGTCAGAACACCACCAAAATCATATGGACCTACACACAGCAAAAAGAAAGCTAAAATTAGTGGAGGCAACTCACCTCTTATGGATTTAATGACTATATGAAAGCGAGGAAGCAACCAAAAATCCCAAAAAACTAAGTGAATCTGAACTACTGCAGTTGTAAGGAGTGGATGGAGGAATGTGGAGACTTTACTAACTACATATTCTATTTTATACATCTTTAGTAGTTTCAGCATCTATCAAATAGAAGCAAGCAATGCAACTTAATAACTTCTAATTTATTTATTCACAGACATAATACAAAAGATCCAAATACTGGTTCTAGTATTCTAGACTACATAGCTAAAAGACTAAACCCCATTACACATTTCATACAGGAGAATCAATACCTTTGTAAAATTACTATATGAGCTAGGATATTCCAGATCCAGAATCTGATCAAAAAATAAGACTAAATCAATCAAAAACCCTGGAGCCTCTCAGAATAGCTATAATGCTATCATCTGCAGTTATAACAGTGCAAAGAGCAGAAGAGAGAGCGCCAAGAATGAAAATGCTTTCAATACTCCTAGAAAGGACAAAACAGTTTTAACCAGATTTTGAATCTGCAGTAAAGGTTTAAGATTTCAAATACAGAATTCACAAATTTTACATGCACACAACCTGGCCATGTGTACCAAAGGTAGGCTAAAGAAATACTCTGCTAAGTTTGCACAGCTGAGCTACCCATCTAACTGTCTGATGGAAAGCAAAGATGAAAGTAATGGCTATAAAAAGTATCAAGTCCATATCAAATCCTACACAAGACGACATGTGCTAGAGATACCAGGAAACATTTCTGCCATCGGAATGGGTATGAAATGTCACTAACATTAGTAAAATAAAGTATTAGTATTTCCTCATTTTGTTGCACATTTGCAGACATTTGGTTGACCCGTATTTGGCCACCAAATGCAATTTTTTCAGGTTTGGATACATAAGACATCTTTCCATTTTAAGGGAAGCTTTGGGGATACAAAATTAGGAACAGAACATACATTAATTTAGCACTGTTACAAATGTCTCAAATGATCTGTCAAACACAAATGGCTTACAGGCAATAAACAGTGCAACTTGCAGCTGATCTCCCTTTTAATAAGGTAGAACTTTCTGGTCTGTACAGACTACGCTACCTTATTAAAAGAATGGAGTTGTAATGGAATTCATTTAATGAGCTCTTCAGATGACAGCCTGGATGCCTCTACAGTAAGGTATCAAGCTGAAACGATACATGCAGTGAAGTGGACATACCACAGGCTTTAAAGAACACAGTTTAGTTAGAACCTATCACCAAGTTGCAGCAGAAAGGAAAATGTTAAAATCATTTTCAAAAAAATCACTGCCATAACCCAAAACTGACAGGGATTTTTTTTTTTTCCTTTAACATTTTCAGAGCTCTGTAAGTCATGCACTGGGATGGACAAGGCATGCATCTTATAAAGGAATGCAAGTCTCAAACAGATGAGGTGTGTACAATATTTAGGATGTTAAAAACTCTTTCCCCCCCCCCTTAAATTATATAAACAGATCTTTTGACTTCTTTACTTCAGCCAACCAGCTTTCAGCTTTTAGATTGCAGCTGCATCCAAATATTCTGCTAGGTTGCAAAGAGGAGGAGGATGAGGTGAGGGGAATTGTCAAAAATCATGAGAAGGGCTTGAATTGTCAGGTTAACAAGCGTGCAAATAGAACAGTCCCTGCAGACGCTTCAGCCCTTTTACCACCCATCCCCTGACCATATGTTCTCATAGCACTGGAAACTGGAAAGAATCACAAAGTGCCATTTAGCCATTTTATTAACTTTGTGCTGATGCATCAACTGAGCCATGTGCTCTTCAAAATTGATGAAGCTTTTAATACTTCAGATGCATCAAAAACTCAGTATGCCCTTTAAAAAGGTCTCAGGTTAACACACACTAATTAAAACTAATTAAAGGGAATCAACTATTGTTTGTGGAAAAAGAAGGCTATCTTACTAAGTAAACAGGCGAATAAAATTGACTTGACTTTTTAAAAGGAGCTTTGTGACATCTTTCTTGGTCACTTGTCCTGGAACATAAAGAGAATTCAAGCCCTGTTCATGACAGGGAGCATTCCTTTATTGTACCTTCACTATCCGAACGACCTGATGGAAACACGCCCGTGGCAGACAAGTAAATCAGCAGTACACTGTTTGCAGGCAGCTCCTGAAATTCAGATAAAGAGAAGAGTGGCAAGGGAAGAAATGTGTAAGTTTATTTTAATAGTCAATCATCACCTTCATAAACACACTGTCATTTAAGATTGTGCTACTCCAGCTTCTGGCTTCCATTCACTCTATTCTTCCTATGTGTATATACACTTCTTTTTCCCCACACAAACCTCTAGGTTGATATTAGAGGTTCAAGCAGCACTAAAAAAGCATCTGCTTCCACATAGACTCTCCTACTATCTAGCCAGATCTGAGGCTTTCCAAGACATGGAAACCAAAAGCTGCCAAGATCCATGTAGACCCTAAATCTCAAACAATTCAGGATCCTAAAGGAAGTTCTTTATTTCCAAATACTCCAGAGTCTGCAACATCTGCCTCTCTGCCTTGACCCTTCTTGGCTGGACAAGCACAACACATACACGTTTCTGTATAAACCTGTAAAAGAAATCTATTTTGCACCTTTCTAATGGGCTGTCTGCATGAGGAAACAGATGCTTTTAATTTCTGCAAAAGGCTGAGCATGCAGGCACCCAAAATTCTAAAGTAGTAAGGATGCACTTCCTTCACCTCACCAGCTGTTTCTTTACAGTTGTTTCTCGAAACAAACTGAAACTTTTTTCTTTATAGGATTCATATTCTGTTTTTACTACTAAACCCTAAATTGCTGACTTGTACAGTCATAATTAAGCATAGTGAGACCAGCAACTTCATGAAATTAAAATAAGCACAGCAACTGTATTAAGAAAAGTCCACAAAGGTATAGATTACTTACATGGAAGACAACAGTAGGTAACAAAACAGGCAGACAAAAATATAGTATGTGCAGGAGAGAGATACAATTTGAATGGGATACAGAACCGGCGACATACCACTCATACAGTGCTTAGAAGTAACAGATTCTCAACATACTTCCCTGATTTTGGATTGTGTTTGGCACAACATGAAGTAGAAGAATATTCTTAAGATTTTTCTGTACTCCAGATCTCTTATCTCAAGAAATATTTCCCATATAATATATATACACACACAGAGAAACTAACTTCATATACGAAACACTTATTTTTTGTATATAACTGTCTGTATATATGAATATAAATTCTGTGTATATGCATGTGTACCTACATACACACAAATAAAATTACTGGGCAACATTAAATCATATGCAGCTATTACATTACATCACATTACTTAAGACTTTCTGTAGCATTGCCAAGCACCACACGATGCTGGACAACACAGGAGCTGTTCAAGCTTTGCTTTGAAGATGGCTACACTTTAGCAGTGATGTAACTGCCGTGTAACAGCAAGCTGGGTTTCTGTCTTAAGGTGCAACTTTTTTTCTTTGCCTAACAGTAACCCACAGATTTGCCTTTATTATACAGTTTACACATATCTATAATACTTCCATCCTCTCTAAAAGTTCATATTGAGTATTTTAAGAAAAGGCTTCATTATCTTGAAATATAAAATATTATCTCAGCCACATTTTATTCAGTATCACATATAATTGTGGATATTTTTCTATTACAGAAAATTCACTGATTTCACAAACCTTAAATGATGCTGCTAAAAACGTATATAGCTGGCTAAAAGTTGGCTTATAAAGTAGATATTTATGGGGGTTTTCCCGCCTGGCTGGTTTCTCCGTGGATTCCTGTTAAAACAAACAAACAAACCCACAAAAAATCCAATAACTTTATATTACCACAGCAGTTTCACAACCCTCTAAATTTACATTTATTAGAACGTTCATCTTCACCATACTTCCCACACAAATGGTCTGCCCATGCTGCATTTCCTAGTACACAGTAAACCAAGATACACAGTATTTGAACCAGAACTTTCTATTATCCCTCATTTAAATCTCTTTCCTGAATCTTTTTTACTTTCTAAAGCATCACCTAAGAGTGAAAAAATTAATTCCTCATCTCAATTAAATAAATGAAAATCTGTGTATTTCCTTTTGCCTCCAAATAAAAATATGTTTAATGCTTTCCCTGAAGGGAGTATTTAACTTTCAGATGACTTAGCAAGCTGGTGAACTTATCTGGCTGCATGATTGCTAGAGTGAAAACAAAGGAAGGGGTAAGTGTACACAGAAAAGGACAGGCATGGCACCCCTTCAAAAGGGCCTCAGCTAGACCAACGTAAACCATTGGTGAAACGATGCCCAAACAGTTGTTTCTGCGATTCTGTCACTATTGAAGGTTTGCCAACAAGGAAAAAAAAAAGTCTGTGTGTGTGAAGACATTACTTGGATCAAACTCCACAGGTCTGAGCTTCACTAACTTCTAGGAAGAGTTACACCAGCTTTACTAGCCTGTTTTGTATACCAACAATACTGAAAGAGTACACTATTTAAAATGAAAAAACCAAACAACCCAGCTGTTAAGATCTGTTGCCAGGTTTATCACTGAAATAAAACTTACCTGCATTCCAGGTTTGTTCATTTGTGATGCTAAATTCATTGGTTCCCTTTCAAGTGCTTGTAGCATTCGGAACATATCAATTGTTAATTCACTGAACTTGACCTGCAAAGAGTCAAACAGTTTATTCTGCCAGATACGGATTAAAAAGTATTTCTTCGGAATTCTCCAGGTAAGCAATTCGACTGCATACCAGACAGACCATTTTCTGTCTCTCTAGGATCTGTCAGTGTCATCTTTGCATTTCCGAAGACCTGTGAATAACTTTTACAAGACCTTACAGAGGACAAAGTCTGTTTATTACTGGTCCACCAGGCCAGTTAACTGGAGCACGGACCCCTCCTTCACAAATTACAGATTTTCCTGGAGTGTTTACAAATCAAGTGCTGAAACCACCATGTTCTTTCAGATTTTGTCTAAATTTGTAAAGATACACAAACTATAACTTAGATACAACTCCCTTGCTTGCCTGAAAAAAAAAAAAAACTCAGAGAGAAGTCACAACGTCTGTACAACTTCACTATCATTACCATCTAAAAACCAAAACCTTGAATGTCTTTTGAAAACCCCTTCCCCTGTCGCAAATTCAGTTGCAACAAGCCTACGTGGGCCACGTGAAAGCCTAAGTCAAGCTTTTTCTAGACGTAACCCAGAGGCCTCTCATGCTTGGACATCAAGAACAATCAAATATATGAAAAAATCATTTGTATCTACTTAATTGACATGATGAATATAAGCTGTAAGAGGTCAGTACCACAGGTCTAATAGCTAACATTTCATTTTTAGCTCTTAGAAATAAGAGCCTCCTCTTCTTGCTGCCACTGCAACATCATGATCAAAATATTTTAATGTTCACCTCAACTGGAATCTCTGTTGCATGATCAGAAGGGGTGTCATGGGGGCAGGACTCTGAACTCCAAAGATACAAACCCAAGACCCCAAAATTGCCTTTACCTGGTTGTTGCAGTTCCCAATAATCAGCGCATCTGCAAGAGCAAGCTGTCCCACTATCATCCCCTGCTCTAGCAACGGAGCTCCTGTTTCAGAAAGCCTGTTAGAGGTGATTACAATGGTGTTGTCATCATTTAAAACCATGACAGGGTCTGCCTAAAAAAAGCAACCACAATAAATCAGGAATTCAAGAAGACATACAGATTTGCAGTCAGAAGATCAAAGGTCTTGTCACCTACAGTAAACATTTCATAACTTAGGCTCTTTTTTATTAATTTACCATACAGATCTTTGTATATTGGCATGCAGGCTACAGAGTAATGCCTTACCACTTGGAAAAGCAACAGCTCTTAGGGACTGCAAGCAAATACACAGTATGGTAAAAGCACGTGAAGGTACAGCAAACAGGAAAACATACTTCCTCAAATGACATGAACTCTGCTTCAGCTTTTCTACACCTGAGGAACCAAATGTCATCAACAACCTACCTTACAAATTCACATAGAACAAACCAAACATTCCTACAGTACAGAAGAACCCTGCACTATTTTAGTTCACCTTCTCTTCCTAGAAATAAACAGCAAAGGAGACTAGAAAATGATAATGCTGCCATCCATTCCGCCAAATTTAAATAAATACTTGTGTGACATAATGACATCTTGTACAAAAGGAGGAAATTATAACACTGTTTCATTTGACAGAATAAAAAACATCTATTATCCTTGTAACAAACTTTAGAAGTTGGTCACATTACATCTGTGCTAACCTATCAGTTAACTGCCATACTTACATCATATTTTCCACTATATACTGCTTATGCATTGCCAGTGGAACAGACCAGTACTCCAACAAAAGTACACCTTGAAATACAATCAGAGCGTCAGCAAATTGTATTGGCTTCCACAACAACACAGAATTGGAGTTGGCAGTCTCCAAAATATTGACCATGATAACTGCTGTGCTTTCAATTCCACCATTTTCTGAACACCAAGAGCAAAAACAATAAGGTGATCAAGTGTATCTCAGCTTCGTGCTTCAGTCTTCAACACGTTACATGACCACATCTGACTCTTCAGGCACTTTAATGGCTGTCACTGTTATGCTACTGTGAACATATTTCAATGATTGAATTGGACAGGAACGCTGTCCCTGCATGTGGCACACCTGCTTACCGCACAGAGGTGGTGATACAGAAACACTTCAGTGAACAAGTCAGAAAATTTTGCTTTTAAACTAACAACTAAGAGGGAACAGTTTTCTCACCTCAATAAATGCTGCCACTTCCTGAAGAACCAGGTTCCACTCCACCTGATCTTCAGTATTAAAACGATGAGTGTAGTCTTCAATTTCATCTGACAGCTCCTGATGTAAAAAGTTCAAAGACAGACATAGTCGCTTCTTTAACTGAGAGCTTAACAGGCAGTCAGTAACTTTACAATTTGGTTAGCTGTGCTGGCCTTTAAGAATAAATAAATAAAAAATTACTTGAGAACATATGCAGCACACTTATGACTAACATGTCAGCCAAAACGCGCTCTTTCAGGAGACAGAACGCCAATGTTACACTGAGTTTTGGCAATGCAAAGTGTCTTTTAAGTAGGTCCAAACGCAGAGAATTTCTGGAGTTAAGTATAACTATCCCACTCATGTACAGCTATGTCACTGGTTATTACCATTAAGCTACAGATACCAAGGATTCACATTTCAGCTTACAAGTAACTTTAAATACACTGAGGAAGTGAATGGTATGGCTTTTTTAGCTGCTACTAAGCTAAGCTAGCAGTTCAAGTAAGCTTAGACATAAAGACAGTAATGCAACCTACACAAAACTGTCAATACCAGAAGCTGCTTGCAGCAAGGTTGTTAGAAGGGTTTGGGAAGCATATGCTGTCAGGAGAAGCACCACAGAAGATCTTGAGTTGGAAGGGACCCATAAGGATTGTCGAGTCCAACTCCCTGCTCCTCACAGGACCACCTAACACTAAACCAAACGTACGCCCGCTCCCTGCCATCCTCAGGCTCAGGTGCTTTGGGCTACAGCTGCCAGTTCATACTGGGAAGAGGGCAGGGGTACCTCTGTTGTAGTCAAAGAATACTTCCCTAGCCAGGCTGCAGCTATTGGAATAGTTTCACTTGGTGAAGCTCAAATCATTTGAGCTTCAAGTATCTTTATCGCATGTCTGATTCACAGAAGATATTCACTATGACGGATGTCAGGTATACTAGAAAAGCAATGATCCAACATTGGCCTGTACTCTTTATTTGCTCTAACTAAAGAATTGTGTTTATAGGCATTCAGTCTACTCCCACGGCAGAGGCATATGCAGATCCAGCCTCCACAGTTTCATAGTAAGATCTATATCATTTAGCAAGGTTTAATTTTGATGGGTCTCTGGAAGGTGCAGAATGTATTGGGGATGTGTTCTAGACACGGGACAGAGCAACAGCAATTTGGAAGGGAAGAGAAATAAGCGCAGTATCAAGCTAGGAGACACTGCCTTTCCAAGCAACAGCGTGTCATGAAGACTTGGTGAAGGGGATTCCACTGATATCTTAAATCCACTACAGGAATGAAGACATACTCAGAGTTATCAGATCATCCCCACGTTTTCAGATGAATAACAAGCATCTTAAGAGTTTATTCCTAACTAACCATATAAATTTGGAATGTTTTTCTCCAGACAAATATTCCCATCATACTGGATCTTTCCAAAGCTTTACTTCCTTCTGTGGCATCCAACAGCACAATGAATAAAATGAGGCAGAAAAAACAAAGGCTATGCTGCAGTAGCAGCTAACATCATAGATCTAATGAGTGGTATTTCAACTAAAATAGACTTTATTATGGATTCCTTAACTAGCAGAAAAGTCCTGAATAACCAGCAACCTCCCACCCCTTAGCACCTTTATCCTCATTTTGACATACCTTTACAAGGTCCTTTACAACATCCATTTTGTTGAGCAAGAGACAAACCACTATAAACCTTGCATAGTAACGCAGCTTCTTAACCACTAATTCAGGCCTAAACACAACAACAAAAACACCACAGCCAAATTTGAGATTAAAATAGAACATAGGTATGCAACAGGGGTAAGGGAGAAGAGGAATTTAAGACCAGAGCAAGGCTGAACACTCTGCAGATTAAGAGTTCTAACTGAATTCACAAGGAGATCAATAGCTGCCTGGCTGCTTAGAGGTTTATTAAAACTGAGTACAGAGACACAAAACACACATCAAGAAAGCCACAGCCTCCCCCTTCCCCCCAGTCTCCTCACATGAGAACAGGCATGGGAGTCAGATATAATCACTGGCTCTTCAAACTTTTTGAGAGTTCACAGGCACTATCTGACCCACTGCACCACATGATACACTCACAGCTGGCTCAGGGCTCACCCACCTGGGACAACTCAGAGATCAGCAAGTCAGCATAACCTATAATTACCCATCCATTTCTAAAATCTTCTGACAGCATCTAGAAACATGCTTGCTCAATCCTATCTTGTCTGAAACAGCTCAAGCACTCAGACTGAAACTTAGAGATTTTTAAAAGAGAAGATAATAGGATCAACAGGTATCAGCACAGAGCAAGGAAACTTCCATCTTTTTGTGGCACACAGGTGCATTTAGACATCAGCAAGACTACAGACATGCAATTAGTTTAAGTCTAGAGATCCTTGAATGCTTGCCAGGAAACTCCCTAACCAACCTCCTGCATTCATCTTGATTATGACTTCAAATCATTTCTTCTTTAACTATACTTTAATGAAAGAACCATGGTTTACTGGCTAGAATGTAAGATCAGGATCCAGAACTGAGTTCTCTACCTATTCTTATTTATAGCGATGTTCTCGGCAGGCAGCACATTTTCTGCACTGCCACAACACAGCCCTGCTTTGAGTGTACCTTTCTCAGTATAGTGTCTTAAAAGGAAGATGTTATGCCTCTTGAAGCTCTTGGACCTTGTCCCAGTCAGTTACAGAGGGTTGTTGTACTGCAGTACTAACTGACGTTCCCCTGAAAAGCCTGATTAGAATCAAACAGGTTCCTCTGCTTTAGCCCAACTGACCTATCTTCAGCCACAGCTTACTAGGTCCCAGCACTGATACTGCTCAGGACATAAAATGACAAAGCTTTGGGGCTAGTAGCTTGCTAGCCAGGACCAGATAATAGAATATTCCTCCAGTCATACAGTAAAACTCTTATTTATACTGAGTTTTTTAATCATGACAGGAGAATTAAAAGTAACTTCCTTCTACAACACTGATTTTGTCCCAGTTTTGCTCCTACAGTTGATAATTATTTTGCTACTTTCATACACATTTCTAGTCTTTAAAAAACAAGGGCATTCATTCAGACATACCTGTCTTCTTTGTTGACTTGGGAGTAGTATGACCTCTGCCTAATTGCTGAATAGAAGGAGAAAGCTTCATTGAGATAGCTGGTTTCTGAAGTGCGCAAGCTGCAGAGGAAAAATCAGATTAGCTCACAGCTTCAGCTGGAAATCCATGCCAAACCCTCCCTTGCTGCCCCCTCAACCATCTTGCGCATCAATGGCAAAACTCACTCCGCAAGTAACATCATATGAAAGCCAGACTCTCATTCTTTGTGCCTGCTGGGAAGACAGATTTCAGAGCCTGGATTCCATTTCAAGCAACAATCAAATCTGCCCATCTTGTACCCATATGTACAGGTGACAGGTTAATTGAAGAGTTTAAATGAACATTAAGCTCCCAAACTTGTAAATCATGCTTTTGCACTAGAGTCAAATAAATGCAGCACACACGAAAGACTTAGAAACACTTTTGAGGTAGGAGATGAGTCCCTAGTATCAACATGACTAGCAATGTGGCATCGGGCTCACGGGTGCCTTTCTCTGCAGCACCCCTGTGCAGTCCCAAGGGCCTTCTCATTCAGGAACAGGCATCATGACTCAACTGATACATTCATTTCTCCTGACTGAGTATCCAAGTGCTTGGCATGGAGCTGCAACTAACACTGCATTCGCCTTCTGAATCCTTTTCTGTGCTTACTTACTAATAATGGTAATAGAGCTGCCCAATCTTGGAAGCAATTTCCCCAATTTGCCACCGCTTCAACCCATACCGATTGTCCAATACTTGTCTATTTTGCAAGAGAGAAAAGAAAGATTAAAAGGCATTCCAGAATTTCTCAGAACATCACACCAGACAAGATAAAGTGCCATCATAGGGCCAAATTCAGCTTTCATGACCAGTGTAGCACTCCCAGTAGCACTCCCCTCACAGAGCAAACAGCACTGCATACACACACCAGAACAAGGACCATTTATCTTGCATAAGCTTGCAAGAGCTAGATAGAAGTATGTTGCACAAAATACACACAACAAAAGGTCACAACGTCCCAGGAGAACGCCCAGACTGCGCAGCCAACTTAAGGTGTGAAGGATCAGAGCCCACGCTGCAGCAAGATGCTTCACACCATTCCAGATGGGTTCTGCACTGCAGAAGCCATCATCCCAGCTTCTCTTTGGTAATACATTAAAGCAACATGCATTCAAGTAGAGCAAAAGGTTTTGTTAAAAAAAGTCACCCTAAAAACTCTGCAACATTTTAATTCATTAGACTGAGCACTCTGGGACGTGACTATTCCCTCCCTTCGTGCTTTAATAACACAGTGAATTCTCAATCTTAACTAGGAGCCCTACACATAGGAGAGATTAAAGTTAACACTTAAATCCACAGAACATGTCTGCCTACAACATTCCCTTACCGATGTTGCTGTTGAAACTTCCAGAGTTTGGTGTAAACATCAAATGTTCTCCCAAAATAGGATTGCCACTGCTTTTGCCCATACTGAGGTAAATCTCTGCAACAGACAAGTAACAAACATGGAGTTAGGGAGCAGATTTCAGTCAGCCCAGCGTGACAGCAGCGTATTTGTGTCAGTGTCAGAATAGCTTTGCTCAGAATTGACTGAAATGCTTTAGAACTGCCTGCACCCAGAACTACAAGCACAGTGATTCCTGTAGTTTCTCAAAACCTGTTGTTACTGGAATCTGCAAGGGAATCCTGTTTAGCCTGTAGGAAGTACATATATCAAGATCTGACCATAGTATCCCTGAAAGCACGCCACAAGCCAGACAGCATATTAATTTAAGATATATACAAGAAAATACTGCATATGCATATATATGAGAAAGAAGTATGTATTGGGGAGAGGAAGAAATTCTTCAGTGCTGTCTCCTAATTATCGCTTCCAACTTTCAGCCAAATACTCTAGGCACTTTTCAAATGCAAAAGGATTGAAGTTATCAGTGTTAGTAAAAGTCCCATGCATTTTGCAAATCTTCCAAGTGATTGCCTACATTTAATCACTGGGGACACAGACAGCTAATGTCTTAAACTGCCTGAGCGAGCCCTGCAGGTTCCATACAAAGAAAGGACAATGCTGCAACATCAAACTGAAGGTGTGCAGCTTAACCATAAGCGACTGAAGGTGTGCAGCTTAACCATAAGCGACTGAAGGTGTGCAGCTTAACCATAAGCGACTGAAGGTGTGCAGCTTAACCATAAGCGACTGAAGGTGTGCAGCTTAACCATAAGCGACTGAAGGTGTGCAGCTTAACCATAAGCGACTGAAGGTGTGCAGCTTAACCATAAGCGACTGAAGGTGTGCAGCTTAACCATAAGCTTTTGAAGTAAAACTTTCCCTACTAAGACAGTAACACAACCCTCAAATGCAAGAACAGCAGAATTATTCCAGTTTTTCTAGTGTCCACTGCCAGTCAATCTCCACAATCTTTAGTGTCCTACCCGAGAGGGCTTGTCCAGCTGCAGACGGACAATCCCCCCCTGCACAGACCCTAACGAAAGGCTGACTCTCCCTCCGCAAAAGATTCAACAAGATGGGTCCTGTCCAACAGCTTCCACACAGGTGGACATTCACTTCTAAGTTATGAAACATGTGTGTATTTATATGGTATTCATTATGAACATGTGACACACTGTACACATGATCCTGTTCTCTTCAGACATGCCTGGGATTCTGGAATGCCTACTCCAACATGCGGAATGGTAGCAGATGGAAGCAGTGCTCTCCATGAGCAAGTTAACATGACTCAAGTGACTAGATACATGCAAAAACATTGGTATTTATGAGCAAATACATTCTAAAGGGCAAAAAGGAATCCATGGTCTCTTAATCTCTGTAAACATGCCTTTATCAAGGCCCCTCAATATTAACAGGTTCTCAACAGCACCAGGAGAACAGGCCTACAAATAATGAGTCCAAATAGGAAATGACCATGTTCCTACATGCATTTTTCAACAGGTGACTGAAAACATCTTAATGCCTTGCTAAAAGAGAAGTAATTTTATGGTTATATGCACAGAAAGCTAAATAAGACTCTTAAAACATCATATGAAAGAAAAAACCCAAACACCCTACCAAAGAGCAAGCAGTATAATCTAATGGAAATTCGTTCATTTAAACTGATAATATTTCTTGTTACTCATTAAGGAAGTAATCTTTTTGAGTAGATGAGGCTGTTCATTGCATTTCAGAAACAGACCCTGTAACATTGTACATAAATTGGCTGTCCAAGTGTCACCAGGTCAAGCAAGCATATGGATGCCCACAGATAACATTCACTGGGTCAGGTTACATCATCACCACATTTGTCACCCTCTAACTCCTAGTGACATGTCAGGAAGAAAACAGAAGGTCTCAGGTTCTATCAGTCTCCAGTGCTATAAGGTGAGTTAGTCAATCCAGTTCAGTTCCACTTTCCTACCTCCACGCTGTCATGTATCTCCTTCCACCTCCACCCCACAACTATGATGTAGTCTTAAGGATTTTAGCTTTAAAAGTTTGTGCTCTCAATCCTAACAGAAGGCTGTCACCTGGGAGTTACTTGAATGTTGGAATAAATGCAACAGAAGACCAAAAATGCTTAGTCTCACTGAGCACATTGCCTAAAAATCTATGCTGAAGCTGATTCAAAGGAGGTATACAACTCTACAAGTGGAACAGCTTTTTTAAGACAGCATAATCTTTCATTTGATTCAAGAATGATTTCTTCAGGGAATGACCTCTCAAATCACTGCGCTGGTTAACGTATCATCCAATACCTCAGTCTTCAGCAGACGGAAAAGCAGCTTATTTTGTTTCCAAGCCCAGGAGGTCAAGACTGAGGCAAACACCACCTTTTGGAAACCTTGCCATGCCTTCTGGAGGAGTAAGACAAGCAAAGCAGTACACTACGATTTCCACAGCAGCGTACTGGCGCACTTCTGCTAACTGTAATTGCTTTAACAGCACCCTAGGTAGAAAAGGAAATTAATATTCCTTTGCCCATCAGCCAACTGTACTTCCCACGCAGCTTGAAGGGACCTAGCTTAGTTACTACATGTAGAATGAATCTGTTACCAGCTATGACTTATCAGCCTAGAAAACCCTTCCAGTACTTGCTGCTGCTATTCTACAAAGATGCCAAGGAATCTGGGCAGGATTTTACAGGGGGTGGGGAGTCCCATCACACTTGCAACTGGCTGCTCAACATCTTGGAACATACTTTGGTGTAGTGAGGGTTAGACAGGAGTATAAACATGTGCTTCAGGGCACCAACATCTTCATCCAAATATAGCTTCATACTAACACATGTGAATTTAAATAATTTGCTGCAAAAATAATTCACTACTTTCTATCGTTGTAACAGATGTATACATTTTAGGTAAGCAAAAGTTAAGAAACTGTCCAAGTATGTGCATAAGATATATTGCAGGCTTTGATATAGCAAGAGGTAGTGGATATGCCAGTTAAATTTAATACAAGTTTCAACATTAAAAAAAATAATCAAAAGTGAATACAAAACAACACTAAAACTGCTCATTAAAAAAAAATTTAAAAAAAAAATAAAAAATCAGTGTTCCCTAGCACTAACTCAAAGAATGACTGAATTAGCAAGTTGACTCAAAGAATCCTAGCAGTAGTAAATTGGGCTTTCTAGGCCAAGTTGCTTAGGACATTTGAACAAAGGTCTGACATAAGGAAACAAGAAAACATACCCTTCTTCTCTCAAGCACCGAGAAGTAGGTGTGTCCACAAATTAAGAAATAGGCAGGTAACTACTCGCTGATCATGGTTATGCATATATCCCTCATCAGTAAGTTAACAGGCTCTTTATACCTCATCTGTCATCTTGCCTCATGCACCTGTCACCCCCCTCGATTCTGTACCTTCCTCTGTACAAGCCTAAGCATTCCTGTAAAGCCGAGTTCAGCTCACCAGGTTGCATTAGTTTTGAATATATAAAAATTAGTGGCATTTTTAAAAGCCTCTGTTAGCGCAGTGTACACGTGCTTGGCTGCTGCTGTCCACAGTCACTGCTGGGTGTCCACATGTATGTTTCTCAAATAGCATGCTCGCCTAATTGCAGCTGGCATAGCTGCACAATACCATGTGATTCCTCGCTCCCCAGGGAACAGAAAAGATCTCCATGGAAACAGACAGTAGCACTTGTTCTTTTGATAGTATTCTGACATGGCTGTAATAAAACTTCATTTATGACAATACATTACCATGGTTTCACCACAGATTTCTGCAGACAAGAGCTGCCATTGCTGCCATCCATTTACTGTTTTGTGTTCTGAATGTCATGCATGTTGCTCCCATGTATCAAGAAATGTATGCTGTGAGAAAATGGATGCATAAGCAAAAGAGGACACAGTGCAGTTTGGTTTGGGCTTTTTTTATTCGGACCAGAGGATTTCATTATTTGGTGAGGAACAGCCCAAAAGAATACTAAGGACTCAGCTGATTGCAGAGTAGATTAATAACAGAGCTCCTCCCACTGAAGGAGACAGGGAATATATGATCCAGAAGCAATTACACACCCAACTTGAGAGCAAAAGACCTATGTTACAGCAAGACATTTTGCTACTCCCAAATCTACAGAAGGATACTAAAGCAGCACAGAAAGCCAACAGCCTCAGTTTCCTCCGGGGTGTGCCTGGCTGAGGATGCTGGGTACAAAACGGGCACTGGAAGGGGTACTCGCTCATGCTGTTACTGGTGGTGATCAGCTTTATAGGAGGGAGAAGGTGGCAGCAAGAAGGAATCCAGATACTTTGATTTAGGACAATTCCATCCAGACAAGGAAGACAGTTACACACTTCATTACAATAGCCTCCAACAACAAGCGGAAACTGTTCCCAATTTCTTGGCTTTTAAAACATTCCAAAGTGGACATGAAGACACAAACTCAGATGTTCTAAAAGGGTGGGTTTCTCACATGGCACACAGAGGACTTGTTCCCTTGCCACACTAGAGTGGCTGGTGGATAAATTCCACGGACAGTCCAGAGTTTTAACCAATTCTTGCTGTATAGTCTCAGCAAAAACCAGCCCTACTTATGTGTCATAATTAATTTCCTGTCAGTAGTTCATTTCAGCCACGCTGTTGGCAGAAGCTGGGCAATACTGGCCGAAAACCAATTAAAGGTGCTGAGGTTTGTTTGGCCAGCACCACACGGAAGTTGTCACATGGGGACAACTTCCAGAGACATAAAGATGTTGAGAAACTCCTACAGACTCAGCAGTACACTTCAAAAAGGAAGGTTACAATAACTGCAACTTTAACATTCAGAGCTTTAAATACATTCACAGTTTTGACAGGTGATAAAAAAAGACAATTTCCTTTTATGTTCATAGCCTTGTAGTAATTACAGGGTCCTGTTCCCAGAACCTAAGCAGCAGTGGGACAACAGCACCGTGGCATAGCTTCCCCATCGCTTCTCCTAAACCACAAAGACAGTAAGCACACCAGTAGCACTCGAGTAACTTGCCTTCCTGATGCAGTCAGTGTGAGAAGCCAGTCCCTCCCCAGTACCAGACAGAGTACGTTGCAGGGTACTACTGCAGCATTACCTGAAGGTAACAGGGTCCTGTTGTTTCTAAATCAGCATCAGCAGCATGGAAAAAAACTAAGAGGTTCAACCTGCATCTTACTAGAAGTCTACAAAATGAATGGTTAAACACTATCACCTCTTTCCATGAAAGGACAGTGATTCTTGCAGCCTGCACAATGAACAAGACCTTATAATCTGAGAAAGTATGATAAATGTGGAAAGACTTTTCATTTCTTAAAGTTTCAAGCTTCTCTGTGATGCTGAACACATTTAAGCACTTTTGAATATTAGAAAGAAAATAATAAGTGGTAACAGTACACCATGAAAAACTGCTTCCTAACACGCTCCCTCTTTGCAGCCTTTTTCCATGAAAAAAGCAAGTGGGAGCTGGGAAAGGAAAGAAGAGAGCAATTGGAACATACTTCATTAACAGTTGTTTCTAACTTACAGCTCAGGGTGTTCAAAAAGGGAGTACAGACACTAGAAAGACAACCTCCCCAATAAGTTATTCTAGCAGACATGGCCACAAAAGGATGGTATCACTGGTAGTGCGAGCATGAAGTATACTTTGGAGCAGCAACCTTGGCAGATCATCATATGTTTTCCTCAAATGCTGTATTTGGCATCTGTATTGGGAAGAGAGGAAGGAAATGCTACTGAAACAAAGACGTGGCAGGCTGAGCCCTTGCATTTTTGGCAGAAGCAACAGCTAAGCAGCTGCCAACACAGCTATAGGCTCAGTTCCCTGTAGCTGAAGTGCCCAGAGGAGGTTTCAGGAAATCATTGCTCTCCTCTCCCTCCCCCATCACTTCTTTTCCATGAAACTTGGTAGGGACAAGAGCATGGCATAAAACAGCAGCAAAGACCATCATCTCAGAACAGAAGGCAGGCATGCATCAAATGCATTTATTATGCTAGACGGAAAAAGCAAACAACTGGACTAAGAATTAGGATACTTGCCAAGTCATTTCCAGGTGAGCTACCCAGAAGAAAACAAGCACTAACAGAGGAGATACTTGAAAATTATAATGCTGCTTTATACAATCATTATGCCCATAACAATCACAGGCCTTGTAGGTGAAAGAGTGGTCAAGTTCAGTGCAAGAAGCAACTACATTAATTGTACCAAGTAAGGACAGAGGCAGGCCCCCTTTCTGGTACATTCTTATTTTCACACAGTAGAGCCAGCTGCTGAAGCCCATCTCTCTATTTTTATTACCCAAATTTAATCCAAAGGTATTTTCCATTTTCTTTTCATCTAGCTGGATAAGAATGTTTCTTTTTTGCAGAATACCATGGATGTACACAGAAACTACATCTCTCATCTGGAAATCCGCTACAAGTACTAACTCCCTCCATGGCCAAAGGACAAACCAGAATGGCTGTAGGTACTCTGCCATCTCTGGGATCTGAACTTAAACACCACGCATCCAGACATGAACTCTGTTAATTTGTACTCTTCGGTGACTCAGGACAAAATTTCAAGCAACCTGTATCAGAAAGCCAGTGTAATGGCATATACGGTCCTGGAAATCCTGGCCTCAAGATTCTGGTCTTTTTGCTTCAAACTCTGTTTCATGGGGTGTCAAATGCAATCACCAAGAACTCCTTGTCTCTACTGCCCATTTACCATTCAGATTTTGGAGCACAAAATGTTTGTTTTGGATTTGGTAATCAACTTCTAAAGCACATGAAAGGATTATCAATAGCAGGGGGCAGAGGAATTAAAAACATCTTTGCTAACCATCTGTGTTTGAATAACAGCAAGCTATATGGGCCCAAACATAGAGTATTACTCAGAGACCAGGAAGAGGCTGAACTGCCAACAAGATGAGCTAAAACCCATGTTGCTTAAGAGACTCTACAGCAAACCTTACAAATAAAACGGCTCTTGAATATGTAATCTTTAACTCAGCCTATATTGACATAAACAGGATGCCTATATCACTGTCCAAACATGAACTATTTTCCTTGAACTCCCCTTACTCTTATTCCCCTTATTATTGGTGCTGCTAGAACAGCTAGACTTTCTAGATGTTATTGCAGATGCTTTGTAGATAAATGCAGATTTCACCTTTCTCTACAGTTCGAGTTAAGCATGTTTCACCAGACACATACAGGCTATGGTTTGGATGTTTCCTAAATTTCTTCTCCAAAGTATTCCCTCCCCGCTTTTTTCCCACCTAGGTCAATCCTTTTCATCCCTTTTTTTGGTTGGGTTTTTTTTGGTACAGAGACCGTGGGGTTTTGGACTTGCATGCCATTGACTGTACACAGCCGCACTAAGTCTTTAATTGCATACTTTGTAACACTCCAGTACAAATTCCATCAATTTAACAGAATTTCCAACTTCTAGTTTACTGTTAACTGACACGACAGAGATGTTTAGCTCGCCCTTCTCACACTTCCTTCCCTACTGTCTCAGAAGAAATGCATGAACATCTATTCCTGCAGACATTCTTACATACATGGTCCAAAACCACCCATACATAGCTTTATCATCTCCTAAACAAATTTATTGGGTTTGAGTTCGAAACGTTAGTTGTACAACTGACTTCAGCATCACTCACATACTAAAGTGTATGTTCCAATGCTTTTCTGAAGGAATACTGTCAAAAATGCACTAACCTTAAGCCATTGAATAGCTGTTTAGATTTATCCAATAAGTAGCAAAAGTCTGTCACTGTTTTCCTCTCTGCTTGAGGAATATCATCTTCAGCTCCTCCTGATGACATGATTTCTTTTAGGGCAAACTCAGTCCTATGAAGAAGAAAATAGCCATATTACTCAAAAATTGAGGGCTACTATGAACTGATCCAGATTAGATGCATGTACGGTTCCATGGGGATGGCAACAAAGAGCATGCAATTCTCCCACAGGTAACTCTTCTCAAGACTCATTAAAAGTAACAGCTGAGAATCAAAGCATTAGACTAATTATTGCACAATGCACTAGTTAAAACAAAGCAAAATTAAAAATAAAAGTGGCACAAGAGTCATTAAATAAAATAACTTGGAGGAGTATCTTCACAAACACAAAACTGCCAACAAAAGGACTGTAACACAAACAGTACTTGGGTTTCATACTTGGACAAAGAAACCTCTAAATTTGCCTTTCTGCAGAGGTGTTTATCCTGCAGCCATATTTAGAGAGACTAGCCTCAGTTCCATTTACATTTCATTTTCTTCTGTAACTGCTGAAAACTGTAGCTCACTAGGTCCTAATGCTAAAATATAGCAATTTTAGACAGAATGCTAAAAAATACCCTGCTTCTTTACCGCTTCCTCATGACTGTTTAATTCCATGGCTTGCACTGCCCACAATTATACCTGCAGATCTATTTTTACTGTTCATAGGAGCAAAATGTCATATTGTGCAGTAATCAGCTGAACAAAAACCGAAGATATAATGTGGATAATACAAGTATTCAATAAGTAAGGGAATATGAAAGCCTATAAAGGCAGAGTGGCTTTTAAAAGCTTACTTAAACATACGTACATATAAAGTTATCCTTTAGATCATCCTAAGGCAAGCTACAGATTTATCGGCAGCAGCAACAAAACATGTTCTCTCTGAAAATGGCTGCCAGTTTAGCTCTTCTGTGCTCTCGAAGAATTTTAGTGGAAGATAAACACACCTCTAACTGGGCAAATGCAGAGCTTTTACTTTCAGCAACTTCTCTACCCTGGTAAGCACTTTTGTTAAGCAACAAGTTTCCATCTGTGCAGAAACTCTGTTTGAATGCTATTTGCACAAATAATTACCTATAAGTCCCAATTCAAGCCAGGCATTGGCAAAGGCTAATCCCTACAGTCACCGGGAAGTACCCAGAAGCATCTTTCATCAATGGTCACAAAAAACCTTCACAATAACCAAATACTTTCCTGAACAAACGCTGCATGCCTACCACAGAAGGAATTGGCAGTTCACACACACCCATCACCACCACCTTTTGGGGATAAATTAGTGAGCATCTCCTGCCAGCCAAGCAGTTTCATGATTTCCCCGTTTAGACAAGGTAGCAGCACACATTCACTTGTCTTTTACACACCCACGTGACAGTGCACTAGAGTATTAGTGCAAGGACATGGGGTGCACTGCACAAACTATTGTTGAAGCCTTCCAGGAAAAGGTAGGAAGTATCTATGTATTGTCAGGTAACTGCAGTATGGGTGCCAGACAGTGAAAGAGAGTTCAGAAGACACCACTCAGATGTCAAAAGCTGTTGGCGTGAGCCTAGCAAGCAGGACGTGAGTATTGTGAGGACCAGCCTGTGTCTGCAATCCCTAAGCATTTACACACAGCATGAAACAAACAACACTGAATACTTAAAAGCACCAATGTATGAAAAGCACCAATGTATGAAATCGAAGTGAACAGTGACAGCTAAAAAGCAGATGTCAGAGGTAGCCAGGAGGTGATTCAGGAATTTCGGGAAGAGGGACAATACCCCAGGTCCTGTGTGCTCCGCAGCAAGGGTGACCTAAATCCTGCGGCGAGGCCCTCTGATTCTGCAGCACTCCACTGTGGTAGACCAGGCACTCTAGAGCAGCTTCAGATACATTTTCAAAAATTGAAGAGCTTGCTTAAATTGCAAAGTATATCTCATACAGTCTGTATATAATTTTATTAATTTAATGGTAAAGCCAATTTTATTTTCTGCTACCCTCAAGTTATACTACCCACCTCCCCCAACCACTGCCAACATTGGCCAACAGAATCTGTGTTAGCCCTGGCCCAGGCAAGCAAAAACAACTGCAGTTCTCACGCTGAGGGAGTCCACTAGACCCACTGTGAAGACGGCCATTTATGCAATCAATAAAAGATATGCTAGAAAATCCATTGCCTGCCAACCTGAAAGGTATCAGAAAACAGGAAAAATACTTGTTGCAAAGAAAGGAGATAAAAAAATTCTTTCAGGTTATAGACAATTAAGGTGTATTTTGAAAGCCTACTCCAAGCCCAGCCAATTCTTAAATATTTAGCATAATACTAGTTTGCGGAAAGTGAGAAAACTGAGAGGGAAAAAAAGAAAAGAAAAAGAAAAGAAAAGAAAAAAGATATATTACCAAACTCAAAACAAAATATTGGAGAGTATTCTGTATGGTCAGCCTCCCAATACAGCTGTTGGCACATGGGTTTGGACCTACTACTGAAGCAAAGGGCAAAAGAACCTTTTCTGCTCATGGAAAGAAACTGCCAAAAGCAGAGAGACAACCTGTCTTCTTATCAGAGACTGCTGATGAAGGAACCTAGGAAACAAACCACATTTAAGCGCATTCTGACACTGCATAGAGACCTGAAAAATTAGCGTACCCTGGAGACGCTCCACCAGCACATTCAGTTTTTCCTTTATTCGCAGGTTCAGAAATGAAAAAAATGATTGTTGCAATCAAGCCACACAGATGGTATTAAGGCAACCAGTAGCCTGAGTTTAGGCTAAAATGTGGTATTATATAGCCAAGCTGAGGAGTAGGAGGCAGAGACTTGGATGAAGCAGCATGCAAGAGGAGCACACTTAAAAGAATAGTCAGGGATTTACTTTTTGAAAAAGAGGAAATGTAGTTAAGTCTCAGTCACTCGAACTTCTCTCCAGAAGAGAATCCCTACTGGTAAAACAGACCATTCCACATAGAAGACATAAAACTACAGTACCTGCAAGATTACATCATCACTGTACAACTGAGTAAGCTGAAATCTTAAAACACACATACACCAACATGTGTATACATACATCAAAGCTTCAGCTTTTATTGCTTTAGAGATCAAAACATAAATGTCTGATCAAGTTCCACTTCAGTGAAGTTGCCACAAGCACCAAAAGCAGAGACCTAAAGAAAAAAAAATCCAACCAAAACAAACCACAAAACTAAAAAAACCACAAAAAGTGAAGTAGCAGAAACACAGATATGAAAGGAAGGAATAACCCTGTGTCCTCTAAAATGAGTTCTTAAAAAAAAAATTCAGGTTCATTTGCAAGAAGGAACCTTGGGTTTTATGTATAGAGGACCTGCCTGCCTTACAACAATAGAAGACTTCTGATACAACTGTATGTCACGTGAACTTAGCAAAGACAATAAAAACTAGATTGTGTTGAAAAATTCAACAGTTCCAATGCATATTATTACCCCAACATCTGATATTATTTAAGCAGGTGACGACCATTGCAAACATGGAATGTGCTCAGTGTTCCATGGAAGATTATCGTTGTAAAGCACTATTACCTATCATGACCAAAACAGTGGTTTAAAACAAAGACGTGTACTTAGATCATTATGGTACTACACCTCAAACTTTGCATGTGTGTGATGGCAAAATTTTCCCAGAACTTCTGCTAAAACTTCTAAATTTATTCCCAATTTTAACTTCCATTACAACCAGTACTCAGCAATAGGATGTTGATACAAAAAGACTGAAATACAGCTAATAGTAGTAAACTAAAAAAACTGATAACAATAGTTGCTGCTGTGAAAACATCCTTACCATTCAGCACTCCAAATATGCCTTCGACCCAGTTCTAATCTGGATTGCCATATGTATTTCATATCACATAAAAGAAAGACTTCCATGTTAGATGTGGAATAAAACATTCAGTGCATACTTTCATCAGCATGCTTTGAATTACACATTTAATGCTTACGCTAGAACGACCTTTGAACAGAACTCTGAGTAACTCAAAAAACTCTGTCCTGGATCATGGTCTGAAAATTTTATCTACCAGCTTTTCAGGCATGCTTAGCCTTACTTCATTGTTTGCCAAACACTTTGATGGTATTCCTCTCACTCAACCTGAAGCACTTAAACAGTAAGACAGATGCAAAAATTAATCTCATTTTCTACTGATGCTTCTAGAGGGAGAGAGGTGACCATAAGACACTTGAACAGAATGAATGGAGAAGATTCTGGGTGCTTATGAAAAGCTACTCCATTAGTACATAATAAATTAAACGCAGAAGCCTCAATATGCCCTCTTTGTTTCTGGGTTATTTCTTAATAAAACAGCTAAATCACAGTTAAAAGTAGAATGAAATGAAACCTTAGTTACCCAGACAGTTATGAAACCATCTCTGTTCTTAATGACCTGAAGATGCAAGCACAATTGCCTCTGGGATAGAATAGATGCAACAGACATAACACCTCCAGGATGACAGAACAGGTATGCTCCAAATAATCCACTTTGGACAGCGACAATGCATGAGATGAAGTTCCACTCTCTTGCAGGATAATTAAAGGCATGTTCTGGCTCTGCCACATATTACACTCAGAAAACAGGAGCACTTCTAAACTATCCAGTGTATTTACACATGTACACAGTACTGTGGAAAGTCCTACTGAAAAATCTTTAAAGGTTACACTTTTAACTGTAAGCATGAGTCCTGCTCAGAATGGACTGGGTCCTTACTCACTACATGTCAAATGTATCTTTGTGATGATTATAAAATAACACCATACAGAAAATACATTATAAAATATTCAGACTGAATCACATCATGGGCAAACAGTTTTCCTTCTAGGAAAAAATAACCAGGAAAAGAAATAAGGGTTTCAACCAAGAAAGAAATAAAAGCAGCAAAGAATTAAGTGAGGTAGTAATAAGCATGACAGTTTCCTTCTGTGAGATATCTTTAGAAAAGCTGCCAGAACGTAATTCTTCCACAGAGCTCAAATTCAAAGAAGCATTTTCGTTACAGACATGTGACAGCCGCTGCTGCAATTTAAACCCTGGTTTCACTCAGCCACAGCACATGCCTGAATATGAAGGAAAGATGGGAAGATAGAAAGAAAAGGACAACAGGAGACGTTAAATTATAGGTGAAGCTGGCTCTTCCAGCTGACTGAGAAGGAAAATAAAATTAGCTCCCTCATGCACTGGTTTTGGCTTATTATGCTCCGGAGGGGGTGGTATTTGGTGCTGTACAAAGGAAGAACTACTATCACGAGCAGCTCAGGAAAGGAGGAGGTCTTCCCTGCACTAAAGACGGTGTTGTAATGCAGCAGCATTACAGAGAGGAGAAAGAATTATTATTAGAAACAGCAAGTGGGCACAGCAAAGGGAGGAATATAGCTACTGACATCGCCCTTTCCTTGGGGACTACTGAGCTGCAAATGAAAAATATAAATAAAATGCAACCAGCAGTACATCCACATGTGGACCTCTCCTCTTTGAAAGCAACCCCACACATCTGTGCTCCTCTTCTGCAGACAGTTCTCCCAGTTTTGACAGCCCAGCTATACCAGAAGTATTACCTACTTAATTTTTTGTTCTTGTGTTTGAAAATGCTTTTTGTTTTCTTTCATGCAAATGAAACTATTGAACTGTTTTGCATGACAATTTTTCTTCTGTTTTCTGAAGCAGCTCATGTTAAAAAATGATCTCCAGAGCCTGCAAAAGGTGATACTGAAACATTCGTTTAAAAGACTGTTAAAATAAGTCAGAAAATGGTGACTTCCAGCAGAACTTATTATTCTCTCAAAGATTCTGCCAACTCCTCAGGCCATACAAGGCAGAAAAATTGTGCTAGCCAAGCTCTGCACTTCGCCTGCCAGGTTCTTTCCAACACAGTCTCTCTGAATGTACAATTCCAGGTTTGCTTAGTACAATACATTAATAGATTTAGCAAATTCATCTCATTGCAGCACCCAGCACAGAAGAACTTACAGGCACCCCAGAAGATGGCAAGACTATGCAAAGCAGTTGGAATTGAAAGGCAGCAGGAGGAGGGGTATGGGAAACGGATGAAAGTTTCATGATGCTAGCCAGTATTTTTAAAGTTATGTGTCACTTACATCACACACGTTTCCACTTCCCTGTGGTTTGCCGTCTTTTGGCTAAGGTTTTCCAGGCTCAGCTGGAAGGGAAAAAAGAGTGCTGAAGTCAACAGTATGCACTTCCTACTGGTCCTATACTGGGACTCGGGCTTGCTAAGCGAGACACGCTTTGTGAACGGTGAAGGAATACTCTGGTTCAAGGAAATCAAGCTGACAATGAAAGTCAAGCATAGATATGTTAAATAACCGTATTACACACACACCTTGGCCAGACTTTATCACTTAGCCAGGATCACTATAATCTGCTGCCTGGTAGAAGAGGGTAGTCACAACATCACACCTGACACTTACAAGGAAGTAAAACCTTGCTCCACTGAATGGTTAGTGATACTGTAACTGCATGGCATACTGTACAGGCAGAAAGAAGTTAGGAGTGTATAAACACTGTTGAGTAAGGACAGGTAGAATTAGGAGCAGTTTCCTAGAGCTGCACAGCAGAGTTGGCTGGACATGGCACCTTGACTTCCACTTGTACAATCTGACCTTTTTTAACCCCACTGCTTCAGCTCAGTTGTGGAATCTTGAGTGTCTCCTGCCTTCCAACCAGACAGCCTCATCTCATGAGTACTTAGAGGATAAAAGCTGTGAGTACCTATTAGTGGTTTATCTACTTCACCTAAATGGTCAATTGAAAGAACAACTCTCTCCTCACTAGAGCATCAGCATTATACCTAAAACTATCATCTTACATGACTAGAGGCAAACAATCTCACTACAAAGACTGGTACCTTACCAAGGAAACTGGAGACCATACTACTGAACACAAGCAGTATGGAGTTCAGATACTTCACATATGTGATATACAACCTGTCTTTCATACTTCAAGAGAATTTAATCTTAAATTTTTAGACATTTGTATTTTAAACTATCACTTCCAGAAAAAAATGTATGATTTTGTAAGTATAAGCATGAGCACATATTTCAGAAGCAACTCTTCCAAAAATCAGAACACATCGCTTGTCGTGTCATTAACAGGTGACTTCACACACCTTACAAATACTTATCTCCATGGCATTGCAGCCTTCCAAAGATAAAGTTTGGATGTGAAACCTTCACACTATGCACAGGAACAAATTCATTACAATGCAGAGAACTGATCAATGTGACCCAGTGAAGCTTCTTGGCTAAAATTAGAATGAGAATCTGTATTTTATTGCAGGCTCCAGCTGTTTCGATCATTGAGTCTTCAGCCCTGTCCTTTAAATAACCCGTACATAACCTTCTGAACAGGACAGCAGATGCAAATCTAACAGGACAATCCAGGACGGTTAATGTTGGGGATGGGGACAGAAGGGAGAGGAAAAGCGTTCTCTGTTTTTGGAAGAAATGTTCCTGGTTGTTTTCACCCACCCACCTGAAGACAGCAAACTGCAAACCAAGCAGTGAACTAGGATGGGCTGACTGTATTGATTAACCTTTAGCCTGGGAATCAGAATTTTCTGTGACAAGATGTAATACAGAACAGTAAACTGCCATATCAACTACAAGTCCTAAACTCTCGCTGTTCTGGAGTTTCATTGCTTGCATCAAATACAATTGGCTTGGCGTTTACAGTTGAGGTTCTGATTAAAATTAAAATTCTGGAGTCGAGCAGGAAGTATGTGCTTAGACAACTGAACTAATGATAAGGGTAAGTGATAACTGCATCCCGAATCACAGTTTCACGGGCAGTTTTACCATCTTAATCAGGAACTCACAAAACAGAAATATAAACTCTGTTTTTCAAATGCTTCCCACGCCTTACTTAGAGATGCAAGTGGTAACCAAAAAGCAAAGCAAACACACTTTCCACATCTATCTTGTTGGTAGTTTCCCTAGACTAAGACATTATTAGAACTGCTCTCCACAGAAACCAGTGGTGCAAAACACATTCCAATCTATCAGGATTTTAAAGGTCTCAAACCTTGAGTCAAAGAGACCAGTTCTCACTCTTCATTCTGACACATCTCCCACAGCATCATTGCCAAAAGGAAACATGATATAAAGCCAGATGCCCAGTTGGTATGTATTTCTTACCTGCAAATTAATAACGTAACTATAACTAAGCTCTTGATCATTCATACCCAAAGTCTGGAACCATCATGTCTCAAATCTCGACCAAGAAACATCTGATCTTACCTTCATCAAGCAGGATATCTACCTTTGCTCTCTACTTGCCTCTCCTTCTACAGACTGGCATATTCGCCTCTCCCGTCTTCTTTCAAAGCTATACTGAATGTTTTGGGAAAACCATCTGTGCGTTTCCCTATAATCTGCTCAGAGTGCTAGTCCTGACAGAGCCTCAGACAACACAAAATTAATTAGAACCCAAATTCATTCCTCTCACCAGAATACCTAATTTTCCATGGAGAGCCACTGTCCTGAAGTTTCTACAACATCACTCCCTTCTACTCAAGCAACGCTGAAATAAATAAATAACATCCCCTTCATACACACAGGCACGCACTGAAAGCTTCAGACTGCTGGAGTCAGTACTTCAGAGGCAACAGCAAGGAGTAGTTATACATCTGACCATTTTTTTATGGGGAGGAAAAAAAAATGGATGTATTTATTATTGCAAGGTTTTTAGTAGAAGCTGGAACCAAATACAGACATTTCTCATCCCCGACCACTGTTCACCTCAGGGCATGTCTGCACTGCAGTGGCTGCAGCTCTTCCAGACCTACCAAGCTCCTTTCACAGGCGCTCGCTTAGACACTGCGGGAAGCATCTGCGCGCAGGCTGAGACTACACCGGGACCCCTGGCAGGGTGTGCAGTCCTGGAGGACAGCAACAGCCAGGTCTAGCTTAAAGAACAACTCAAGTGTTTCTGTACCAGCTATGCTCACTGCTGTATAAACACGCACACAGAATACACAATGAAAAGGACTTGGGCAGAGCCCAGGCTTTGGAGACTTTTTTTGTTTGAACACCACAATAAAAAGAAACTTAAAATATAACTTCAGTAAGAGAAGCAAGTAGCTATTTTATTTAGCCAATAACCCCGGTCAAATCGTGTTCTCTCTGCCTGGATGTTTGCTTATTTCAAAAGGGCACTAAGGAGAAATGCAGCCTGAACTAGAGGGTGAAAAACTTCTATTTTGTAAACAAATTGCAGTGCGGCTGACTGAAAATCACCTGCAAATGCAACTAGTTCTACTCCCGTTGGGAATTCGCCAAGGAAGTATTTTTCCTACTAAAATACACCATTATTACAGATAACTTGCAGAAGCTGTAATCTCTCTAATGATTAAGCAACAGGGAAGACATTTAAAAACATACAAACCCAACTGAGCCTGTGACACCAGCCCACACACTTGTGCACAAGCAGTCATCCTCTCTTTTACAGTGAGAGGAAGCCTGGTCCCACACCGACCTGCATGTGGCCCTGTTGATCTTTCCCTACCCATCACCATAACCCCAGCTCTCCCACACAGCAAAAAGAACTGCTTCAACTCTCCCAGGGCTCCACACATGCCGAGGGGCTGGCCAGATGCCTCCTACAAAGTATAACAACTCTATTCTGTCTGTCCTTCCCTTTCATAGATGCACTAAACACGTCACTCTCCTTCAACTTCGAGTTTTGTGAAGACTGCTTGCTATACAATCTTCAGGACCTTTCCCCTTACAGCAACACCAGTTACATCAGACAAGCGACTTAAAAGCTGCTTGGAGAAGAAAAAAAGAGGAAGCCTCAGTGTGCAATTGCATAAATTTTATTTCCTAAAAAGGGGAAAGAAGAGGGAAGGGGATATACAAGAAAACAAGATAAAAACACACATGCAATTCTCCAGATGCACACTGCTGTAGCAAGTGGAAGTCACAGACAGCAGGCACATGCAGTTATACAAGAATTTTATTTTTTTACTGCAAACTGAAAGTTTAATACTTTCACATAAACATGTAGTTAATTTCTCAGCATATCAGAATACCAGAAGATCTGCAAACACTGTCTCATATTAAGACCTCAGAGTTAACGTGAGCTGCCACCTCTGCAATACCTTGGACACCTCGACAGGAACAGTCTCAAGGCTTCTGCAGGGAAGCAGCCAACACCACCAATTCGACTCCGTTTCAAGTCAAATCAGTTTGAATATCCAGCACGCAGTGTCAATCCTACTATTTTAGCTTCAAATAAGTGCTTATTCTATAGAATCAGACTTTTCATTATTATTATTTTTTGCACATCTTCAAAAATCCTTTTATTGCTTAAAGCATACCTGTCTGTATCCAGAACTGCAGCTTTGGCACCTCTTCTTGCAGAACATCACGGATCTGCTCATTATCATACCACGGAAACAGAGCATTGTCCCTTCATGCCTTCTACACTGAGATCATCTAAGCCACACCTTTCCAGCAGACCCTCTACATTCACTATAGGCAGACTCACTTTAAATACAAGAGACACAATATCACCATGGGACACATGTGGCCTTTTTCAATTACCTTCATAAGACAAAACTTTTGCTTCTCTTCTTTATGTTTCTGCCACTGGCAATTTGTTCCACCTTTGTCCATTCTGTGCCCTCTGTGATCCCTCTTTCACCGCAGTTCGTGACCTTTTGTGTATAGGATGAACAAAGGGCAAAGGCTAAAAATGTCATCACAGTTGGGCCTCTGCTCTTCTTACCGACTTAACTAGTTTGCTACTAAAAATGAGCTGAAGCTCAAAGTCAGACCAAAGCAGAGTTTCTGGGTCGTCGCAGTCCAGGAATCCCCAGAAGATGGTTCAGAAGCAACATGGGAGAGGATGCAAGTGTTTCATCCAAATTCAAATCATGAATCTGTAGTGGTGCCTGCACACCACCTACATGGTACTTAGTAGTCATTTGCATTGTATGAAAGAGCAATAGAAAAAAGAACATCAGACTAGCCTACTCTTGGCAGGGGTGGGAGGGGAAGAAGGAAGATAGAAAAACACTATCAGCTGTGGCAGGCTGATCTGTGTGTATTTACATTTCACAAGCTAAACTATTTAGTGGTTTATTTACACACAATGTTCTTGGAGCAGCTAAAATGCCAGTTGTGTTTTATGTTGATTTTGTGGCAAAGCACACAAGCCACAAAAATCATAGGAGGAGTCTGCAAATGAGATATGAACCTCATACATCTGGAAAAGCATGCAAGCCACTGAGAGAAGGGAGATAGATTTTGGAAGCACAGGCACAACACGGATTGAAATCCACTAGTTATGACAAGCCACCAAAATACAACCCAGGGACTCAAAAGCAACAATCAAGTAACAACACAACAGCTCACACTGCAGGGATCGTACATCCCAGTATACCTCTCATAGCCAAGCCAACCTACAGCAAGGCATACCGGGGCCTCAGGTCTCTCTGGGCTGCCCCTCCATGTTAGAGCGAGGAGGGAATTACAGTCAGCTCCATTTTATGCACATTTGATGGCAAGACGCCAACACAACTGTTGACTGAGCCAAATCTGGGCCCCCTTGAACTAAGCCATCACCTAAAGCAGGGCGGAAAAGCACATGCCTCTCACATCTTGAGCAGCCAAGTTCCTGAAAAGCATCTGAGTTACAAGATGGATTTTTTTTCTTTCTTTCTTTCCTCAGAAAACAACTGATGTTTTAACTCTTTGATGTACACTCATTAATTCAAAACTGAATGGTTGCTAGACAACATAGCTTGATGCTTATGTGACAGAGAGACTTCTTTCTAGAAAATCAAATTATTTACTAGATGGCCCAAATGGCAGTTCAGGCCAGCGGCCAATCTGAAGGGCAGTTATCACACTCTGCATCTTGTCAGCATTCTCAGCCAAGGTGTCAATGGCTGCTTTCCAACAGGAACCTTACTCTGACAAAAGAGTGAAGTGCAAGCTAGAGAAAGATTTTTAATCTGCTCAGTTCACTTCTTCCCTCCAAACTGGCATTTGGTGGTAAGCTGCCAGCAAGCTTGGGAACTGCACAGAGTGTCATCACTCTGGGAATTCACCCTCCTGAGCAGGAATTACTCCTGGACCATTCCTCTGCCACACAGCAGAGAAATCCCTCTGCTGACTTCTCCTTTAATTATATTTTAAAAACTCCGCTTCTAGCCTGTGTTCCATTATAATAATAGCAATAATTAAAAATACTTCAAACGACGAGTCCTCTAAACCTGCTGTTCCATCCAGGCTTTTTGGCATCACACACTTCCTTTCTTGACTGACATCCTCAGGGAACCAGACTGATGGTTATTCTATCCTATTCCTGTTGCAGGACTGTACTGCGTTCTTTCAGCACATGTAAACTGCTAGGTAATATTTGTGTTGGCAACTAACTTACATACTTTATAGAAAGACCTCTATTTGACCCTCCATGCAGCTCCCACACACAATTTGGTCCATTCCTTTAAACCATTTCCTTCTGCTAGAGCACATACCCCGTTCCATACCTCTGTTTCTAGACTTTTTAAAAACTACATATTCAGGACAGAGCTTATGTGCTTAAAGACAACAACCTGGCTACAAAAGCCAAGGCTGCAGAACGTTCTTATGCAAGAATACCAAAGAAAATTATCATAGAACTTTGCGTGTACAGGTCCTGTTTTTTTACAGAAGTTGCTCCAACTGAACATTTCTATGAAAAAAAAAACACCTACGAAAAGTTCTGCAAAAAAAGACATCAACACACAGATTTCCATGATAAGACTCTGATAGCTGTATCATGCACTGAGGGGGTGGCGAGGGGGAGTTGGTGGTTTTTTGTTGTTTTGGGTTTTTTTTTTTTAAATACTGTTAAATTTCAGCTATTTAGGCAGTAATATCACCTCAGAATAGACTTTCACACCATAACTCTTCCTTCCTTGCCCAAAGCACACCATGCAGAATAAAAGATAAGCCAACTAACGTGTCCAGATGATCAAATGAATACTCATTACCCATTCACACCACATCAGTTTATCAACAACTCTATTTAAAGCCCACAGAGCTAAACCAGAATAAAATTGATTAAAAAAAGAGGCAAAATCTGACCGGCACACACCAGGGCAAGCGCAGCTGCAGTGTGAGCAAAGGACTGTGCAGTCACATCATGTGACAGGCGTGGCGCTGGCAGCAGAGGAGGGAGAGCTACAGCCCCCGTCCTCCCACCTGTGTAAATCTATGCCTTCAGTGCAACGTTATGGACAACACAATTTCAGTGCAGAACTGACTCGGGTTATAAGCTTCTCAATGTTTTGAATTGTTATTCTCCATTTTTACTTCCCTCCACCAAATAAAATAGTAACACAGAAATGGCTAACAATACAGGCAAGCTATGCATTCCTTCCACCACTAAGCACTTTCCGCATTCGATCACTTGTAGATCTAGTTTCTCAACTGAGCATGGTGAACATAGAACATGGTGCTGCTGTCTGTATCATTCTTACACGCAGAGCTTAGCTCAGCTAGTCATCCTGATGATAAAATCTTCCAGTGTTTGTAAGGGACGTGGATTGCCAATTGAATTTTGGGCTGTATTGTACCTATATTTCAAGATAAAACAATGATTGCAATCTCCTTTGTAGCACAGCAAAATATTTATTCTCTCCATATAGTTTCTATGAATGTTTTTTATACTTTCTGGAGCAAAGAATCTGGCCATCACATTTGTGTATTATTCTGGCTGCCCAGAATGATTGGAGAATTATGCTCTTTGCTTCTAATTAAGTGACTCATTATTTCTTTCATGTAACAAACTGTGATCGTTTATCGAAACATCTTTGGAGAGACTGACTTATCTGATTTGAAAACATAGCATCTTTTTCTACTAACATGACCTGCAGTCAGGTGTCATGCCTCTTAATTGCTTCCTCAACAGTCTGAGCAAGGGAAGTTACAACTGTTATGCAACAGGGTTCACACAAGGTAAGAAGATGCACCAGGCAGTAACCACATCTGCAAACTTCCACAGCAAGACCCATACCAGGATGATCTTCTACACTTTCCAAAGGCTGCTATTAACACCACAGCTTTGCTGCTCTCAGGAATGGTGTGAGAGCATACACATGCTGGGAGACTCACTTATACTAGCATTTTAGTCATCCTATGGTCCATCAGTGCTGCTCTACATTAGCTTAGACAAAACACTGAGAATTATGGATTGCGTTTGGATAGCTTTCGCAAAATCCAGCAATTTTTCATATTAAGGGATCCATTTTGCAGGTTGGAGGACTAGAACGGCTTAGCCTAGAGACAGCCTAAGCACAGAAGTTTGGAGCCTGGCTGTTGAATTACAGAAGTACAACTCAAACTTGACAAAAGCAGGTCCCATTCCATAGTGAGAGATTAGACCCAGACTCTGAAAACCTGCAGCTTTGATTCTGAATGTTTTAACTGGGGCAGCCTTTGGTTATTGACATTTTTATACCCAGTAACAGGCAAGAAACCTCGGGGGGATGACTATGTAACAATCATCCAGCTTCAATCCCCAAGGGCATTTCACATCACCTATTGTCCAAAGCATTTCTCAGAGGAAACAGGAATTTGGCAAGAGGGAGCTGCCAAGATAGAAGTTTCAAATCAGGACAAGTCCATGATGATTCTGTCAAACCCGCAATTTGAATATCCAGCACTGCACGAACAGCTCTTGTAAAATCCAGCAATATTTCATGCAAAAGGATTCATTTGCTGATGCGGAAAAGCAGCTACCTGTCAGAGGTGTGCAGGACACCGACGGCCTGCCCAGCGGGGGCAGGCAGGGTGGCGAGAGGGGATATAACGTGACGAATGGAGAAGTTAATGAAGAGGGGGCCGTCTCCGCAATTATTGCGGTTACGTTGCGAATCCAGGCCTAAGCAGAAGACGTGTCACATCGTGTCTCCTCTTCTCCGTTAGCAGCTAAGACGGCGGCGAGCGTGGCTCCGCACGCCCGGGCCTCGGCACCCCCGCCCCGCTGCCCCCCACCACGGCGCGGGGCCCCGGCCCCCGGCGCGGCTGCGGCCACCGCCGGGAGAAGCCCGCCGCCGGGGGATGCTCCGCGCCGCCCCGGCCGCCCCCGCCCGCACCTGCCACGCCGCTCGCCGCCGCCTTACCTGGGCTTGCGCTTGCGGCACGGCTTCTCCGCTGGGCCGGGAGCTCTGCGGGGGCGAGACAGCGGTGAGGGGCGCGCCGCCGCCGGGCCTGCCCCGAGCCGCCCGCAGCCGCCGCCGCCGCTCCCGCCCGCCCGCCCGCCCGCGCCGCCGCCCCGCCCGCGCCCCGCACCCGCCCGCGCCGCCGCTCCGCCCCCCGCACCTGGAGGCCAGGCCGGTGCGGGGCAGGCGCTGCCGGGCGGCCCCTCTCACCATCCGCGCCGCCTCCGCCAACTCCCGGGCAAAGCCGCCAGCGCCGCCGCGGCGAAGGCTCCGGCTGCGCGGAGCGCGGCTGCCGCCTCGCGCTAGTCTGGGCCGGCCTTACCCCGCCCCCTCCCGCTCCTATTGGGGGAGCGCCTACACTGACGGCGAGGCGGCCTTCTGATTGGCGGCGCGGACCGTCAGTCGGGAGCCCCCCGCCCTCCCGCGCGGGGCCGGTGAGGCACGGCGCGGCTGCCTGGATACGGCTGGAGGCGGCGTGCTGCGGCGCCACCGTGCGGAGGCCTGTCCCGCCGTGCAGGGCCCGGCCCGCCCGCCTGCCCCCTCCCTCCCGCCGGCCCTCCGGCCACCTGGGCGCACGGCCCTGCCCCGCTCCGCGGCCGCTGCCACCCCGCCCGCCGTCACGTTCCCACCGCTGCCAGGGTAAGAGTGCCGCACCTCGGCCAGGGCGAGAACACCGGCTCCGCTCTGACAGGGCTTGTGGCGGCTGGAAGAGCGCGGAGCGGCGCGCAGCAGCACCAGCCGCCGCCTCCCGAGGGGCCGCAGCCCCAGTGCCCCGGGGCCGGCGGCGCTGCCTCGCCACCTCCCACCGCCTCCCGCCTTCCCTGTCAGCACCCGCGGCCGCTACCACGGCGCTGCCCACGGGGGGCGCCGCAGCGCACAGGCCTCTCCCCCCGCCCGGCCGTGGATTGGTAGGCTCCGGCCGGCAGCGCCTCCGCCCCCCGCCCTGCCCGGCTTCCGGCCCTTCCGGCCCGCGCCGCGCCGCCGCCGCCATCATGGTGAGCGGCTCTGCGCCCGCCCCGCTGCGATCCGGCGGCATCCGCGGGGCCACCGGGCCGCCGGCCCTGGCACCAAGACGCTGGCCCTGGCACTAGGCCCGCCGCGCCGCTGGCGCGTGCCGTCGACCTGGCGCCGCCGTCGAGGCGCCGTGGGGGGGATGCGGGCGGCGGGAGGCCCGGGGAAGGCCGCTGCCGGGCGGGGGGGTGCGGGGCCGGGAGTGGGCCTGACGAGGTGTCCGCCGCCTGCAGGCCAAGATCAAGGCCCGAGACCTGCGGGGGAAGAAGAAGGAGGAGCTGCTGAAGCAGCTGGACGATCTGAAGGTGGAGCTGTCGCAGCTTCGCGTGGCCAAGGTGACCGGTGGGGCCGCCTCCAAGCTCTCCAAGATGTAAGTGGGGCCCAGCCCGGCGGCGAGGCTGGGCCCGAGGGGGGGACGGGGGCGGCGGAGGAGCCTGCCCGGGCCTGAGCCCCGCACCGGGCGGGGGTGCTCGGTCCTGCGGGGGGGCCGCGGCGCGCTGCCTCTCAGTGGTTGTCTCGCACTAGAAAAAAGTTAAAACCGATACGGAAGAGGAATAACTTTGTATGCGTGGGGATGGGTGGTGTATCTCCGCTCAGAGATGTGAAGCTGGATGCGGCGGGAGCCGTCAGTGTTTTGCTGCAGCGTGGTGCGGTGTCAGTTACTGGGCTGTAGCATGTACGCGCCATGTGTACACTGGGTGGTAAATCCAGGAGGCTCGTCTTTCCGTGTGTTCTTGTTGTTTCTGCAGACGTGTGGTTCGTAAATCCATTGCCAGAGTCTTAACTGTTATCAATCAGACCCAGAAGGAGAACTTGAGGAAGTTTTACAAGGTAAGTGCAAACATCTTGCATAGTGGTCTTTTTTTCTCTTTAGTTCCTTCCTACAAACTATGTATTTGAAAAATGTTGTAGGTTGTTTCTTAAAAGCTTAGAACACAAGAAGAAAGCTCTTATTTATATTCAGTTTTAAAGTTTTCTAGTTGTGGTTCCTTTTTAAATGTTACTGCAAGACTACCCTGAATTCTGTAAGCTCAGTGTGAATCTGCTTTTGCCAGGAGAGCCTTGTGCTGCGCTGCATTGCTTCTCTGAAGATGCAGTTTCCAGAACTGCCAATACTCCTAAATTTTAATCATGTTGGAAGTGACCAAAGAAGTCTTTATCTCAATAAGTTTCTGTAATTTTTAGAGTATTACTTCTTGGGGGTTGAATTGCATAAATAGGGGGGAAAAGAGCTTTTCAGAAGGTATTGGATAACTGGGACTCTTAATCTTAAGTATGACTTAAACTTGAGTCAAAGCTACTACAACTGGTACAAAAGTTAGAAGCAACTCCATGTTTCCTAGTGGAGAGTTCTCTTAAACTTCTAGGCTGTAACAATAGTCCCAATAAAAAGAAGCTGAAAACGCTGCTGGTGATGTTCTTACAGGCAGTTGCTCTCTATGAGCTCGTGCACCTAAGGGGTATGTTGCAGTCTCTCCAACTCAACTGTTGTGTATTTTTGCAAACAGGGCAAAAAGTATAAGCCTCTTGATCTGCGGCCGAAGAAGACTCGTGCCATGCGACGCAGATTAAATAAGCATGAAGAAAATCTGAAGACCAAAAAACAGCAGCGAAAAGAACGTTTGTACCCTATGCGAAAATATGCCATCAAGGCATAAAACTGCAATATGCCGAAAATTCTTAATTATATTGGCTGAGTATGTCTCATTAAATAGAATTTTGTTTGGAAGCTGTCACTGTTGGGTTGTTTTTTAGCGGTGGGATAAAGAAGTCATCAACTTTATGAGGAGAAATCAGGATTCACAAAGTTTATTTGAACTTCTGTTGCTAATGAAAATACTAAACTTGCAGTTTAAGATTGGTTTCCTTTTTGAAGAACAGGCAAATGAGTACAGATCCGTGGAGCTGGTTCAGCTTAACATGTGAAAAGTGTTTTAACTTGAGATTGATTTAAAATGGAAAACTGTACACATATGTGTACAGTGAGTTGGTGTTCATCACTTCAGTAGTTTTAAGAGTGAATTTTAAAGTTCTTGTCTAGTTGCAAGTGTTTAAATGTTACAGAGATGAACTAATTTGCCAAGGTGTTTTAGCAGACTTTATTGAAACTGAAGAGTTCCATCAGCACTTGTTTGGGATCTCTGCACAGGTAGTAGCACCAAAGAGTCCCCAGCCATCCCAGGTCTGGGCAGATGCCGTAGGCAGTGGTTTGCCTGGTCCTGCCAGCGGACCGCTGCAGGCAGGTGCCGCACAGGTGGCTGGTCACTAGCCTGACCACCGCTGCCCGGAGCTGCAGTGAGATGGGCAGAGGGGCTGCTGCAGCCTCCTTCCAAGGAAGCTACTTCGGTTTCGGTCAGGAAGCTGGATTCGGGCATTGTCCTCCAGGTTTGTTTCTGCTTGCAGCTGATTTAATGTTGGCAAACAGCTGGAAGTAAGAGGGTGCTCAGGGTGAGTGCGAAGGCTCCACCCAGCATCACCTGTCAGCAGAGGTGCATTTCAGATGGAGGCTGTTTGGTCAGTCCATGCCTGGCTGCGCAGGGGCTGGCTGCAGGCTGGTGCTCCCTCACCCTGGGAGTTGGAGTGTAAAGAGGAGTTGTTTGTAGTGGTGTGCAAGCATTTCTTTTGGAGGGCAGTCCGGCCAGGCTGTTGTTTGCATACAGCATGACATGCAGAAGAGAGGAAGCTCAGTTCCAGTTGGAGCGGTAGGAAAACATAAGGGCTGTGGTAGTTTCAGACCAGGTGTTGGTTTTGTGTGCATGTCAAGACTGATAGAGGTCAGGTAATCAGGAAACTGGACTTGAGGAAAGCTGAGCTAGAAGGGTCACCTGTAAAGTTTCAATGCACTCCCTTATCTCATGGTTCCACACGTTTCACCTGTGAGGCACAGAACTAGTTAAACATTTCGACTTTCTGCCACCCCATGGAGTTCTTTGGAACTCTGGCCTTTTTTGGTACTGCTGTAAGGAAGAGTTATGCAGTGCTGCTTGAGCATTAGTGATGCACTCATGGTTTGTGTTAGCATAGCTAATACATTCTAACATGAAAAATTCTATACCCATTAGGGAGTCCTTAGATTGGATCCAGATTCCCTTTAGGAAAAAGATCTTAATTCTGCTTGCTGAATTTAGATCTGAAGGCTTTCTAAGCCTCGAACAAGTTTTAGCCAGAGAGAGGTCTAATTATGTGTGGTAAAATGAATTTCCCATGTACTGAGCTGTTATGAGGGATAGCTTTACAATGATGCTAATGCTGGCTGTGTGATAGCTTTGTTAGGAGCTTCGTGTGGACCTGAACACGATAAAGTTTGGCAGTGAAGGAGCCCCAGCTCTGGGCACAGGCCCTGCATGAGTCCTGCTGGAGCTGTGCCGTAAGATGGAGCGTTACGTGTGGGAACTGGCTTTGGCTCATGTTGCCATGAGGGCAGGCAGCGTTACGAAATGCTGTGCATTGCTGCTTCCAAGTATCCTGCAGTGGCCTGCAGCACACTGTTTTTCCAGAAGCATGTGCTTTTCACGCAGCACCTGTGGCCCTCTGCAAGCACTGCCCCACTGCAAGGATCCCAGATCCGCATGCTCCTGTCCCAGCAGCCTGATACTTGACAAAGGCGGAGGAGGGGCTGGTCCCCTGTGCCAGGAATCGGGCTGGCTGCCTCTGGTCATGCCCAGCTGTATTTGTGCTTCTCTTGTACAGAGGCGTTGTGTGCCCGTGCTCTTCCATCAGCCCATCCGAGGAGAGCCTGGTGGCTCTTAACCCTATTCCTGATGCGGAAAAGCAAACACAGGTAACGCTGCCCTAATGGCCTTCTGGAGTCTGCTCCTGGATGGTGCAAGCTGTGGGGTGGCTTGGAAATGGAGGTGGGAAGAAGGTGGTTATTGCTGCAGAGCCTCTGGTGACAACATCGGGGTGTGCCTCAGGTGAAACGGCTGTCACCTTCCATCCCCAGCCATGAGCAGCAGCTGCCTGGAGAGGGTCATCTGTCTGAAAGGTCTGGTTGTGATACAGCTCGCTGATGTGCCCTTTACTAATCATGTAACAAGGGGTCGGGGAAACACGGAAAAATAAACCCTAATTACCAGGCGCTGAACATCCAAGGAGAATTTGTGGCTTTAGATAGCGGCATCATGCCCAGAGAACACAACATGTGCCTGAACTGTGGGGACAAAACGAGTAGCAGCTTGGGAGCTGGTACCTCCGAACATCCTGAAGTCGCGAGCTGCGGGGCGTTGGTGTTATTTGCGTGTCTGCACTTGTACAGGTGATTGAGGTGGGACTGTTCCTCTGGAGGTCTCCGGTGCAGCTGCCTGCTCACTTCAAGGCCACCTTTGAAGGCAAATGGGTTTGTACAACTTCTCAAGTATCTAATGGGGGTTTCAGTTACAATCTGCTGTACTTCCAGAGCTGTTCTACACACCTTTGTGAATGGAGTGTGCTCAGCTCGGTGTCGCCTTGCCCGCCTGGCTGCGTGGCGCTGGGGCGCAGGGCTTGCTGAGGGCACGCTTTGCCTCTGGCTCCCGTGCAGGGGGCAGCTGTGCAAAGTGTGGGGCTGCTGCCCCGGGGGAGGGGGCTGTGGCACAGCACCCCACTGTTGGGAGTGGGAGCGGGTGACCTGCCAGAAGCTGGGCTGGGAAGCCGGGGCTGCCAAGAAGTCATCCATGCACTGAAGCGGGGTCGGTACGGGGTGGGGGAGCAGCTCAAGCTTTGATTAGTGCACAACCCGCAGCAGCTACTTGAGGAGGTAGATGGGTTTCTGGCACTGCACTAAATCCCCGCCTCAGAGACCTTCAGGGGGACCATGCGGCATCACCCCCTGCCGCTGCGGGCAGCGTGGGCTGCGTCCCCCTTGAGCACGGTGCTGATGGGGTGCTGGGAGCCCTCTCCTGCACTGACCCTGTGCAGCTGCTGACACTGGCCCCGGGTTTAGCACTGGTGTTTGCAGAGCATCAGGGCCTCTAAGGCTCAAATTGTTTATTTTTCCTTGTAACTGAAGCTGTTCCTCGGCATCTGAGTAGACTTCCTGGGGAAAGCTGTTCTTCAGCAAATAAATAATTTCCAGGGTGGGGATGAGGAAGGAGGAGCAGCGGCTGGCTGGCTGCAAGGCACAGCCCAGGGCTGATGCCACTGCGAAGGCAGCGCTGGCTGCACGCCCTGGAAAGCGTTCAGCGGCACCAGATGTCTCTCCCCTGCACAGCAGGCAGTGGCCGAGTGCGGATGGTGTCTCTGGGAGCTGCCAGGACCTGATCCTGCGGCGCGGGCAGGGGAGAACTGCAGAGAGGGCAGAGGCAGATGAGAGTCCTGCAAGGTCTGGGTGGGAAAGCCCAGGTTCCGCGCGCCTCGGCCACTGTTTGCTGCAATGGACACGGACTGCAGCTCTTCTAACGCTCCTGGCACTGCTGCCACCTCCCTCCTCTGGGGACGGCTCCTTTGCTCTTGGGTGCTAGTGCTGACCCCGGATTCTGCCTGCAGCGGGGCATGCAGGGAGCAGCACGTGGTGGGGCGTGCAAGGCGCTGGGCAGGGCAGGGTGAGCAGGGAGCTTGGGAGCGACCACCCTGGGCATGTGCAGGTGTCCTCGGCCGCTCTGTGCCACCCGCTCCTCTCAGCGTGCTGGGGAGCGGCAGCCCCACGTGGCTGCGGGCGAGCAGTGTGCCCAGCACATCTGGCTGCTGAGCGCTGCGTTGTGAGCCCTGGGCCAGCGGGGAAACGCCACGTCCCAGCAGCCCAGGTCTGCCGGGGCAGCTGCCCGCTCCCTGCCCTGAATGCCCGTTTTGGTGGCCAGGCTGGGGAGAACTTGTCCCCGTGCTGCCCCGGTCCTGCCGCTCCCATGAATACAGGCGGTATCCAGACCAGGCTCCCACCGTGTGAGGGGCTCCCGCACAAAGGTGGCCCTTGGGCTCCCAGGAGACTGGGGGGGGGGCACCGTGTGCCGGGGCTCCTGGCTCCCTGCCAGCCTGGCTGTGCACCCAGGGGTGATGGAGGAAGCCCCCTGTGTGGGCGTGAGCAGCACCTGGCCGTGAGAGCAGCCCCCAGGCAGACCCCCTTCCCCCCGCGCTGTGCCATGGGTGCTGCTGGGGAAGGGGTGTTGCCAGGGTGCCCCCCCACCCCCAGGGGCTGCTGTGGTGTGCCAGGGGGCTGGGGTAGCTTGGGGCTGGTGATGGCAGCAAGCCTGGGAGCAGATCTCTGTTTCCACCGGTGGTGAGTCAGCGGCAGCGCTGCCAAGGCCCGCAGCTCCCCTCCCTTCCCTCCGGCCGCTGCCACCTCCTGCTGCCTGGCCCTTTCCCGCTGCCGCTCAGGGTCAGCAGCCCCTGCACCCGCGGTGCCCTGCGGCTCTCCAGAGACTGCCCACGGCCCCAGCAGTGTCCCACCAGACAGGTGCCAGCAAGGGCGGCCAACAGGCTGGGGGCACAGCATGGTGGCCGTGGTGCTGGCACTGACCCGCTGCTGGGGGACTGCCGGGCTCTGCCGAGAGGCTGCCAACACGGCTGGGCACCGCGTCCCCGGCACAGCTCCCTGCCGAGCCCTGCGTCCCACAGCCTGGCCGTGCTGGGACAGATCTAGGCGGAGCGGAGCCGTGTTGCCCCCAGCCCCAGGAGGCAGCCCTTGGCCGGCCGGGCCGGGGCAAGGCAGCGCTGCCAGGCATGAGGCCATGCTCCCTGTCACCCAGCAGTGACACAGCCGCGGCCCCAGTAAATCTTTTGCTGGCCCTGGGGACAATCAGCTCTATCTTGGGTGCAGAGCGGGTGAGTGCCCTTTATGGCCCAGAGCAGGGGGGGAGGTGGAGGCAGATGGGTGCTGCCCCTGCACCCAGTGCTCTGCCCCTGCCACCTTCCTCCTCCCCTGCAGCAGCTCCATGGTGGGAGCAGTGGATCTGTGCTGGGAGCAGTGTGTCCATGCTGGGCTGTGCCCACTGTGCCTGCCCCAGCCCGGAGAGGGGGACATGGGGGAAAGGATGCAGAGGCTCCCTGGTCTTGCAGGTGGGTTCATGCCTTGGTTTCCCCACTGCACCATTTCTGGCAGCCCCTCGCAGCCCTGGGGTGTTGCAAAGGTGCATGCAGAGCTGGCAGCGCCTGCTGCTCGCCTGACCAGCGTTGTTTGGGTTGGTCAGTGCTCGCATCCTGAACCCCTGCTGCACTTCCAGCCACAGCTTCGTCACGGTTACAAGAGAAACAGCTCCCTGCTATGAGCACAGCCTGGCCAAGGGGAAGCACTCGAGCAGGTTTGGTGCTGGGCACCCCCACACTTCCCAGGGGAAACCTCACCCACCGTGTCCTCCCCAGCTCCCTGCTGGCCCTGGGTGCAATGAGCCGGTGGGTCTCAGCAGGGACGTACCCATCCTGCACCGCCCTGCAAGCCATGGCTTGGGGATGCAGAGAGCAGGGATGTCCTGGCAGAGTGATGCCAGCACCATCCTGCCACACTGCCACTGTGCCGGGGAGCCAAGGCATGTCCCTGGGGAGCGGGAGGGAGAGGCACAGCAGCAAATGCCTCCCCTCCCCGTGTTGATGTGCTGCCAGGGCAGCAGGGACCATGTGGCAGGAAGGGTCAGGGAGGGCAATAAAAATAGATCCCTGTGACGCTCAGTGCTGCCGGCTCCAGCTTTGAAGCATGTTCATGATGTGGGCACAGCCCCAGGACTTGCTTCCACCTGCTGCTGGACACACATCGCCTCGTTTCCTGGGTCAGTGGCCCCGGACGGAGATAAGAATGGAGGGAAGGGCCCAATTACCCTGCCAGATTCTCCGAGCACAGCTGCTCCTGGCCCTGCAGCCCCCAGGCAGGCGGCTCTCAGCTCTCTGTGGCCAGGGAAGGGCTGCGTGGCCATGGGCCAGCTGTTGGATTGTCTCATGTCCTGGGGCTGGGGTGGGCAGGGCCCTCCTGTGGCAGCAAACTGCAGTCAGGGTGGTTCAGCTGCACCAGCTGAGGCTCCCGGCACCCAGCATGGGATGAGGACCGATGATTTTGGTGCATCTTTGGCAGGTGCCAACAGCTTGCGGCCAAGGACAGGCTCCAGACGGAATGTCACCTGGAGCAGGGCTGGTGCCATGTCCTACCCTCCATGCATCCTGCCTGCCTGCAGGCTGGCCACCCCCCGGGCTCACCAGTGGCACCAAGCTGGCTCTGCACTGTGCTGGCACCATGCCACGGTGCTGGTGGGGCCCGGGCTCACCAGTGGCACCAAGCTGGCTCTGCGCTGTGCTGGCACCATGCCATGGTGCTGGTGGGGCCGGCTCAGCGGCAGGACGAGTGGGACAGCCAGCCCGGTCAGTGGGGCCAGGGCTGAGGCAAAACCACCACAACCCAACCAGCCCCAGCCAGTAACCGAGGAGGTAGGGGGGATGGAGGCTTCAGTGCCCGGCTTCCCCCGGGGCCGCCGTGCTGCAGGAGGGGGTTTGGAGGGAGGGCTGTGGTGCCAGCAGCACCTGCCTGCATGGCCTCGGCTGCTCTTCCCCGGGCACTGCATTGCCGTCACGGGGCCCTCGGGCACAGCAGCCCCTCAGCATCCCTGTCTCAAGCTTCATTTGCTGCTTGCTGCTGAACTGAGAGATTTTAATCTTTTAATCACGTTATGAGCTGAGGTGGTGCTGGCCACGCACAGGAGGAATGTCTGGAAGTCAGCAGCGCCCAGCGCGGCAGGAACCCATCCTACCCCCATCCACAGGTCCTCATCATGTCCTGATCGGAGACCCCCATCTTCAGCCTCCCTCATCCTGCCTGGGACCGGGACCAGAGGCCAGAGAGCAGGACCAGGCATCAAGGGACCATGGACCAGGACCACAGCCGGGGAGCAGGGTTGGGACCTGCACAAGGACCAGCTAGCGAAGGGATGCTGAGGCTGAGGGCCACGGGCATGGACTGGTCGCACATGGGCTGGTCGGGGCCAGGCAGGGAGAGCTGGAGCAGGCGCTCACAGACTTTTCCATGGACCCGACCCCGGGTGTGATTCCCTGACACATAATAGCAGAGAAAGGGGATCAGGGTGACTTTGAATTGAGAGAAAGGCATGGAGCAGTGGGGGGTCCGGGAAGCCCAAGGACCCAACACAATAACCCCACTGGGAAACAAAAGCCCCTTTGTTTTTGTTCGCTGCTGGTGTTTTGTCAGTGGGGAGCCAGAGGAGGCTTCGCTGGTGCTGGGCACGTAGGGCAGAGCCCCACACGCTGGGGGCTGCTCGCACAGTGCCGGTGCCGTGGCTTGTACGGTGCTGGTGCCTTTACAGCCTGTGCTGCTGCTGCATGGCCTTGCGCTGCCAAGAAACCCTCGTGAGGCTGCACACTGCTGCCAGCTCGCCACTCTGCAGCACCCCACATCACCCTGCGTTGCCCCACATCACCCCACATTGTCCTGCATCATCGCACATTGCCCCCATCGCCCTGTGTTGCTCCCTCCCCAGGCACCCCCAGGCTGTGGTGCGAGGGGCTGCGGAGCCTGGCCAAACTGCAGGTTTCGGGGCCAAGGCCAGGCAGCTGTCGGGGGGGGGGGGGGGGGGGGGGGGGGGAGAAAGTATTTCATGCAATGCCTGTCATGTGGGCATAATTAGAGCTTCTCGTTATCACGGTGTTAGTGGCAGCAAGGAGCATGCTCTCAGAGGGGCGTCTTTGCAGGAGGCCCCATGGCTGCAATTAGGTGACGCTGCCCTCCAGCCACGCGGGTTTAATTACTCCCTTCCCGGTGTTTTCATCCCGAGGGGAGCGGAGGGGCGTCCCACAGCCCAGCCCGGCACAGCGAGATGGCAAAGAGCCACGCAGCCCCTGCCGAAGAACAACAAAGCCCTGGAATTAGAGATGCGCTGGGAGTTTACTTTACCGCAAAAAAATGTCAGAAATCCATATTGTTTGGACAGGGATTTGCTGGGGATCGCTAGATAAAAGCCTGGCAGGGACCCAGCTCGGGGGGGAAAAAGTCAGCCAGCTCCTTTCTCGTGGTGAGGACTTGCAGCCAAGCGAGGGATGCGCTGGGCGCGGGGGTTGGCAGGGGCAGGGGTAGGCAGGACTTGTGTGAGCCAGAGCAGGACCCAGGTCTGGGTGCAGCATAGGGCCGGGGGGTGCTGAGCTGCCCCAGGCCCAGCGCTGGCTTTGGCTCTTCATGGTAGAAAACATTTCAGCTGTGCCGGCATCCTGGGACAGCGGGCTCAGCTGCCCGGTGATGGCTCTGTGGCACGAGGAGCCCAGTGGGACACGAGGCCAGTGCGCAGGGCCTCGTGGTGCTGAGTGGCAGCCGCTCTAGCACACACAGGCGGGAGCTGGGCGGGCAGGCTGCTCCCACCCGGGGGCCTCCAGCAGCCCCATGCTTGCCAAATTTTGCAGCAGAGTCAGGGCAGCTGCTGCCCCGTGCCCACGCTCAGCTGCTCCCCTCTCCCTTTCCTACTTGCCCTGGCAGCAGCGCCCAGCCCCGGCTGCCGCAGCTCTCACAGGGAATGCCAAACCCCCCATACCCCCCCCCCCCGTCTGTGCTGGGGACTCACCTGCCTCTGTGCTGCCCAGCCGGGGCTGTGGCGCAGCCGGGTGCTGTGCCAGGTGCTGCGCAGGATGTTGGGTGCTGCCCCAGGCTCAGGGTGGGGGATGTGGGGTGCTGCCCCAGGCTCGGTGTGGGGAGCGCTGCCCAGAGCCACACCAGATGTGCAATGAACAGCAGCCACATGTGCCAGCAACCCCCGGGCATGCCTGGCTGTGGGACAGGGACGGCGAGTGCCCACCCTGCCCGGCTTCAGGAGAAATGACAGCGCACGCAACCCAGTTTCACATCTGTTATTTTTTTAATACTGTTCATGTCTAAAATGACCAAACCCAAGCCAAGCGCTGCTGGCCCCTTGCCCTGCCTTAGGCGGAGAGCAGGATGGCCCCGGGCTCCCTCGCCGCATGTGCCTCCTCCCCACCGGTGCTGGGTGGCGGCTGGGCACCCCGGCACTGCGGCCATGCTGCTCTGCACCCCCTGCCAGGAGAGGGGACTTCGCACGGCTCTGGTGAATGCATTTAAATAATAAGCTAATGAGCGGCAAAAGCAAAGGCATCTTAATCACGTCTCCTAAAATAGCAATCAGCAGCTGTTCCTCCTGCCCCGGCAGCGAGGGGGCCCTGCCCGCCCCGCGGCACTTGGCGCAGGCGAGGGCACGGAGCCCTGCAGCCGGCACCAGGCTGGTAAGGCACTCACACCTTTACGGTGACGGTGAGTCTGTGGTCAGTGCGGTGTGCAGAGCGGTGCTCAGGTGGGGCGCAGCACAGGCGGGTGCTCAGTGCGGTGGCATGGGGCGGGTGCTGCCATACCAGCGGTGGTGCAGACTCGGCTGCCTCCCGGTGTTGCAGGGACACAGGGCTGAGCTCCTCTCCGGTGTCCCCAGGAAGGCAACGCTGGACGAGCTGCTGGCTGTGGGGCAGCCCCATGGCCCCTGGGGCCACGTTGTCGTGGGGGTGTCGGCTGGGGGCTGCACTTACCACATCCCCTGCCCTGCAATGCCACAGGCACGGTGCAGCTGACTGGGGCACAGCAGACGGGGAGGGTTCTGGGGTGGGAGCCAGGCTCTTGCCGCAGCCCTGGCCCAGCTGCATCGGGGTGCCCCGGCCGGGCATGGTGGAAGGTGGGCGCAGGGATGCGGCTGGGACCTGGCCGGGCACTCAGACCACGAAGCGCAGCCCGTACGTCATCTGATGGCCGTTGTCCCAGGCGTAGAGCACCTTCTCCTTGGGGTTGTAGTCAACCTGTGTGGTGAAGGCATACTGGTTGAGGAAGGGCAGCCGGAGCTCTGCCTCCGTGTCCGTGTGCGTGTCGAAGGCGTAGGAGATCTGCCCTTCCTTCTGGCTGTAGGTGTCCACAGCGTAGAGGATGCCGCAGATGATGAAGCAGTTCCCATAGGCATTGCGCTTTAGCCCTGTCTTCCAGGTGGTCTCCCTGCGCACCGAGAGGTCTCCGGGGTCGAGTCGGCTCAGGACGATCACCTCCTGCTGCGAGTAGTCGTAGTCCACGGAGGGGTAGATGACCCAGAGCCCGCTCTCATCCACGGCGAAGTCAATGTCCGAGTGGCCCCTCCATTTCCAGGGTGTCGTGTCCTCGTACACCACGTCATGGAGCAGCGCCCAACCCGCCACATACCTCTCCTTCAGGTCGTATTTGATGATGTTCTTGGTGAAGGCGCGGTTGTAGTAAAAGGCCCCCCGGTACACCACGTGCCCAGTGCCGATCCAGTTGTAAGGCAGCTTGTAGAGGTTGCTCCAGCGGCCTGCGAGCGGGTGGGAGGTGTGTTGGGACACCTCGCAGCACTGGGGTCCCACACACGGTAGCCCAAGCGTGCTGTAAGCGGCAGGGGACTCATTTCCCCCTCACTGCCCCATGAGTGCTCCCCATCAGCTGCCCACCGCCCCAGGGCCCAGCACAGCCGGTGCTGCACGGCACTGGGTGCTCCCCCAGGAGGAGCCGGGGCCCCTGTGCCCGCTCGGCCACCAGCCCTCACCCTGCTTGAAGTTGTCGAGGCTCCTGAACTCCACCAGGCTGTTGCCGTAGTAGTAGTTGGTGACATAGATGCGGTCGTCCTTGGCTGCCGGGTCCTTCATCCAGGCTCCCTCGTTGCGCCCGTAGCTGTGGTGCTCCATGGGGGGCTCCACGGACTCGATGGTGCCTTCACACTCCACCTCCTTCACTGGGTACCGAGGAGGAGGAGGAGGAGGAGGAGGAGGACGAAGTCTTACCCCTGCCCCAGGCAGTCTGCCTCCTCCAGGGTGGGAAGCCCTTCCACACAGCAGGGCTACTGCTGACCCAGCCTGGCCACAGGTGCCCCCTCCCAGCCCCCCCCTCACCCACCTCTGTTTGGTGTTTCAGGGCCCCCGGTGCTGTCAGCCCCCTGCCCGAGGATGGTGGCGGGGATGACGCGGGCAGTGCTGCGGGCGGCCAGGGCAGTGCTGGGCACAGCTGTGGTGCTGGGCACAGTGGTCTCTGCCCGCATGACGGCTTGGGCTGGGGTGCCCTCAGCTGGGGGGGGTGGGGGGCCCCTCTCCTCCTGCCGCTCCGGTGCAGCTGCCCCCCTCCCGGGGCTCTCTGCAGGGGGACGAGCCAGGGGGTCGGTGCATTTGTGAGGGCAGCCCCTGGCCCTCCGCCTCGGTGGGAGGGTGCCCCCAGCCCCCCACACCCCTGCCCCACCCTGGGGACTCACCGCGGCTGCCAGCTGGTCCCTCCACTGTTCCCACCTGCCCAGCCTTGTAGTAAGTGATGCCTCGGACCACAGTTTGCTGATGCACAGGTGGCTTGGGCTTGGGCGTGGGCTGCGACCCCCCCCTGGCCTTTGCGTTATCCTTTTTGGGCTTCTCGGGCTTCAGCTGCTTCTCCTTGGGTGCTCGGGGGGCTGCCCTGTCCCCCAGTGCCTTGCGGGTGCTGGGGTACCGTCCCACCTCCTTCTCTCGGCCGCCCGCTGTGTTCTGGGGGGCACAGCCCCGTCAGACCCCCACCACGCCAGGCAGTGGGTGCAGGCACCAGCCCTTGGCTGCTGGCTGGTGCACCCCGATGCACTCCTGGGAGCTGCCAGCCCCCGCCACAGCCGTGGGGGAGCATGGCTCTGCCCCACGACAGCAGCCCAGTGACACCAGCTGGGGCTGCGAGGGGCTGGGGTCGTGGGGGGTACCTGTGCCTTGGTCTCAGGGACGGCAGCAGCATCCTTCTGCAGCAGCTGGTAGCCCAGTTTGGAGATCTCCTTTTTGATGCTCATCATGATGTCGGAGTAGTTCTCGTAGCGTCTCATCTGGTTGGTGAGGTGCAGGACACTCTCCTTCATGAAGTCGTTCTCTCTGCTCAGGTTGGTCTTGATGGTCTGGAGGAGAGGAGAGGTTGGAGCCCCACTCAGGGAGCCCACACCTCCCCCAGATGGTCCCAAGCAGCCAGATGGGGCACACTGTGGGGATGGTGCCTGCTGCAGCTCACTCACCTCCTCCAGCGTGTTCATCTGGGCCACCACCTTGCTGATGTAGGAGTGCACCTTCATCAGGTCCATGCTGTAGAGTGTTCCCTCCAGCAGGTCCACCATGGACTGCAGCTGCACAGGAGAGCAGGGCTGGGGCACGGGGAGCTGGGGCACAGAGGGCTAGGGCACAGGGCTGGGGCACGGAGGGCTAGGGCACAGGGCATGCAGCATGGGGCTGGGGCACAAGGCTGGGCTGGGGCAGGGCTGTGCAGCCGCTGCTGATTGCCCATGTCCTTGTCCCTGCTCACAGCCAGAGCGCAGCAACCACACTGCTCCATCGCCCTGTGGGCCTGCCGGGGCAGGGACAGGGAGTATGGGCTCCTGCATGCAGGGAAGGGGTCTCTGGCCCCCAGCCCACAGTCCCATCACATCTGCAGATACCTTGAAAAGCTCGGGTGCCTGCTTCTTCAGCTTCTCCATCTTCCACTCATTCTCACAGGGGTTGAGTGAGGAGGGGGGTGCGGTGCAGGAGCACTTGCAGTCAGCCCCCGAGCTTACTGTCTCCACTGTGTAGAAGTCCTCCACCCGCAAGCTGCCGTTCCTGACGCGGCTGCAGGCGTCCTTGCTGAGCGGCCGCAGGATGCACTTGCAGCGGCAGTCGGAGCCTTCTGAGGTCATCCGGACCTGGTCCGCCTCACCCAGCGCCTGCGGTGGGGCAGCCAGTAAGCCTGGTGTCCCACCCGGCCACCCCATGGGGCCCTGTGACCCCAGCAAGACAGCACGGCTGGCTCCCTCTCTGCTGCGTGCCCAAAGGTCTCCCACTGCCTCTGGGGCTCCTGGCCATGTCCTGAAGACCGTGGGGCATCGTCTGGCCCAGAGCACCCTGCACCTGGGTGACAGTGACAAAACCCAGGCAGCCACTCGCCCCCACAGCCACCAAAGCGCTTTGTACCCCGAGGTACTTTGGTCCTATTTCTGTTGCTGTTTCCCAGCCTCCAGCAAGAGCCGAGTGAGCAGGGACGGTGGCGAGGAGACCCAGAAGCGCCTCTGTTCCCCCACGCCCACAGCCCCAAGCCCACACAGGGTCCCTTGTTCATGGTGACATCCAGCCACCTCGGGGCAAGCTCGGCCGCTCCAGACTCCGGCAATGGCCTGAGGCACACATTCAAGGACTCCCTTGTTTCCACACATGGCCCGGACTCACGCTACGGGGCCCAGGGTGCTTTTTGGCTGCTTTCTGCAGATAAGAAACCATTCTCCCTCCATCTTTGCGTTGTGCTTGGGAACAAGGCTGCGGCTCAGCCTGCCCGGCGGGATGGGGACCTCCACCCCTCTCACCCCCTTCTACCGGCTGTGCACCCGTGGGGGACATCTGGGCTGGCAGGGAGCATGGTCAGGCTGCCGGGTGCCCTGGCTGCAGGGATGTGCCTGCCCCGAGCACACAGGAGGGTGGCAGACAGGACAGCAAGTGTGGTGACCCTGGAGGGTGAGGGCTCTTCCTGCAGGGACTCTGACTCACCCTGGGAAACAGAGCGGTGGCAGAGCTGGGAACCGAGCTCAGCCCCAGCTCTCCCATCCTCCCGCAGAGCACGGCGCGGCCTGGGAAAGGGCAGAGGCCCACGGGCCCACGTCCTGCTGCGGGCAGCACCCACGGCCACGCAGGCACCGTCCTTCCAGTGCCCAACCGGGCTGACGTGCTGGTGGCACTCAGGCAGCAGCTCTCCTGGGCATTGCCCGCGGGGCAGGGACCCCCAGCTCCCCACAGCCCCCCAGCCAGGGCCAGGGGCTTCCCTTCCTCAAGCAGCAGCAAGACCTCCTGCATTTTGCATTTCAAAAAACCCTTTCTCCTTCAAAGGAAAACCAAGATCCTGCTGGCTGGGAGGAAAACCCCAGGCGGCTGAGAGGGCTGTAAATTGAACAGGATCTAATCAAGCTCTGTCTCGGCAGGGAGCAGCAGCGCTGGGAGCAGGACCCCCTCCCCAAACACGTCCTCTCCAGGCTCTCACATGTCCCTGGGCCCCCTGACCTGCCCATGGCAATGCCAGCACTTGTGCAAACAGGCAGGCCGATTCACAGTCCGGCCACGAGCTGCTGGCCCCTCAGCACACACCGGGGCAGCTCCCGGGCCCCCAGGCTGGGCTGCTGTCCCTGCCACGAGTTCTGTCCCTCTATGCACATGGCGCTGCACAAGGTCCCAGGGTGCACAGGCATCCCTGTGGGAGCTCTGCACGAGGTCCTGGTGCACACAAGCATCCTGTGGGAGCTCTGCATGAGGTTCTGGTGCACCCCATGGGAGCCCCACTTGAGCTCCCAGCCTGGGTCCCCTGATCCCACCAACGCCCCAGGCACTGGCCACCGGAGAAGCTGCCCCCGTGCAGCACCACCCACTGCCCTGGCGCAGGCTGCGATCCTGCCTGCCCTCAGCGCCTTCAGGAAGGGCTGCAGCTGCCTGTGCTGGAAGCTCATTCCCCCGGGATCCCGTGGGAGCGGCGGCCATTGGCCGCGTGTTCCCTCCCACCACCCTCGGCAGCGCGGCTGCAGGAGGCACGGCTGGCGTGGGGCCCCGCGTGTCCCGCCGAGGTGGGTGCAAGTGGCCCGGAGCTGCGCAGGCAGTGCTGCCAGCAGCTGCTTACACTGCGCCATGCATGGGGGGCCGCAAACGGAACCCACCTGGCTGCATCAGGGGGCAACCCCTTCCCCAGAGACCTCCTGCTTCCCACCGCTTCCCTCCTGCGTCCTGGCGAACGGCCCCTGGCCCAGGCAGCGGGCAGGCAGGCAACGGGCCAGGGGGGTGGGCAGCGGGCCAGGGGGGTGGGCAGCGGGCCAAACAGGCAGGCAGCGACCCTGGAGCCCAGCAGCCACTTTTGTTTCATGGCCATGCAGTGACAGACAAATCCACTCACCTTGGGTCAAGGTGTAGTGGGTGCAGGGGGCCGGGGGGGGTGTCTGGCTGCCCCTGCCCAGGCGCTCACTGCATGTGCCCTGCTGTACCACAGCCGGGGCAGCTGCCCACCTCCACGCAGGGTAGTAACATTAAACCTCATTCTGCCTTTTAAACGGCTTCCTTAAACAGGAACCGTATGTTCTATTTATACGGAAAGGACTATAAACAAGGAAGTCTTAAAAAAAAAAGTCCCCCCAAGGTCCATTCTGCCGAGGGTCACCCCACTTTGGTGCACTGGCTGGGTGCCCTCCATCAGCCTGTGCCTGGCTGCACCCCCCGGGCAGGGGCAGCCCGCACACCCTGGCACATGCGGACCCGCTGCCTGGCAGCGTGCGGGTGGGTCGGGACGTGGGGGCACGAGGCAGCCCCTGCCAAAGGCTGGCACACTGCACCAGCCACTCGGAGTGGGAATGTGACGGCTCCCTAAGAAACCATCCTGGGGGCCGCTGCAGCGCCCTGGGGGCTCCAGGTGGGTCTTTCCCTGAAGCTTCTCGCTGGCTGAAGACCCCAGCCCAGGGTGCAGGCAGGTGGGTGCTGCCCCTGCTCTGGAGCCGGGTGCCAGCTCTGTGGCAGGGCCGTGCACCCATGGCTGGTGTGGGAGAGCATCCCTGCACTTTGTCAAGGGTTTCCTCACTCCCAGTTTTACAAGCCGGGTAATTTTCCCAGCGCTGCCTGGTTTCTGGGACCTCTTGCAAGAGCGTCCATGTGAGCACTGAGTTTGTGCCATTATTTGGAGAAAGCGGGACCTTTGACAATGAACCTTGGCCAGCTTTTAGGCTGTTCTTTGATTGCTGCCAGAGGACTTGTCTTGGAGGAAAACACGCTGCGTTGATAAGCATGCTGCTGCATGGCGTGCCTCTCACACAGCTGCTGGAAGGCATGTCCCCATCACAGGAGGGAAACCATGTCACCCTCCTCTTCCTTCTCCTCCCTGGCTTGGCACAACACATTAAACACGTTCTGCAGCACGGGGAGCCGTGGCAGAGTAGTGCTGGCAGAGCAGGGCCGGGGCTGATGGTGGGCAGGCCCCGGGCGCTGGCACAGCTCAGGCGTCCCGTGTTAGTCACGGGGACACGACCAGGCAAAGCGCTTGGGTGGCACACGAATGCCCACTGACAGGACCTCGCCCCAACGGCAAGAACTGAAAAACTCACCCTCAAGCACAGCCCTGGTGCAGAGGGAGGGATGGAGGTGGTGACGGCACCACGCGGGTCTGTGGGCTGTGGATCCCAGAGCCCTTCAGACAGCATCACCCCCGAAATCCTGCAGGATCTCCAGCGCAGGGCTCCCCCAGACATCACTCCCAAGCCAACCGTTGCCAACAACAGCTGCGTTTTCATCTTACTCCACCAAATGACTTGGAAAATTTTGGCTTTTTAACGCTTTGGTGATCCTGGCATCTGCACCCTTGCTCCCTGGGGGCTGCTCCCACCACTCTCGCCCTGGGCTGGGTCCCCATGTCCCGGCTCCAGCCTTGCCCGGGCACCGGCCCCGGGGGAGAGCGGCGGTGGGGAGGGCTGGGAGCGAAGGCCTCGGTCCCACGGGAGAGGCCGGCTCCCACGCGCTGCCGCCTCCCGCTCCCACGTTCCTCTCATCTCCGCGGGGGAGTCTTGTCCGGGCCGCGCTTTTCTGGCACGGAGGCGCTAATTGCAGAGCTCATCACGGCAGCGCTGGGCTTTGGGCACCTTCCAACCCACCCAGCCCGCTCGCGGTCGGACCCCCCCGCGGCACGGGGCGCCCCAGCCCTTCCCTGAGAGCATCCCACGCTCCGGCCCGGGCCCGGCGCGGGGGTCTGTGCCCGCTCCCCGGTGTCCGGGGCGGCCCGGCTGCTGCCCGTGGGGGGCTCGCCGGAGCTTCGCTGCCCCAAAAGCTGCTCCCGCAGGGAAACACCGTCCGTGCCGCTCAGAGCGGGGGCCCGGCCCGCGGGGACACGGTCCCCGGCGCAGATTGCGGTGCCGGCCCCAGCTGGAGGCGGCGGGGATCGCTCCCGCCCGCTCCGCCGTGGGACTCCCTCAGAGCCCGCCTGGGCACGGCAGCGACCGCTGCCGCCACCGGGGCCCCCGCCCCGGCTCCGCCCGCCCCGACGGCCCCAGCTCCGCGGGGTAGTGGGGGGGCTGCCCCCGCCCGGTCCCGGGCACCCGCGGGTTGGCGCAGCGCCGGCCCTGACCCCAGCCCCACTCCCCGGTGTCGGTGCCGGTCCGGCCGGTGCTTACCGTGGCGGCCCCACGCGCCGCGGCCGGCGGCGGGAGCAGCAGCGCCGGGAGCAACAGCGCCGGGAGCAGCAGCGCCCGCATGGCGAGAGCGGCGCCGAGCGCCCGCACCGAGCGCCCGCTCCGCCCGGCCCGGCCCGGCGGCGGGGAGGAGCCGCCCGCCCGCCCGCTCGCCTGGCCCGCCCCGCCCCGCCCCGGCGGCTGCACCGGCCCCAGGAGCGGCGCCGCGGCGACGGGGGGCGGTGCGGTCCCGCCCGGGCGGAGCTGGCCCGTGCCCGCCCCGGGGCCGTCCGGGCTCTCCCTGTACCGGGGCTGGCCACTGGCCCGACGGCGCTACCCGCTCCCTCCCCGGGCTGCCCACTCCCCCTCCTCTGCCAAGGGGGGTGCCCCGGGCGGGCTTGTCCGGGCGCCCCCCGGTGTCTCCCTGTTCCCCCGTCCCGGGCTGCCCGGTGCGCGTCCCGCGCTGGGGCCGCCCCGTCCCGCAGGCAGAGCTCCGGGGCTCGGTCGGCAGGTGCCCCCTAGCGCCCCGCCGCTCCCGGTGCGCCGGCCGCAGCGAGGCGGAGGGGAGCTGGGGGCAGCCGCCGCTGCCGGGGCGGGCCGGGGCGCGGAGCCCACCGGGGCGGTGCCCGCGGGGAGCGACAGGGAGCAGCCCGCAGCGCGGGGAGGGCGTGGCCCGGCGGGGAGGGGCGTGGCCCGGCGGAGGCGTGGCTGCCCCGCGGGTACATCCGGGCGGCGCGGGCGAACTACGCTTCCCGTCGTGCCTCGCGGGAGGGCGGGGCGGCCCGGCCCGGCCCGGCCCGAGCGCGGCGTCCGCAGCGGCGGCTCTGGCTGTCAGCAGCGCCCGGAGCGGCCATGGGGCAGCGCGGCCGCCGGGGCTCCTGAGACCCGCCGCGCCCCGGCCCGCCGCGGCCCCGGCGCCGCCATGGAGCTGGAGCCACCGGCAGAGCTCCCGGAGCCCCTTGCCGCCGCCAAGGGGCCGCCCCACAGCGGTGAGTGGAGCGCGGGGGCTCGCGGGGCCGGGGGAGGGCGGGGGCCGTGGTGGGGGGGCGGCAGCGGTGGCTGGGCCGCGGTACCGGGGGGTTCCGCCTGCCACCTCGGGGCTGCCCCCAGCGGGCGCAACTTTGCGCGGCCGCGGGGCACAACAAAGGGCCGCGCTGTCAGCGCCGGCGGGACGGGGGCGGCGCGGGCGGGGGTCCCCGGGCTGCAGCGGCCGCCGGGCTCCGGGGGTTGCGCCCCGCTCTAGCACCACCCCACACCCCCCCTCCACCCGCGGAGCAGGGGGGCCGCGTTCGTACCGAACCGCGCTACGCGGCCAGTGGCACCGGGCCGGGGGCCCGTGCCCCGTGGAGCTCGGCCCGGTGTGCAGCCCCCGGCCCCTCGGCCTGTGTCCAGCTCTCGCCCTCGGCGGGCGCCGTGAGACACGGGCCGGCGCTGCGGGGGCTGTCCCCGGTGGCGCGCCGTGCAGCTCGCCCCGCCGAGGTACCCGGTCCCGTCTGGTTTTTTCCTTCTCCCCTACAAAGGGTTCGCGCAGACAAAAGACGCCGCTGCTCAGGCCGCGGCGGCGGCACTTGGAGGCACCGGCCTCCCCCGCCGCGCGGTGCTGGCGGGCCCGGGGCCCGGCGGGGCCGGGGTGGCTCCGAACCGGGGCCCTTTGTGCGAGGCCGCGGCCGGCGCTGCCGCCTCCCTTCAGCGTGGTGCCCGTCGGGTGGATGCTCCTTCCCAACCCGGATACTTGCAGAACTTTCTACCTTAATTTGGGAAGCGCCTGTTCCTGTGGTGCGTAACGCAGCGGTAGCGATACTTTGAGTTTACTGTTTCCCCCCTAAGATAAACGAGGGGAATCTGCTTCCTCAGGTCAGTTTTAAGAGTTCTTTGCGTGTTTCGAGTAGCTGTTCGTGGGACAGACGTTGTATCTGCAGCTGCGGTTTGCCTTTTCAGTGGGTGATGTAACAGCCTTTTACTACTTTGCCTTCAAAAATGTGAAATACTGGCACGGTGTTGAGACATTGCTTGACCTTCAGTCTTTCTAAAGCTTCGGCTGCCGGGGGAGGAGCAGAAAAGGTTGCCTTGGTATTTTGTTGGTTTATAAAATATCTTCAAATGGTAATGGCAATTGAAGACTCTTAACCTTTCCTCTTTTTAAGGAAGATTCATAGCACTTTTGATACCTTGAGCTACAGTGTCATCACTCTTTACAGAAGTGGTTAAAATGGTACGATGTTATATCTATATACACAGGAGATTATATAGAGAGGTATATATAGAATTATATCCTTGGTGGCTGTGTTAAAATCATTAATGAACTTAAGCTCTGCACGTGGCTTCTGCGTTAAGCCACAGTAAACTGCCATAAGTTTATTGGCATCTTCACTGAAAGAAGCCTTAGAATAACTTTGAAGTGCAGTTGCATGTTTTCATTTCGGCAGTTACAGGCAATTGCAGCCTCATGATTTGAGGGGGCATTTGACATTCTTGTATTATAAGATGATGATTTTCCTTTACCAATCTGAAGTACATCTACGTCCCCTTTGATGCGAGAAGCATATTTTGTCATCAAGTGAATCAATGGCAATGAGTAAAATGAATTCTTTCTAAAAGTAATTTCATTACGGTGTCCACTTTTCTTGCACTACTGCCAATTATTTCTCAACAGGGCCCATTTCAGACTGTTTTCCCTATAGCTTCAGTTGGCATTTTTTTACTCTGAACGAAATATGATGGCTTTTAGATGGCTCTAATTGTTTTAACTAAAATAGCAATAAAGCAGGCTATCTAGAATTAAGGTAATTTTGGACACTGTGTAGCACGCTCTTGAAAGACAGATTTAAGTATCAGGAAACTGCTTGAATTTTGTGCTCCCTTAATTATCAGAGTTTCAGATAGGTAGGTTACTAATCTGAATGAACCAGGGAGAAGAGGAAAGCTGTAAAAGTGCAAAGAATGTAAGGTTTTCGAAGAAAAATCCCACTGATTGCATCCCTTCCCTTTTCCACAGTGCTCTCAAACTTTACTGGCGCACAACTGACATTTTTAGTGGTTCTTTATGCTTGATTGCTTTGCCTCTGATGAGATAAGCCTTTGCTTAACAAAGACTATTTCATTGATATAGTTAGGTCTTAGTTTACTTGCTATAAACATTTCTTTGAAGACTTAGAAGAAAAACAAATTGAGTTGTCGAATGGCAATGCTGCTAAAAGTCAAATGTCTCTGAATAAACAAGAAGCTACAGTGTTATTTTGACTCAGTATTGGCTTGTTGAATGTGGATGGCTCTTGCTTTTGTAAATAATAATAGATAAAAATACGTAGTAGAATTCTGAGTTTGGGTCTGTGATGGGAAATAAGACTTGTAACTTAGAGGATTTAAGTTCTTCCGAATTTGATGGGAAGACTGGGAAAATACCTCTCGGTATAAAGTTGGAATTTGGTATTGATGGCTTCTGTAGATCATTAATCAGGAAAATGGGTTTATGCATGCCTTCTGGTACTAAAAACAGGGCTAGCAATGCATGTTTAGCAGATGCAGTGTGTGATGTGACACTACAACAGGATTTTTTTTCTCACTTTGCTATAAAGCAGTATGGAGATACTGTATTATAGAAAATGAGGGAACTTTTCCATCTAGAAGACTGTTTCTTGATTGCTGGGAAGCAATAGTCATCTTTCTGTCCTGTCTCTGGCAAGTCATTGGTGGTATTTTTCTTTGGGGGGGTGAGAATGTGCAAGCGTTTTGTTGAATGACTGTTCAACTCTTACATGGTGGTAGCTTTGAACAAATGCATTTACACTAGCATTCTCCGAGAATGAGAGCACAGTTTATCCTGTTGATATACCGGCTATTTAAATAAAGCCTTCAGCAGTGTAATCTGGTAATTCTAATGAAGTAATTTACATAAAGAATTGGCCCAGGGTTTCATCAGATGGTTGCTGGTGAGCTGAAATGCATTCTTTCCTTCCAGCTGTATTAAACTAGCCTTTTGATCCTTCCCTTTTTTTTTTTAGCCTTTAAGCCAGAGTGGTTATCACTTTGCAGAGTTAATTGAGAAAGGGAAGTTGAGGGACAAGAGGACTCTTCGAGGTTTAGCTTTAGTCTTAATTACAGTTCTAATTACCTAATTAGAAGGCTTCCAGATTTTTTATGTTGATAAAAATGGTTCTGTACTGGTTTTCTTAAAAAGAGGAAATGCACCACTGACAGGTTAGCTTCAGTGAAGTTCGTTACAGGTAAATGATTACCAGTACCTTATCTTGAAAGCAGTATATGTCTGGAGTATCTGAATTCTACTCCAGTTCTTTGATAAAGAGGTTGCATTTACAAAGGGTGGACACCATGTCCTTCAGAGAGCATAAGTTGCATGTCTGCCTTCCATTGCCTAATCATCCCAGTTACAGGCTTGTATAGGCGGTGAAAATTAAACTTGGTGAAATGTCTACTAGTGTGAAAGACTGATTATTTTTTAAGCCCTTTTTCCCTTTGTGGATGCGTCAGGGAAAAAGATTTTTGCCAAGGCTCTAATGCCAGGCAGACTACAAACTGGTGTGACCTTGCCTGGAAGCCTCTCTTAGCTGAAACTTGATGGAAACCTGAAATATTCTTCATGGAAATATAACCTGGAATTGTGAGGCCCTTGGGACTAAACCTCAGAATTCTTTTGTCATATAAAACACCAGGAGAGATGAATTGCATGGCGGTACATGTTTCTGAAGGTGTACGTTGTGCTCGGGTCGGTGTGGGGGGTTCTCTGTGCTGTTCGGTAGCCAGTGAGCGGGTGTACTCATTCTGAAACTGTAAACCAGCATGGCGTGCCTGTAAATGCTAGGTTTTCATCTGTGCCATCGATGCAGGCTCTGGTGCTGCTGAGAAGCACAGGGTTTATCTGTGGGAGTGCTCAGATCCTAAGGCCAAGTGATTAAATTATGGCTGTTGTGGTTGTAGTAAAAATCTGAAAAGAACTTCTGGTCTCTGAAAGTTCTGCCAAAAACCAAGACATCTTCCAAAAATCTCTTCATTCAGTCTCACAGCTGTAACTTGACTTTATGCTGTTTGGCAATACTTACAAAGGATTATTCCTAAGTATATTGTTACTTTAATGTCTTGTGTAGACTTTTGCCAGGAGACTCTATATCCTTTACAGCTGTTGACAGAACAGGCACAGAGATGCCCTTTCCATGGAGTGCAAGCAGTGATTATTCTTAACTGCAAATGATTCAGTACAGCATTGCCTGTTACTGGGGGTTTGGCTCGAGGTGGGTCAGAGTCCCACTGAGATCAGGGCTTATTTTGCAGTGGAGTGTGAGCGCTGGTTTGATTATTAAGATAGGCTTTTTCCAAGGTTAGGTCTGGGTGCCAGTTCAGCAGGCGCTGGGGCTGCTGGGCTCAGCCTGCATGGACGGAGCAGTTTGGGCACTAAAAGAACTTGGGTTTGATCTCTGCATGTGACTCTACCTTACTCAAATCCCAGATTTGTTGAGAGAGTTTCTGTGTACTTTTATAAACCAAAGGTATTTTTTTAGGGGCTAGATTAATACTGAACACAGACACAGAGCATCCAGCTTCTTCCAGCAGGCTCTGTTGGGGCAGTGTTCTTTGGTAGGGGCTGGGCAGGGTGCTTCTCCCAGACCAGTAGAGCTGAGCTGGCCTTGGCCACTGCAGTTCTGTACCCGTTTCAGTGCACTGGCATATTAGCTTAAAGCACCTGTGGAATGGTCACGAAGGCTTGAGTCTTTTCTACACAGCAGCAAAGCTAGAACTGGTAGCAGGAAGAGCTTTTCTTGGTAGCATTGTATAAACTAGTTGAAATTATAGCAGTTGTGGTAGAGCTCTGTGGTTTTGTGATCCTCTCCTGCAGCTCAGTCAGAAACACTCAGTTGGGTAACTTTTTTGGTGTCAGGCTAATCAACTTTGTTGAGCACCTGTAAGAATTAACTGGTATTTTATTGGTTACACTGTCTGATTTTAAAGGATGAGTCTGTGCTAACTATGCAGTGCTTGGAGATGGGTTTGAAGATTCATAGAGCTCTGGAGTGGGTTTATGTGCGTGACCCTGGGAATTCACAGCTTAGCCTCATTGTTGCTGTCTTGTTAGAAATTCTTGGTGCTTGCCAGCCAGAATGCTCAGAATGCTCTTTGAGCTTTAAAGTTGTTTTTTCTTGAAAGTGTGTGTGCATGCATCTAAAAAGAGGAGAAACCCAAGCTCCCACCAGAATGGGTCTCTGATGGGCCTGTTGCAGTGTTTTACCAAATGGAAGGAAACTGAGGAAACGTGTGTTCAGTGTTGGGTAATACTTGCTACTACCAGTTCGCAGTGGCAAGCTAACAGTGTAGTTGCTCAGTGCCTCCTGCTTTGCTTGCTGGCTTTGTGAAGCTTTTCCTTGCCCACCTCTATTTTCCTGCTTACCTGCTACGTGCTGTGTGGGTCTGTCACCTTAACACTTGAGTTGACCTTTAGTATTTCACTTTGATTTACTTAGGGCCTCTGCTCAGTGAACTGTCCCTATTGCAGGATGATATCCATAAAAATGACACTTCCTAGTCTTGAAAAAATCCCCAGGCCCATTGGAGACATGTGAAAAGGACACCCAGCAGGAAGAGAGGCCCATGGCTTGAAATATTCATCAATCATTTTCCTGGCACCAGGAAACCAATCAACTCTTCTAAGGGGTAGAGTGTAATCAATCACACAATGTGGGAAACAGGGATTGCTGGCCCTACCAAAAATGTTCCTTCATGTTGACAGAGGAAAAAAGTCTTGTGTTTGTACTTATTCACAAGTAGTAACTTATGCCCTTGGTATAAAGGACTCTGTCTGTTGTGAGAGACAGTCTGTGAAGAAAAGCATTTAATGTTGTATAGGCAACTTACGCTTGAACTAAAGATTTTGTTTCCAGTGATATTGGGCTATGTTTTTGTTTTGAGATTTTTTTCATTACTTTTCTGTAGCTGATAAGTAAAGGTTTGTTCCCTGTTCCCAAGCCTCCATGTTCTGTAAGCAGCAAGTACAGCAATGTGATGTTTTTATCTAGAGGATCAGAATTTCAAAGTCTTGTGCTTTCTTCATGAAACAATCTTAAGTTTGAGATAGCTTTTATTGTGAACTGATACCGGGGAAGAAATACACATGTGGATGCTTGTCATCTTCTGTCTTTAACTTCTGTTTAAAAAAGTATATAGGTTGCCCAATAGTGAGTTAATAGTAGTTGTCAACATCTATAGGATATTTTATTGTAGCAAGTGGATGGGGGGTTATTTGAATTCCTATTTTTGAGTGAGATGCTATAACTGGAACAAGGGAGTTAACTTTGTTCTTTCTATGGAAACCTCTGCAATAGCTGTTACATAAGAAATGCTATAATATTTATGGCAAAATAACTGGCAAGTAGATTGCTAAATTCCTTTACCAGGAAAGCATTTCTTGCATGCCTGGTAGGAGAAAAGAGGCATTGAGCTAATGGCCCTAATGAGCTGTGGCTTAGTGTTGCTCTGCTGATGCCTGATCTGAGTGTGGCTTGGGTAGCCGTGGCTAATTGCGAGGCAGGGCTAACCTGGGTCGGCTGCTGGCCAGCTGGGGGGGTCTGGGTGCTGGCTCTGGTGCTGTGCTCTGCTATAGTGGGTGACTTGGCTGCATGGTTTGAGTGCTGTGTCTGTTTTCCTTTTCTATTTCAATAGTTATGGAAACTTGAAACAAAAGGTGTGACTTTAGGATGTTTAGCACTTTACTCCTTGACAAATAAACCGGGGAAGTGCCAGTTTTTCCCTGGTGGTGGGAGGCCAGAAGCCTCTGTGGCAAGAACCTTTTGTGCACCCGCTCCCACATGGGGCTTCACCACCAGCTGGGAGACCTGGGCTGGAGAGCTGGGCTGGCAGCTGCTCCTTGGGGCAGAGGCTCTGTGGGGTCCCCAGGGCTTGGGGGTGGCCGGGGGGAGCCCCAGCCTGGCTCGAACTGTGGGCAGCCTACCCTGACAGGCACTGCTGGCGGGGCAGGGGGAACGCCAGCTGCCTCTGCGCTGCCTTTGTGGAAAAGGTGTCAGGACTTCAGTGGCTCGTGTAAGCATTCAGTGCGCTTTCCTGGCATGTAGCAGCCTTCTGCCAAACACCTTTGGAACAACAGTTCCAGTTCCAGTGCATCCTGTGTCTGCCCAGAAGGAGCATTTCCAACACTTAAAACTTGAAAAACACTGCATCTGAAAATACTCCTGACTTCTTTTTCTAACTTAGCCAAATCCTGGTGTTTAATAGACATCTCTAAATGACATGGTGGGGTGGTTTACTGGGCATAGCAAGGCTCAGAGCTTGTGAGTGTAGCTGGCAGGTGCTGGGGGTGAGCCAGCAAGCCCTGCTGCAGTTGCCTGAAGTATTAAAGATGGCTTGCCTGCAATGTGTGTGTAGCAGTTAATAATGAGTAAGATTGCCAGCTGCTCTTAATGCTGAGGACAAAATCCCCAAATCCTGGTTAGTAATTAAAAGCTTTGAAATGACCTTGAATCTAAAGCTGTCTTGAAGTAAACTTAAGACTTTTCTCCATTGTGAAAGAGGTTAAGTACAAGAGTGTACTGTGCTGTTTGGTAAAATGTTTCATGGCAGTCTTTGATCTGAAGATCTGAAATAATCAGAATGCAGTTGAGGCACAAAATGGCTGTGTGGAATGGTTGCGAGTACATATCTTAAAAAAAAAAAAAAGTAAAATGGCCTATGTGTAGAAGTAACCAGAAAATAAACTGCATGCTCACACCTTGGAAATTTAATTTTCTTTTAGAGACTTACTGTAATGGCTTACCCTGCTTAAATATCCAGCTGGATTTCTCATTAATATCTGTTTTTTTTAAAAAGCAAACTCCCTTTTTCCATAGTCAGTGAAGGTACAGAGTTATTTGTTGTTCCATTAGTGTATGAATTTGAACAGCTTCATGTCTACTGTCAAGAGAGGATCATTGCTGTGGGTTGTTGCTCTGAAAGGGTGCTATTCCAGCTTTGCAGCTTTCTCAGGGAGCTGGTGGTATCTTTGGGGTTTTTTCGTAGTTCAGCATTAGTCTGGTCTAAAATGGTGCTGAAACCTGCTTTCTTAGGCTCTTTTTGAGCAGTTGCTTTTTGGGTAGAGCCTTGACTATTAGGAGGTTTGAAACCTTTTCTTAGAAAAGTTGTTCTATTTGTCAGTAAGGAGGGTAACTCTGTTGCTGAAAATGATAAACTGTTAAGGCTAAGCCATAATGTATATACCTAGATTTCTCCTATATCTAGGAGGTTTATATCAACTTAAGTACCTGCAGCTTAAAAATGGAGGATTTTCAAGAACTAAGCTTAAGTGAAATCTGGAGCAGAGCAGAGTTAAGAGTGCCAGGGCAGTGCTAGAACCATTTACATCCTGGTCAGTCCACTGAAGATCAGGTCACACTGGGATTTTTTTTTCTTTAGTAAAAATGCTTTCAATCGTGGACAGGGTTTGTGGTTGGGGTGGGGGTGCAGTAGGCTTGTACTCAAATGACAAGCCTTACCCCAGACCGCTGGCCAAGCAGAACATGGCCATCTGTGAAATGCAGCAGTGATGGAACAGTGGGGAGTGCCCAGGTGTGAGTACTCTTATTCTGATTTTTAGTGAGTAATGTCTAATTAACGTATGAGGCAAGAACTCGAGTCTTTGGTTTGTAAGAATGAAGATGCTAAGTGTTGAGACAGTTGTCAGAGCAATAATGTGAGGACAGATGTGTGCTGTGGTGGATTTCTGCCCTGTGGAGCCTTGCAAAGGGAGCGCAGGAGTTCCCCACCTCACAGGGCAAGCTTGGCAAGTGCCACAGGAGCAGGGTGAGGGGACGCTAAATCACTCCTGGATTCTGGCAGTGCTGCTGGACACTTTATCTCTGCTTGGTTTCATGGATAATTTTTACTCTTTTATTCGTTCAGTGGAGGTACCTCCACTGAAACAATGCCAGTTGTCTGCAGCAACTTGTTCTGTTCCTTGCTTAAATTTGAGAACACTGTCAAGAAAAAAAAGAGGCTATATTCTTGAGGGTGTATATATAGTGGTTAATTGCCATGCCTATGTCTTGTCCTCCCTTGGCCAGCTGGTCTGAAGCCTCCAAGAATGGCCCTGTAGAGAGGGAGCAGTCCTGGTAGCACTGATGCCTTCCTGAGGACTGCCGCGCTGTGTGGATGTTGCAGCATCCACCTGCGGAGCAGCAGGAATAGAAGCCCTCGATGGTTCTTACCGCAGGGATTAAAAATTAAGCTGCAGTTTTAAAAACATGTTAATATTTGTTGTGACTTTCAGCTGAAAGTGTGCTCTGCCGGTGCTGAGAGGCTGTGCAGGTGGGCATGCTGCAGGTCAGGGAGCGGGAAGGCTCACACCATGGATCCCCAGCAGATGCAGTGAAGTACCGAATCTCTTTCCTCACCCACACACAAGACTAGCATCAGCCTGAATTGCCCCTTAAATGAAATGTTGCCTGACTTCTAATTTGATTAGAAGAATGAAATCATAGGCTTTCTGTAGTGCTTGCTTTGTGCTCTCGCATGCTGAGGCGTTCGGGAGAGAGCGCAAGTGCCTTATGAGCAGTAGCTCCTCTGCTTCGGTGATGGTTTGTTTGTAAGTGGCTCACTGGTGAAGTGTGCACACTGAAGTGTTGGGCCTGCCTGTGGTCTCTTGCTGTGAGTGTGGGCTCCTGTTTGCTGCTGGGCAGGTGCCCTGGGTGCGCTGGCTGTGGGCTTAGGGTGCTGGGGTAGCTCGGGGGGGCCTGGCGAAGTGTGGCCAGGAGGGGTGGCAGCCCGCTGGTGAGCGGGGCCTTCCTTTTCTGAAGGGGATGGGGAACAAGCTGTACACATACGAAAGGGAGATGCTGATACACTTCCCATCTCCAGCTGTCAGTACAGTGGGAGATGATTTGCTGGAGAGGTAATTCCTTTAAGCTGTATTTTTGCGGCTGCATAAAAAGATGGAAAGGTAAATCACAGCTACCGAATGGTTACCCTGGTTTTGAAAAAAATGTATAAAACACTGATCTTAAAACATCCTTTTCTGCTCACCTAGTAGCTTACCTGGCTTCAAAAGGAAGAATATAAATAGATTTTCCTCAGATGTATGTAACCATTACTTTAGCATTATAAACCTTGTAATTGTATCTCTTAAAACCTGAGATTAAAAAAGCAAAATTGTGTTGCCTTTTCATGGAATCTAGCAAAACGGGAACTCCTGTATATATTTATAAAGTTAAACTGTAAATAAAATTTCAGATTGCTCTTCAGAGAAACAGTGTATAATAAATTCACTCCAGTGATTTTTCCCATTGAGAAGAATGAGAGCTTCCTTCTTTAAAATGCAGGTATTTTTCCTGTATTTAAGGTGATCTTTTTCCTAGTAAAAGTGGAGACAAATATCCACAAATATCCAAATGTTAGGAATGATGCTTCTATCCTTAAGAGTATTTTCTAGCTGTCAAACAAGCTTCTGATGTGCTTTTTCAGATGGTTAAATGTGTATTGCCACAATTAAGAGCTATTAAGAGATGTGGCATCCTGCAAAATGAGATTATAGCAGTAGACAGACATGGCTGGAATGAGTCCAAGGAGAAGTGGAGTTGTTCCTGGAATTGCAAGCAGCAGGAGCTGATACAGTTGGCAAACCTGGTAGACAGCAGGCATAGAGGTAGATGGGGAGAAAGAATCAAATTTCCCTCCATTCTTGCTTGTATGTAATCCCAATCCCTGGGAGGCCAAATGCTTAGTGTAAGATTTTCACGCCAACAAAACCCAAGATGCTGGTGGTATTGGTAGGTCTGAAAGGGCTTAATGACTGGAAGACTGTAGATCGTTGAATTTCATGAGCAAGATGCTTGAATCGATAATGGCAGGAAAACACTTGCAACAGGGTATAAAACTGCTATTCCATAACAGGTGTTGTAGTTGTGGCAAGCTGTGAGCACTCTTTGGCCCAGGTAACTAAAGTTGCAGCGTACTGGCTGTTTTTAATCTGTCTTTGCGGGGGGAAGTTTGGGGTGCGCACTGGCCTGGCTGATGGGAGCTCGGACACGGGATGCTGTGTTGGGCTGTCTGGCGTCTGCTCTCCTGCAGCATCCCACACCTGCGGAGTGCCTGCCCTGCTCCCTGGGCATCCCACCTGCGCAGGACACTCTGGGTTGATCCCTTGCCTCTGAAGGACAGGTCATGTATTGCAGTTGAAAGCATTTTGTGGCTCATGCTGACAGGTGGCCTGTAGGAAATGACCTCACAAATGGAAGAGCAACAAGCACAGCTATACCTGTGCTGACGCATCAGCTGTTAGGCTCATTCATTGATTTCGTCCTCATGTGATAAGCAGGGAGAGCTACAGCTCTGGTGATTGATTTGTAGAACATGGAATATATCATGTGCCTAAAACATGTCACTTCTGTGTACTGAAGCATAAGACTTGCAGGTGTAAACACAAATGCCAACAGTAGTTCTTACATGACAGTGAGCAGATTAGTGGCTGGACTTGATACTAAAGGTCTCTTCCAGCCTAAATGATTCTATATTTGCTGCAACCCAACAATCTCATTTCTTAACTGAGCCTTATAGGAATGTGCTGTACCCAGATGTAAAGCTTTCCCCCTCTAATGCTGTTTTGATCTTGATAATACATACATTCAGTGGTTGACTGGGGTGATTCAGTGTGTCTGTGTACATGTAGTAACAGTGAGGAGGCTTGTTTCAATGTGTAGTGCTTACACCTAGTTTTCACATTCTAGGATTCTGTCAAGATCCTCCCACAGAGCACTAGTAAGTACTAGTTAGTCTTCTCATCTTCAGGCTAGTGCAGCGAGCCAAGTCCTGGTAGGCATTGGCAGTGTGCAGCTGAAGTCTATTAGTTAGAAGCTGTAATACTATCTCCCATAATTAAAATGTGAAGATAAATGCTGTTAAATTAATTAACCCTGAGGTTAGGGGGAAAAAAGCTGTTTTCAGACTTAGCATGTGTCAGGGCTTCTCCAGGATCCCAGTTTGTCAGTGCTGTTCAAGCACAAGCTGCTGAATTCAAAGGGCATGTTATGTGCTTTGTGGCGAAAGGGTCCATTTGCTGTAGTGCTGCTAGCCTGGCACACCAGTTGGCATTGGCAGCCACTCACCTCTGGGAACACTGGCTAACTTGCAGCATGATTTCTGGCACACTCTGTCATAATATGTTATTACTTACCAGTACATGAGTTGACATCAACCCAGATTAATACTCTTAAATTTATCAGTGACATCTCTCTGCTCTTGTATAATACCAGTTAATTCTGTTTAATGTAGGTAATTCTAGTGGAATTAATAGATGGCTTTTGTTATAGCAGTATGCCTTGTGTTGTCTAACACTTTATCAATGATCAAAAAGCAAATAATTTCCACAGAATGACTGTGCAATTGATCTTTCAATATTGGAATAGACTGGGCTGCCTAGCAGGCAATATCCTATTCAAACAAAAGGTGCTCCAGGTATAAAAGATGCAAAATCTCATGTCTAGGGACAAAGACAGTACACTTGTGACATGGGGCACTGCATACTGCAAAGTGTTGGCTGTGAAAGATAGAGGTATTTGTGACTAAGTGCCTGCTGTTGCAGTGCAAGTAGTAAAAAGCACTAACATGGTCCTTCAGAAATTGCAAGTAGGTCTCTTATGTTTGCTGCCTATCTAATACTGCCAGTGCTGCATTGGAATGCTGATGCTGTAATGCTGCATAAAACCCTGATGCTGATATCTAAAACCACTGGAACTGGCCCAAAAAGACTGATGCAGCCTAATACTCTTGGCTTATTCGCTTATCAAAAAGATTGAGAGTAATTACGCTGTTGAATTACAGCTGCAGAGGGAACATCTTGGATAGGAAGGGGCTCCTAAAGAGAAGACCCATCATAAATAATCAGACTGCAAACTGAAACAATGAATTCAAATTAAATACAAGTTTGACTGAATATAATTATTATTGGTTGTTACTTCATTTTGTAGGCTTTTTTGGCCTCAGGTCAGGCCAGAGTAACTTTTAAAAGCAGATGAGCCATGTGAATAAGGGAAATACTGTACTCTGAAATCCTAATTTGCGTCTGATAACTGAATGTGAACACATACTGTGGTACTGATGAGCTGCCTCAACGCTTAAAAGCCCACCTTCAGGAATTGTTTAGTATTTCAGAACATGTAATCTGGGTTCTGAATAAAATGCTTTGAAAGTGAAAGGACTTGTCGCCTAAAAGATTGTAAAACACTTTACTGTTGATCTGTGGAGAAAGGTTAACCTAAATCTCCATTTACAGGCAGAGAAACTAGATGTTTTAGTAAGATGTGTTTTTAGGCTCAATTATTGTGATTTCAGTCCCCTCTGAAGGAATACCCTGCGCACCTTGTGGAGCTCTTCTGATGGCCTGCGCTAAGGGACTGAATGTCACTTCATTTGGGACATGCCTGGAGGCATTCTTCATAATTATTTTTCTAAAAAGCTTTGCTTCTTGACTATGTACAACGTTTTCTCTAGTTTGAAAGTCTAAAATAAGATGCCAAATGTATATACCCCCTTTAGAGGGATGAGTTGGCTGCTGCAGTTGGCTGAGAGCAGCCCTGGTGAACTTTGCTGTTAGTAAGTGGTGGCTCCGAGAGCATGGCCATCCGCATCACCCCTTTTTGCAGAAGAAGAGCTGCTAAATCTCCCGCTGAAGCTGCCATGGGCAACTTTCAAGAAGGGCACTGCATTCAGTTTTGGAAAATGCAGGCAACTTTTGGGAATCTAGCCCGTAACGTATGTGGTGAAGCTGATACTGCAGCAATATTAATCTCTGTTCTGCTTTGATTTTTTTTTTTCTGTCTCAGGAGGCATTTCAGGAATCCTGTGACTTTTGATGGCATCAATAAATCAGATACCATACTGACAGAATTTTACTGGAATGTAAACAGGCATTTGAAATAACAATGTCTGTACAGTGTTTATTGAGGAATACAGCGCAGGTATAGCTCTGTAAAATACATGGAACATTAAACTGCTGTGAATGTTCGTTTACTCTCTGTTATGCTGGTAAGCAGGAACTGTGATTGTTTTCAATGTTAATGAAAATAATTAATCTTTATCATGAGATGACCTTACTTCCCACTCCTCTTTCCAAGCAGCATGTGTTTTCAGCGTTGGGGTGAGACAAGAAGCTGTACCCAATGTAGGGGAGAGGGGAGGAATGTCTCTGTATAGTAAAATTTAGCTGATAAGGGATAATGAATTACCTTAACCTGCCTCTGCTGAGCAGTAGCTGTTCTGGGGAACTGCAGGCTGGTCAGCCCAGTCTTGGTCCCTGGGAAGAGTATGGAGCAGATCCTCCTGAGAGATGTTTCCAGGCACTTGAGGGGCAGGAAGGCAACTGGGAACACTCCCCATGGATTTACCAAGGGGAGATCATGCCTGACCAGTCTCGTTCCTTCCACGATGAAATGACTGGATCCCTGAACGAGGAGAGAGCAATTTTGTAAATTTACCTTAAGCAAGGCTTTAGATAGCTTTTCACCTACATTTGCTCTGCTACAAGGATGATATGGCAGACTAACTGCTGTCTGTTCAAAGGGTAGCAGTCAAGAAGAGTTCAAATGCTGACTGGTGGCTGGTTATTCTGTGGTTGTCCTTGGGAGTCAGTATTGGGGCTGGTACTACTTAGCAATTTCATCAATCACCTAGATGATGGGATGGAGTACACTCATCAGACTTGCAGCTGACACTAGATTGATACTTTGGAGGGCACGGCTGCTGTTCAGAAGGGTCTCTAACTTGAAGGAAAGGGTTGGTTGAAACTTCAAAGTTAAACAGACAAATGTCAAGTCCTGCATCTGGAAGGTAATAACCCCGTGTAACAGTACAGGCTGGGGAGCGGCTCTGCGGACCAGACCGGGGGAGCCTGGTGACTCTGAGTCAGTAGTGTGGGCTTGTGGTGATGACAGCTCATCATGTGCTGGCTTGTGGATAGCCAGGGGGTCTGTGGGACATGGTGGAATCGCATCTGGAATACTCTGTGTGGTTCTAGCCCTCCTGGCAGAAGACGGGTTGAACTGAAGTAAGCCCACTGGAGAGGAGCTGAGGTGGCTGGGGACTGGAAGGCGTGACAAATGCAGACAAGCTGAGGGAATTGTTTAGCTTGGAGAAGAGAAGGCTAAGGGGGGGATTAACAGGCAGTCATCCAGTTTTTTAAAAGTGTTTATAGGGAGGAAAAAAAATGGAGCCAGGCTCTTCAAAAGTACATGGCAGAAGGCAGATACAATGGTAAGGAGTTGCAACAAAAGAAATTCCTACTGGGCGTTTTTGGGAGGGGAATAAAAACTTGGTGGAAGTGATGCAGCCCTGGAACAGATGTCCATGGAATCTCCATCCTTGAAGAGTTTCAAAGCTTGAGTGAACAGACCCCTGACCAAGTTGATCCAACCTAACAGTCTGCTTCTTGTGCAAGGTTCATCCAGAGCTGCCTTCCAACCTGGATTATTCAAAGATGATAAAAGTATAATTCTACTGAAAGGTCTTAGGGATGTTACTGCTATCTCGTACCTGGAAGTTCCAATGCCTCAGTCTCAGCTTTTGGAGGGAGAAGTCTATAATCCTGTGTTAAATATCTGCATTTATTCAGGGTCAGAATTGCTATTTTTAGCATGCATCTTTCAGAAAGCCTTTACTAAAATGTTATCCAATTTACTGAGATTTTACTATGCAAATGTCCTTCTGTTTGCAACCCCACAAGCACTGCTGCGTTTTTACCAAACGGATCCATGTGTGTGATTGATCTTCAGCAGACTAGCAGCTGGTCAGAAGCAGTGGAAGGTGATGCAACTTGCTGACTCAGCATGTTCTGCTTATTCTGATCTCGGGTATCCCTGTGCTTATTCAGGGTACCACGTTTTACCTGCTGTACTCCTCCTGTATGTAAGATGGCAGCCTTTGGGGAGGGGGCACCAAAACTCATGTGCCGATACCTTCAAAGTCCAATGCTATATGACAGGTTCAGGCTAAGTTCATTTCTAGGAGTAGCCCGTATACCCCTTCAATTAGCATAAACAGGGACAAGGGCAGTCAAAGGTCAAGAGGAGTTCAAAATAGCATAACCTCTTTTTGCTAGTGTTCCCAGATGTTCTTAATCCTGCAAAGTTCTCCAAGCTGTCCGTGTGTAGTGTTTACTAGACAACTGTAAAAGTCAAAAAACAAGGCCTGGCTTGATACAAGGCAAGTCAGAAATCGAGTGGTTGAGAATAGGTAGCATTGTTGCTTAAAACAGGAGAAATAATTGATTTATGTTATGGTGGCCAATTAGGCTGTAAAGTGACAAACTCTTAAAGAAACCCTGTGGCTTCAAGGCAGCTTTTTGCTCTGATTTCTGCTCAGCAAATAGGGGTACCCCAATAAAGGTCATCAGCTCCATGAGCTAAATTATTAATTCCTTTCATGCCACTCAGGGCTTGTAAACAGTATATAATACAAGAAAACAATTGGCACTGTTCACTTACTGGGCAGAGAAGAGGTCAGAGGGTAAATAGTTGTATTGGCAGCAGCTGTTCTTCATAGCTGAGCAGACTTTTGTCCTTTTCATCTTTGAGAGCAAACCAGTTTCCAAAATCTTAGTGGGTTGTTAATCCATATCTCCTTTCTCTTGGCTGAATTGTTTTTAGGAGTTTAATGTGTTGCATGTAATTATGAAGATAAAAAGGGCTGGAGGGGAGGGTGAGGGGTTATGGATAAGACAACAAACCCAGCATTGCCATGTTTCATAAAGAGCAGTTTGAAATTTTTTTTTATTAATTTACATGGATGAGAGAAACTTTAAAATCAACCTACTCAAGGAAAGTAGTAGGATAAGTACTTGCACTTTTATGTACTTTGTAAAAGAATTTTTTTGAAGTATGATTTTGAGATTAATAAGTTATAAATACCCATCCACCAGTAGCACCAGGACAGAAACACTGAGGTGTTGCTACTCACCTGACGCTGGGCATGGCAGTGCTTGACAGCACATGGGGGCAGTTCTGCAGATTTCAAACTTGAACTGGACAGCTGTGACCGCAGTGACAGCCTCGGTGAACATACTAGAAATAGCAATTCAAATACCTAATTTCAAGTGTGAACTGAAATGATCTTTTTGAGGTATAGCTAGGAAATACTGCTACACTTGTTGTTTACAGCCTTTAAAATGGCATTATAGTGAACAATCTGAAACTACAGGACCTAAAAAAAATTGACGCAGTGTCTCCCTAAACACTTACCACTCGGAAATCTCTGTTCAGAAGGCACATGCATTATTTGTTTGCTTTTTGAATGATACTTGATAAACTCTTCCAGATGTTTGCAGGTGTAGCTTACTGCCCTAAGTGACTGTTGCTCACTCAATGGCTTCTCAAGTGGTGGGGCCCGCTGCTGGCCGCTGGCCGCCTGCTCCTTGCCATCTGGCCGCCTTGCTGGGCAGCTGACCTCCTTTTGCCAGAGAGCAGCAGGTAACCTTTAAATGACCATCTGCTAATCTGTTACTTCAACCTTTCTGAAAGCTGAGTTGTGCTCTATGCTGATAGTCATGCAAGCTAAATCTTACCACTCTCAGAAGAATAAAAGTAACTTTAATGCTGCACTGACTTTTTGGGTGATTTTGGCTATGTGTGGAAAGCGTATGTAGCTTTAAATAGGAAAAAATACAAACCCCTTTCCAGGTGTCTGAAATTGCTATACTGCATATGAAGAATCTTTTTTACTTACAAAAATGGGTATAGTGTATGACCTTCTAGCTCTCTCAGGGGGTTAACAATTCCCACGTTAAGGTAGCTATAGTATTAAGATGGAAAATAGGAAAGTACAAAATCAGTATTTTTCTCTAAGCATACCAGAGACATGTGAAGTGTACTCTGGAGTGTGACTGTCAGAAATGCTGCAGTCTAGCATGTCGCATGAGGCTTTCAGAATGCTGGTGCAAGATCTGCAAGGAAGAGCCAAGTGAGATCACAAATTACACGTAGACATTCTAGGCAGTAAATGTCTTGATAATCCAATGGTGAATAAGATGGGAATAACCCAGGGCATTCCCAAATAAATCTGCCAGTGCGTTTATTGCTGTTCCTGGCTGTGGCTGGTATCTAGTGTGTTAAGCTAAAGCTGCTAACTTTGTGCAACAGCACTGAGAGCACTTGCTAGGTGCAGCAGAGAAGCAAAGGAGGATTAACTTCAGCATGGTGGTATGTCTGCTCTTCACATTCTGTAAAAACGATCTGCTAAAGTGTTTACATTTGTTTGTGGTTTGCCTAATTAGAGCAGAACTTTGCACTTTTCAGTGTAAACAGTGGTCCTCAGGGGCTGCCTGCTGCCAAAGAACTGGGAATTGTAAGAATGTGAAACGCTGGATTTGGACTGACAGCAAACCCTGGCTGTGGGCTGAAGTTATGCTTCTGGGACTGTGTTCTGTGGTTAGGAATGTAAACTTGTAGTATGCATTTACTAGGTCTTAAAGTTAAATGAGAGTTACATAATATGTTATTGTGTGGTATCTGCCAGTGTCAAAATGATGGAGGTGGAGGCTGATCTGTTTGACTTGGGTGTTTGTGGTGATGTGCTAAGAGTGAATGTGGGTTTTTGAGAAGGAGATCAAGCCGCAGGGAATATATCTTTGTTTTACCTAATCTTTGGTTAAAACTGACCCTGTTACTAGAAGATGATTCTTTCCTAGTTTGGGTCCTGGAAAGGTGGACCCTTCTCAACACACAGAGGGCATCTGGTTCAGATCATGCTCTGACTTGAGGGGTTTTTGTTTGTAAAACGGAGGAAGGTAGTTCTGTTTCTTCTTTCAGCTCTCAGAAAATAATGCTTTTGGAGTGTCTTGTGTTTAAGACACTTGTTTCTGATACTGCTCCAGATCAAATGCCAGCATTTTGTGTGCCTTTGGAAGGGGGTCTTTCTTCCTACCGGGAATCTTTTGAAGGTGCACTGGACACAGATGGGAGATAATCATGTCCTTTTATCCCACAGTAATGCTCTAATTATAAGTTAATACCGTATACAGTTTATAGCTGATATAATTCAGAGTTTCTTTGTGCTGGAAGTTGTTATGAATTGATATTCTCAAACCATTGCAAATTAGATTACTAATATGACTGCTTGGAAAAGTAGATCTGCGGGTAACATGTATGAAGTGGAAATAACTTAAAAGAGGGAAGGGCGACACTGTTAAAAATTAACTGCTTCTCAAAGCAGCTTCCTCAGGTGATCAAAGATATGCATATTCAATTTAGATGTAAATGAATGTTTTAAAAATTAAAGACTTCTTGGTAACATGTGCACCACAGCTTTCTCATTTTCACTTTCCCATTAGCTACAGATGTGGAGCAGATGAGTTCCTCCTCTCCTGTCCTTCCTATGAACTCCATGGGCAGTAAGTACCCCTTTTCTTGCTACATGTGATGAGGTGGAATTTCTCATTCTGAGGTACTCCAAAGAGATGAATTCATACTTCACAGTAGAGACTTTAGGAAGTTTTAGAGCTAATGCTTACTCATGGAGGTGGGCATTCCTATATCTGATAGCTGATCAGATTGTTCTTGCAGAAGTAGCTTAGAACAGGTCTGTACATCACTGTTGATACCAGTAGAACGTAGGTTGTGAAAGATCTCTTGCCACCAGAGATATATTGGTGAAAGCTGTGAGGCAGATGCCTGTATGTTAGTGATATAAACACCTGAGGTGCTGGTAAATTATGTTGATGTTAAAGTATCGGTCTTAAGTGTTTCAGTATCGTACTTGGAAATCTGTAGCCTGGAATTCTTCATGAAACTGATAGCAGTTGGTGAAATCCTCTTCAATTTCACTGTAATTCTGGGCGTGTAACTTTCAGATACTCTGAAAGTCTGAGCTGCTGGTCACCTAAAATAATATGAATTCAGATTTTTTTCTTAATACTCCATCTAGTGGTATTTGCTCTGTCGAGGGAGCCAATGTATTTTCAGATTATAATCCACTAGATGGCAACAAGTCCTTGTCAGATGGGGCATGTTGCAGGTATAAATACAGAATAATTGTGTTCATAATAGAGGGGTGAGCCCTGTACAAATTTCTCCTTTTAAAGCAACTTTTCATGTCTCCTTTTTTTTTTTTGAAACTCTGGATTTTTCAAGCGTGGCAGACTTTAAAGTGAGCTGTTAGTTAATAAATAATGATTGGAACAGCTAAAAGCCTTCCAGAGTCAGGACACTGTCCTTTCCACATATGTCATCATGCTGATGGACTTTCGCTTTTGTTGGAGAACTTTGAAGCTTTGGCGAACTGTGGTTCCTCTACAATAGGAATATATGGTTCCTTTCTTTATAATGAGAACAGTCATGTGTAATCAATGTACAGTAGGCTCAGAGTTGTAAATATATGTGCAGTTGTTTGCCTGTTGATTAATAAAACACATTTTTTGTAGGCATCTACCTAGGCTTTCATGTAGCTGATCACTTTTATATGGAAACAGAATTTCACATGCATATGTAGAATTTAAGTTGCTGTTTAGACACATTTATAGTTTATGAAGATATATTGGCTAATATTCTGTTAATTCTTTGTAGCCTGACATAGCTGAGATTTACTGCATTCAGGCCTTATGCATTAAAAGGCACTAAAACAAAACTAAATTTCCACAGTATTCTCATATCAGAATGTATTGGCAAAATACTAAAAGCAAGGCTGTCTAATGTGAACTGAATGACCCTTTCTTTTTCCCTTAAACAATTGTATATTATTGCTCATCTGAATTTGTCTAGCTACAGCTTTCATGTCTGTTACCTTTTGCTCAACTGAAAAATACTTGTCAAACTTCTGTTCCCTATGAAGATATTTATATAAACTTTTGATAAACTAAATAAACTGAGCTCCTTGATTGCTTTTGATGTCTTCCTGTCTTTTGATCAACCCTTCAGTGCTGGTGGGCATGCTGAGCTGCAGCAGGCATGGTGTGGGCACACTGGTGGGCTGGCCTGAGTGCCAGTGGGCAGCAGTGTCCTTAAAGTGCTGCAGCGAGCTTCGCCACCGCTGGGTGTTGATACATGAGCCCTGGCAATTCCTCCTGGGGCAGCTCTGAGACCTCTCCAGCCCCAGCTGTCCCACTTCAGTAGTGGCAGCACTGAACATGCCGGTGCTCAGCACCACCCTGAAGTGTTCGGTTTGGCTGCGGGCCGGGCAGGCGGTTGGGGGTGGCCGTCTCTGGTAGGCAGCCAGCAGCTGGTGCCAGAGACATCTAAAACTTCCCAAGCATGGATTTTGAAAAATCCTGAATGTGTCTGCTAACCTGTCTTCCCCTACAAGTGTTCTCCCCTGCTGTCTTGTTATCAACCATGGTTAAAGGAAAAAGCTTGATTTTCACAACAGAGTAGAAAACTGAATTTTTAGGCTTAATTGTGCATCCAGAGCACTTGAGATCTGTGAGCGTCTGCTTCGGCCTTCTTGCTTGTCATGTGCTAGTGAACTGGGGGGTGGCCCTTTGCTGTAGTTCTTCCTGTTTGCCTGAAATGTCTTAACAGTAATTGCAGTGAATTATTTTCACATTTCCTTGCAGTAAAGATGAGCACCTCTACCAGAACCTTTGTATTTTGTATCATCTTTTTCTATTTTCATACAGGTCTGTGGGGAAAACCAGTTGGCTGAAATGTCTGCTTAAAATACTACATAAGTGCTTTCTTATACATCATGTAAGATGCCACTGGAAAAAATCCAGATTGTGTACTCTTGCTTTTGAATGAGTCTTCCAAACATGCTGAAAAATTAAGTTTGATGCAGTTTGACATTTTTGCCTTTGAAAAAGTCATTTGTCTAGTTTTCATAATGTTTAAACAATTCAGCTTGCATGCTTTCAGGCTGTTCACTTTTGTATTACTGCAGTAAATTCTCACTGTCAAACTGCCATGCTCACCAAGGGTTTTAGTAGAAATGCTTGCTATGAGTGACTGAACGGAGCCCTTCAGTCCTGTCAGACTTGAGGAGAGGTGACACTTTTTTTTCTAAAGCCCATTTTGTGAAGAGTTCGGTCTGTTTTGTTTGCAGCTGTGGAACTCAGTGAAGCTGTGCCTGTGTAAAATTGAAGAAATCGAAGTCTTTTAGCAGGACAAGCAAATGGGGATTTATTTTGAATATTCACCTAACTGGAATTAAGTCATTAATAAGTTGTTCTGACTTGAACTGTGCAGCAAGCTTGGAGACAGTTATTGTGGGTATTGGCACAGCATGTCTGAACATGCTGCTTGAAAAGAATCTCATAAGTGACTGGAGGAGGAAACAAGGCATAAGAGAAGTGCTTGGACCCTTGATTACATGGTGGATTGACTGAGCAAAATGCCATCCCTTTCCCCTGTTTGGCCACATAGTGTCCCTCCTCACTGAGCAGGGTGCTCGGAGAGCGGTGGGGTGCATCACAGGGGGCTCTTGCCTTTACTGTGTGTGGGTCTCCACCTGCTACATTGCTCTGCCCAGGGCCAGTGGCATTCTGGGCACAGGCATGTCATGTGAATAATTAAAAAAATGTCTGGAGAACAGCTTGAGGTGGTTCTTCTCTGTCTGAAGGCAGTATCAGTTATGCCTGTCATGCAGACCAATGTGTGACCCTCCTGGGACACCCACAGAGCAGGGAGGTTTCTGCCTGCCCAGGGCAGTTAGCTCTGGCGTGGCCACCAGGCTTCCTCCTGCACAAATGACTTGAGTTTTCTGGCTTGAATCTTTTCGACTGTAATGGAAGCCTGCCCTGCCCACTGCAGCAATGAAGCATGCTCTCTCCAGTATCATCTGAAATCACTGGCCATTTTCTGCTTTGCCCCCTCCCTTTTTTTATCCCTGTCAGCCCCACAACTTCAGTCCTGTCATCTCTCACCGACCAGCAGCTGTGTTGTGCCATAGCTTGTTTCACTCAGGAGGAAGTTTCATTTCTTATAGCCCGGTAGAGCTGTAGGCACACACCTTACTGATAGTGAAAGTAGATATTTACTAAAGGACTATACAGTTAGGTGCCACTTTTATTTAAAAAGAGTTACTTGATCAACTGTTCTGCCCTCTCCTGCCCCTTCAAAAATGCCCATGCAGTTCATGACTTAAATCATGCTTTTGGCGTTCTTACCAAACCTGGGCTAAATAAGACCACTGCAAGTTAACAAAGTAACTTCTCAGGTGCCTAGGAGGAAAAAAAAACCCTTGAATCTTTTTAATCAGTACTTGAAATAGTAGTGCAGTAGGGCTCGGTGCCTTACCCTGTGTGTAGCTGGCTGGAACTAACTTGGGCTTCCCTGGGCTTGTTGACTCCTCCGTGAAGCTCCCTGCTGCTTTTGCTTAACTACCCTGGCTCTGCTCTGCCCTGCAGCTCCTCTTCAGCTGATGAAGCAGCTCTGACACCTGCCCGATGTGCAGAGCACAGAGCAATCCTGTGGCAGGCAGGGAGGAAAGCAGAGAGGGGCAGGGAAGAGTTTCTAAGGAGAAAGACCCAACAGCAGAGGAGGGACCCAGTACCACATCACACCACACAGTCCAGCGTGGTGTGAAGTCCTTCAGGAGGATCTGTCATGAGAATAAAGTGGTTTGGGAACAGATTCTGGGAATCCGGGGGGAGAGGGACAGAAGCAAGAGGCTATTGTTTTCAGCCATCATCCTCTGAAATGCGACCCCTTCCCAGGCCAGGAAGGGTCTTGTTCAGTAAGAATGGGATGGCTTTGCTGTGTTATGTTTGAGGGTGCTGTGAAGGATTATAATGATGCTGTCTGTGGAAGTGGCTCCATTGCTATCGCTTACATGCTGTAAAACAAAGAATGAATTTAGTGGGTGGCCGAAACATGAGCAGTGAAACATGGCTAGGGCTAACAACCTGACAAACATCTGTAAGTACAGAAGTATGTTCTCTCTTTGCATTTCTTCTGGTATTTTTCTGATACACATGGGCCTGTCTTGGCTCTAATTTCAGGAAGATGCGTTGTCACAGTAGCAGCTCACTACAATCTTTCAGCTTCTAAAGGTGAAGGCTGAAAATTCTGGGATGGACATCACCTGGCTGGAGATGCTTAGGGTGTATAACCTCTGACAGGCATTGGGTTTGTAGGTGTACACAAGCTGTTCTGGTGTGTTGCCTCTGCAGATCCCTTTTGCTATGTGGCTAGAGGCTGGTTTTCAGGGTTAGGAAGAGGAAAGCTGTCAAAAAAGTCACCGGAAGCCAACACCACAGCTTTACAGCCCAAATTATATCAATGTTCCAATTATAGAATTCAAGTTAAACCTTCATTTGTGCCGTGAAACTGTGGTGGAAGTAATATATAATGTTCCAATCTGTAGTATAAATGCAAAAAACTGAAGTTACTGACTTTGCTCAAATAAAACTTTCTTTTTTTAAAAAAAAGACCTCACAGCAAAAATACACCTAGTGCAAGATACTACTTTTAATGTGCTTCAGTGAGCAGTACAGACTTGTACAGAAACACACCTGACAGTTGTTGATTGGGTTTCCATGTTTAAATGGGAGGCTTTTTGTATTCTTTATAAAGTATTCAACATGGAAGCACCTTCTTTTGAAGCTGATAAATGTCAGAACTTGAATACAGCACTCCAGCAAAAAGGTTAAGTCACTTTTCTTGTTGGAAAGATGCCCTGAGCAGCGTGGCTGCACGGTCTCTTAGCTAGCTGGTCCGCAGTTTGCATTCATTGATCAGTGAGTTGATAGAAATGAAAACCCACCGACAGCAATGAATGTTGATTGCAGCCATTAGATGCTGAAGGTGTGCAGCGCTCTCCCTTCAGACCGTTCCGCTGTTCACCTGTGTCCCACAGAATGGTTGGTATTGTAGTCTTGACCTCAGGACGTGCAATTATTTAAGGGCTTCTTAAAATCTTGGTGACTTCTAGAAAGTACACTTCCACATGGAGAGTAGTAGAAAAACATTCTTTTTTTAGGAACTACATTAAAAATATTATATGAATTGCCTTTTTGGTTTTTTAAAGGCAGTTTGCTTTGCTTGGATCCTCTGCTTATACTACAGATTCTGCAGTCAGGAATATCTGTTTTGGAATTTAGGTGGTTCTTGATTCTGTGTACCCCAAATGGTGCATTCAGTGAACCTTTTGTATTCTTGCATTTAAATTATTCTCCAAAAATTCTCAAGCACCACATTGTCCTCTAACTCAGCGAGGTCTGGGCCCCATCCCAGAAGCATTCCTATTACACCAGTATAAGACATCGTGCTTAAAAGCATTCATCACATCCCCATTGAGTCTACTTCTCGGCTGCCAAAAGCACTGCAACACCCGCATGGTGTGTTTGCTGGAGTATCTGCTGCTGTTGACAAGTGGTTTATCACTTCGAGCAACCATTTCAGATGGTGAACTTCTGCGTGGTTCATTTCTAGACCTTCGGGTAGGAGAGCTCTGACGGTCTATGTAACTATCAGCTGAACCACCTTCTACTGGTATGTGTTATGACAAAAGCCTGTGTGATATTTTAATGCCACTAGGTCATAGGATACGAGCATATAAAGGTGCAGAGCGCGCCTGAAGGGAACAGCCTTAACTTGCAAGAGCCTATGCTTTCTCTTGGTCCTGAGGTGGGCATCTGTGTTAAGTGCTGCCCATCTGTGACTGCATATAGAAGTAAAATTATACGTGTTACAAGATCTCTTCTTCTAGAGCAGCCCAAGACAACATTCCCTGGCATATGCTTTGAGTCTTGTCTTTTTCTACACGTTCTGTGGTGCCTGTGGGGGCAGAACAACTGCCCGCAGCCTCGCGAAGGCACATGCTGCTCCAGCCCGCTGTGTGCAGTCCTACATCTGACCACCCGGGTCAGGGGCAGGAGGGGCACCATGTCAATACTGCTGAGCTGCCTGCACGTTTGGCTTTCTGTTCCATTGCAAGGAAGGATATTTTCTTGCTTGCCTGGTTGTAAAAGCGACAGCATGAGTCGCAGGAGCAGCTGGACCTTGCTGGGAGGGATCTGGTCCTCGGTTAGCGTTCCCGGTGAGCAGCTGCTGAAATCGAGCGCAGGTTCCTGTGAGCAAATGAACTGACATTCCAAAGCTTTTTCCAGTGAAGCTCAAGTTGCCAGCCCAAATGGAAACGAGGTTTCCCTCCTGATCTGGCCTGTATTCTGCTATTTTGAACGTATACCATGCTCAGATTTGTTTCCAAGTATACCATATGGTGTGGATACGTTACTGCTTTTGTGCTGCCCGTACAAAACCTTTCGTTACTCAGATACTTTTGCAGCAATTCTGCTCTAGTATGAAGTTTTAATTATTTTTTTTTAGAAGAGAAAACAAACGTTTCTTATACACCAATTCATTTTTGGAGTAAGTAGAAGAACTGGAAAAACTCAACCTCTGTAGCTCTTAATATAATCTGTAAATCATGACCTGTTAATGGCAACCACATGTGAAAAACTATGAAGGTTCAAGCTTTCCATTTAACAGAGGGTTTGTGATAAACCTCAAGGTACAGTCAACGGTCGATGGTTTTTTCTAGTTCTCAAACTCACCGACAGCGTTGAATGTTCACTGAAGCTATCCAAAGATGGCTGTATACATGCACTGTACATATTTTCCATGCATATGTTTTCCATAGACTAGCAGTGGAAACACTGCTGAGGACTGCACATTCTTTATTTTAAAGTCTTAAACTGCAAGTATTTTAATTACAAAATGGAACCATGAGGACTAATGAATTGCAGAAGTGTAACGCTACAGTTATAGATGCTAAGTTGACTTAAGTGTTTCTTAAAACAGCTTTGAATGTATCTGAATTGCACTGTGAAAAAGCCTTTCCTCCTGTGGATATGCATATTCTAAAAAGCTATGCTAAGGGTGTTTATGTTTCAGATTGCTTTATAAAGTTCACTTTAAATACATAATAATAAAAAAAAAGCAGGGGGGACACCCATAGCTGTAAACCTACACCAGTGAGAGCAGGTGGGGGTCCACTTCTTAGTGGAGTGCATAATGTTTGTATTTCTACAGCTCCTATCCCCTCTCTTCTTGACCTTGGGTTTTTAAAAGCTTTATCTGTGCCATTGCTTTAAGGCACGCAGATTCTCAGCAACTGCTTGGCTGAACTAAGGTGACCCTTCAATGGCAGAACATCTTACTGGGCAGAGCTGCTGGAGAGTGGGATGGGGATTGGTCATGCTGCTTCTTCAGTCGCTTGTTTCCAACTGGATTAACCTGACCCCAGGATGTTTTTTGTATTGGCTGCAGCATGATGCTCCCAGCCTGCCCAGTGGGTAGGCGGGCAGCGCAAAATATGCCGCACCTGATGGCTTCTTCCCTCCGCTCACTTACTTGTCCGATACTCAGCGCCTGAGATGCTGTGGCCCCACGTGCTGCAAGGAACTCACAGGTGAAATCTCCTGGAGTTGCCTGTGGCAGCTGAAAGCATCAAAGGGTGTTGCTGAACATCCAGTGAGCTCGTACTGTGGGTGTTAAGCATCGGGCTTGGGTTCTGAGTCCCCGCGCCCTACGGTGGAGATGGAGCAGCCAGGTGTTCAGGACTGTGGGAAATCCTGCCCAAAGCCAATCATGGCAGGAGAAGTCCTGAGCCTCAGATTATTTTAATGTCATCTAGAATATTATGGGAGCAGCTTAATTGCAAATGTTAAACTGAATATGTAAACACCTGCCTAACAGTTGCACTATGTTTTCCCTGAAAAGTGGAAAAAGGGATTTAGTCTCTTGACATCTCTGTATTGCATCTGTCTAATTATCTTCACTTTTTCCACCTGGCTTGCATGGTTTGAGAGAGAGGAATTACCTGCAGCTTCTTTGTTAAAAATGAAATCTGCTGTCATATCTGAAGTAACTTTGCTGTGAGTAAAGCAGAGCCTACAGTTAGTGGGGATAATTTATCACTTAAATTCTACGGACTTGCTTTGAATTCAGAGTATTTGCTCTTGTTGTAGGGACTGTTAAGTGTGTCAGAGTGTCCTGAGCTGATGCACGTAACTTAACAGTAAGTGTATTGTCTAATAAAGTACTTGAAACAATCTCCTATATTGAGTAAGCTGTTTGAGGGAGAAGCTTGTTTCCTGAATACAGTTTGCAGTCTGCACTTAATGGACAGATTTTAATGGTATCGTTAAATGTCAACTGATACTGAAAATCGAAAGAATTCTCTGAAAATTAGTCTCACCTTTTTCTTGCCATCTTTTGGGAGTAGGAGCTGGTGGAAAGAACAAAGAAAATTTGAATTAATAACAAACAGTGCTCAGCCTGGAGTGTTAAGCCTTGTTAATGTCCCAATATGAGGGGTGACTACATGTGGGAGGTATAACATAAATCAAGGAAACTAAGTTCAAGTCAAGCATGAAATTTTGGTTTTAACAAACCAAAACAGTGTGTTTAAATATAAACTACATTGTGAGAGAGGCTTTTCCTCAGTTCACTATTTCTTCCTCCTTTTGTACCTCCACTGACCTTCGGCTGGGTAACTTTCATCTTCTTATTGCATGATTTGAGAGCTTGAGTTTCTTCTGAATGTTAAAAACAAACTGTACATGTTATTTCTATATCCTGGCTGTACGTTCCTTCCCTCTTGCAAAGTTCAAAGCTTTCCATCAGCTAGATTTTTGGACAGATTCCGAAATGATAAAATCATTCTCTGGAAACTGTAACTGGGCAGTATGTGCAAGGCTCGGGGCAGGCAAAGATGAAACCTTTACAGCCGTTCTGTTGCTGGGAGTTTTACCCCCAGGACTACGTACAAAATCCACGTTCTCTTTTCACTCGCCAAGTCCTTTCTCTCTCGTGTGTGTGTGTACACATGCATACACATGTATATATCTATATAGTGTAAGGACCTTTAAAGAGGGGATTACCCTGTTAGAGCAAGAGCCATCAGAAAGCTACACCAGTGAGGCTAGCAGCACGGAGACAAGATTTCTCTGCCACATAGTCCTAGCGCTTTCTTTTCTTACTGTTGCTCAAATGATTGCCTGTGTTTTATCACAAAACAGGTCACGTCATTTTTCATCTATTTTCTTCCCTGTTTTGCTTCCCTACTGAAGTGTCTTTATGCCGAACAGAAGGCTCGGCTGTGGGGAGCAAAGCACCCGCGGCAGGTCGGAGCTGGGCACGCTGGGGGCGGCTGGAGAACCCCATGCTCAGCCACTGTTGCCCAAGCCTGCTGAACAAGAACATTTGTTCATTTTTTTTGCATTAGCATGGCAGAATTGGTAAGACACTGTGGAGGTGGTTAGTATGTGGGCTGCTTAGTTTGGTGTGACACCCTGAAAGCTTGTTATCTGCCCTGAATCTTCAACATACCTTCCTCTTTCACCTTCGAAGCACTGAAACCAGCCCATAGTTGGCAGTTGCCACCTCTATTGTTATTGCTTAATTACTGTTTTCCATCGTGGAAAAAGGATTAAGTGGACCCAACACCCTCCCTAGATGCTGAAGGCGGCCAACCATGGGACGTGGGTCTCTGAAAGCCCAACTGTTCGCTCGGTACGTGGAGCGCCTTATAAACTGGAATCCCTGTGAGGTCGTCAGCATAACGATGTGAATCGGGAAGGTAGTGGGCTGCTAAATTAGAACTTTGCAATGAAAATGCAGTAAGTTCAGGGCATGTAAGGTTTTCTTTCAGCTTACAGTGGAAAGAACGGGTTTCTATATGAAGAAAATGGTTTCCTCAAAATATGCATATGAACCCTGCTGAAACAGAGGTTAACCTGTTAATTGCCTGAAATATGGGGACAGGATTTAGTTAATTTTTTGGATGTTTCTGGTACTTTGTGTATTTATGGTGCCTGAACAATTCTTACACCCCAATTCAGTCATTCTATTAGCTCCTCACAAGAAGGCATTTATGTGTAGCAGGGCAGGAATCCTAACGGCACTACTCTAAAGTGTCACTAAATAAATTTAACATATGCATCTGGTAGTGAAAAAGCTACCCCTTCCCTTTGTCCCGCCGAGCCATAGCTGTGCCTCGTCCGAGGGAGGTGTGCGACCCCAGCGTATGGAAATCGGGCCTAAGATCGTGCTCGGCCCCAGACCTGGTGTCTTGGTGCCTGCCTTGAAGCATTGATGGAAATGCCATGTGCAAGCATGCTTCCTTTGTCCTGTAACAAGCTTTAATTGTACTATAAAAACGTGTTTTCTTTGTGGATGTAAATGACCTCAGCAGTGTAAGCGTGCAAATACACCTTGACAAGACAACGGGGAGACAAAAGGATGTAACCACTGGCAGTATTTTTAGTTACTGCTGTTGTTTCATTGAAATTTGGGTGAGCATTTAAGTAGCAATGCCATGGCCAATCACTTCAGATTCAGCAGTCTTCTACAATTAGCATTGCAGACTTTTTTTTTTTCAATTGTCCAAAAGCTCCTTGGACTACTAGTTGACAATTCTTGGGACTATGTGAAGTCAGAGGACAAAGTTACCAGCCTATTCTATTTGCCCTTTTATAGAATAAAGTGCTGTGATGGTGATCCTAAAGAAAATAAATGCAGATCTCTTCTGGGACCTGAGAGAAATGCTGTTAATACCAGCTTCCAGCGATTTATGGAGGACTTACTGAGTTCTATGGATCTCATTTTGAGTTGACAAGCTTACTCTTGGATGCAACATACCCTTGACTTTTATAAGGTGTTTGACTTAATACCGTATGACAACTTAAACTGGTATGATACAAATTTGTTGTGGCAAATGTTAAAAGGCTTATAAAATGACAAACAGGTAGGTCTCGATGCAATTCTGAGTGGGAACTGGATCAAGCTGGCGCAGTCTTAGTTGACTGCCATGTCCTAAAACCTTGCTGTGTCACTGGCCTGGGAGAAACACGGTATCAGGTGCTGTTAGCAGGTTTGGGGGGTTTTAGACAGAGGTGACGCACATCTGGTGCTCTAGACAAATCAAGCACAAATGAATGCTTTAGCACAGTCAGATGCAAAGTTACATGTTTGGGAACAAGGAATATAGGCCATGTGTGAACATAAAGGGCTCCACTGTATGAAGCGGTACTTGCTATGGTAGATAATTAACTGCATGTGTGTTTCCTGACTTTCACTACTGTGCAAACAATGAAATACTGAATAGGAACAGAGGCTGTCGCATGTGCATTTAGTTCTCCTGTAACTGCTGAAATACTTTGTCCAGTTCTGGTCCAGGCTGCCCTAAGGACACCACTGAGCTGAACAGGTTTCTGCAAAGATGAGTGGAGGGCAATTAAATAATGAGAAAGACTTGTCACCAGAAAAATAAATGTTCTCTGAAGTAAACCAGTGAAGGTTAGGGAGTTTTGTCCTGCCTGTTGGTGTCTTTCCCTGCAGAAATGAGCCAGTTGGAGCACACCAGCCCTGCCTGGGGCTTGGTAATGGGGCTGCGTTTGGATGGGGGAGCAGAACCTTGAAGATGGGTGTTATCAGGGAAAAAACGGTTTGACTTGCTCTTAGAAACCTGATGTGTGAACTTCCGTTTCAAGAGCATATGGAAGAATGGAAAGGTTTTTTTGAACTACAGGGAGGTAATTTTGCCACAAACCAAATTATTTTACATTATTCGCCCCTTGTTGTTGGAAAATACAGGACTAAGTCTCAGCAAATTATTTTAGCAGAAAAGTAAAATTATTTTGGTTCTGATTCTTTTTGCCAAACATGGTAATATTTTAAAATAAGGCATTTGTGAATGAGCTAGTCTGGATGTTCTTGCAATCTGACATCCCAGGTTGAGTAATCAAATGCCCTATGTTTTTTTAAGTACATTACTGAACGCTTTCCAAGCCACTGAAATAGTTGTATTTTTTAAATGAAACTTGTTTCACCTTTCTAGAACAAACACACAAGCTCTCAGAATCAAACCCTCCATCTCCTGCTACCTGCTAAAGGAAGTATTTATCAAATTTCCTTGTAGCGAGAAGGGTGGCCGGGGCTAGAAGACACTGCCATGGGCAGAAGCTTCCTTGCTGACCTACTTACACAGGACTGATCATAGTGGATTAGGCTCCAGCTCGCTATCCTGTCTCCAAAGTTGTTTTTGTGCAAGATGAAGGGATCAGATGCACAATGTGGCAGGACCCGCCTGCCTCTTCACTGAATTTTCCAAAGGACTAAGTACAATTTCAGCCAAGCAAACCGGCGAGGAAGATAAGGAGCTTCTTCAGGACCATAACAGCTTTCCAGCACCCTGAGGGTGGCATAAAGGGATGTTTTTCTGAGCAGACACAGCAGGGAGGGGTTTTGGAGCAAGCTGCATTTATGAGCTATTTCTACCTGCAGCGTATAGGGAACAAAAATGACCTCAGCCCAGGATGTCTTAATAATAGTGTATCTTCATCTCATTTCATGTAACTTCAGAAATTGTCTTTGTTGGAAAAAAAACTACCTTGATGCTTGGGACCACTATTGAATTGTAGCTGTTGGCTGCAATCAATGAAGCAGTTCTGAGACTGAAATAAAATCAAAACAGTGGCTAATGGATGTTCAGAAAAGGATACAAGGAGGAGAAACTTGCAGTTTTCCTACTCATCATCTCCTGTCTTCCAGACACTTTTCAGCACACTGAGACTTGTGGAGACAGGCTTCTCTGCGGCTGGTAACCGTGAATGCACTTCTCCTTAATGAATTTGCACAGCTTCCCTGTGAACCTTTCTCCTCCATCTTTTAAGATAGTATTTGTTGCCATGAAGATTATTGTCTGTATTGGATTCATCATTGTTAATAGAGAGGGATCTCGGGTGTCCTCCTGATGAATTTCTGTAGTTGTACTATGCCCTGACACATCTAATGCTGGGTAAGCAGCTTCTGTAGATATAAATAACATTGTCTCTTTCAGTATATAAAACACGCTAGCAGTTCTTCATCACTGGAATACTGCACTGCTCTAGACCTAGCATGCTTTATTACGGTGGTGAATTTAGGGTAAGTACTTCTTCAGAAGATACTGCCTTGCTGACTGCTGCTCTTGGCTGGCAGCTCTGTGTCTCTGAAGATCAAAAAGATTTCCCATTAGCTGTGAATTCAGCGCACAGTTCCTGTGCCTCTGTTTCAGGAAGGAGAAAGATGATCCTAACTGCAGATGATTCTGCTACAGAGACTGTTTTCTGCCTTTTAGCATTTTAGAAATTGCTAGCACAGTCATCAGTATGACAGCCTTCGCAAAAATTAGTTGTTCTGTTGCACAGAATTGCCTTTTTGCTCTGAGGTTGGAACTAGTTGGACTTGGCCAGTCTTTTTTTCAGGGTAGGGCGGGCAGAAAATGCCTTCTGTTGTCATACTAGTCTCAACAGCTGAACTGAGATTCCCTGGTTATTCTTTCTGAAATGTATGATGTAGCTGCAGACAGTACTGTTAAGAGAGAATCCCGTTGTTTTCGAATTAAGGTCTCCTTTGACGAGCCAGTGCATGCCACAAAGCCTGCGCTGTGTGGGCGCATCCTCAGTGGTCTGCCTGCCCTTCTGTGTGTTTTACAAGGAATCATTTTAGTTTTTCAATTTGAGGTACTGAAGAAATGGCCAGAACCTGTGTGTGCAACCACGAACATGGGAAAATTCTCTTGCAAAGTAATCAGGAGAGAAATTTGAGGTATTTGTTTTGTTTAGCTGGCTTGATCTTTAAAGACTATCCTAAAACATGATGCCTGCTACAGAAGGGGAGGTCCATTCCCGAGCAGGACATTTCACAGGTGTGTGACAGGACCCCCATTTTACCTGCTGCAGTGTGCCCCTGCCCACACATGAAGCACACTTAACAATACAAAAATATACATAATTACATATATATGTATTTATACATGCTAATTGGGACTTTACATTTGACTCACTGTTTGGAATGGATAAAGCTTGCGTTATCTGCTTGGGAAGCAGTATGGATGGAGAGGGATCCAATGAAGGATTTTCTTTTCATAATCATGATGTCTCCTCCCAATTCATGGATAACTGTCCCTTTGAAGATAATTAGTTTCTGTTTTTCAGCTTTGTAACCCAGCAGTTCTCATGTAATAGACTTCAAGGCTTGGAGGTCTTCTCAAAAGAAACACCTCTAAAAATCTCTCTCTCTGGTTCCGTTTCAGCAGCATGGCACCCCCAGGTCAATGTTACGCTGCCATCTTGTAAGGCTCCATTTCACAATACGCCTAGTACAATAAAGATTTTTACTTCCAATAGCTGTAAATAACTGAAGCAAAGAAAATGACACTGTAATGACCAGGAAAAAGACAGGTGAAGATCCATCCTGTCATCCCCCCAGTCTCCTCCTCCAGCCGCTGTGAGATTTCTTATCACTTGCCAGCGTCTGGCTTAGCTGCAGACGCGTTACTCTTTCAACAAGACGCATGTCTTCCTCGTGAGTGGCATGAGCGCTGGGCACAGAACAAGTGCCCCCATCTCGCCAAGCTGCCACAGGATGCTGGCTTCCCCGTCCTGGTGCAGCGGGTGCTGCTTGCCGCTGGGCAAAACCGTGCCTCCGGCATCCTGCGCCGTGCTCTGGTCCACACGGTGGGTGAACTTCCACTGTACTTCATTGCTGTTTGTTCCTGTTTTCACACCAAATTCATTTAGCCTTGTTTCCAAATGACCTGAACTACAGCATGCACATGGACCGTCAACTAATTTAGAGCGCTTCAGCCATATTTCTGTGATAATTTTCTTTCCCCTGCTTATGTATGCTGCTCAGCCAGCAAGCAGCAGCACCTCTGTAGCTGTTCTTCAGGTGTTAAAATTTAAATAGAAGTATCTTCAAAGGCTCTGGTAGAACAACCAAGTATGATTGGGGGGGGGGGGGGGGGGGGGGGGAGGCTTTCTCATATCTGGTTACCACAGGCAAATATTCTGCTGGAAGAAAGACTTCCTTCCCCCTCTTATATATTTAATTTACTTGCTTTTGTGTGCTTTTAAATATTGGATGGATGTGGATATGACCCCCAGGTGATTCTTTTCTGCATTATACATTTAGCCTACTTGAATGCAGCCATCAAGTGAAACAAAAAGGAGAAAATGTACTTGTGTTCATTTACAAGAATGATCTTTGGATAATGTCACCCAAATATTGCTGGGTTTTTATCTTGCCTATAAAGTAAATTGGTCCCAGTGTGCAGTGAGATGCACATAAAAGTCTGAATATGAAAGTAGTATAAAATTCAGATGAGTTGTAGAACTGGCTTCAGAATTTTGAAAAAAAAATTGGAGCAGATTTTATTAAGTACAATTTATGAGGGAGTTACATAGTTATTTTTTAGAGGTTTTAATCTGTGAATCTCAAATCTATTGGCACGCTGCACTTTCTCCTGCCCTTTTCACTGCTCTTTGATTGTATTACCTACCTTTTCTCCCGGGGTGTGATGAGATGAGAGCACAACTGTTCTAGATGTGTTTTGTACCACAGCACGATAAGCCACAGAGACTGATGATGAGATGATAATTCTCAAATTTGGTTGGTGGGCTGTTCTTTGAATTGCAGATTCTGCAATCACTTAATTATTTTTGTAGTTTTCCTTTTACACTGAACTTATTGGTGCTTAGAAAATATTTTCTAGTATTTTTAAGAAGCACCTTCTCCCCTTCCCTTTCCTAAACACTTACAAACTGGTGTGTGTGTTTGCATGATCTATGTTTCAGTAACTGCTTTCTAACCGGAACAATTAAGAGCTGTGAGAGGAGAGGAAATTTGTCATAAAATGTTCCAAATGGAAATCTGCTTTTATGTGGTTTCAGAACAACAATCCAGAAAGCAGAGGTGGATATACCGCAACAGTGTCACAATTCAGATAGCAAAATCCTTATACTCAATAAGTAAACATCAGGGGTTTAGGAGGGAAGTCTGGTTCTGCTCTCAGGCTGAGCAGTCCAAACCAACTATCCTTTGAGGGCACCACAAAGCTCACACAGATGATGCAAACGAAATAGCCTCACTTTACTCAAATATTTCAGTATGTTCTTCATTTCCAAAGCAGACTGCAGAAACATTGCATCTATCCACTGGTTACTGCAGGGGGAAAAAAATGAATTAAATAGGGCAAACAAAGCTGAAGCTAAGCTATTATGTATTTCAGATTGCTTAGTATTTGGCATGTGGACCAAATGCATTTAGATTATAAAGCATAAGCCTTTCAGAACCTTAAGTTATTTTAAAATTAAATGGATGACAGGCACAGGTCTGCTGCATGGATTTGATTTTCTTTGTGTCTTAGCAGAAGTAGTAAGCAATGTCTGTAAGTATCTAATAAGGCTATTTTCTGCTATTATGGAGAGGTTTGCTATGAGAAACAGAACTGAGAGCGTACCACATTTTCAATAAAACAAATTGAACAGATTCTCAGAAATCTAGGTCACAGTAACAGATGACCTATACATGGTCCTAGTTTTTTGATGCAACTGTCTAATCTGCTCTGAGAGTACTAGCCAGACATCATTCCTAATTGACCTTGATATTCAGTGAACAGAAAAGAAAGCTAAAGCCACATGATATTTAAATCTTTAGCAGAAAAAAATATATGGCGAACCCAAACGCGTTGTGTTTTATAACTCGAATGTGTATTTGCCTTGTGAGCCTTGTCCACAAATGTGTTGATTATCTTAAAAATCTGAATTTGAGACTCCACCTAACAAACTAAATCTGAATATGAACAGCCATTTTTTAACACCCAGTTCCAGAGCAGCATCCCTTGTAATAACTCATTTTGTATTGCAGCTGCCCTGTTGAGACCCCCCCCCCCCCCTGACTGTCTCGGGAAGGTGTCGTGCTCTCTGGCTGGGTGAGGGCTCGCTCCTTGCCTTGCACGAGCCGGTGCGGCTGGAAGCACAGCACCCAGCGGTACCCAGGTTCCAGGCGTGGTGATTATGTAAACGGCACTGCTGAGGCTCCGCTCCGGGCTGCTGGCATGCGTGCAGCTCTTGGTGTAAGTAAATATGGGAGACTGCAGATTACAGTATGTGTGGTGGAACCCTAACCACCTCTTTTTATAGACCAGGCTGATCCTTTTTGCTCATGACATCAGATTGGAGATGTAGCATTATTTAAAGAAGGCACTACAGACTTTTACAAGAGGAAAGATGGATGTGTACTTTTGTGCTAAGGTAAAGGTAGGGTCTGCCAGTAAGCCCAAAAGAAACTAAGCAATACAGCCTTGAGTGCTCATACGGCAAGATACTTTTCAAGAACACTATAAACTGATGTAGGCTACCAAACCAAGAATCAGTAAAGGTACCACAGGAAGGTTTTGGATTGATAACCTACGGCTTGCTGCTCTTACAATGTGCCTCTCTTTGGCAAGAAACAAGTGTGTAACTTCTGAGGCTCATCACGCCTAGCGCGGGAGCCACCATCGGAACACACGGACCACGTCTATCGGGCTTTAAAAGCAGTTGGAAGTCGTGCTGTGGGGCTGCCCCTTGGGAGCTGACGGCAGCATCCCCTGGGGAGCCACATCCACACACCCCAAGCCCCGCCATGCCCCACCATGCCCTGCCGCGTCAGCATGCCCGCCCCGAGCCTTCCCCTGCCCTTAATCGCATTTTGGCATCTCATCTCAGACAGTCTGGCTTTTTTGTGTGAAACACAGGTTTAACCGCAGGCCTCAGCAATGTCGTGTTGCAAAACCAAATCGTGTACAACTGAAGGCAGCGAAGACTGAAAGCAACCTGCTGCCAAGCAGGCAGAATTCCTATTCTCAAGCTTACTGCAATATTCATTCACAGGCACGCATATTTAGGTGGCACAATTAACTGTTAATGCAGAAGGGGTTTCAGTATTGAGATGCAGCACTTCAGCGCGCTCAAAATCTGCAGTTTTATGCAACGGTCATTTGTGGTGATTGTGTTCATTTCTTTGTGTTATGGTTCAGGACAGCTGCTGACGGTTCAAACTATTTTCAGGCAGTACAGTGAAAGTAAGAATGACTGAAGTCTATTTAAAAAGGTGATGTCATCAGTCTGTATGTCCATGTTGCTTCTTATGAAAGAAAAAAACCTAACCAACCAACATGCTTTCATGTTACTCTTAACATAAAAATACCCAATTGTTGTCTCTTGAGTTCTTAATGTTGGAAACTCTTGAGTGATATCAATCAATACTGTGGTTTTGAAATGATTACAGCATCTGCTGGCTATTACTAAGATAAAGTGAAATTCTTGGGATTCCACTTTTTTTTAAAAATTGCCAAGCATACCACTAGATTTCAGCATACCTGATGCATTTTTATTGGCAACTAACCTGTAATGCAATATTATGTATTAACAAATAGTCAGATTATATACACGTTGGTCTTTTGTGTCAGTTGTGACTTCCAAGTCTTTTAGTGGTTAATAGGTTTCTTCTTTTTTGTGAGCCTTTATAAACTTTCTACTGGAATAGCCATAACTGGAATTGGAAAAACTGACTTTTTGAATTATCTGTTATTTCTATGTGCAGCTTGAAAAAGCCAACCCACACAACAACAGCCATCAGCATCCTTTTTGTCGCTGCATGACGGGATTATTCCCATGTCCAAGCTGAGTATGCAGATGTTTACAGGGGCGGGCTTTACCCAGACATTCTTTTTATGGCTATTTTGATTAGGCAGAAGCTCTTTTTGCCAACCTAATGGTCTGGTTTCCGTTCAAAGTGATATGCTTAAACAGGTATTCAAACTGTAAGACCCAAGTGCAAGAGCAGAATTTAACTTCCCAGCATATATGTTTTTGGTTTTCTTTGTAGGCAGCACTTTCAAAGGGTAGGTTTTAAAATCAGCCTCCAGACGAATACTGAGTATTAGCAGTCTAACAGGTAATGGAAAAGGTTGCTTTAAGAATAATACGGTCTGCAGTTTGAAAGCACTTTGTAGGTAGAGCCATCAATATCCTTAACCTTTATTAAAAATAATCCATAATGCTTTTGTTGAAAGACTTATTTTAGGTAGGTCCTTCTGGGTTTGTAAGTACCAGCAAGAAAAAAAAAATGAAAATAGCTTGATTGTAATCTAGCCTGATTCTTATCACCTAAGTTTTACTGAGAAGTAATACACCCAAGCCATTGTGCTACATCAGGAAGAGAATTAAAGGAAATTATATAATTATTCAGACAAAACTGACCCTGTGAAAAGTATTTACATTCACATTTGTATTTCTAGTGTTCTGGAATAGCAGCTGAAAATTACTATGAGTTGACTGCCTCACACAGAGGGATGTTTTGTTAATCTTACAAAGTAGCACCTTAGAGAGGATTTTGCTTTTTTCAAAAATGGTGGTGGTTGACTCATCCAGTCTCCCCCCCACCCCCCAACGTTGCTCAAAGGAGCAATGGAATAGAGTCCATCAGCTGCCTAATAGGCTGGTGCAGAACATCAGCATGAATCTTCGCAGGTATCTCCCAGATGCCTTAAGTAAGGAAAACAGGCCCATCTTTCAAAATTCTTCCCCTTTTTCTGAGGTCACAAGGGCTACATTGATAAAACACGCTTAAAAGCAGCAAACAGCCCAACCTTTGTTTTCTATGGTTTATGATACTTTCTATCTCTGCAGTTCATAATAAAGACCCACATTTCACAACTGCAATATATTGCAACTCTCAATTTCATTGTTTTTCCTGGGTGAAGAGAGCCAAGTCATTCCTGCTGCTCCTGTGGTGATACTTGCATGTAGGGATGCTCCTGGCTGCTCTCTTAACACCGTATGCCTGTGCATATTTTAAGCATCTTAATATCTAGTCGGACAGGGTATTCTGTCTGATGCTAAGGTGGTAGGGTAGGTCAGATTTATGGAAAAATATGGAAAACTAGGAACTGCCTAAAGCTTCCTGCTATTTGGGTGAAGACTGCACAGACTCCCACCCCTCAGCAGAGGCACCACGCACAGTGAGGGGCTGGCTTTTCATCTCATAAAACCCACTGGTTGGTTTTCTAATCTTGATAATTTCTGCTCATTGGCTCCAATCAGCAGATTAAACCCCTGTCTCTGAGCAGTCCTCATTTTAACTCTAGACCTGGGGGGGGGAGGGGATGGCAGGAGGGAGAAAGTAGGTGAAATGGGAGGTACCAGACACTGAACATTTTGGTTTTGTTTTTCTTATTTATTATGGTATTTGCCAAGTTGACAGAACTGGATAACGTCCTCCTACACAACTGATACAGGAGACGCACGGAATGAATTTACTGACCCTTTTAGGATGAAATCAGCTGTCCAGCCTCATCCCCTTACAGCCACCACTAAAATGAAGTCCATTAGAACACCACCACATCTCAGGCTAGACATCAGCTGCCTCAGTAATGAATCTCTGCTTTTTAGAAATGCTTTGATGTTTTTCTGGCCTCAAATTCTTTTAATTTCTTCTCCTTCTCCCCCCCCCACCCCCCCCCCCCCAAATTAAAATCTCCAGCCAGATCATGCTTCTGCCTTCCAGACACAGGGCAGTGACCGCAGCTGAAAAGTAACCATATGGACTTCATGATTTTATGTACTGTGACAATAAAGCTTTTATGACATTCTAGGTGGTTAAAAATGGCAGTAAGGCGCTCTTAAACATGGCACAGTCATGTTGCTTTTCTGAACCGGCAGACCTGCCAACAGCGCATCAAAAGCTGTAATTTCCTGTGCACTGAAGCCCCTATCTCTGCTGCCTCCAGCTTTGTGTCCCAGGGCTTGTGCCTGTGTGCTAACAAATCTCTATTGTCCAGCGGGGCGAATAGTGGCTGGGACGAAAGAATTGCTGTCTGGTTTCTATTCAAATCCAGGTAGTGGGATATATGAATGGAGTTTCTCAAACAGCCATGTGAATAACCTCTGCTCTGCGTGGCGGCTGCCAGTGCCTAACGGGCCGGACCCGTGCCCGCACTGCCGCCAGCACCGGCGTCTGAAATACACTTTTCACGCTCCTCGTAGCTTTTAATACTTATTAACTTTTAAAATATGCTATCTGGCATTCCTGGATAAAACAAGGCAGGGGTAAAGCATCCCCTTCGCAACTTTCTGAAGTTGTCAAGGAATTCGACGTGTGGCTTTACACGCGAATTGCTTTTGCCCAAGAAAGGGCTCGGGAAAGTTGGTGAACATTATTTTCTCAGAGCACACTGGGGCCCCGTGCTCATTGTGCACCGAGCCGGTGGCCAGTGCCGCGCCCGGTGGCGGCGGGGGCGGGCAGGCGCCTCGGCTGCCGCCAGCCCCGAGGGAGACCCCCGGTGCGGCAGGAGCGGGGCACCGCCAGCCGGGGCGGCTCTGCAGGCCCTGGGGCGGGTTCTGTGGGCCCCGATGCTGTCGGTAATTCCCGCGGAGCGCCCGGTGGCGGCCAGCCCCGCCCGCAGGGCAGCGCCCGGACCCGCCGAGCCTCACACACACCCCTCCCCCCCCGCCGCCACAACAAGTCGCCGGTCGCGACACCGGCCGCGGAGCGCTCGCCCCCGTCTGCCGCAGGTGCCGCCGGGGGAGGCCCGGGGCGGCGGGGCCAGACAAAAGCGGGACCCGGGGGCAGCTCCCTCCGCCCGTCCCGCGGGGCCGCCGGTGCCGGGCGCTGCCGCCGCGGGGCGGGGATGGCGGGGCCGGGGCTGCCCCCCTCCTTTGTGTCCCCGTCTGGCTCAGTTCCTCCCCGCCAGCCCTCGGGCCACACGCGTGTCTGGTTACCGACCCAGACCCGGAGCAACTTCCAGCGCTGCGGAATCGCTCGAGTTTCTCCTTCTTCTGCGGGGCGGGGGGCACTGCCGCCTGCTCCCCCCGGCCCACCCCGGCGGCGGCAGCGAGCCGCTCCCTCCAGCTGCCTTACATTAGCAGATGTATATATTAAAAAAAAAAAAGCTTCTGTTCGGAGAACAAAGGAACACGTGCAGAAATGAGACTGGAAAAAAAAATACATAAAAATAACCCGCCCCTGGCAGCGCGGCAGGACGTAGGGCGGCCCCCGCCCCCCCGGCGGCTCCCCCGGCGGCGCCAGCCCTCCCCGGCGGGTCCCCGGGATGGAAGCCTTACCTGCGGGGCGGCGCGCTCCGGGGAAGGCTCCGCGCTCGGCTCGCTCTCCAAAAAAGTTGCCGCCGGTGCGGGCGGGCCAGCGGCTCACCAGGGCCGGCAGCGCGGCCTCGGCTCGGCCCGGCCAGGCGGCGGAGTTGGGTGCCGGGCCCCGCCGGGTCCCCCCGCCGGCCGCGCAGCGCCAGCCGCCGCCGCCCCCCGCCCCGCTATATAGGGCCCAGATGACGGGCAGGGGCGCAGCCGGTCATGTGCGCGCTCCGGCGGCGTCGATTGGCTGTCCCGGCGCGGGGGCGCCTCCTGATTGGGCCGCGCCCGCGCACCGGAGGGCCCCCCCGGCGGCGGAGCGCAGGCCGGGCCGCGGGGCCGCTTGTTTGGGTGCCGGGGTGTCTGACGGGGCCGCCGCCGCCCGCTGCCGCCTCCAGCGCCCGACGGCAGCGGACCGGGGTCCGGTGCGGCCGGCGCGCACACCTCCCCACCCCGGGAAGCGCATCGCTTCAGCCCCGCCGTGGAGCTGTCAGCCCCGGTCCCGAAGAGCACGCTCGGGGGTGCCCGGCCCCGGGGGGCCGCGACCCGTTCCTCAGCGCCGCCCGGCCGCGCCTGCCGCCCCCCGCGGGCTCAGCCCGGCCCTGCTGGGCCACCGGGCAGCACCCCGGCCCGCGCCTGACCCGGGGGTCACTCCGCCAGTGCGGGCCGCGCCGCCTTTACACGGCGGGGCGGGGGCTGCGGCGGGCGGGGCGCGGGGGGGACACCGCGAGGACTGTCCCCCTGGGGCGGCTGGCCGGTCCCCGCCCCATCCCGCCGGCACAGCTGCCTGGGGACGGTGTGTGGCAGCCCGATGACAGCCGGTGACAGCCCAGGGACGGCCCGGTGATGTCCAGTGACAGCCCGGTGTCAGCCCGGTGATGGCCGGTGACAGCCTGGTGACAGCCCAGCGGCCTCGCAGGGCCCCGTTAGCGGCAGCGCTGCCGGCGGGGCGCGGCGGGAGCAGCCCTGGCCACTGCTGCAGGGCCGCCATGCGGTGCCGAGGACGCAGTCCCCAGGGAGGCCACCCGCTGATGAAAGGGTCCTGCTACGTTTGGACTAACGAAGGGCAGAGGTGCTGCCAGGCCTGGCCAGTGCCGCGTCCCCGTGTCACAGCAGCACCGCAGCTCACCGGGTGGCTCCAGAGCTGCCGAACGAGGCCGCACCAACTCAGTAAAGTGTTTTCAGTGGCAACAAGAGACCATGGAGATGAGTGGGGAGAAGTTAACGTACTTGCCCTATCTTCTCATTCTCATTCTTTTACAGTCTTTTTAGTCTGCTTTTGGTCCTTGGCCTTTTCTCTCCTCTCTGAGGACATTTTGACACAGGGAGACCAAAGCAGTGGCCTGCCTCCGGGGAGTGGAGGCAGGGCTGGGTGGTTCCTGAGGTGCCTTCCAACCAATGGAACATGCACCATAGGAAAGGTTCTCTTTCTCTGACATTCTGTCTCTGTTTCTCTTCTGCTGCTGTTAAAATGCTTTTAACAACGCCTGCAATAACCCACTGCTGGTGCCGGATTCCTCTGCTTTGGATCTTTGGCAGCCCCAGTGCCCCGGGGCCGGGGCACACGCTGGGGAAGCTGCAGGTGACAGGTCGAGAGGAAGGTGCGGCGGCAGCAATGTGGTTCATGCCCCCTTGTTGATCTGGCAGAGCCTGGGTTTGTTGAGCATTTTTGGATGTGTCACGATGCTGGCATTAGGAGCCCCTCCTGATGGTGGGTCAGAGGTCCCTCGAGGCACGCTGGGCATGGATTTCCATAGAATTCACCCTCGAGAGCTGGATGAATGCAGAAATGGAAAATGAAATTAAAAAAAAAATTAGTTACATGGAACTCATCCAAAAGGAAGCAGTTTGTGGAGGGAGGAAAAAAGGTTAATATGGTGCTTTAAGGGTGACCCAGGCTCGTATCAGTGTCACGCAGCTGCTACTGATGTGGATGAAGAGGTTCCCACCTCCTTGTTGTGAGTGTGAAGGAGATAGCTCCTATCTGCTGCCTGTTCTGCCCACAATAACCATTCTAGTAACTTCTCCAGTTTCCAGACAGCTTCCTTTCGGCCTCCCCTTTCAAAGATTATCTTTGCTTCTTGAGTCACTTGACAATTCTTCTGAAATGTAGTTGATGCTGTTGTTAAAATACATCTTCTTGTGCTTGCCGGGGTATGAATGTGCTTCTGAGTGGTCAGTTATGGGTCACATTGGCTGAACAGCATACGGTATCTTTGATCCTATTTATGAAAAAAAAAAAGAAACTGTAAGAGTGTCCTTGAGGGTAGTGTGGTCCTTACAAGCCATCTCAACAGCTACTGAACTCTAGGAGCTTTTACAGACTCCCATGCATGGCTTCATAGACCTACTTCCCAGATCCCATATGGTAGCCAAGTAATGAAATCGTTTTTGTTTAATGGAATATCCTTGTGTTTTCTGCTAATGCTTTATTCTTAAGACTTGCTTTAAAAAAGCAAACAAGTGGGGAAAATTGTACTGAAGATCATTCAGGTCTATAGCCTAGCCTGGATTCCAGCCTAGTGCTCTTGGTACGTTAGAAATCCTGAATTAGCAGTTTTTCAGTGCTGTCTGCCTAACACAAGACTGTGATAATTTTAAAACTTCGGCAACTACGAGTCAGAAGTCCTCTGGTAAAGCAATTTTAAGATCTGCAGAAATAATATGGAAGTCCTGAAATATGCAATGTTAGGGTCTAGAAGAAGGAACAGTGTTTTGGCGCAGTGTGGAAACGTAATCGTATGTCAGTCTCCAGATGCCTCTTTCTGTCTCCTGTGTCAGAGGGGGTCTGCAAACGGTTGTTACATGAATATTTTGAGGCCTGTCCTAATTATATTGCTCTCATTATCAAAACACTAGGTCCTGTTCAGTTGGATGTACATTACGATGACTAAATTAGAACCGCATTTCACTGAATCTATGGAAAACATCATTTCCCATCGGGAAACGAACTGCTGGAGCAGTCGTGAAGAACAAGCTCCCCAGGCAAGGGCAGCGCAGCCAGGGATGTTCTGCTGTGGCTGTTCCTGCGAGCAGGAGCTGGGCCCTGCAGGACCCTGTCAGTGACAATGGGGCTGGGAGGAGGAGGTGGGGGGTTGACCCAGTTTTCCACCCTTACGCCATTTTACGGTGCTGTAATCAACTTTGTGTGATATTTTGCTGCATAAAATTTACCCCAGTCAAAAGGAAAAAGCAATGGAGGTCTGTTGAGGCATCTGAAAGTGGGGTAATGCCGGCACTCCCTTGTGCTTCTCCCAGTTATTCTTGAGTCTTTCTGGCAGTTCCTGTCTTGGAGAAAGGCGGTGACAAGACAGGGGAAGGAGGAAAGAAAAATCTTCCAGTGAGTTTGCTCAGATCCAACACACTTGACCCAGACGGGCAAGCATCTGGGTCACATGTGTCTCATTTCACTTCATACCGTAAAGCCCAGCAAGCTAAGAAATGGGGGCTTAAATGATAGATACTTGTTTTTTCCTTCCCCTATATCATCTTTATTGTAGCTACAGAGAAACTCAGAGCATTAATCTGAGCGTGGGCTTTTGGGACTGTTTGGGACCTGCTGCTGGTTGGTAGAGAATCGCGTTCCTGGCTGTGCTTCTGATGGGTGCTGGCGGCCCCGTCACTGTAGTGGCATCAGGGAAGGCGCAAGACTGGCTTAGTGTGGTCATCGTGCACAGTGACGTTAGCTTTGCTAACAGCTGAAGCGTGTGTGAGAAATGTGGGAGCAAGAGTATGTAGAAACGAGAGAGTTGGCTCTTAGCGGAGACACCGTTTGACAGGGGGGTGAAGAGAAAGCAAAGGGGCTTAACTGACAGAGATGCCTTCAGGCAAATTCATGATGATACAGTGTTTTACCGTCCGTTCAGTGGACTCATTGCATTTTATTAAAATGTTACAGCAGCCCTCAGTGCGAAGGCCAGCACTTCTTTTACTCTAAAGTAGTTCCTGCAGCTGAGGGCTGTGCTGAGCCAAGTTCCTGCTGCTCCATATGGGGTGGAAGTGCCGTCCTTTTGGTAGTGTGGTATGAGGTCCCAATCGCTGGTTTTCCTTGCTCTTTGTTTCTGAAGAGCGTGAATTAAGTCGTGCCAAACCAAAACCCAGTAACTGAGTGAGCCGATCCTGGCTCTGACAGAGGAGCCTGGAGTTCTGCACCGCACAACCTTGCCTCTTCCAGTGACATGCTGCGTAGCCCTGCCCTGGTCAGACCAGCCAGGCTCTTCCTGCCCCTCCCCACTGCTGTTCCTCTTCCCTTCCTTGGGTGATTGAAAGGTGTCTATTGTTGAGTTCATTCAGGCAAGACTGAAACAAATTATTTAAGAAAATAGTTTGGAAAAAGTTAATTTGGGTATGAGAGGATCAACTGAGGAAACTGTTTCTACTTGTACATGCTTCTGCTAAGAGGGAAGGAAGGAAAGGCTTGAAAATAAACCTTGTTGAGCCCATTTTTGGGAGTTATTTTGTATGTGCTCTGTCCTTTTGGTAGCTGTCATTACTTAAATCCATCTAACTCGATGACGAAGGAAGGAGATTCAGTTTGAGAGCAAATTCAAAGTGAAAAGATTTGGCCAGTGCCATGATGGAAGGGATAAGTGTAGGTAGAATGTGATTAAACAGAAGTATTCTTGGTATTAAACACACAGTTCAGAGGCCTCTACTTTAACACTCTTTGCAGTCTTATTTAAAGCTGGCGTTGTACCTCTTTTGCATGAGAAAGGAAGGAGAAAATTTATTTTTTAAAAATCAGCATGATGCTGAGCGAGATAGAAGTCATTTGACAGGATTGACAGAGATTTATGAAGACTCGCTACAAAACTTCAGGCGCAGCATCAGGGAAAGACCATGTCAGGAAGGACACTTGAATTTGCAGTGGGTAGGCTGAAGGAATTGTCCCTGCTAGCCCTGTCAGCAGCTGGCCACTCTTTGGGCACCGCGGCCGGAGCTGCCCGGCTCTCCGGGGGCAGCAACTTACTGCTGGCATCCGGACGCTGTGTGGGAAGAGACCTGGTGGCTGCCTTTCCCCTGCTGCATCATGCAGGGGGCAAGCAGTGACAGGCAGCAGTGGATTTCGTTTTTGCTTTTCTGTGCGTATAGTTTCCTCTCTGCTTCAAAACCTCATTTAAAAAAAAAAAGTAGCCTGTAAAAGTGGGATTGCACAGGTCTTCCAAAGTATTCGCGTTTACTACCAGTAACATGCATTCTGAACACAAACCAGCATAGCATGCCCTGCTACGGTGCGGCGCAGAGACAGTTGTGCTGCATGTTGTGCAGAGTCCATTATCCTCCCAACACCGAGTGCCAGGGAGCAGCCTGAATTCTCTCACTCAGGGAGCAAACAAGAGGGGAAAAAGAAGGCATAAGACCAAAACCAAGCAACAAGTCAGTGGAAAAGCCAGAAACGGGGTCTGCTAACTGTGCATGTATTTGTTTATTAGGGTATGCTGCCAGTATTAATAACAAAAGAATTGGCTCAGTTTCCACATTTCAGCTATGAAAAATGCATGTCTATATTCTTGTAATCAGGGGAGCACTTGTACTCAAAGAGAGGAACGCTGCAGGTTAGCACTCCGACAGTGTCCCTGTGGCTGTCTTTTTCTCGGTGGCTGTCACCTTCTGTAGTCATCAAGTGGATAAAGAATTTTTGTCATGCTGCTTCATGAATGAAGTCTGTGCTCTTAAAGAGCATAAGAATTAGCTCTGAAGTATGCATTATCACAAAGCTGATGATGTTGAAAATCATAAAAACTAAAATACACTTTCACTCTGTTTTCCATTTCTCTTATCACGACTCTGAGGAGGTACAGAGTCTGGTTTTAGTTTGTCATGCTTTTTTTTTTTTTTCCTGGCTGCTGCTAAAATGCTTGGGATCGTGGAGAGCTACCAGCCCTTTGCTTTTAGCATCATTCAAAAACCTTCCATTTAGAAACCATTCTGATATCTTGAGTTTTTTTTCTTCGTCTTTTTTTAACTACTAAGGAAATTTGCATGAAAATGGAATCATTGTTTCTGAAGAGTTCCATCTGCTCCTGCTGCTTATTCTGTAGCTGAAGTCATAATCCTCTGTTTGTGAAATTTCCCATTGAAGAGATTTTTGGCTTGTTATAGTTTCAGCACAAGATTTCAGAATGGAGGAAATATAGATGCTTCACCTAGGAAAAAAAAAAAAGAAAAATCCTGGAGATGACATCAGAACTGCAAGTGCATCTGCAGTCAATAACTGTAATTCTGTAGGGACTGAGTGAATAGGGAAAAGGACAGTAAGTGAGGTGTGCAGGGCTTGGGGTGGGGAAAAACGTGTTTCCTCGCAAAGCCAGAGCTTTGGCTGGGTGTAGTGAAGGAATAATAATTTTCTGGTGGGCTCAGTATGTTAGGATTTCTTTTGGTCAAAGTCAAAGGTCAGGGTTGATTCGGGGTAACGGGGATGCTCAGACCCACTGGAGAGAAACGAGCAAAGTCCCTTTAAAAGAGCTTTAGCCAGAAGGGAACCGCCAGGCTTCTCCCAGGCACTTAGGGGCATCCAGGCTGGATTTAGCCGCTCTCACAGCCCTGCATTGACTTCAGAAGAATATTCTGCAGCCGAGAGCAGGATCTCCTGTTGTTCTAATTCCTTCTCTTCCCCGGCTGTACGCGTTTCCCGTACATTGATGCATAGTGCCATGCTTGTGTGTGCCTGCATGTAAATGCTGAACACATTCTTCCAGTGGAAGCCATAGGAAATGGAGAATTCCGTGGGCTGGGAGGTGACACTTGTCCTGCTAGGACCTCTGTCGCTATGCAGAAATACTGCAGGAAAGTGGGTCAGGGCAGGCAGCGCTGGGAGCAGCCGCACGCCGCAAACCCACCGCAGCGGCCTGACAGCTCCCACCGGCCGCGCCAGGAGGGCAGCGGGGCACCGCGGGGCCCGAGCGTGGACGGACGGCGGTGACGTGCGTGGCTGCAATGAGCCTTCGCTCAAAAGATATTCTGAGAGAATTAGTGACCTCATTTTGCATCCTCATTTACAGGATTGTTTTGTGCACCACATGTGGTATTTGTGAACAACATTGCATATGTATGAACTAGGCTGTGCCTTGGAGTCGGTAGTACGCATTTCTGCTCTGGAAAGACAATTAATCTCAACCATTTGGCATTTTCGGTATTAATTACATTGTGGTGTACCCCTGTGTGCAGTACCTGTGTTTGAGGGCTGCCATATTAACCCTTCCCGGTACTAGCAGTTCCCAGAACAGCCTTCCCACCTTCCTCACTGCAAACTGGGGTCACACACTGCTCCTGCTCGACCCCTGCACTCTGGCCCGTCTCATTCCCCATGGGATGGCTATGATGCCATGTTCCTACTTTTCCCAAGCAGTGTCACATGTGCGCTGCTCTGACACTGCAGCGGTGGGAGGTGGCTGGACGGGTCACGTCCCATGAATGCCGTGCCCTGGCCAGACCCTCGCTGGGCTGCCCACGTGGGTCCCTCGCTGCGTTGTTCTACCTTCTCCCTGCTCGTCGGCTGCTGAACTCTCTACCCCTTGTGAAATCGCTCCATATATTATCCCTTCATAGAAGCTGGCTCCTGGAGGTTGTTAGTCCACAGCTCGCTCTGCAGCTCAGGCACAACCCTTAACAGTTTTTCAACTTTGTATACAGATCAGGTATATAATTTACCTCTTTAGGGACAAAAGATAGCTGATACCAACAAATCTGCATGCTTTGCATGCAGTTGTGCTTTGTAAGCTCCACAGGAAACATACTTAGCTAAACAAAGTCGTAATTATGTGCACCTTCCTACCTCTGTTTTCTTGCTGTTCTCTATCACGTTGGCACTCAAGTACCAGTTATTTAGGAAAGCTCGCCATGTATGCCTCGTCCCAATCAGCCTCTTGCTCCCTTGTTGCCAGTTTCTTTTTCTGCTCCAGCTTCTATCTGTCCCTGGCCTTCAGAGCCTTTTACAGAGATAATTTAAGTCTTCTTGTCAGGTAAAGCCTGGAGCTGGGTGAGGCACGGCTGGGCTGCTCCCCGGGGGGGATGGAGTTCAGCTGGAGGAGGCTGTCCTGCTCTGCCCAAGGGCCATCTTTTCATCCGCAGGGTCCCACTGCATGCACAGCCCTTACCCGCTAACAGCTCCGTGTAGTGCTCCCTGGCATGGTGCCTTCCGGAGCTCTGTCTGGAGCCGGGAGAAGATGTGCAACCTCCCGGCTCAAAGCACAGCTCTCACGCCGGCGGTTACAGACCCTGGCATCCCGCAAAATTAATTAGTTGGACGCAGATTGCAACAGTAGATATTGGCAGAGGATAATGGACTGTATTCTATGGATATTGAATGCTTTTAGAGGAGAAGCTAGTACTGCACTTCAGGCATAAAGAAATAGCAGCAAATTTATACATAGATACTGTTCTGAAAAAATGTAAGAACATCACTTCTTCACAGGGGAAGAAGCCTGTGCAAAAGCTTGTTAGAAGTGTTGATACCTTCATTTTTGAGGAAGGCTCTTTCCTTTACCTGACAACCATGGGAAAACATAGGCATTTTTCAGATACGTTTCGCTTGCTAACATGTTGGTTTAGTTTTTTGGTTTGTTCTGTACTGGAGGTGAGGCTGTGAGCTCGGCTTGTTTCTCAGGCAGTGCTGTGGCTTTTCTGTTTGTCCTCAAGAGCCAGATAGGAGACTGCCTATAAAACCGTGCTTGAGCTGCAAGAGCATGTAAACATTGTGCAAAACATAGGTGTGCATATTGTTGTTTGCATATAACTCCTTTGTTTTTTCTTTTAAATTTTTTTTCATTTTCCAGTTCTGTGTGCAGAAACACAGCAACTCACATGTATGACCCAAGTACCAATTCTGCACGGCTACATCTAAGTTATAAATGAGACTAGAAATTACATGTAGCTCTGTGATTTAATTTTCTCTGACATATTGAGTCTATGTTTTAGCCTACAGAACTCCACAGCTGTGCCCTAATTCTCTTTTCCTTGTGATCTCAACATCGCTGCCTTTTAAGGCATTGCTATTCTTGGATCTCAGCAGGACACCATGTTAGACTGTCACCCTGCACTCGCTATATTGCCATTGCATAAAGCAGCTTCTGCCTGGACTTCTAGCTAATATGTGTGAGGAAAAGTTTGGAGCAATTTAGTGGGTGGATGAGACTAGATCAGTGTGCTTTATATTCTACACGGTAGTGTGCATGAAGGTGTGGGTGTGGCGATTCCTCTGGGATTGCTGTCTGAGGGCATAAGGAAAATGTTTATGTTCTGTTACAAATAATAAGCAAGGTTTTGGTGAGACTCCTATCAGGGATGACAATCCACGCAGGAAGAAGTGGATGTCTTTTTTGCTTGAAATAGGGGTGTTGCTGCCCTCTGGGTATTTATATTCTGTTTTGTTAAGTGGCATTTGAATCTATAGAACTCTATGTGGCTAATTCTTGATTTAACCAAATATTGACTGTGTTTCAATTCCAGTGCGGCCTTCATCTAACATCCTGCATTTCCTCATATAAATGTAGCGCAAGCACAGTTTGCTAAATCTGGTGTAGGAACTTGCTAGATGTGATTTAGCCTGTTCTAACACACGGTATGCCACCCTCGCTGTGCTCAGATATGTGAATCTGATTGCTGAGAGCCTCTCTTGTGAGCAGCAAAGTCTGCTTTCTGTAGTACGTGTGCTGCAAAGTCATCACAACACAGCACAAACAGCCCCGTCTTTTCTGCTGATAAGATGCCTGGTGGTGAGCACTGGGAGTTTTTTGTTTGCCTTGTTTTCAAGATAGATGATAAAAACACTAGTGCAGTTTTTAATTTTTAACTTTTGGAAAATGAGTTGGCTTATCTTAAATAAGCAATGTGAAAATATAATACGATTGGAATTTCAAAAATTTATTGCCAAAATCCAGGAACGGTTGTTGGGGCAGGTAATTTTAATTTCAAATCTGAATCTTACATGTTTTCTCTAAAATCATCTCCCATTTCTTACAGCACCTCGCATTGGAGAGGATCCCTCAGGCTAAACCCGGGTGCGCTGCGTCCTGGGACTATTTATGGAGACGGCTGCCAGGCAGTGAGGGCAGAAGGCAGTGGTGGAAGGGCAGCAGTGGAAGGGCAGGAGTGGAAGGGCAGTGGTGGAAGGCAGTGGTGGAAGGGTGGCAGTGGAAGGGCAGTGGTGGAAGGGCAGGAGTGGAAGGGCAGTGGTGGAAGGCAGTGGTGGAAGGGTGGCAGTGGAAGGGCAGGAGTGGAAGGGCAGTGGTGGAAGGCAGTGGTGGAAGGGTGGCAGTGGAAGGGCAGTGGTGGAAGGCAGTGGTGGAAGGGCAGCTCTGCCTGCCCTGCTGGCCATAGCTCATGCTGATGCACTGCCACAACCATGTCGCCAGTGCCACTGCTTCTCGGCCCCTGGGCGGAATGGGGAGGGTTGGTTTGCTTTAGGTAATCTGCCAGTTTCACATTCCCAGCACAGCAAGACTAGTAAACCTGGGGCAGGAGCAGTGGGTGTTGTGACATTTTAGTGTTTCTCTTGAGTGTGCAGCGCTGGCTGTAAAGAGGATGGTCATTTCAGCAGAGTGCAGCTTAGGACACGCTTAATGAGGGGAAATCAACCCCCCTAATTCAGGGGCTGTTGTCCCTGGGCAGTCATGGAGAAAGGTGGATTCCTTCAGCAGGCAATTTAGAAGCATCTGTTACAAAGTAATCACTGTCCTAACTTGGTTTTCCTCTGAGTACCAGGTTCCTGCACAAGGCATTAAGGTCCCTGACTTCTGCCGGGCAGCTGCGTCTGAGACAGCTGCTGGAAGAGATGCTGTTCTTTGCCGGCTGTACAGGGAACTTGGAGCCTCTCCACTTGCAAGGCATAAAAGCTGGAAATCTCTACGGTCTTGGCTCCACGTCTGGTGGTCTGTCTCTTTTGGTCCCATACAGACACACTGTTTCAGTAATTTACTTAGGCATTAACCTGCTTGTGCTATTAGATGTCATGCAATATACTAAATATTACTAAATTATTACTAAATAGCCACATATCAGCTGTGCTCCAACACAGCATCACCTCAGGCTCCTGCTTTTCCAGTTTGAGATGGTTTCCACATCATTTTGGGATCTGGTGAAAGGAAATGTAGGACTTTGAAAAGTCACTGAGCCTTTATGGACCTGGTCCCAGATCCTACAGAACCTCATGGCAAAGGCCAGTCTTGGGCTGGTTTCTGTTTAAAATCAATGGCAAAGCAGCAAGAGCTCCCCGTGAGCATCTCTACATCTTTGAGGGTACTTCATTGAGGATGGTTTAATTTCTCGCCTCTGGGATCTATTCCCCAGGCAATCCATCCAGCAGTTTCCAGCTGGATCCAGGGGTGTATAAATTGTATAAATACCTGGATAGGCTTAAAATGCTCTGAGCTCTCTCCTCAAGATAAGCCTCTGCCTGGACTGTCAGAAATCAGCTAATTAACCCTGGATGCTCTAGAAACAATTTGCTGGATAACTTGTATTTGCAAATTGCAAGTATGTGTATTTGTTCAAGCACAGTCTGTGCTACTTGTTGCCTTTAAGGTGTAGCTGCCGCTAATTTCTTCTGATGATGCAGCTTCTCCCCCAGCAGACCTGGCTAGAGCTTCCAGGCCGGGATACTGAATACTGTGGTGCAGTAATGATTTTACAGACATCTTCAGAAGTGAATTGCAGATATATAAAAATAAAATAAAAAAGTGAACAATGATGGAAGCATGCTGTTGGTAGTGGAACCTGTTGGGGAATTCAGGATGTGGTGTAGGATTATGGTTGAAAAGGACAAATTAAAAATATAAACCACTTTCATGCACCCTGAATTCACAAAGGCCCCCAAAACATCTGTGTTTGTTCTGAGAAGAAATGTAAAGGCCAAGAAACCCTCCTGACGGTGACAAACTGCGTAAAGGGAAGCCATTTGGCTTTGCTGCCAGCACTGCATTTCAGAGGACGTGGGAGACTGCTGGTGGTGGTCCGAGTTGCGTTGGACATGGAGAACTGTTTTAAATAAAGAATTAAAAATCTTTCTCAAAAATAAATATAAATTTTACTTAAGGGGGGAAAAAAAGAGTTAAAAAGCAAAAAGGGTTAGTTTTAGTATTTGTAAATTGTCGTTTGCCCTGCATCTGCCCAGGCCATTGTCTGAGACCAGGCTGGGGCTTGCAGGGAGCCGACCCAGTGCAGCCGACCCAGCGCAGCCCTGCTGATGTTTGGGTTACCTTCTGCACGGGGGCACCACGGGAACACCGCATTGATTTTAGATACACTATTAATACAAATGTGAGTGAGGTCACAACAATTGGTCATTATTATTGTTTGGCTAATGGACATCCCAGGTCTGCTCAAACAGCTGTATTAAAAAAATAAGTTGAGAAATAGATATGAAAAAATGAGGAAGGAAGAAAATAATCACTTTACAAACCAAACAGTGATGCCAGCAAAAAGTGCGCTTCTGGATCTTGCAGAAATGAAGCCTGGAGATGGTGGTGGGTGCCCACCCTCTGCCCGCCCATCCCCACGAGCACACAAAGGCAGAGCTGTGAATGCTGCCGTCCCACTCGGTCCTGCCGCTTCCACTGATGGGGTCATTCGGCGGCACATAAGGATTTAGGGGCTCTACAGAAAGGCGTGTTGTGAGCAGACTGGTCTGGTCCTGGATCCATGGGTCCCTTCTATGTTTAGATGCCGTAATGAGACAGGCTTTTGTGGTCAGGGCTGCTGACAGGAACTGAAAAGGAGAAAATAAAAATGTGCGTGGGGAAGTGTCATGGGAAGAGCTTTCCACAACATTCATGAGCTCTTAATGTCCTGAGGTCAAAGTTAGGGGAATTCAAAGAAATAAAATCTGTTGGATGGCTGTGACAAATCATAGCATTGTTACATTACATTTAATATATTTTAATTGACTCTGGGTTTGTCCCCCATTGGTTTTACAGTGCTGTCATCTGGAAGACAAAATACAGAGCTATGCTTTCCCAGCAGAGCAGTGCTTGTTTCTATACCAGTTGTATCTAGAAGACTAGACTTTGTGTGAACTGGATAATTACCCTGTAAATGAACCAGAGCGAATGTAAGTTTGTGAAGGATCATCTAATGTGAGTAAAATATTGACTAGCTACCAATTAAGTTAGCATGAGGCTGGATCATGTGGAAAAGAGCATGTGAAGATGTAGTTAGACTGTGTTGTGAGACATACGTGCACAGGGATCAACTTGATACCCAAAAAATTAGTTCCACCATGTGGAATAAGTTCTTGACTCCAGAGCAGACACTTGGCACAGCGCAGATCCTCTGCTGCTTCAGCCGGGGAAGTAGCTGGTAATTAGAGGCTCATCTTCTGTGAGTCAGACACAAAAGAAAATGAGGGCACATTTTTTGAATGGGCTTGAATGAAAGCAGAGGGATATTGCACTGAGAGAGTCTTGGTTTCTTCTCCAGGTTTGGAGAAGTGTGGTGTGTCATGCTTCCTTCTGAAGCGCCACTGTCGGTGCACCCCGCTTGCTCCTCTTCCTGCCCTCAGCCAGTTTGGTGGCTGTTGGGGTTCTTGTTGGCAAGATGACCGCTTTTCTCAGTTTTGCCTGCATTCCTCCCCATTTGTGAAATTAAGGGAAATTCCTTAGTACACAGAAGACCCTGTTTGCCTTTGAGCTACCTACTTATGTAGAACAGCGTTGTGACTACAGGAATTTCATCCTGAAAATGTGTGGCAGTCCTGGGGACTCGTGTTACAAACAGCCAGTTGTAGCTGTTACCGATATGTAGTAGCTTTCCTCCTCAAGCACATTATCTTATTACCATAGATTTAAATATTTGATTTACAAAATGTTGCTGCCTGATACTCCAGCAGTATCATATAAGACACATCACAATAGATACTGACTTTAAAGATTGTTTTAAATGGCTTTAATACAGACAGAGGTCAGAAAAGGCAAGATAACAGCAAAAGAGGCTATGTCAAAAAGTAATTAGAGCAGGACAAATGGATTGTGCAGGCATGTCGAAGGCTGTTATTTCTGTAGGCAGTGAGTAGGAAAGGTGTTAATGTAATGTGACAGATCTGGAGCAAAAATGAGGGTGCAGCGAAAACAAATAGGAGCTGACCAATGGAATGGTTTAAATTATGAGGTTTGCTTTAACATAATTTGATTACACATGAAAGAAATGTTTAGTGTAGTTTCTTTGAAAACCTAATTGTCTTAAATACTGCATGTTCGATTCAGTCTTTACACCCAGAGAAGCAGTCCCGCACTGTGGCAGCCTCGCTATCTGTCAGTAATAAGCATGTGAATGCTTTGGCCTGTGTAGCTTCACAAATGGAGAGGAGGATGGAAGATTTTTTTCCCTAGTGTCAGTCTAGTAAAATTGGCTCTTATTTGCAGTCACGTACATCTTAATTTGGGGCCTCGTGCTATCTGGGGTGGGTGGTATCTGGGGCCGAGGAGCTGCTGGTAGCGATGATGTGACAATTGAGAAACTAGTTTATCAGAAGGGAAGGACTAGGGTCGGCTGTAGCAGAAGGAAGATGGGAGGGAACAGTTATTTTTTCGGCACCCAGCTCTTGCCCTATTCAAAAGTGAGAGCAATATTAGGAGGATATACTATGAATATTAGAGGAGGATAACAATGCAGAAGAGCCCCGGTTTTCCAGACTGCCCCAAAGGAGTGGGCAGAACACAAGGATTTAATTTCCTGAGCACTGTCCTCCTCCGTGGTGTCGTGTGGAAACTGCGCTGCCTGCGGCACACGGCACAGTTCCACCTTGCAGGCAGAACAACCCGTATGGTTCGTAGGAATGTTTTCCTCACATCTGCAATAGCAGAAACTTAAAAATTATGAAAGCACCTTCCTTAAGGAGCCAGTGATGAGGCTTTGAGCCGAATGCTTCACGTTATGCCTAAACAACAAAAGGGAACTCAGAGCCCATGAAAAATCATGCTTGTGGGCAGCTAGGCTTGCATTGACCCCTCACCCCTGCAGAACAGCACCAGGCACATCGCTGTGCCACCTCTGCCATGCTGGAGGCCTTCCTTACCACTTTGAGTCCCTCTAGAAAGGAATTAGAATTTACACAAGGCTTCTTAGAGTATGGGATTTTTTTCCTGCCCCATTGTCCAGTGTCATCTAATCTTTCCTTAGTTGTCCTTGAAATTCTAATAAATATATTTTCCATATATTTTGACATTTTGCAATTTCATTTAAACTTGACATCATCTGAAGCCATCAACTGTGGTCTATAAATGGTTCAGGTGAGATGCGTTAAAGGTGGTAAATCATTATGTCTTCAAGCTGAGGAGGTGTTGGCAGAGGTGCTTAGAGAAGCTGGGAGTTCTGGTGATGTTCTTTTTTTCGGCGGAATATGCTGTTTTCTGAATGGATGTGTTCTTGGCCAGTCACCTGGGAAAAAAAGGGAAGTCTGTGGGTATTGCCAGGCTATGCCAGACAGTTCCTCGGTGCTTTTATTACCATTCTTGTAAATTCTGGAAGGGCATTTCTCTTCAGCTTTTCCTCTCCTTGTGAGAGTATTACAAACTTCAACAAGTTTAGTGTAATGATACTCTAAGACAATGGCAAAAAAAGACATTTCAAATAGCTGTTCCTAATAACAGAAAAAGTAATTGCAGTAAAAATAAACCCGAAGGGCCAGTGTCTTGGTCTCCTGTGGGGCGGCCGGGGCAGATGTGATGTGGGTGCCTGGGGGGGCTCTGCCCTCCAAAGCGTAGCCCAGAGCTGACGGCCTTCTGCTCCGGGGGCAGAAAATGGGGTTTAAAACCTTACTGGTGTCCCTACAGCACTCGGCTCGGTGTGATTCGGGCGTTGCAGACCGCGGTCCGTGACGAGCGGGGCGCGCTGTCGGGCCGGTCCGTCTGTCGGATGCTGCCCTCTCCCGTCCGGCCCCCGGCCCGGGACCCTGCTCCAGCGCGTGCTCGGCCCCCCCGGCCCGGCCTGGGGCAGCAGAGGGTGCTGGGGGCGGCGGGGCAGGGTGCTGGGGCCGGCTGTGCCCTCCCGGCCCGGGATCCACCTCGCCCCAGCGCGTCCGCGTAGCGCGGTTTGTAAACCTGCTGTAAATCCCAAGGGTTAGAAGCTGCCGTGTTCCGTCTCTCCGTAGCGTGCCGGTGTTTCTCTCTGCTCCCAGGCAGCCCTGCTTGCAGCGGGAGATGCTCATGCTCCTGCCTTGCTTGCCCCCTGTCACGCTCCGCTCCGCGCGTTCCCCCTGTACCGACACCAACGTGCCACCCGTCCCCTCTGCCCCGTCCCACCCCGCTGCGAGGGGCACAGGCGGCCCGTTGGCTCACCAACAGCATTTGCCCCATACTCCTAATGATCTAAACCAGCTAATTAACAATTGCAGTCATGATGCAGTCATGACGACGTGTTTGATACAGGTACAGAATCTGCAGCTTTAGTGCTGATGTTTTTTCTTCTTTGTTTTGCTGCCTGACCTGAAGTTTGGGGAAATGCCCTCTTGCTGCTCGTTGGGTTTTTTTCCTGGGGATCCCAACAATTGTTGCTCGTCCACCAAGCTGCCTATTTAGAAATAATGCTCAGAACTGTAATAATAATAGTTATAACAAAATGTTGGTTGGTTGTTGTTAGTATTAAAAACTGCAGCAGACCAGCATAGCCGTATGATTGCAATTTATGTAAAATAAGTCAGGTGTAAAATAATCTTTCGGCTTTTCAATTTACCACTTAAACGCACAAAACTTTTCCTGCCTCTTCCAATGCAGGAGATGCTCTCTGCCTTGTCACCTACATGTCTCTCCTCTGTTCCCACATCCTGCTAAACATCTGCATTTTCTGCCCAGCATGGATGACGCCAGGTTGGGGTGAAGAGGCTTCTGCTCATTTGTGCGTGTGCTGGTGGTGATGGGGTGCCCGGCTTCCATAGGTGGGACGTGCTGGGACAGAGCCCCACTGTTGCACCCAGGGTGCGCTTGGGGGATTCTGTGCCTGCATGTTGACCCCGTGGGAGAAACAACTGGCTGCAGGAGGGCGCGAGGAGGGTGCCGGGGCTGGACCCCGTCCTGGGCTCGCTGCTGCCCGGCCACGCAGGGGCTGTGGTGAGCAGCTGGTGCTCAGGGCACTGTGGGGCTGTCGGTGGTAACGGACCCAGCTCAAGGACTCCATAGAATCATGGAATCGTTTAGGTTGGAAAAGACCTTTGAGATCATCGAGTCCAACTGTTAACCCAGCACTGCCAAGCCCACCACTAAACCGTGTCCCTAAGCACCACATCTACATGCTTTTTAAACACCTCTGGGGATGGTGACCCCACTGGGCAGCCTGTTCCAGTGCTTGACAGCCCTTTCCTAAAGAAATTTTTCCTAATATCCAAGGTTGGTCCGGAATGATCTGATGTTGTGTGACCTGATTTGGGTTACCGGGAGTTACAGGACATGCGCTCACAGAATGGGATGGAGTCATCCTGTAGGAAGCAAAGCGCTTGCTGCTTGCTGCGGAAGGGTTTAGAAAGGAGCTCGATTGCCTGCTCATAGAAATGTAAAGCTTCTCCCTTTGCAATTCCCCTTTCTTGTACTTGTCCACTAAGGCAGTAAAACCATATACTTCCCATGCCTACAATCCCATTTGTTTTCCTTTTTTCCTCTGAAGGTGACCTCTCTAAGGAGCCCTTCACCTCCCCCCTGCTTTTTCCTCTGTTATACAGAGCTGGTCTCCACTGTTTGTCACCCATCAAACAAGATGCAATGAAACACCTCTTGTGAGCCATTCGTGGGCTGGGGTGGCAAATTCAGTAGCCAAGCAAACAAAAATACAAAGAGATGGAACTGGAAATGGATAGAGGGATTAATTTTGCACAATGACCTATCAGAAGTAGTAAGAAGGAGGAAAATGCTTAATTATATGTGCACCAAGTGATACCTTCACCAGGATTAGTGACACCACATTCCTGGTGCGTTTAACGGTAGGGAGCAGAGGAATTACCCGCGTCTGTTATGAACCCTTATTGCAGGACTTCTCAGAAGTCAGGCAGATGGTTGTTGTAATTTATTGCAGTTCCTTCCATAGCTTCTCTAAACAATTTTATTTTATTTTATTTTCTCTGAAATATCTGTACGCATAGAGTGAGAGGAATAGATTTTTGGGGAAAGCCTGTGCTGTGTTTACCTGCAACCTGTTCTCTCGCTGCAGTGGCTGAAAGTGGTAACATCCACAGTCCTGAGGTTGCTGAGATATGCTAGTCCACGTTCACGACGTTTCTCCGGGTACATTTGCAAACCAGCTCGGTTCTGGGGCACGGGGTGCTGTTCCTGGCTGGGGCTCCTGTGCCTGCCGAACCGCCGAGCTCAGGAGTGGCGGCGCTGCAAAGCAGAGATGCTGCCAGTGGCACCGTCTGTTGGTAAAATAAAAACAAAGCCAGGAGCCTGGTAGCTCCCTACGTGCTGTTTGTCGCTCGAACTCAAATCGACTTTACTATTTCAGTTTGGCCCGTGGTAAGCTCGGTTGTGTTGAGGCAGCTCCTGGTTTAGTTGCCTTCAGCACCAAAATGTGCTCAGTTTTGTTATCCGCAGCTTGGACTTTGTTCGTGCCACAAAGGGGCCGATGTCTCAAACTGCGTAGACACGACAGAGCCCCGATTGTCATGAAAATCGGCGAAGCCTTGCTGGAGCCCCAAGAATTATGAAGCGGTGGCTGTGAGTGGGAGGGCAAGAGCATGGGGAAGGGCTGCCTCTGTCCTGGGTCCACGCAGCTCTGCTAGCCTCTGTCTGCCCAAATTCTGTTTTTTTCATGAAAGTTTTTAGGGATTGGCTGTGGCAAGTGACAGTGTCTGCAGACTGTCCTGGAAGACCTCCACTGTCCTGGTCTGGCAGCATCTGACCCGTTTCGGCACTGGCTTACAGCTCCAGTGAGGATCTACATTTCTGAAAAAGTCACATCTTCTGAGAATTCCTTCTCCCTGGAACTGTGGTCTCGCGCACGCCGGGGGAGCGCCCGGGAGAAGGGACAGCACGTGGCAGTGCCCGTGCTTCTCCTGCCTGCAGTCACTTCCCGCAGGCAGCCCAGGTGAAACACCCGTGCTCCCAAAAGGAAATCCGGAAAATGTTCTTAAGAAAAAGCTCTGAAAGTACAGGGTGCCTTTTAATGCCTTGCACAACTCAAACATTTTCCTTTTCTCCTGCCACATTTATAGCCCGTCATCTTCTCCACACTGTCTCCTGGCTGGTTTGCCTGGCATCACAGTTCGCTGTGGACAAAGGGCAGCAAAACGCAGCATTTTTCCTGACCTCGTTTGCAGACAAGTGGCCACGTTGGTAACAGGATGAGCCAACGCTCAGTGCGCCCTGGAGATCTCCCTCCTGCTTCACAAGCCCCTCCCTTACGCCCATAATGTCAAGACAATAAATCCGTTGCAGGCGGCAGCGTCACTTGTATGCAGGTTTTGGCAATGTTTTTTTACCATTATGGGCTTTTACCGTGATGAACTGGTGTTATTCAAAAATGTTAGATGTCAGTTACAATAGCATCAGCTTTTTCTGTTTGGGTTGGGAATTGGCTGATTCGGGCTAAAATAAGAACCAGCCACTTTATTTTTCCTTTTACCAGGCTTGCTTTAAGGCTGTTTGGTTCAGAGAATGGGATTAATCTTTCTTGGGTTTTGCCTGTCGTGTGCCCATTCCTAGTTTGGCCTCTCATTTTACAGAATAGTTCCAGATCTCTGCAATTATTTTCTGCCCTTAAGGATTTATTATGGACAAACTGTGATGTGTGTACTTAATGTGACTTTTGAATAATTTGGAAGATTTGGGTTGTTTGGCCAATTACCCTTTTTGCCAGCCAGCTTTTGTCTATAATTGCAGTTGTTTCTGAATTAGCAGAGTGTTTTTTCAGTGTATCTCTGTTTTGAGTCCCAACAACAGTTGTGTGAGCAACTTCATGTCGGTGTGTTCTCCTGAGATTAATTTGCTTTATTTCAGATTGCTGTGGCCACATTGCACTGTGCTGTTACAAAATAGGCACTCTGCATTCTGGTCACACTTCTCCGAGGGGTGCTGGGAGCGAGCAGAGTGCTCGCATGGGATGAAGAATGTGGAGCTTTGGGAGCAGGCAGAATTGCAAGCAGCTGTGTCAATAATGCAGCCAGGGGATGGCTTACCTTGGCCGTGCATTGCGAGGGCCGTGTAACAGGCTCCTCACACAGCCCTGCTTTGGTGACCTCCAAAGTAAAAAGAGAGAGGTCAAGCTGCAGAGCTTGTCAAGGACCAACACAACAACTTTGCAGATTTACAGCATAAGCGAAGCGGAGACCTGGCCCAGTGCAGGGCTGGTTGCGGCACCTTTTGTTCCTGCATTGTGCACCTGCTCCCGCAGAAATGCTAGGTTAAAACCAGATTGTGAACAGACAGACTCACAGGAGGGTTGGCAGTGGCAGGGACCTCTGAGACCGTATGGTTGGACCCATCTGCCCCAGCGGGGGCAGCCAGAGCAGGGTGCCCAGGCTGCCAGGAGGGTGCTGCTGAGCTCTGCTCTTGCGTGCACTTGGGGTCATTTGCATTGCTGAATGTCACCAGAAAGCCATAAAATTTGAGGCTTGGGATTGAGCGAAATATGACCTCTTTTGTTGCCTCTGAGCCTTGTTTATTTTAAGTCAGCCATTTCTCAGAGCATGGTTGAGCCCCACGGTTCTCAGCCTGAGGAACAGAAGCAGACTGTGGCTTTTGAACAGAGTCAGTGTGGACATCTGGAGGACAGGTGGAATTGGGCACTGGCAGAAATGTTTTTGGCTGTGCCTTGGTGTGGTGAGCAATGGTCTGGGCTTGGTCAAACGCAGCTGACCCCTGGGACACGTTATCAGGCATCTCATGTTTGCAGCACTAAGAACACGTGAACTGCACAATATCCAAGGCTGAGTTCATCCCAGGAGGAGGGTGAAGGAGCAGAAGAGCTTCAAGAAAACATTGACTGGTGCAGAGAAACATGTCGCTGTATCAGGCGGAGAGCTCACCATTACCAGTGCTGCCACGGTGGTACCTGTTTTGAGGTGGGCAGCTAAATCAGTCATGGATTTATTGTTCTGAAAGTTTGCAGAGCCACTGAATTTAGAGGCAGAGATGATCTGCCTCAAGGGGGATGGGCGACATGGAACTTTTTGAGTTGAGAGAGAAATTGGGCAAAGTCAAAATGCCCAATGTGTCATGCAGTTTATTTACAGTAGAGGTTTTCTTGTTGGAGCTAGTGCGATGTTAACTCCATCCTAGCAATAGCATTACTGCAAGTTACTTGCAACCCATTAGGAAAGGGAGCGCGCGCTCACTGACGTGCCGGTGTAGGTCGTACTGTTAAGTTCTGATCATTTGACTGACCTCCGCACTTGTCCATTGCCAGCTGCGTCTGCACCGGCCCTGCCCATCCATCGCCTGGTGGCACACACTGCTGTACTTAGACCATTGCATGGCTCAGGCGGCCAGAACGGGGCTGCACAGCTCACACATCCCCATCCTGCCCGTCCTGTGGGCTGTGCTCTCGCGGGGGCTTGGGGAGCCCTTGTCCCTGCTGGTGGCACACCTGCCTGCGTTTCCCAGTCTTGCTGTATTTCGTGCAGTGGTTTGTCTTTTCTGCACTCCATCCCAACTTGAAAATGCGGCTGTGGTGCTGGCAAAGCCGATGCAGTGTCCCTGCAGGCACAAAGCAGGAGCCCTGACTGCCCAGCATGGCTCGGCTGCCCCTTTTCCTAGAGCCACGCTTTGTTTTCCGTGTTAGTCTGGGTACTGATCTTCAAGTCAGCTTTTGTGAGGCTGATGGCAAAACCACAAACTGATGCTGAAATCACTTCTCTAAGCCACGCCTGTGTTAAGCAGCCTCAGAGGGCAGAAAATGAGTTATGCGGCAGTTTCTTGAGCTTTCCTCTGGCGTGCCAGCTTTGGGCATGGCCAGGGGGGATGCTGGAGCAGGCTGTGCTCCGCTTGTCTGGCAGCTACTGCGCTTCTGTTGGCGAAGGCGATGAAACAGAGCGTGAGCTCGCGCCGTGCTGACTGTTCACCCTTTGGAAATCTCTGTATGGTCACAGACGGAAGCGCCGGTGTTCCTTGGGTGAGGAAGCTGAAGCAAACGCCCAGTTGCCAGTGTCCCATCCCCATAGGCTGGCAGGTGCAGACCTGGCAAGGGGGGCTCTGGCCCCCTGTCCCATAGCGACCACCGCCATGCAGTGCCCACAGTCCCGGCCCTGCCACACATGGGGCTTGTGGGCAGCGTGGGGCCCCCCCTGCCCACCCTGCATGGGCAGCCCTGCCTGCTGCCTGCTGCTGCCCACTGTTGCCCTGCCTTGCTGCCTGCTGCTGCACTGCCCACTGCCCTGCTTGCTGTCCACCGCTGTCTGTGTCTGTGTGGCTGCAAAGCAGGACCCATCTGGCCCATGCTTGCATTTCAGTGATGATTAAAACTAGATGGAAGTCCTCAGCCCATAGTTGTCAGCAGCCTAAAGAAGCAGCTCTCATGCTGGCAATCCCTGGTTTCTCTCAGCGCGTGTCCAGGCGTTAATTCAGTACCGGCTCCCTTGGCCGTGCCGGGGAGTCGGTGGAGAAACCACACAAGGTTGTGGCTGCACTCTGGATCCTGGGGCTGGGGGCCGGTGGCTGGTGGTGGCTGGGGGCCAGGGGCTGGGGCCTGGCGGCTGAGGGCTGAGAACTGGTGGCTAGTGGATGGGGGCTGGTGGTCAATGGCCAGTGGTCAGTGGCTGGGGGCTGGCAGCTGGCGGCTGGTGGCCAGGGGCTGGTGATTGGGGGCTGGTGGCCAGGGACAAGGGGTCTGGTGGCTGGGGATTAGTAGCTGGGGCTGGTGGCCAGGGGCTGGTGGTCAGTGGCCAGGGACTGGTGGCCAGTGGCCAAGGCCTGGGGACTGGTGGCCAGAGGTTGGTGTCTGGGGGCTGGTGGCCAGGGGCCAGAAGTCAGTGGCTGGGGGCTGGGGGTCAGTGGCCAAGGCTTGATGGCTGGAGGCCAGGGGTCAGTGGCTGGGGCCTAGGGGCTGGGGACTGATGGTTTGTTGCCAGGGGCCAGTGGTTGGTGGCCAGGGGCTAATGGCCAGGGCTGGTGGCCAAGGGCCAGGGGTTAGTAACCAGGGCTGGTGGCTGGTGGCCAGGGGCTAGTGGCCAAGGGCTGGGAGCCGGTGGCCAGGGACCAGGGTTTGTTGTCCACGGGTTAGTGACCAGGGCTGGGGACTGGTGTCCAGGGCTGGGGGCTGGTGGCCAGGGGCGAGGGGCTGGGGGCTCGGGGGCTGGGGGCCTGGGGCCGGTGGCCGGCGCCGCGCCCTGCCGGCCGGGCCGGGGCGGTGTTCGGCGGGGCCCCCGGGCGAGGCGCCCCCCGGCGGGGCCCGGTGCCCGGCGGAGGCGGCGCTGACATCACGGCTCGTTAGCATAGGGCCGGCCCGCGGGCGGCGGCGATGGCCGAGCCGGGCTGCCCGCCCGCCCGCGCCGCTGCCCCGCTCCCCGCCGCGCCGCCGCCATGAGGCGGCCCTAAGGAGCGGCGCCGGGGGGATGAAGCGGGACTCGACCTGCATGGAAGGTAAGCGGGGCCTTTGTCCGGGCCGCGGCCGCCGGGGGGAGCGCGGCCGCCGGGGGGAGCGCGACCCCCGGGACGCCCCTCGGCCCCCGCCGGGCCGGGCCGGGCCGGGCCGGGGGGGCGGGTGCCCCGTGTCAGCGCCGGGGCGGCGGGCAGCGCGGCGCCTGCGCCGGGGTCCGGCCGGGGGCGCTTCCCCGTGCCCCCCTCCCGAGCGCGGCGGGGCGCGGTGCGGGCCGTGGCCGCCGCCTGCAGCTGCGCACGGGCGCGGCAGCGGGGAGGGCGGCGGGCCGGCTCGGGGCTTAATTTGTTTATATTTTAAACTTCCTAATCCCTTTGACCATCTGGAGGAGCTTTTTTTAGTATCGTTAATTATTGATAGTATCGGGGTCATGCCGGCAACTTGATAACGGAGCTCCCTCCCCGTAGGGAGCAGTGCCGGCTCCGCGGTGTTACAGCTGCCACCGCGGAGCGGGGCGAAGCCCTCCGGAACCGAGGGGACACCGAAGGGCCACCGGCCCTCGGGAAGCCGGGGTGTGTGGCTGTGCCGGGGCCGCTGTTCGGTGGCTCCCCGAGGCTGGATTGCCCTGGGTGGCGGGGTCACGGCGGGGCAGCCGCGGGGCGCCCCCAGCCGCAGCTGCCCGGCTGCTCGGGAGCGCATCCGTTCCTAAAACCAGCCCAAAGCGACCCTGGCTCGGGGCGTGTGGCCGTGCCGGGGCAGGGGCCACGCAGAAAGCTGTATTTTTGTTAAATGGCGTTAGAGAAAGTCGGGGGCCTGGGGGAGCGGCTGGAGGCGCGGGGTCGGCCCGCGAGCGGCGCGGGTGGAGCGATGGGGACCCCCGGGCGGCTGCGGCGGGCTGCCGGGCACGGTTCGGGGCGGTGGGCTTTTGTTCCAAACTCTTTGTGCAACAACTGGCTGGAGCGGAGGATCGGGCCCCCCGTCGCCCGTCCTCCCTGTGCCGCACAATGGAGCGGGGCGAGCAGCCCGCGGCGTCCCCTCGCCCCTCGGCGTTCCCTCGCCCCTCGGCCGGCTCCTGCCCGCGCCGGGCCCCGCGGGACAGGGGTGCGGGGCGGCGGGGGCTGGGGTGGGGGGCAGGCAGGGCCGGGGGGCACCCAGCCCGCCCGCCAGAAGTTGGATTTCTCAGATGAGTTTTTGATATGCAAATGGATGGGTCCCGGCCCCGGGGATGGGCAGGGCGAGGGTTTCATCAGCTGCACGCTCTTGATTTATACCCACCCAGACAGAGCAACCGATCGTTTGCGATGGGTCTTTCCTGGGGGCTTTCTTTTGACTGAACTCTTCCGTGGCAGGAACAAAGCGGCGGGGCTTTCGGGCCGTGGGTTTCGGCTGTAGGAGCGGGCGGGTGGCGGGGCCGGGCCGCAGCGTCCCCCCGGTCCCCGCACCCCGGTCGGTGCTTTGCCCCGCGGCCCCGCCAGCACAGCCGCTGCACGCCGTGCGGGGAACAAGGGCGCCGGCGGCCGCTGCCCCCCACCCCCTCCTTTTTTTTTTTTTTTTTTTTTTTTTTTTTTTTTTTTTTAGAGGACTGGAGGAGGCTTGTCTATTTAAATTAACCTTTATCCCAGCTGGGCACACAATGTTTTTGTTTCAGTTCACAGAGGGTTAATTCCATTCAGGCTCCTACCACGACCGGCACAATCTGCTCCTTGGGCCAGCCTGGGCGCTGGTGCTGTCGCTCGTGGCCAGCGTGGGGCTGCTGGGACCCCCATCGGCGGGGTCGGTGGAACGGGGCGCCCCGGCCCATTGTGGGCTCGGCCGCCGAGGTCGCTGCTGTCCCAAGGAGGGGCCGCCGAACAGAAAATTTAATCCCTGGGTTCATCGATTATAAGTTAAAGAAAAGCCCATTAAGCAAATGTCCCTGTTTTTGGGGTGAGCTTCTTGGGACAATGCAGCACTCCGCAGTGAGAGGGGAATTGCTCCAACAATGTGTCTTGAATTTAACAAGGTGGTTTTCTTGAAACTAAAAATGGACAATGAAAAAAATTGTTAGGGAAGGTAAGTGGGAAAAAAAACCTTAGCACGTTTTGCTTGTGTTTGAGGCATCATCAGAGGCGAGTGAGATTTTGTTAGGATTTAAGTAACACGTGTGAGATCTCCCCCTCCCCAGGCAGCTGGTATTTAGCAGCTTGAGATTTAAACCCAGCTAAAGGGTACTGCAGGGTGTGTGTGATAGGGTGAGTTAATCGTGAAGCAAATAAATGATACACAGTTGAAAAGACGTTGAATATATTAATGAATTGCAGTGCTGAGTGTCGTCTGTAATCTTTTTTTCAGCTGTGAAAGATTTTCTTAGCTGTAAATCACATTCTGTTGTATAAATGGGCAGCTTTGCAAACTGCAGCTTTCTGTGTCTTCCTTCCCTCTTGCTTTTCAGCAGAACCAAATCCCAGCACCGTCAGCTCTGGGAGTTTGGCCTAGGGTTTGTACCTTCGCTTTTGGCCTCGCTCTAGGACATAAAGTCTTTGTTTCAGCTCTGTTATAAAACACCGATATTAGAAGTCACTCAAGCTGGCTGCACTGACACACGGTCTTATTTCCAAGGTAAATGTCTCGCAGGGAGCTGTGGTTGCTGTACAGCTTTAAACTGCATCTGCAGGGGTGGGTGCGATCCTTCTTGCAGCCGTGGGGAACTGCTGAGGTGAAGCCAGCATCTGGTCCCCTCCAGGAATGTGGCCGCGCTGCCTGCCCGCTTTGGGAATACTGGAGGTGCTTCCCTGTAGCCTGCTCAGGGTGTTTGTCCGCAGGAGTGATGCAGGTGGGAGCAGCGATGGAGGCTTGCTGAGGGCTGGGTGTATGTCCCGATACTTTATTTGCTGTGTATTTTATATGCTTATTCATGCGCTTTCATGTTTTCTGTATGTGTCTTTGCCATGTGCTTTGGCAGGATCCTAAGGTATTTCCTTTTGGAAATTCATAAGAATTTTCTTCTAAAAATTATCAAGACTACTCATTTTGCTGAGGGAAGGAGCAGGTCTTTTAAAAAATAAGTGTATTGCTTCTACCGTTGGCCTTAAAAAACATAGACGAGGAGAGATTTCTTCTTTCTTTCTCTCACTCCATCTTCGATGACTCTTGTGTAACATCATAATATTCTTGGAGAATTTACATTGTATTAAAATGTGGTATGAAACCTACCATGACCTTTGAAAACAATACAGCCTTTAATGTGGCTTTGGGGAGGGGTTAGCAAGGGAGTAGCCATAAAAATCTTCAGGGTTCAAGATGAGGTTGAGATTTTTGTGAATGCTTTTGTCGTAGCAGCAACTGTTTGATTTAGTGGCCCCTGCTACAATGGCTTGTGAGAACAAAGCCAGAATATCCCGTGTATGAGTTCGTTAAATGTTAAGACCTATCAGAAAAACTGGGAGGGGGAAGCTTCTGCAGCCCTCTTTCTGAAATAAAACATGTGCAAGGTATTTGAAAATTGCTTTGTTTCCTAATCTATGTTGTCTTGTATGGCTTTTGAAACCAGAGGAATCAGTGAGACGAGATGTAACAGAGCCAGGGAGGAGGGATGGAGGGAGGGCCTATTAGCTTAAAAATTATTGTACTTACTATGTGTTTTGATATTCTAGTGAAATTTCAAGGTTAAGAGAGTTCAGAGCAGCTCCAGCGCAAAACTGCTTTCAATTTGCCCATGCTTTACCATTTCTGTAAAGTTTGCTGCGTTTCTGCCCCAGCTGTCCCGCTGTTCGCCTACACAAGGCGCTTGCATTAAGCAGGGTGAAAAATAGCAAAGGTCAGGAGCCAGCAAACCCGTGGGCTGCAGGAAGAGCGTCTTGGGCCTGGTCACCGTTCCTACAGGATTTTTTAAACATCTTAAACCCTAAGACTTTTTTGTAGATAATTATTTCTTATCTACTGGTTTTGTTTGAGTGGCATTTTAAGGGGTGTACAGGCACCTCTCCAGTCCCTGGAGGTCTGTGTCTTTGTTCACAGGGTGTGCTGCTGTTCTACGGTGAATTTTAATCTGGAAGCACACTCCATTAACAGTTTCTGCGGGGAGGCATGTGCCCTTATTGTGGTGATGGGGCCACTCACACCACCTCACTGTCACCCTGCTAGCAGGGAGATGGGGATGGCGAGGGAAGGATTCTGATCCCTCCTTGCTTTAATCATCCCGGCTTCCCATGTTCGCCAGGCGAGGGGCCTATTCTTCCCACAACAAAAAAGCTGCGCCTGGAAATGAGCCCTCATTGACATCCTCGGCCGCCGGTGTGCTCCAGTGAGGAGGGAGCCTCGTGGTCCGAGGGAGCCCTGTGATGCTGCGGGCCAGGGCACCGTGCCATGGTGCTGCTGCAGCACACAGCATCCCCCTCTGCGTTTTGCCGTGTGTGTAAACCAGTAGTTTCGTGGCTCCCCAATTCCGCCCTGGCCTGCCTGGCCATGGCACAGTGTGCCCGGCGGCGAGTGGCTGTTGCTGCTGACCCCGGGATCCCCCAGCGCCCACGATTTATGGCACTGCTGGTGGGAGCAGGGGGAGGGCCGGGAGTTAAGCTGAGGCAGAGCTAAACCCTGCAGATAGAGGACTCTTCTGTCCCAGGCTAATCCCCTGGCCCCCTCCCAGCGTTTATCAGATAGCTGAAGGTGGAGATTATGCAATTGGGGACTACAAAGTCATGTTTAGTTGCCTCCTTTCAGCGAGATGCTCCGATAGCCCCAGTCCTGATCTGTACAAGCATTCCTTTGGGTCTGCATGCCTGAGGTGGTCTGTCCTGTAAAACTGGGACTGGTTTAGTGTGGTGATGACACCGTGAACGTTTCTTTAGCTAAAGTTTGCGTTTCCTTCATTCATCCCTTTATTTTAAGGTTTTATAACAATTGCAGTGCAATTTGCAGAAAAGTGCAGATTTGCATGCTGTGCATTAGCAAGTCTTTTAAAGATTAATGCAGACTGGTTACGGTTGCTACTGAGTTTAAACTGTGAAGAAAGCTGCTTGTGAGTAAGAGCAGCTGGTTTAAATTTTTACTTGGCTTGTGTGAGTGCAAATTGGTTTCGTTACCAATCCTAATACATTTGGCTTATTTATTTCTATGGTGTTCACAGGTTCTCCAGTAGTAAGCAGCTACACACTGGTTTGTCAGGTTGCTTAGGTTTTATCAAGATTGGAGGGGACTTGACTGTAACTTCTACCTCCTGCTGCTTCAAACCCCCTGTAGATAAAAACACCTTTGTCTCGGAAAACTGCCTGCTCAAATCTAAGTGAGGAAAACCAGGCATGGTGTTGTCCTGCTGAAATGAGTTTGCAGCAGCTCACCTTCACAAGCCAGTGCCCTCCTAAGGCTGGGGTTTTTCAAGGTCTGTCATTTTGCTGAGTGATACAGAACAGGAACAGCAGGGTGTGGGCAGCACACCAGGCACAAGGCAGAGTTGTGTGGTTCCCTCTGCCCAGCCCGAGCTTTCTCGTTAGCTCCGTACACCAGACAGTGGGTGCAGGCAGCTGCCCTTCCCTGCTCCATCTTCTGTGGCTTAAGGCAGCGGGTCAGCCCCTGCCTGCTCCCACCACCATGCCAGGCTTCCTCCTCCCTCCCTGCTCTGGCCGTGCTGTCTTTTTTTAGAGTACTCATGTCCTATGGTTTCTCTGGTTTGAATTTGTGCTCTTTTCCTTCTTGCTCTTTAATGTTTTTCTAATTTTTTTTATGTCCCTTATAGCGTCTCGTCATTTTTCTGACCTGGTCTGTCCCTGTGTCCTTTCTCTTACTGCCCTTTCCCCACCTCCTGTTATTCATCTTCTCAACCCCTTTTCTTTACCTGTTGAGACCCATCATCTCCAATGCTGTATGACCCTCTGCCACGCACACTGGAACATTGCTGTAATTCCCTCGTCACCTGGACAGGTCGCTGTTGTGACTGCTCGGGTGCTTTCTGGAAGAAGCCTTTGTCCCTGTTAAGGTGTAAGGGTGCTGTGTGGGTCATCCTCTTCTCCTGTCACCTGGATGTACCTAAAGGAGCACTGGCCCTTGGGTGCCTTTGCTCTGTAGCTCCCAGCCACCTTGGATGAAGAGAAAAGCAGCTCTGGCTGCTTTCCTCCCTGGCTCCACTGGCAAGGTCCAAAACACCATGTGACATGGCCTGTCCTACCTTCCCCTTCCCAAGGGACAACCTTGACTGCTTTGTGGTGTCTCCCCCAAGCGCTGCCACATACTCCTGACTTCCCCATTAATTTGATTGTAGCTATCACATGAGCTCCTGCAGCAGCGAAGTTTCTCCTCTGCATTTTGAATGGTTTGCCAGAGTAATTTCCTACACAGCACAGCCGGCATCTGTGAAGCAGGTCCTGGAAAGCGTGTGCACATCTTGTGTCTTCTGAGCAGTTTGCCTTTAAATCATGTCATTGAATATATGTATCACAAACTCCAGAGGGAAGGGACTGAGACACTGAAGTTAAACTCTGGGCACCTGAGGCTTGCATGGAGAGCCACATGCAGCATCTGTCCTCAGGACCGTCCTCAGGGAGCTGCAGAGAACCGTTGCCACCTCCCGGGTCCTGCTTTAGCTGTGGGTCTTTCTGTCTGTTGGAGATTGTACCATTGTGCGTTCAAGCCACAAAATACCAGAAATAATCTGGTTTAACCAGCACCTATAGGAAACGTGTGACTGAGTGAAAGACAGAGGTATGGTTCCTCAAGTCCCATTGCTCCAAGCAAAGCAATGTCCTTGTTCCTCGGTGCCTCCACCTTGCTTGGCCAGGGTGAGCTAGTCATCCAGGTAATGAATATTTGACATTTGGGAAGGCAACCCCATGAAGTATACTGCAGATTTGTGTGCAGCCCTGAATACACTTGAGTAGTGCCCATCTTTGAAGTGCAGCTCTGTTTGCCACTGTTGGGATATTAATAGGTTAAAACATTGGGGCAGGGGAAGGCAGCTTGGTGTGGCATGTGAGGGGTTAAGCTGTTCGTTGCTAAACGTCTGCTACAGGAAAAGCTTCTGGTGCAACTCGCTGGCATTAAGTGTAGCTGACTGTTAATGTGAAGCAAGGTTTAGGCCTCCCTGTGCGGCTGCCAGGTAATGAGGATCCATCTGGGTTAACTACCTGGGTCTCTTAAGCCATCATTTACTTTCTCCTTTACATTTGACATCCATGTCTATGGAAATCACGAGCTGTGCATCCTCCCTGCTCTGCCTCAGAGGCAGTGTTAAGAATCTTAAAATGCTGAATTTAATGTGACAGCTCCTGTTGCTGGGAGTCCTACCATTTACGTTTTTAGCCATCCAAAGGCCTTCCAAAGATTTGGAAAAGGAACAGTAAAATCATATTGTGGCTTAACCATATGATTGTTTCTGTAATAATGTTCACTTGGGTTCTGGGCAGTGATTGTGCTGTGAGGCTTTTGCTGGTGCTGCTGGAGCTGCTGGAGGGAGCGAGGAGGTGCTTGCCCTGGGAATATGGAAGGTGTGATGGTATTTCACATTGGCTGGTGTCTGCCAGGCATGATTTCTGTATTTGCACACGCTGGTCTGTGCAGTTGAGGTAGGACACTTTCAACCCTTTTCCCCCTCAAGGTTTCTGTTCCTCTCTGCTGTTTCTGGATGAGCACCTCTGCCATGCTCTGCTTTGTGGGCGTCTGTCTGGGCAGGCCACCGGGCAACGAGACTTTCCCAGTCCCTTCAAGAGAGTTTCTGATCGCTTGGTGAAGCCGTTTTATTGACCGCAAAGCGTTTCTTCTTCTCTTGCAGATGAGCGGGTGGATCAGCGAACCTGCCTGATCTGCGGGGACAGAGCTACAGGGCTGCACTATGGGATCATCTCCTGCGAGGGCTGCAAGGGGTTCTTCAAAAGGAGCATCTGCAACAAGCGGGTTTACAGATGCAGTCGAGACAAGAACTGCGTCATGTCACGCAAACAGCGCAACAGATGCCAGTACTGCCGGCTGCTCAAATGCCTCCAGATGGGGATGAACCGAAAAGGTAAAACTGGGCTTTTTACTGGTGGAGGTACAGACTGGGGCCAGTGTTAGCAATGCGTGCTACCCTTCCTCAGCTACCATTTTGTATTGCGATTCTGCCTCTCAAATTCCTGAAAAGAAAAAGTGAAACATCAGCAAAATTGTGCATGGATAAAACATTCTTCCTGAACTACTTCATTACTGTATTGGAGAAAAAAAACCTGTAAGAACTGAAAGCTGGTACAAATATTTGGAGAATGATTGTTGTGATCCTTTTTTTCAGGGAAGGTAACAGTTTGTTACTGTCCTTCCTGATGGATGTCCTTGCATTTGCCTTGAGTGAAGTGGTCACCATATCTATTCAATATTTTATATTGAATATATATTATATATTCAATATATTAATGTAGCAAAAATAAAGGCATTTAAGTAGGCTTTTAAAATGCCAAGCGATCTCAGTCAAACTTTACCTGTTTGTTGTCAGGGGGGAGCTTAGACCTGCAGTTGCTGCCCAGTGATAAGGTGGTGAGGATGTTCACTTAACTGCCCATCTCTGGTTGATGGCGCATGGCTCTGGGCAGCAGCGTGTGGAGCTGGGGAATGACAAAGGCGGCTTTGCCTGGTATGAGGTCACATGCAATCTGGGTTAGGGACAGCCCCCCCTTAGTCCCCATGTGTGCGGAGTGGTGAACTGCTACAGTATCATCTTCAGGATGGCAAATCTTCAGTAGCTCAGAAATTAATAGTAAAAAATAGTCTGGGATTTATTTCAGTGTCATGTTTCTACTCTTCATTCCAATCTTTTGACTTTTTAATCTCTGGAATTGTTGTTAACCATTAAACCCAGAGATTTCTTGGTTTGATGGCAGCAGACAGGTATATGAGCAGAAACAGAGGCTGTTCAAGTCCTTCCTGGATGTGCAGCTAGGATGGCGGGAGGGACCCTGTCCTGGCTGCAAAACAGAAGTGCCATCTCATGTTTTTTTAGATGTGGCTATGGATGCCTTCAGTGTCATCATTCATATGAAAGCCGGCTGTCAAGAGCACTAAAACTTCCATAAATTTACTGCAAATCCACCAGGATCTTCCTTAGAAAATATGTCTTAGAGCTGAGATGGAAAGCTTATCTCCTGACTGCTTTGATTACAAATTATCTTTGGGAGTTTTATTTGATGGGGAAGGCAAGCTAGTTGCAGGTAGCTTTTAACCTGAAGCGTAGTCCTGGGTGACCAGGAGCACTGCCTGGGCTCGTTTATTTTAAGTGTCTGTAGTGTGAAGCACTCAGCGCTTGTCATCAGGCATTCTATAAATCAGGGGAAGTTATTTACATTTTCCTAAGCTCCCTCATCAGCTCCATGTGGGTGTCGGAACCAGCAGGGCAGCCAGCCCCTCGGAGGTGCCTGGAGCTGCTTCTGCCTGCTGCTGGCCCGGTGCAGGGCTGCCTGCCTGCTGCTCCTCATCTCTAGCTGCCAGCCTGTACCTGTGGGCCTGTGTGCCGGGCCTGGGCCTGTGTGCCAGGCCTGTGCCGCGGCCTGGGCCTGTGTGCCGGGCCTGAGCCTGTGTGCCGGCCTGGGGCTGCGCCCCGGGCACTGTGCCGGGCCTGGGCCTGCCAGTCTGTGTGCCAGGCTGGGCCCGCCGGCCCGTGTGCCGAGCCTGGGCCTGCCTGTGTGGCCGCCTGCGGGCCCGGGCCACGCTGGCGTTGCCGGTGCAGGCAGCGCGCTCCGGTGGCGGCGGGCGCGGCTCACCCGCGGGGGCAGAGCGCCACCTGGCGGCCCGCTGCCCGCCGTTCTCTCCAGCCCGAGCAGGGCAGGGCTGCGCTGGCAGCCGGTGCCCCCGCGGGGGGCGAGGAGGGCCGGCGGCGGGCGAAGCAGCGCTCGCTCCCTGCCGCGGTGCCCGACCGTTGTGCGGCGGGGCTGGGAAGCGGCGCCGGGCCTGAGCAGGTGGGTTTGAACCACGACGAACCATGCGCGCCCGAGGGGAGGCCAGAGCTGAGGGGGCTGAGAGCCATGTGGCTGTGACCTGGGACCATCCGGGTCTCTTGACGCCTTTCTGTGTGGATCACCAGCAGAAACATCCCTACATTTTGTTGCAGGCCTTGGCTAGGTTCTGCAGCTAGCAGGATTCCAAAACTCCCATTTCCAGGCTGAGCTGCGCAGCAGGTCCCGGCCTCGTCTCTGCCGATACCCGAGTCATTGCAGCAGATGCGGGGTGTTGTCGAGCACCTCCCAGGTCTGGGGGGTTTTCTTCCATCTTGGCTAGGTTGTAGGAATTTACAAAAATAAACCAAGTCAGTTTGCATCCTGTAAATCTTGCTGTGGGACACTGGCCGACGAGGCCTGGCCAGGCAGCCCGGGGAGCATCAAGCTGCTGGCTGGCAGGGAGCTGCGTCAAGAGCAGTGGGGTTCGATTAACCTCAGGTTGTTGAGAAATAGCAGCAGTCATAAAGATAATGTGCGTGAGCTTGGGTACTGTCTTGGGTACAGCCACGGTCTGAACGGCACCCGCTGCCACGGGGACCTGCCCAGCCAAACTGCCAACTCCTCTTAGCACGCAGGGGTTAAGGGTTTTGCAGGTTTTTTGCTCAGGGCGCAGGAGTTCATGCACAGTGTTGCCCTCAGCAGTAGTTGCCAATTTGAAAGGCAGCTCTCAAACCAGTTGGGCAGGGAGGGCAGCTCGGCTGGGGTGACTGGAGCTGGGGACAGAGCCGTGGCCCTGGCTGTGGGCAGGCAGGAGCAGACAGACCAGCCTGGTGCCCACAAGCTCATCTCTGTGGCTGAGCACTGCAAACTGCAGAGGCATTTCTCCAAGGCATTCTGTAAAATGATGGGGATGTAGAAAAGAAAGATGTAAGCTAATGTCTGCTACAATTACGCTTCAAAATCAAAAGACCAAGGCAATTTATGTCCTCAGCTCGTAGCTGAGAAGATTTCCAAATTACAATTAGCAACAAAATATCTTGGAAAACTAGAGAAATTCCCCCCAAATTGGAAAAGTGTTACTGTATTTCCAGTAAATTAAAAAAAACTAAAGGGAGTAACAGAGGGCTAACCATGATGGCTTACTTTTACATCAGTCGCATCTTTTTAACAAGAAACTAATGTTTTTTTGGAAAGAGTTTTCATAGAAAGTAAACAGCTTTGTTTGTTAAAATTACCTGCTTGTTTTGCTATATCTTAAGAGATTTGTGTGATGTAAGAGACAATTATAATTGTTTTATATCCGATCCTTTGTTTGTGGCTTCTCCAGTGTGCTTAAATGAATGCTGACATTTTAAATAAAAATACTTGCTGTTATGGAGAGGTGATAGAGTTTGCGTTAGAAGGATTAAAACTGGGTTGCTGATCTCAGAACGCATTGTTGTAAGGTGCTGCAGGGATCACTGTGCTGCTGCTCACGGCTTGCCTGAGTTGTAAATCATCGGGGGACTTTTGGGTGGTGATCTGCATGGCCTGACCAGGTGGTAATGGTTCAGGAAGGTGCAGTTTAGGTGCAAGTGCAGGGTGTGCATGGCTCTGCCTTGCTGCAGTTGCCTTAGCTGAACCCACGTATGTAATCCCTGGGCTGCAAGTGCAGCACTGAGGCAGATGAAGATGACTTGAGCTGAGGATATCTAAAATCAAGCAGCTTTTCTGGTCCAGAAATTTTTCCTTAAATTTTGTGTCATTTTCTGCTTCGGGAGGGCCTCTGGCAGCCCCGTGTGCCAAGTGGGGTGAGGCTGGCCAGCAGCAGCAAGGTCACCGTGCAGCTGGAGAGAGCCTCCTGCCAAGTCTGGCCAGGTCGTGGTGGGAAAAAGATCGGGACCTGATAAACAGGAGGACCCGGCCCGGGAAAGGAGCTGCACAAGGAGCAGGATTGATCCTCAAATGCTGCCAGCTTCTGCGGAGCTGCTCTGCCAGTAAAGAGAAAAGCAGAGGGAGGGGGAAGGTAGAGAAGCAGCTCCAGCATAATCCCCATAATTGGGCTTCACTGAAGCTCCCTAGAAATTGGTTAAAGTCTTAAAAATGCAACTGCTGTATGGAGGAGCTGGACTGCCCTTCTGAAATGCAATTGCATTGCTCGATCTTGGAACTGAAATTTTAAACAACGGTTTTGCATGCAGCCGGCTGGGTAGCATATCTCCCCTCTGTTTTCTGTGGTAGCTGTAGGAGATCTGACCCTCTGCAGCAACAGCGGTGCCAGTAGTGACCGGTGAAGTGCTTTCCCTGTGTGCTGCTGGCAGCTGTGGTTGGGGTCTCCCCAGGTGGAGCCTGGCTCATGGGGGTTCGCAGGGCTGTGGGCAGTGGAGTCAGAAATGCTGGAGGTCACGGTTCATTTTCTAGCTGTCATGGGCATTTGTTAGGTTATCTCCAGGGGTGAAGTAAGGTTGCTTCCCGGGTGCCACTTCTCAAATTATGCTGGAATTAATTGTGGTACAGGATTGCTATTCCTTCATTACCTGTCACTCAAGGGTCACATGAAGAAACTAACCATCCTGTGGGACGCTTGCAGCCCCGCTGATGTGTTTGTGCCCTTTGGGGTGAGGGTCATGGTGTGTACTGCTGGAGCTTGCCAGTGCCCTGGAAAACACTGCAGGTTTCTGCGTACTCTGCTATGGTGAACAAAATGAATCTTTTAAGGTATAAAGATTTTTTTCAAAATGGTAAATACCTTCTTATGTATTTGTGGAATATTGAACAGTAGTGTTCCTCACCAAGGTTTGGTTGTTTTCTTTTAGCAATCAGAGAGGATGGCATGCCAGGAGGCAGAAACAAAAGCATCGGACCTGTCCAGGTGAGCATGTCAAGCCGTTTCTCAATAGTTCCCTTCAGCCTTTGCTCTCCTGGCCTTGGCACAGAACTCCTCTCACGATGGTGGGCTCGGACTGTGCCAGCAGCTCGGAGTGGGACGGGGCCACAGCTGATTTGATTGAGCCTTTCTCAGCCTTGCCTGTGCCTCTTGCTGGTGTAGCAGGGCTTTGACTCTCCACAAGTGTTAGAAATACATCATGAACTGTAGATTTTTAAATAAAGCTCGGCGCTTGCTTATCCCTGGTAGGGACATGGTGTGGTCCTAGGGTGCCTGTGTGAATTCACAGGCAGTCTTGTGGTGCTCTGTCCTTTGTGAGCCGCACAAGGACGTCCGTCCCTCTGCAGCTCCCAGTAAATCTCGCAAGCTGTCTGCTGCAATTCCTTCAGTTGTTCCAAGAGGGGCACCCAGTAAATGTCTCACTGATTGATAGCACAGCTTGTCTGGAGATGTCTTGTAAAGCGCAAGGTAATTCAGCACAACAGCTTGTACTGCACGTGTGAGAAATGATGGCCATTTCCAGCTTGCTTCTAGAAGAGAGGTCTTTTAAAAGTTTACTATTTATTTTAATAAAATAGAAATAACGCTGAAAACATTTTCTGTGACTCTGTGTGCCTCTGAAAAGACTACTCGCTGTGGTCCAAAACCTAACCATGAGAAGCCAAGCAACCAGATGCTCTGCCTGCTCAGTAAGGTCCTCCATAGCGAACAGAGAAAAAGGCAAGAATTAGACAGTGCAGCTGTGCCTGTGGTCAGTAGCAGAAAACCTAGCTCAATGAATAAAAAAAAACTCTTACTGATGGTAGAGCATTTTCTGCTGTTGGCAAGCATCATATTTATAACAGCATTAGTTACTGATTCTTAAAGCGTGTGCAGGCCTATCAAAGAGCAAACATTTCATTTCTGGCCAGGTAACAATTTTTACTGCCTCTCTGAGCAATGCAGCTGTAGTAAGGGCAGCCTTTGCTAGCCAGAGTGGGCCCTTGCTCATCTGAGACTCACGTGATCGGTCAGTGTTGGACCGCAGGTTATGCCATCAACTCCATTTCTTGGGGTGAGACTATTCAGCAGTCGCACTCTTCGCATGCTGTACTGGGTAAGCCTGCTGAGGTTTTTTGGCACTTTTGCAAGACTGGAATAAACTGTCTAAGCAATGTTTGGCTCTTTAAAATGTTCAGAATTCACTGCATTTCTTTGCAGCATGTTAACTTGAGTGGTTTATGTATAGTTTTATATAAATAGTGTGTGTATATATATATGGTATATGTCGATAGTATATATTGTTATATATATATCTAACTCTCTATTTTGTGACAGCCTTGCTTAGGGACATGCACACAATTTAAAAAAAAAAAAAAAGCCCCAAAATTTTATGTTGCATTTTCCCTGCTACTGATACAACATTTCCCCAGGAGCATGACCAGCTCCTTCTTGAAACTTTATACTTCAGTGCACTCAATTTTTATTTTTAGTCCATTTTAGCTTCATATGTATTACTCTCTAATACTTGTTTTAAGTATTAGATGCTTGGTTACTTCTTAGGGTGCCACCTGGTTCTTATTTGGGGAAAAACAGTGAACAATGATTCCCTGTAAATGTTTTCCTGACTGATTTTATATATGTCACCTTGCCTGTCTCAATTGCTTTATCAAACCGGAGCCTACCTCACCTTCCGTTTGGCTTTACCTCTGCTGAGTACTGAGTGATGTTCCCAATGAACTGGCCTCAATTACTCCCTGGGTTTTCACTGTGTGACAGTGCCTGATTTATGGCTTGTTGCTGTGTGTATTTGACATCATCTTTCCATGTGTTCATTCCTGTCTGCTGTGTTATCGTCACTTGAATCATACTGCAGGAACTGGAGGTCACCACAATTAGCTGTAAATAGAATTTTTCATGTGCGTTGTTATATGTAAAGGACAGATGTGGTATCTGCAGGAATGGCAAAGCGTTTCTCCTGCTGCCGGGTGGTTTCAGCTCTGCGGGATGTGACTGCTCGGTCAAGCTGTTCAACAAAAGCAAGGCTCTGCCTGGTTTCTGTTCTCAGCTGAAGTAACCAAATTATCCTGTATCTGACAGATATCAGAGGAAGAGATTGAGAGAATTATGTCTGGGCAAGAATTTGAGGGAGAGGCAAACATGTCATGGAGCAACAACGGAGACAGTGACCATAGTTCCCCTGGAAATGGAGTTTCTGAGAGCAACCAGCCTTCACCTGTTTCTACTCCATCTTCAAGGTGGGAATGACCCCTGGAAGAATTTTATATTACTGTAATCTTGACTGTCTTTCCCTGAGTGATACTTTGGGTCAGCGTAGGAAAAATACACTGTGAGTGCATCTTTGTGTAAACCGAGCATGCTGCAGACTCTTTCATCTCTGATTGCGCTTTAAGAAAGACAGACGCTGGATTTGAAAAGAATTGAACTGGGAGGTGAAATGCTCATGAGCAAATTAAAAAGGCAGCAATGCTGAGTTAAAATTATATTTAAAATATATCTCTTCATTTGTATTGATAGTGTTTTCTGCAGATCATGGAAACTTGATTACATTTCACTGCTCGTTCTGCAAAAACTCTTTTTCTGCAGCATGCTCAGGTTTTGAAAATAAATTACTCTGTTTAGGTTACTGGTTGATGGTGTTGTATTAATGCCAGTTACTGTTAGTGCTAGCCTCCTGATGCGGCCTTTGACGGTAAGCACAGTGAGAATCTTAGACTCGCATTCCATCTGCTTTCCAGTTGCATCTTAAGCTAGGAAACGTTTGTGTTCACTGGCTGTGTAAATACTTAATTTAAAATCCCAAATTCTGGCCCTTTAAGGAAGCTGGGGTGGAAATGCTTTTGTACGGCTGGGTTTCTGTTTTTCTCCTGAGTGGCTGCTCAGCAGCAGTTCCCAGATCTCCAGTAAGAGGAACTAGTGCTGAGCCAGGCTCAACGTGAGGCCAAGCATAAGGTGTCTGGTCTGCACACTCAATTCTTTTCAGTGTACAGTTTAAATACAAAGGCATGTTCTGTTCTGTCTTCTTTCCCTGTTTTTATTAACGTTTCTGATGGAGCTGGGTGCCACATTTTAATGAACCAAATGGAATTTTTTGGGTATATTAAAAAGCTTTTCCTTTTCCAGTAGGTCTGTGGAGCTGAATGGATTCGCTGCACTCAGGGATCAGTATATCGGGATGCCAGTGTCCATGCACTATCAGTACCTCCCGCACCTTTGTAGCTATTCTGCTCACTCGGCTCTGATGCCCCCTCAAATGCGCAGCCTGGACCCTCAGTCGCACAGTCTTATTAATCAGTTGGTGTCAGCAGAGGACCTGGAGCCGCTCAGCACACCGATGCTCATTGAGGACGGGTGAGTGTGCGTGGCAGGGTGCGAGAGGCTGTCCTTTCAGTCTGGATGTCCCTGCTGCATGCACGGCTGCGGCTTGTGCTGCAGGGGATGCTGACGACAGGGGTGGTGGCTGGGTGCATGCATGTGTGGCCCGATGGGCGTGAGGAGCACGTTCCCTGGGAGGAGATGCAGCCATAGTGCAAGCAGCAAACCAGAGCCCATCCCGTGGGTGGCCTGTGCCCTTGTCTGGGGCTGGAGCTGGCATGCATGGACCTTGCGTGGGGTTCCAGGCTATGAGGCCAGGCTGAGCCTGTGCAGGAGTGCGGTTTGGTGGGTTTCAGTCCTGAGACCGCGTTAATTGTGCATAGGGCCCGGTAGTAGGCACAGTGGCTGGAAAAATACACACAGGTGGAAAAAAAGCTGTGTAGTCTGTCTGTTGGTGAGAGCTGCAGGACTGTCTCAGAGGCTGAGCTGCCCAGCGGACTGTGCTGGCCAGGTGGGTGACCACAGCAGTTAGAAGGGCTCCCCTCATGGCCCCTGGCTGGGCAAGCTGGGTGCTGGCCCTGTGGCTCCTGCTGCCAGGTTACATGCTGGGCACCAGCACGTTGGGCACTTGAACATGAATTCCTGTGCTGTTTGCTTTGTTTTTTGAGTGCCTCGTCAAATGATGTCATTCAATGTTTTTAATGGCTTTTATGCCTTCATATTGACTGTGCCTGCAGGTATAAAGTGACTCAGGCAGAGCTGTTTGCGCTGCTGTGTCGTCTGGCGGATGAATTGCTTTTCAGGCAGATTGCTTGGATCAAGAAGCTGCCATTCTTCTGCGAACTCTCCATCAAGGACTATACCTGCCTGCTCAGCTCTACGTGGCAGGAGCTGATCCTGCTCTCCTCGCTGACTGTTTACAGCAAGCAGATCTTTGGTGACCTTGCTGATGTCACCTCCAAGTACTCTCCCTCCGATGACGAGCTGCACAGGTGAGACATCAGGCTGAGCTCCTGGGTAGGGGCTAGAGATGGAGGAGCCATTGGGAGGATGGCAGTCAGGCACCCTGTGACCAACTAACCACCTCTCCTGGGACAGGTCACTTCACTTGTGGCTGTTTTCCTTTTCTATTTTTTAGGGAATGGTTGTTCCAGGCTTAGAAAGTGCCTCATGGTTAGTCAGTATTGAATCAAAACTTCCCTCTGCAGGGGAAGGTGCATGGTGCTCTGTGGTGCTATTTGAATTTTCTGTAGCAATGCTGTCATCCTCCAGCCCAGCCCTACAAACTGCCTTTTTTATGAGGAGTGTAAAACTAAGCAACACTCTGGGTAACCCTGAAGTATAGGATGGAAGGTCTTATTTAAAAACCCTTTGGGCCAGTGGAAAGGTTGTTCACAAAGCTAGTTGTCTGTATTATCAAAGTGTTCATTATTAATTGCTATTTCATTGTTTTGATTACATAAATTTAAAGATGTTGCAACTTAGTTCTTGGTTTTTACATAGTACGTACTATCTGATGCTCTGAGGAACTTGCCTTTCATTTATCATTTTGGTCAGAGTGTTTTTTGGTTTGGGTGTTTTGTTTTGTAGCCTTGGTACCAGACAGATCCTCCCTTTGTAACAGGCTCATGATCTCACCGTATTATGGCAGAATAGGTAGGACTTACAGGAACTGCTGCCCAGCTCCCTTACAGTATCTGCCCTGTTTGTGGTCTGCCTGTGCTAGGCTTAGCAATTTTGCAAGAGTCGCCAGGGGATCCAAGTGTCTGATGAGTGGACATTTAAAATGCTATTGTGGTCCTCAGCCGTCACAGTATCTAACAGTTCTTTGAGGTTCCTTTGTGCATCTGTTTTGACAACTGGAGGGGCTGGCTGGCTGAGACCACGGTGGAGGAGTGCAGGAGCTGAGAGCTGGACCCAGGTGTCTTATTTCCTGAGGCAGGTTCCTCTGCAGCACTGTTCTACCCGGCCATTCATCGTGCATCTGGTGCTGGTCCTGCAAGGAACAGTAAGGGTCATAGAAAACCACAATAACACTTGTTCCTGCATTCAGCTGTCCTTTTGTTCCTGCTGTCCTGGTCAGAGCCTCAAAAGAGAAGTGTTTTGTTTCATTTTGTGTTTGTGATAAATACAAGCGAGAGGTAAGATGACAAGACAAAGGAGGAACCCTCGCCCTTCAGAAGCCGGCAATTTATTGCTGGTCGCCTCGAAAGTCCTTCAGGGAAGATCTGTGCACGTGGCTGAAAATAGGTGTTCTTGGGAGTGGAATGTCTCTGCAGTCTCTTCTGATTTAGCTTTTCAAGTATCATTAATTGTCATTAGTAACATGGGAAAAAGCACACCAAAAAAGCCATTTAGCGGGAAGTTGCGCAGATGAGGGGTCTCAGGCTGCATGGCTCCCTCCCAGTTGTCTTTATGGTAGTTGAGCCATAGCTTGCCTTCTGCAGGTGGCGGTGGGGTAGTTTGTGGGTATCGGTCTCCCTGTCCGATGCAGTCGTGGAAAAGCTGGTCACTTTGGATTTGAGCGGAGGCTCTTTTGGAGAAGTGTCTGACTTGAGGACTTGCTCAGAGGCCCCTGTTTCCTCTGGCATTGATCAGTAATGATTGCAAACCAGAGTTCATTAGATCTCACAGCTCACTGAAAGAATCTTGCTGAGCTGTGATAGTCTGGCACTTTGGGGTTAATTTCTGTTCTTATTTAACAAAGTGACGGGAGCAATGCTAATACTTAGGTAGGTGACAAATGAAGGCATAGGATGAGCTCCCCAGTCCCCATGTTTTAATCACTTCTAACAACTGGCTAAACGTTCTGTTTGCCTGCTAGATGAAATGTTTTCTTTTATTGTGCTGTTTTTCTGGAGATGAATATGAAATGAATAGATTCCTGACCTCCCCCAGCACTCCTGATAGCGCTTCCCTTCCCCCTCCCTCCCCAGCTGATGCCGATAACTCCCAGCCAGAAACTTGCCTGGTGTAAACTGCGAGGAAAAGTGTGTGGAGGAGTCAGTCCTCGAGAAGAAATAGGGCTGTGAAAAACAGAACAGCTTTGTTTGAAGGGGGGAGGAAAGTATGCACAGAAAAGTAAGACAGTTCAACTGCAGGAATGAGAGAAGAGCTCTCCTGGATTTACGAAGTGATGAGTGGCTGGTAAAAATGTGCATGCTCTAAAAACAATTAGACCCAGCAGACGACTGAGTGGTCTTTGTGCTCATTAACTTCTTGAGCTTTGCAATCTTGCACCTGCAAGATTTTTAATGTCAACTTGAGAGCAAGAAAACTTGTACAACTTTAGATTAGCCGACAAGGCTTTCATCACTTACAATATTACTTTCTTGAAGAAGTGACCTGGAGTTCAGATAGCTTGTTTTCACTTCTCTGAGGTCAAACTCCACCATGCATTTTACAAATAACTTTGAAGTAAACAAACACGCATGCCAAAATAAGGTATTATTCAGTGAAAAAGGTTCTATTTTTGTTCTATTCAAAGATGGCTTTCTGGCTGTGCTCTTATTCTTTCTGCTGTACAATGCCAGAGCACAGCTGAAGCTTCCCTAAACACTTTTGTCCCACTTCTGAGCATTTTTGCAATACGTGGTTTCTTTGAAACCAGGGATTTTGCTGTGAGATGTGTTCCTGAGAGCCCACTGTGGCTGTTGGCACGTATGGGATGTTCCCACAGCATGCCTGCAGGCACCAGCAGCCCCCCGTGCCCTCCAGCTCTGCTTCTGCCTGTTGCTTACGCTGTGGCTTTTCCATGGGGCACATACACACATCACTCCTGAGGAAGCAGCCTGGCACCCTGTTCAGCAGTAGGACCTCATTCTGCACCCACAAAATCTCCATCAGGCAATTTCCCAGGAGGTTTTGGGGGGATTTGGATGCCCTGTGCATCAGCATGCCCTCTCCTGCCCGCCTCTGTCGCAGGCTTCCCTTGGCAGGGGTGGATGGGCAGCTTGTTTCTAGCAAACGGCACAAATTCACAATGAGTGTGGCTGTGCCTGGGGAGGTGCTGCAGGGATGGTGGGTCCGGATCCCAGCAGAGGATCCCTGGAAGTCCTCACTAGCAGCAGTGCTTTCCTGCTTGGATCTTGATAGGCATTTATTAAGTGCAATGAATCCTGCACATTCTGTTTGAGGGGGGAAGTTTAGAAGGAGGCAGCATGTGTTCCTTAGCCTGTACGATTCAACCCTAGACCATAGGCTGCAGTTTCGCTCACTTTAACGTTGGCTATTTGTGGTTTCATGCATACTCCTATTTGTGGGAAGGATCACAGCCTTCCTGCACTATGTCTAACCTCAGAAGTGCTCAGCTGAGGAAAATTAACAAACCATAATGAACAGGAAATAAATATGGCCGTGTGGAAGTACGGAATCTCTTTGAGTCACTCCTGGGAATTTTCGGGAGGTGAGCTTCCTCACCTGCCTGTCAGATAAATGAAGTGTGTGCCACTGTTGTACATGGGTCACTGTAATTCCTCGGTGTTTAAAACAAGGCTTTTCCCAGCGGCACTCTACAGTTATGAGAAATTGTAGGCACTTTTGTTGTTAGAAATGGGAATGTTCTGGGGGCAGTCTGTGTGGCAGGGTCTGGGGTCGGTGTTCCCGCAGTCCTGCACCACCAGTGCAGCCCTGTTTGGGTGCTGCTCTGCTCAGCTGGTACCGTGACATGGTGACATGTGCTGTACAGAGCCAAAGCCTGGGGACCGCGCTGATTCTATAGGCAAATTATAGGTTAAAATTAATTTATCTGCTTCATAGGAGGGAGGGGTTTGTTTAGAACCATCAGGTTGGATGTGTTTGTTGCAGAGAACCAATGTTCCCCTGTAATGTGCTGTAAAGCGGTGCCAATGCCAGGTCTCGGGTGGGCTGTGGGGTGCTGTGCAGCTGTGCAGGCCCCCAGGGGTGCGTTGGTGTTTCTGCTGGCGACCAGTGCAGGTTATGTTGGGTTGCTGCAGATGGTGGAAAGCACAAATGGAAGAAAGGTGTGAGGAGGTGAGCGGCAAGAACATGTGAAACACTGCTGGGGGTGGCTTGTCTTCTGAATGGGAGGAAGCACTCCTCTAGCAAATTCTAGCCATTCTAGCAAATCCAAGGATTGCTAGAGGTGCTTTTATCCTGCAAAAATATCCATCAGGAGTAAAGTGCAGTGCTGCGTAGTGTGGCTGTGAGCTGCTTTCTCTCATGGATGGAGACAGTGCAACACGAGGCAGAGGGGAAATACTTGCTGACCCCTGTGTCTGGCAGGACAGGGGGTGTGTTGCAGGATATTTTCATGTCCTACAAGAGAAGTACCGCTCCACATTTCTGTGAAATCTCATCTCATTCCCCAAACTGCTTAGTTAACCCTCCCATTAGCCTAGTGACATGCAAAAGCACAATCCTCACTGAAATCTGGGAAAATACAAGCATAGAGAGGCAAAGCAGCATGCCTACAAGCACACAAGAAGTTTTTGCATATTGCTGGCTCCATCAAACCTTTTCCTCTATCAGAGCAGGCTGGTGATGAACTGGATCACCAAAAGATGGTTTTTTGCTAAAATATCTATCAGTTGAGTTTGTAACTGAGTCCATTTTCCTTCTTACTTCTACTTTTAATGTAATGGTGCCAGCAGACTTCAAGCAGTTTGGATGACAATTTTTTTCAATTCTCTTGCAAAATGCTTCAATCTGTGAAGTTATTTTAATAAGCTTCCTGCCTTTATTGTATGGTCTGCGTCCTGTATAAGTTGATGTGTGATCTCTGTCCTCCAGATTCAGTGAAGAGGGGATGGAGGTGATGGAGCGGTTGATCTACCTCTTTCGCAAATTTAACCAGTTGAAGGTCAGCAATGAGGAGTATGCCTGTATGAAAGCCATTAACTTCCTAAATCAAGGTGAGTCAATAAAGCAAAGGTATTGACCCCACTGGAGAAATTCTCTGAAACAGTCTGAGCACCCTTTGCTTCCCTGATGAGAAAAGGGAGGAAGGGTCCAGGGCCCACAAAGAGGCTCGAGCTCTGAGCCCTCTGTATGTGTTTGCCATCATGCAGACCATGTGCCATCCTGAGTGGGATACTTGGGTACCCACATGAAGAAATCTTGGAAGTGAATGAGTTCATTTGCTTAGACAATGTTTATTGCCTTTAAGTATAGGCAGTAAGGACAGTAGGTGTTTCATTTCACATATGTACCGAGGGTACCAACACCAGAATAAGAACAGACAGAGAGGCTGGTGAAGCCTTTCTGGGTAAGGTTTGGGTGAGTGATGACTTAAGCAGCTGCTAACAAACTTTTCAACGGACAAAGATGTTTCATCTAAAAGTATTGCTACTGTAGGTAACTGTTTAGGCAATAAACTAGATGATACTTTAAAACCAGTTAATTTCCATGACTTTTTTTTTCTGAAGTAAACATTGACTATTTGCATGACATCCTTCCAGAGATTCCCGACTAGAAAATGTGTTTGTTCATTTCTCTGCTTTAAAGAGTGAATTTGTAAAACCAGTCCTCTCTTTTCTTAGAGCTTTTCTGACTTGAAAATATTTACCTTCAAGATATATACTCAGGTCATATAGCTAGCTGGCTTCCTGCTTTTTAGATTCTATACCTAATGTCTACTCTTCAAAGTGAAAAGTAATCATGAGTGAAGGATTTACGTGCAGGCAATGAACTCTGCCCAAGAAGGGACTATCCTGCTGTTGATTAACCAGTGTATGAAGGCTGGCAGTCCAGGCTGCTGCGAGACCTGGGACACGTCAGAATCCATGCAGAGTAATTCTTCAACGTGTGAGGAGATCCTGGTCATTTCCTAACAACTGTAGTGGGCTGAAATAGCTTGGTATAGATCGGGTTGGTTCCTCAGTAGTGCTTAGCCCTGTCTCCACTCATACGCTGTCCCAACCCACTGCTTGTGGGTCCTCTTTCCCAGTGGCTTGTTGTGGCCCTGCATCTGTTGGGCCTCGCAGGACATTTCTTCATGTTGTAAATGAAGAAAACTAGAGAGGCAGATGCTTAATGGATGGTGTTCAGCTGTAATTTTGGAAATAAATGTCCCCAAAGTCTTTTGTACCATGAAAGATAGTTGCAGTCTGTAAAAATGTGCCACAGGCTCTCTCCTCCCCCACTCATTTCCAGCAGGAGATAGTGCTGACACTTCAATCCGTGCCGGGATGAGGTTCCGGTTTGCTTCCCTGGGCAGTTTCCTGACACTGGATAATACACTTCTCAAGCTGTCTCCATTGTTTTCCAAAATGTATTTTCATTAACTTCCTGTCTTCTTTTATTTTTAGTTGAAGTTTGCAATTTTTTATGTGAAATACCTGAGAATTATTTTTAAAAGTCGGCTTTTGAGCAGTAGATAAATGCCTCTTCCGTCAGATGGTCTTACAGCACGGAGCCTGCACCAAGGGTCCGCAGCTTCCTTGCTCCACCATGCTGGATCCTTCCCGTGACCCCCAGCAGCGTGCTGATGCTGTTGATCATGCTGAACGGTGGCAGTGGGACTTCCTGCCAGGGTGATAGCTTGGAAACGTCCATTTTTCCTTTGTGTATGTTGCCTGACATTGGCAAAGCTAAATTTAAAAATAAGAAGTTGACAAGTTTATAAAGCTGATGTGACATAATTCATAAGCAGATGGGGAGAAATATGATGATACCTTGAATTATAGAGTTGAGTGCTTTCCTCAGCCAAGATGATATAGCTAAAATCAACATGTTACTGTCTGAGGAAGTATTACGCTGAATCTGCTGTGAGGACTAAACCTTGACACACAGCTGCTTTACACCAGGCAGGCAGGGATTTAAGGTTGCTGGAGCTGTTATCTCCAAGAGTGTTCGTTGAGCTCTGCAGATGAGCAGCTTAGGACATTAGCTGTTCTCATCCTGGCCTTTTGTGGAAGGAAATCCTGTACCCAACATGCATGTAAAGACGCATCCGTGATGCAGACATATCCTGTGATGAGGGGAGATGGGAATTTTAGTATTTGTCTAACTGGGCACTGGAAGCCAGTCTCCAAAGCAGGGACCCAGCTTAGCATTACAGAAATCAGTCTGTCTTTCCTGAAGAAATGGCAATAAGTGTGAGGCTGCTGCTCTTCTAGGATGTTTTTGTCATGTTTTCATTACTCTAATCATATTCACTTTCAGACATCAGGGGTCTGACTAATGCATCCCAACTGGAGCAGCTGAATAAGCGGTATTGGTATGTTTGCCAGGACTTCACAGAGTACAAATATCCACAACAGCCAAACCGTTTTCCGGATTTAATGATGTGTTTGCCAGAGATACGATACATTGCAGGTAACTTTTTGAGCTCCTCTCCCCCCTGGGATCAAGTGCAAGTTACGAAATTTGCTTTTAAGAGAAAATTAGTTTGTAACAGTGAAATTCTTGCTGACTTTGGTGGAGGATGTTTGTGCAGCCCTTTCTCTATGGAAGCTTCTCTCCCACCCAAAGGTGACCTCCCATCACTCCTAGCTCACCCAGCCAGACTGGCGCTTTGCAGGTTGTCCTTGGGATGCTGGTGGACGCAGTGTTACGTCCCGCTCCAAGAAGACATGCCTTGCCCTGACCTTTTAAGTACTTTGGTTGGGATCTCCTTTTATTTTCTTCCTTTCGGTCCCAACTTGGAGGTGTTTTGTCTCAAAAGTGTGTAATTCTGGACTGAGTAGTTATAAGGAACAGAGAGATCCCTGAAATGCTGCTTAATTAAGGAGCAGGCGATAAGCAGAGCAGTGGGCAGACCTGCAGCCTAGCCCCCTGGTTTCAGCTCGTCTGGAACTCTGAAATCTGCAGGTGAAATTTCAAATGCACTTGTGTCACTAATTAGATCTACGGGGTCTGATGTTACTAAAACATTGTTTGTTCCTGACTGTTATGGCAAAAGGAGACACTTGCCTTCCAGTGTTAGGGCTCCATATGCTTCATTCTACTCCATTGTAATGAGCTAGATAATAATCACAGAGTAGCTCTCGTAATTTACTCACTGAGATTGACAAGGGAGTTTGAGGAGAGATGGGATTTAGTCTTTCCCAGTATATATCTATAAATAAGTCTCTGTTGTGGAGAAATCATTTTGATCTGACTTTGCCCATTTATTTTGCTTTCTATTCAAGTAAATAATAAATCCTGTTGTGTCCAAATGAATATCAAATGTCTAATGTAGCAGTGGGATGATTAACTGTTTCTCTGAGAGGTTCAAGGTAAAACCATCGCCAGCGTTGCTGGCTTAGGTGTCTCTGAAATCTGATTCAGGAGTGGCTGCTAATTCCGGTTTTTTTCTTACCAGGAAAAATGGTGAGCGTCCCCCTGGAGCAGCTGCCTCTCCTTTTTAAGGCCGTTCTACATTCCTGCAAGACAAGTGTGAGCAAAGAGTGAGCCCAGCTCGCCCTGGCCAGTGCCTTATGCTGTGCCTCAGGCAGGGAGCTGGCTCACCCCGGGAGAGGGGCAAACGCGATCCGGGCAGGAGACAGGGCAGTGGGTGTCCCTGCCATTGTAGCAAGAATCTTTTTTGTTTGTTTTTGGTTTTTTACTCTTTTTCCTATATATTTATTTCACGACAGAGTTGAATGTATGATCTTCAACACGATGCACATGGTTCTGTATGAATGCAGCAGATGCATTCTCCAGCAGTTTACAGAATGTGAAGATGTTTAATGTTACAGTGTTTGTTAGGGTTAGTTCTTTTGTATTTGGGGGCTGGGGACCGAGATGACTAAGACTACCTCAAGGAGAAGATGCTGTTCGCGCACTGCTCTTTCCATGATTTGTATCCAAAAGCGTTTGTCGTAGAGAGCAAACGGCCTCACCTCATCGACAGAGCTGTTAGTATCCCAAATGGATGATTTTGGAGAAGCGGGTGTTAGAGAAGTGCCAAGCTTTTTTTTTTTAATTATAATAATAATTCTAAAAAGGCAGGGAGTGGAGAAGAAGGAAAAGTCTGTCTAGCCAGCTGGTTTCTTTTTCCCTGACAGTTTTCAGACGCAGGTGGTAGCTCCTGTGGTTTCCCTGCATCCTGCCCCAGCAGCATCATAGTGCTCCCAAGCTGTGGGGGCCCTGCGGCCCCTGTCCCCTCCTGGAGGCTGCAGGAGCGGGCTCTGCCCCCAGCCCCAGCTTGACCAACTGTCCCCTTGCTATTACTGCAGCACCTTTCCATTTGATTGAAATTGCATTGCTGCAGTTTGTGGCAGGCTCATGGCGTTACACAAAGCTACTCTTGTTGCTAGAGAACTGCAAGTAATTTCTCATCACCTCCTAAACATCCATTTTAGGCTCACGAAAGCAGGAAAGACCTACTTAGAGAAGAGGCAGGATTGCCCCTTTCACTGTGTTCCTCCAAGGTGGTATCTGACCGCTGAGGAGGCTTCTGCATCGCAGCGATCCCAAGCAGCCCATTTCTGGGAACAGTTAGCATACCCTGTGGTTAAATGTGACCTGTGTAACAGAGTAAGGGACTCCAGTGTCCTCTGGTGTGGCTTTCTTTGCTGGACTCGGGGAATGGGTGATCCATAGTCATATCCTGCCGGGACTGTTCTGCTGCTTGGGGAAGCCCTCCTTGCCAGGAAAAGTAGTATTAATGCAGTACTTGGTACTGGTCTGTCCTAGGTGTTGCAAGGCTTGAATTTTCCATCCAGCAGCCTCCACACCACTCCACTGCAGGGAGAACTGGTTTAGCGGCAACTGGTTAGCTCTTTGAGCAATTGCTAAGTGCTGGTGTTTATCTAAACTTGGGCATTCTCACGAGTTAACCTCACAGGTTCCTGCTCACGGTAGCGGTGGGGAGGTTGCATGAGATGCTCTTGCTCTCATCTCCTTCGTTAAGAGTTAGTGTCGGATGACTCAGTCGCTGTCCTAGGCAGCTGTGTCACCCTGGCTGGATTTCCTTCCCTGTGTCCTTAGGTGTGAATCTGATGGTTAGGTAGCAAGAGGGTTCATCAACAAATGTTTGAATGCTGTTTGGAAAATGTTTTGGGAAGCAACTTCTATTCCTTCAGGGCAGGAGGGACCAGTTGCTACCTTTTTGTCTGGCTGTGATGACAGCTGTGTGGCACAAAGCGAGTACTGCTCAGAGGTGCTGAAGCTGCTGAGATGAATGTGGTGGTGGACAGGAGAAAAATCTCATTCACCAAAGCTGTCTTTCCTTCCCCTTCACCCCGCGGGTGCTCCCTCCGTCGCAGCCCAAGAACTGCTCTGACCCACTGGCTTGGCACATCTCTCGGTTAGTCAGCGGCTGCGCCGGGTGCTGGTGACCGCGGCCGGACCTCTCCCTGGAGACCCGCTGCTGGCTGACCGTGCCCCCACGGTGGCATCGCCGCCTTTGCAATCCCACTTGGGCATCTTCCAGCTTGACGGTTTCCCTTTTCTAAGAGTCCACTAGCTGCTCATTTTTCATTATTTAAATAGGATGTTACGGGTAACAGCTGCTGGGCCCAGCAGCAGTTCAGCTTGATAGAGCTTCACAATCCAGAGGCAGTTCCGTAAATCTCATTTACTTTCCGACTGTAAAATGAGACAAGCGCGTATTTCTCAGGAAAGCCTTCTGCATACAGCCTATACCTCAAGTGTAAATGGGAAGATTTTAGTATATCTGCTTGTAAGTTAGAAAGTATTTCTCAGCTTTTAAGTTTGATTTCCAAATAGCTTGATATGATCTTTTTATTACGGGTTATCTTCTGGCTTGCTGTTTTATACACTAAAGAAACTGTTAAAATTGCATAGGAGTAATTTTATTCTACGGTTACTGAATTATTATGATCTGTTGATGAATAAGAGTTTGTTTTAATTAGTGTACGTAAAAGTGGTCATCTTATTGCCAAATACACAACAAAAATAATTTGTTAGGTATTCTGTGTTTATCCAATATAAGACTCCCAAAACTATTGCTGTACTGACAACAACGAAACACCTAAATTCATTTATGATGATGAATGGACGAGAATGTTCTGCTTTCTGTTGTATAAAGCAAACTTTACAAAGGTTGATTGGCAGCAGTATCCATTACCAAATAACCCATTTGTTGTAGGGAGTAGAAAAGCCTTACTAAACTGACAAGTAAGGAAGAATATTCCGAACCAGAATCTAGCTCACTGGACAGTCATTCTTAATATCTTCTGCACCAAGTCCTCTAATGACTTGTATTTTTTAAACAGGGTAAAGTGAATGTGTTGCATTGCAAACTCAGGTATTATGAGGAGGTAGAGATGTAGCTAGAGACGTAGAGACGTTAGGTCAGTCACTAGATGTATTTGTGAATTTGGTTTGAAGGACACCCTGGAAAGGCTGGAATTTTTGTTCCATTCTTCACGTAACATTCGGTTTACAGGGACTCATATTTTATTTGTGCTTAATGCTAGTAGGGGGAAGTTCATTATCTTTGATATCTATCTGCTCTTGCTTATCTGACCTTCTGTCATAGAGGAATCAATCAACAATAATAGTCTTTGGTAGAATTTTCTGCCATGACAAGTCAATTTTTATCCCCGATTTGAAAGATAAATTGGCTGACTGACCCCCTTCCTCTCCTTCATAGCATTTGTGCAGATGGAAAGCTGAAGAGTTAGTTTTAATCCGAACAGAGATTCGGGACATAAATTTGAAGTGTTCAGGCTCACGTACTCAGAGGGACTCTGCCGAGGTGTCCTAGTTGCCATTTTACAGCTCGAAGCTGGTCACCCAGCACAGAGAACAGGGCAGAAATTGCTGCTGCCGGGGCTGAGTCCCAGAGTGGCAAGACCTCAGGACCTGAACAAAGGCTTTTTGAAAGCGACTGGGTTTTCTTCCACTGCCTGCCTTTGGCTCGGGCTTCTGTCCTGTGAGCTGAGCCTTGACCCCACTGTGTGCGGCAGTAGCAAGTCCTTGTCCTCGGCATGCCTGGCCCCTCAAGAGGGCTGGGGGTGGAGGGACGACCAGGGCGCTCAGAGAGGCCGGGTACCACACAACTGATGGGCCCTAGGCATGGCACAATCGATGCAGCAGGAGCTCTCTCTCCAGCTGTTTTGCATACGCATTAGCTACTTTCTAATTGTTAGCGGTGCCGGTAGCGTTTGTCGTTCCCATTCTCATCTCATGCCTGCTAGTCCACAGTGCTGTGCAGAGGCACTGCGTGCTTTGGGTCATTGAGGTGCAGCTCTGGATTTTCCTGTAATTCTTAAATCCTGAGCTTTTGCTGTCTCCCGTCACGTGAAGACCAAAGGGGGAACGTGGCGTTTTCAGGGTGATCAGTGCAAAGCGGTCAGTCAGATTGCCAGCTGCAGGGCGACCTGTGCCGGCGAGCTGCTGCCCCAGTGACACCTGTGTTCCTCGTGCTGCGGTGTTGCTTTGAGTGAGCCAGAGCAGGCAGTGCCAGCACAGCGAGCAGGGCTCCCGGGCGCTCTGGCAGGGCTGCTCTCACTCGCCGTAGGTGGTCTGGGTGGCCGTGCCCCCACCCTGCAGTTGCCATGCAGAGCCTCGAGCTCCCATCGAGTGCCACTGGCTGCCCGTCTCACTCTGCCGCGCACGGCAGGATCGGCCCCTGCTCTTCAGGCTTCCGCACAGAACCGCAGCCACCTCAGGTTAAGGAGTTTGTCTTGTCCTTCAAACCAACCTTTTTTTAAAAAAAACTTGAATTTCTTTTCTCTTTACTATGTTTTTTGAAATGGGGAAAAAAAAAAAAAAAGATTCTCCTGTGAATGTGCTATTTACCGTTCATTCCTTCTGCTTTCTTGGTTTTGATTTGAAGCTATGAAGCTTGGTGTCTGTGAAAATGTTGTTATTTCTCAGGATAATAAGCGGCAATCATCCCTGCCACATAAAAGGCAGGAGAAAGGGGGAAACTTGGGGAACTAGTTTAAGTATGAAGCTAATTTTTAAGTTGTAGATGATGTGTAAATCGAGGGTAATACATAGGATGTCAGTATCAAGCTGTGGTGTTTCTCTGGGTTCACGGTGTGTTGTTTGCAATGCACAGAAGCTCAGGGATAAGTATTTAAAATGTGACCCAGAGAAACCCTAGTTTTGATGTTGCAACAGTTGCTTTCTTTCACGACTTGTGTGGAGGGCCCATGGAACGCTGAATAAAGCCCCATATGGAGATCTGGGGGGGGGGAGACTTTTGGTTTGGCTTGTGGGAAGTTTGCCTGCTGAAGGCTTAGATGTTGTGTAATGGGAAAAGCATCCCAAAGGTGCATGCTGCCATTTGGGCTCTGGGCGAGCAGACAGGAGGGTCTGGGCAGGGCTGCAGGGGGGGACCTGGCTCTCAGGCTGCAGCCCCCCACCACGCGGTGCCCAGCCTCCCCCCTGGTGCTGTTGGGTGGGGAAATGGTGAAGTGTAAATGCCATCGGTTTTGGTAACCTCACGCTTTTGTTGAAGGCGCATCAGCTCCTAGGGCTGGGAGAAGTTTGTATTTCCACATTACCTCATCCTTCAGCCTTTGGTGTTAAATGTGTTTGAGTGCTTGTGGAAAAGGGGAAAATGGGAATTTCTCTGTATCTCCCTGGCAGCCACTCCCAGTGTTCTGTGCTCTGTTGGTTATGAATTAGAGCATCTTAATTTCTGGTCAGTACATATTTCTCATCATGGGTTGGTAAGGTAGTAGACTCACTCCGACTGCTTGAGAAAGGTACTGATGTGTGAAACCAGCGCAGTTACAGCTGCCAGGAGTATCCAAAAGGCCCCGTCTGGCCCGATGCAGTCGCCGGCAGTGCCAGCACTGGGCAAGAGTCAGCAAATTTTGCAGGGCTGAAACCCGCCTTCCCAGCACTCTCACTGGGCAGGATCTACAAATCTGGGTGTAAACCAGCCCTGCAAAATGCTGGTGAGGCCAATCCAGGAGACATCTTCCCCTTGAAAAAAAAAAGAAAAAAATTTTAAAAGAGCTCCTGTGCAGCTGATCTCTAACAAGTCTATGAAAGAAGCAACATGGTTCAGTGGAAGAAATGCCCCCAAGGGCAAAAAGAAACAGAAATTGAAACCAGATGACGATCAACCTTAACAAAGCCTTTTGTGATTCATTGTTTTCTTTCAATTTATAAAATGTCTTGTAATAGTTGATAACATTATTGACTCAATTTCCATAACTAAACTACCTCGTGTGACATCCTGTTTATCATCTCAAAAGGGATTGTGTGAAAAACAAAATACTGCCAGTGTTTGTTGCCAGCGAAGAAGAGGGGCTGTGATGGCTGGAGTTTTGTTTCCCTTCCCATGGGTTGTGGCTTGTTGCTGCCGCAGTGTTTCAACCTGCGGGTGACGGTTTTGACTTTGCATCCCACCTGGCTGCCCGGGAAGGCGTTAGGCTGTGCACACCATGCTCTTGCCCAGCACCGATGTGCCGTGGCAGTGACCACTAATGCACCAAGCCGCTGTCGGCAGTGTGGGCGATGTCCTGCGGCTGCAGCCGCCTGTCCCCGCACGGTGAGGCAGAGGCTGTGGTGCTGCAGGGGAAGGCTGAGCTCTGGCTTCTCTCCTGGTGGAGCGCAGCCCCCGCCTGCAGCCACAGGGCAGGATGTGGCTCTGGCCAGTTTGGTTTTTGTTGGTGCCCATCAAGCCACGGGCCCGGTTCTGGCTCTGTCCTGGTGCAGATGTGGTGCAGAGGCTGTATTTGTAGCCCAGGACCTTGCAGAGCCCTCACACATATGTCCTGGGTTTAAGTGTGCTGGGCAGCTCAAGGAGGGAGCAGGTCCAGTTTGCTGCTGTGTCTTGTGCTGGCCCATCGCTGTTTTGCGGGATGTTTCCAAGATGGGTTGGACCCCATCTTCGGGTCCTTCCGCTGATGTTCTGGTGATGGTTTCTCCCAGCAAAACACTTCATTTTTCCCACAATCCCTTGTGTAAATCAGGGAAGCAGGATGTTGCCTCGGCATGACACATGGTGAACGTTGGCACGCTCAGAGCTGGGGCTGGGGCAGGACAGTGTATCTGGCCACTGCTGCCCTCGCCCCGCAGCGCCCAAGGAGGAGTGGGCACCGTGCTGCGCCTCTCGGGAGCTGCCTTTCCGTCACTACGCTACGACCAAATGAATGTTTCTACTGGCATGTCTGGGGCGCACCGTGGCACAGCCAGTCCCCCTTGCGTGGCGGGACCGGCACGGGTCCGTGGCAGCCCAACCTGCCCCTGCTCCGCTGCTCTGCTCTGTGACTTGACTACCTGTGGAAATGTGACCAATAAGTGTTGAACGCATGTGTAGCGAGTGTTAGCTGTATGAACTAATAAATGTGAATTGTTCTGCACCGGCAGTGTCTGCTGTTCGCTTGCTCCTTCCCCTTCAGCAGTGGCTCGCCCTCGGCAGGGGGAGGCGTCATCAGGGTGATGGAGCCTGGTGCTGGCCCGGGTGGCTGCTGCGGCACTGCCCTGCCTGCTGCCATCCTGCGGTGGAGCAGCCGGGGCTGGATCACTTGTGGGTCTGGGGAAGGCCTTGGTGCTGGCGGCGCCGCTGGGGACCTGGGCAGGTGCGCAAGCCCTGCCCTGGGCAGCCGGCAGCGTGGCCTGGCAGCGGCCTCTGCGAGGGTGGGGTTGGCTGGGGGGAGCCTGCTGGTGGCAGCTGAGGGGGCTCCTGCGCCTCAGCGAGGAGCGAAGGCTTGCATGGTCTGGGCAGTGGGTGCATGGTGGTCCTCTCCCCTGCCCAGGTCCCAGAGGAGAAGGCATGAGGACGGGTTTTCTCCTCTTGGCCATTGCAGCACTGCAGTCCAATGCAACCCGAGGTGCCCGCCATGGCACGCAGAGTGTGGCCATACCACCACTGTCACCCGGGCTGGTCCTGCCTGTGGGATGGCTGCAACGCAATCGCTCGGGTGGGTTGCTGTTGCTGTGGGGTGCAGCAGGAGGAGGGTTTGCACCAGCAGTGGGAGGAGACCCATGGGGCAACGGCTGCTGCAGGCAGGAGGAATAATCCAAACAAGCAAACACACCGGAAATCCTTGACCAGCATGCTCCAAAAGAGAAACTGCAGAAAATCATTTAAGAATCTCTCGTGTCACTGAGGTGGGTACATGTTAAAAGACTTAAGAAGCACTTTGTGTGTTTACATTTCTGCCCGTATTAGAGAGCGCCCACTAAGCCCACTCACGGAGCTGCCGCGCTGTCACAAAGGCAGCACCAAATGAGCAGCTGGCCCCACTCCGCTGCTCCCTCCCGCGGGGCTGCCGGCACTTTCTGCGCTGCTAAACTCATAAAAATGTAGATGTTTAATATTTAGGAGCTCTGGTGCTTAAGAACATTTAGGATTTTTTTCTCACTTATTGCAGAGCAATAATGTAATAATGGCAGATCCTATGGCAAAGAAATAGCAGTTCAGTGTCTGCCTTCTGGCGCGTAGGGATGCAGCCTCCCCCATATTTCTCCTGAGCTCAAGGATTTTGTGGCTGATGGAGCTCCTGGGTTTGAACACGGAGCTGCGGGATTGTAATAAGCACTTTTTGTGTGGGGCAGAGCCGGTCCCCAGCCGCAGGGGAGAAGGGTGCAGGCTAAGAGTCTGCTTTCCTTTGCTGGCTGTTTTGGGGGTGTTTTCTTGTATTGTTTGCCCCTTTGCTGTGAGCCCTGGCTGCGGAGGGGGCCACCCCCCAGCTCTGCTGCCCCGTTTGAGAGGTGAGGAGCCATGCTGCCGGGTCTCTGCCCTCAGCCCCCTGGGTGGGCATGTGTCCCCCTTGGGAAAGGCCAGTTCCCTGGGCAGGGCGTGTGGGGGAGAGCTCAGCATCCCCAGCCATGCTTACAGGAGAGACTTGGTGATTCTGGGTCCTGCATGGAGCAGATGAAGGTCACCTAGGTGGGCAGGGCTGTCCTGCCATAGGCTTTCATGCTTAGGAAGTTCCCCGATGTCCTCAATCCACAACAGAAATCTGCTTGTTCAGACCTGAAAAGGTCTGGGGAGCAAGGGATGGGTGGAAGGGTTGTCCCAAAACTCGGGCCACGCCAAGGACCTGGTGGAGCAGCGATCTGCCCTGACCTGGGCCCATGACATTCATTTGCAGCCAGGTGAACAGTCGTGCCCCCCAGCTGGAGCATCGCGCTTGCCATAATCCCTCACAGCAGCTGCAATGAATGTGTTGGACTGTACATCAGCACAGCTCACCTCTGGGGAGGATGCTTGTCCCAGCCCTGCGCCACGGCCTCGTGCTGTCCCGCAGTCCCTGCATGTCCCCTTGCCAAGGGTGTCATGGGAGCACGCGGTGAGCAGAGGGGAGACAAGAGAAGACATAGTTAGGAGGGGGAGTTGCTCCAGCAGCCCGTTTCTAGGTGTTTCTGCCGAAGATCCTCCTTTTCCACCAGGAAAGCTTTGCTCCTCTTCTCAGTACGGCAGGAAGCAGCACATGGAGAAGCCAGATGTGCTCGATGTGGTGGCTCAGGGACTGCAGCGGCACCCAGGCAGCTGGGGCGATGAGGAGGGAGAGTGGCCAGCTCCTCATAGCCCAGGGTGCTGCTCCTCACAGGTGCTGGTCCCAGACCTGCTCCACCCCCCAGCACCTCCACGGACCCCACAGCCACGCTGTCTCTGCCCCTGCCGGGCTGCTCTCCACAGGGTGGCCATCCCCTCCGAGCTCGCAAGGTCTCCGCTCCCCTCCCCGCTGTAGCACCATGCCTAACCCCTCCCCGCTCCTTCTAGAGGGTTTGCCACATCCTCGCTTCAATGCTGGCATAAGTCATGCTGCCCCACTCCTCTGCCGAGCGCTCTTGCATCTCCTGCCCTCTCTATTGTGCTAGTTTTCTTATTTACAGCAGTTCTCCTGCTCCGTGCAGCAGCTTGAGCAGCTTTGACGCCGCACTGCCCTGGATTTATTCCCTGTAAGGGCGGCCTGAAGGTCAGCAGTGGCGGGGCTCCCAGGGAGGTGGCAGAGGATGCTTTGCACACACGGGGCAGTGGGTTTGTCCTCACCTTCAAACCAAGAGGAGACACGCAGAGGTGGTGGGGCGGCCTCTCCCCTCGCTCCATGCTGGCACAAAGGGTTGCCTGGAAAGCAAGGCTGGAGTGGGAAAAGTACCAGCACATTTTAATTTTCAGCTCAACCTCTACTGACCACTGTATTTTGATTAGAGCTCTGCTTCCTTTTCATCTCGGTGCTCCGGCTGGTGACAACTGCCACAGCCTCGTGCGCGCAGTGCAATAGTTTATCACCGAAGGCCAGCCGCTCTATGAATTCAGAGCCAGCGCTGAACAAATCACGCTGTCACTAACGTCAAACTTGTTAACCTGATCTTTGGTGGATCACTAGTGTCAACATTGCACGGGACATACATTATCGGGCCCAAGGACTTTGGGAGATGCGTTTGTCAGGCTGCTCTGTCACAGTCCCACTCTTGACCTTCGGAAAGTAACTTTCAAGGATAAGTTGCTTTCCTCTTAAAAAGGGTTGCCATTCCCAGGAGTGTCACCCCACAGCCACTGGCTGGGACAGGGCTGGGAGGTGAGGCTGGGTCATGCTGCCGCAGCGGTGGTGTCAGCTCAGCAACGGGTGAAGGATCTGCTGGGATGTCCTGTGGGGCATCTCCCAGGGCTGGGAAAGGATGGCCATTGATGTCCATCACTGGCCACATCTGTTCCCTGAACTTCTCCCCATCTTGTCACCAAATGCTCTCACATGTCTCCTCAGCTTTTGCCCAGCCACTGCCCTTCTGGAGTTCAAACTTGACCACCAGTGCGTTGCATGCAGTAGACTAGTGGCTCACCATTTACTGGACCATCACAAGTCTCTCACGTCTCAGTTTGCCAAGTGCTGGTGCAAGAATTGCTCTCGGCATTTCTGACAGGGGTGATCGCCACTGCGTAGGCTGGACAAAGGATGGGCCACCTCGTCCAGGCCAGTAACAGCATGCTCAGGAGGTGTGTGCTCCCGGTAAGCTCTGCCCAAGCTCCTGGGGGCAGTTGGGTTCCAAGGTCCCTTTGCTCAGGTTGGGGGCATCCCCTCCCTGCAGCTCCCCCGGAGCTGGAGGGGAGCGGTGCCGTGGGACAGCCTGGGGACCCTGCACGGGGCTGTGCACCAGCGGGGATGGCGGGGTAGGGTTGCACCAGAGCAGATGCGGCTCGTGGCCAGGGGCACCCCAAGGCAAGTGCTGGGTTTGAGCTCCACGTTGCTGTCCCCACAGGCTGACCCCGCTAATCAGCTGTGAAAGAGAGAGAAAGCTGGAGAGAAATCTTTCCCTCTGCTAACCTCATCACAATAAAGATTCCTATAAAGAGCTCTTATCCTTGAAGAAAATGAGGCACATAAGCAGGAATAGTAAACAAAAGGCTGTCATTTTGACCCAGGAGTGCTTCATGTTGTTGGCAACTGCCAAGAGGAAACATAAAGAGAGGCTGCATCCAAGTCCCAATTATGCAGAACTATGTGACTGATATGTCAATGAGTCCCCCCGGGAGGAGACCACCAGCACTTCCCGGCGCTGCCTGCGCACCATCTGCACACACCACCATGAGCCGGGCCCGTCCGCACCCCCGAGCGAAGGCGTGCGTGGCATCGGAAGAATGTGGGGGACAAGGTAATGTCATCAGGAACGCTATCGCCAAAGTCCTCGCCGCGTGTGCATTATCGGCACAGGCCCCGGAGTCAGGGACTGCGGGCAGCCGGCGGTGCAGGCAGCGCGATCTGGCAAACAGTAGTGCTGACCACACCTGCTGCAGGCACGCTCCGGGAACGTGGCGCAGGCAGGAGGGCTGCCCTGCCGCCGATAAGCTGAGTGGATGGAGATAAAATCCGAGAAGAAGATATGCTTTGCTGAGCATCAAGGATAAGTACCAGCAAGGAGCCAAAGCACGTCTGTGGCTCACTACGGGCGATGTGGCTCTGTGGGCTCTGGCTGCACCATGGCTGTGCCGGCCCCGTGGCACAGCCAGGAATGGGCAGGGCAGTTGCTGGACCAAAAGCCGAGGCTTTGGTAACAGATATGCTGGTGCTTGGGCCCGTCGAGAGCACGAAGCAGGGGCTCTGCCTGTCCCTTGGCTGTGACAATGCTGCGGCAGGGCAGCAACTGCAGGGTGCATTCCCAGCCCCGAACAGCAGCTGTCCTCTCCCCAGTGCATCCCTGGGGACCGTGCAGCTGGAAGCCCAGGGCCACCCAGTCCCTCCCTCCTGGGTGCTGTGGCCACTGGAATGCCACCCGTTTGCACTTCCTCCAGCCCCCAGGGACCCTGAGGCCACACGCAGCCTGCAGCATGGGCTCCCTGTGTGCTGCCTGCTCCTGCCTGCGCAGGCACATGCTGCCAGGGGTATCCAGGGGCTCCTTGGGCACAGCTGGTCCTGCGTCCCAGTGCAAACACAGCATGGGACAGGGAAGGAGAACAGGAGCATGGGCAAGAGGTCAGGGCTGCTGCTGCAAAGGGCCCCGGCATCAGAGCTGGCACCCGGCCGGCGCCTGAGCTGCACGGGGCCTGGGCATCCCTGGTGCTGGAGCCCCACGCGCCCACCCTGCTGGACCTGGCTCTGCCCGGCCGCTGCGCAGCCGCTCTGGAGCAGCCTTCCCAAACCCACCTCCTGCCACCGGCCGGGACCTGCTGGGCTGCACCGCGGCCCATGCACCGTCCCTGACCCGGGGCCATGTGCCCACGGCAGAAGCTGGGCCCCGGCCTTGGCAAGGGCCTGTGCAAAGGAAAGTGCCCAAGGCCGGTGGGGACATATTTACCCCTGAAAGCACCTTGCTGCAAAAATAGCAAGTGGCCAGTGTGAGGCCGGGGCTTCCCAGGGGAACAATGCCCGGCAGGAGGAAGCGGCCGCGGCCGCCCCGCAGCTCCATCCCTGCCTCGCGCAGTGCTGAGCTGTGAGCCGTTCTGTGCCGGCCCGGCAGGGACCTTGAACCTGCCACAGATTTATTTTCTCTGACATTGGCATCGCGTCGGAACATCTGGCATGCGGCTGATAATTGCTGGGGATCAGGGCGGAAGCCACTCCGGGCCTGGCGCTTCTTCCAGAGCTCTGTTTTCATTAGTTTTTCTCCTCTCTTCAGCTGCAGAGCGAGGAAAAAACAAGCAGGGCTGTGCAGCTCGCCACTCCCGCTCCTCTCCCCGCAGCCACAGCACCGAGGGTCTCCCTGCTGCCCCCCACCCGGCGTGGGTACACTGCAGGGCTGTCACCGTCACCATCATGCTGTGTCAGGGCTGCGGCAATGCCGAGGGGGGACGAGTCTTTCCCTGAGCCCTGAGCCCGGGATTGCGGGTCCTGCTGTGCCACCCCAGGTGCCATCGGCTGCCCGGCCGGGGCAGACCTGTGGCACAGCCCTCGTGGCTCTGGCATGGGGCTCAGAGCCGAGCGGCCAGCCCGTCCCAGGGGCTGTTGTTGCAGCGGAACAAGGCAAGGAGCAGGACCCTGTGTGTGCAAACACGGGGAGACACCGCGGTGATGGACGGCTGGAGCGCAGGGCCGGCGGTGGGGGCAGATCCCCACTGTGGTGGCAGGAGGTGTCGTGCGTGGCCTCTCACCCCGACGCCCGGCCTTGCTGCCCTCGTGTTTTCACAGGGCACTGGAAACCCGAGCCCTGCGCTCACTGTGGTACCCGTGGGTCAGGACTGTGCCCGGCGCTGGAGCGTGGGGAAGCAGATGGCAAACACAGCCCCGCTGCTGGGGGCTTGGCTGCCCCACCGCCTCCTGGCCCAGGGGCACTGGCTTCCTACAAGCACTGGCTGCAGGCACCGCGAGGTTGCGGGGACCCCAGGCATGGGACCCCACATGTGGAGGAGCCACCTCCCACCCTCCCCTGCAGAAAAGACCCCTCGGGGCCACAGAGGCCCCAGCTGTGGGTCCCAGAGCTGGGTGGGTACAGTGGGCTCCCACTCCTCCCGCAGGCACCCTGCCCCATGGCCCCCTCCCTCCCACCCCATGGCCGTAAATCAGCGGGGCCATGGGTGCTGGCGCACTCGCCGCCTGCTGGTGCCCCCCGCCTCCCCGCAGGGTCTCTCTCCCATGGCGCGTTATCTGCTGTGGGGGTCCCACTTATCTCCGCTGTCACTTTCTAATGCTAGTTTATGGGCAGCGTTTTGTAGTTTAATTATGATGTTTTTCAGCGCGGTCACGTGGCCACAGAAGCCAATAAGGCCCCGAAGTGGGTCCATCCCAGCTGAGCCTGGCCCCCATGGGGAGGAGATTGGCTGGTGTCCTGCCCAGGGCGGTGTGTGCGCAGCCAGAGCCCCGACACCTTCCCAGCGGACGCAGGTCCCATAAATCCCCCAGCCCGCTGCAGACAGGGCAGCGGTGCCCAGCACCCCACGGAGGCTTCTCGGGTCACAGGTCCTGGCTGGTGGCGTCAGTGAGGCTCTCCTGCCACACCGGCCCATACTCAGCTGCTTCACGGTGAGTATGTATCCACAGGGAGAACCGTGGTCCCCCACCCCACTCCTCTCCAGGCCACTGCCGCCATTCCCAAGCATGGTGGCGGCTGAGGCCAGCGCTGGGGACGCAACAGGGCTTGGCGAGGAAGCGGGAGCCATGTGTGGGCCTCTGCTTCCCGTCCCGTCCCCATGGGTGGGTGTGGGGATGGAGGCTCCGCATGCTGCGGGCAGCACAGCGAGGCCTCACCGTAGCCTTGGCCCCTCAGCCGCGCTGCTGCCCAGAAATGACAGATCCGGCTGCCGAGGGGCTCTGGGAGCCCCGCCTGTGCTGGCTGGGGGTCCCCGGTCGCCCCAGTGCTGTGTTACCCGTGGGAGCCCAGGCACCCCCCACGCGCTGGAGCAGGCATGGGAGGTGGCTGGAACCCCCCAGCACCCAGGGCTGGCCAACCCCTTATCCTTTCCCCAACCCACGCTGGCAGGCACCGCAGCTCTCGGCTCCGAGTTGCTTTTGTTCCTCACGGTGTTTGCTCGGCTCTTCTCCCAACCCATGGCCCCTCCTGGGTTCCTCTCCTCTTCCCGGATGGCAGGTCCTGCTCCACTGCTGCCCGGCAGCTCCCCCAGCAGCTTGCAGTGAGTGCAGGGGCCATGGCCGAGGGGCTCTGCCGGCGGTGGGAGCACTTCTTCCAGCCAAGCAGCGGCCGACCCGCACCGGGGGCTGCTCCGGTGCTATTCTTAGCCTGGGCTTGATTCCTCGTGGCTCTGGAGCGATGCTCCGCCGAGCCCGTTTCCTGTTTGCCGCTCTCCCTGCCAGCGCCGCTTCCTACCCACCGCACCCGCGGGCGGCAGCGGGCCTGTGGGGCGGATTGAGATGTGTGGGGCGAGCCAGGCGGGGTGAGATGTGTGGGGCGAGCCAGAGGGGATGAGATGTGGGGGGTGAGCTGTGTGCGATGAGCCATGTGGGATGAGCCATGTGGGGCCAGTAGCCCCGCTTCACCAGGCGCTGCCGGCAGCACAGCCCCAGCCCCGCAGCAGCCCCAGGTGCCCGCAGCCTCGGGGCCGGTACTGCTGCCCTCCCTGCAGCTCCCTTGGCACCAAGCACCTGGAATCGGAGCTCGCTCCTGGCAGGCAGTGCAGGCAGCAGGCTCCTGCCCATGCTGGGACAGGCTGTGACTCTGCACCAGCCAGGAAGGGTCTCCTGACCGAACAGCTTGGCCCTGCTGGGACAGGTTCAGCACCAGTGACCGGCTCAGAGCCGGACCCTCAAGCCCATGGCCAAGCGGCCCAGGAGCATCCCGATAAACAGGACATGCTGGAGACATGGGTGCTCCTGTGCCGGTCTGCTGCCGTCATGGAACATTTCATTAAGAATTCCCAAATGTGAAGCAATTAATTAAATACCAGCGGTGAACTACTGCTGGGTTGCTGTTGGCTGTGGCTGCTCCACATGGTGTGGCCAGTGCGAGGTCCAAACTGTCACCTCCTTAGTGGTGGCCCCAGAGGGGGTGTCAGGAGCTGCCGCACGCCCCAGCGCTCCTCATGTGCCTTTCCCTGGGCTCCGTGAACAGCTGCCTGCAGCCAGGCCTGCCCGCTGCGGGGTGTTCGAGGTGGCTCTGGCTGGCCCCAGGGCTGCCGGGGCTATGCCCCGAGTGGGGCCGGCTGCTCCTCTCACTCACACCCGTCTCATCGTGCTCCACCCCCAGGACCCTGGGCTCCCACGCCGGTCCAGCTGCTGGCAGGCCAGATGCCTGGGGAGGTGGGGGGCTCGTTGTTCCCCAGGGATGGTGTGGGGCAGCCCCACCAGCCCCGGGGAGTGGGGAAGGGATGGGTGCCCCTTCCTGAACCTGCCCAGTGCCCCTGCAGCCCCCCGTGCCCCCGCGGCTGGAGCGCAGTGCTGCCGAGGCCTGGCCGAGAGCTTCCCCCAGCCCCGCGCAGCACTGCCTTCGCGGGGGGCAGCCCCCAGCCCCAGCTCCTTCTGTGGCCCCCTGTGCTCGGCACGAGGCTGCTGCCCGGGGCTGCCGGCCCGGGGGCCGTACCCACCGCCCAGCGGGGCCTGCGGGGCCGGGGCCGGCAGTGGGGCAGAGCGCGGCCCCGTCCCGGCAGGTCCCTCCGCCCCCAGCCCGTCCCCGGCGCCGTGAGCCGCCCGCTCTCCCCAGAGGAGGTTCCCCAGCCCCCGGGGGGGTGGCCGCTCGCCCGCACCAACATGGAGATGCTCTTCCAGGCGCTATAAAGGGCTCCGGCTCCGGCACCTGCCGCTCGGTCTGCGCCGCGCCGCGCTCCCGCTCCGCACCCGGCGCAGGGGCTGGGGCCGCCCCCCGTGCCCGTCCCCGGCCCGGCCCGGCCCGCTGACCCGCTGGCTTGTCCCGCAGCAGGGCCGCCGGAGGGGATGGACTATTCATATGATGAGGACCTGGACGAACTCTGTCCGGTCTGCGGGGACAAGGTCTCCGGGTACCACTACGGGCTGCTCACCTGCGAGAGCTGCAAGGTAGGAGCCGCCCGGGGCCGTGCGGGGCCGGGGCCGGGGCTGGGGCTGTGCGGGGCCGGGGCTGCGGAGCTGGGGCTGAGCGGGGCCGGGGCTGAGCGGGGCCGGGGCTGAGCGGGGACCGGCGCCCTGCGGGGACCGGGGAAAGGCGGCCGGGGCTGCGCGGGGAGCGGGGCTGCGCGGGGCAGAGGGGCCGGGGCTGTGCGGGGAGCGGGGAGGGGGCTCTGCAGGGGCCGGGGCAGCGGGGCCGGCCGCGGGCCGCTCCTCGCCCGTTTTCGTTAGCGGCAGATTCGCGCTCGGCGGGGCGGGACGGGAGCGCGGCCGCGACGGGAGCCCCGAACGCGGCGGGGGACGGTGGGAGCCTCCCTCGGAAGCGAGGCGAGGGGACGGGATGCCGGGATGCCGGGATACCCATGCGGGGATGCCGGTGCCCGCCGCATCGCCGCCGCCCGCCGCCGCAGGGCTTCTTCAAGCGGACGGTGCAGAACAACAAGCACTACACCTGCACCGAGAGCCAGAGCTGCAAGATCGACAAGACCCAGCGCAAGCGCTGCCCCTACTGCCGCTTCCAGAAGTGCCTCACCGTGGGGATGCGCCTGGAAGGTAGGGCACAGGGCACACCGCCGGCACGGCCGGCCTCTGCGGCTGCGGACGGACCGGGGGCTATGCGGGGCTGCGCGGTTCCCCCCGTGCCGGTCGCGCCGTCCCCGCCCGCCGCGCCGCGTCCCCGGGCCGGTAATTCCCGCGGCCGCTTCGATTCCGTTTTTCTCTCCCAAGTTCAAAAAAAATTCGTTTTTTCGCGTAGCCTCCTGCTTTTCCTTTTTTTGTTTTTGTTTTGTTTCCCCGGGGCTTTTGGCCGCTGCGCCTTCAACTTTCTAGGATTTTCTTTGCTGGCAGAACGGTTGGGAAATAGCGCAGAAATTATTGTTTTCCTTAAGCACATAATTCCAGAAGCCGACACTTAAGGAAAACGTTACAAATTATGGGACTTGCAATAAAACTGCTGCAGCCCCACCAGGAATTATATTTTCCCTCTTGGTGACATGCATTGTAGCAGATCCCCCCTCTGGCTCTCGGGGAGCGCAGCCGCAGCTCCCACGGCTGCCACCTCGCCCGTGGCAGAGGGGCCGATCGCGACTGAGCTGCCAGAGTCGGGCCCCGACAGCCCCAAGGCTTGTGGTGGGTTCTGCGACGGGCCAACAAAAAACATTCGGGGGGGGGGACGACAGGTCACGGGCAAGCGCTGGCAAAGCAAAAGCAGAGACAGAGAGGAGCCCCCCCCCCCCCCCCCAGCAGAGCCAGCCGCCCCCCGGCTCTTCTCCCCTGAAATCGTTTGCATTTTGCAGCAGATGAGAGCGGCCGGAGGCGCGGGTGGGGCCGAGCCCCTTTCCCCGGGCCGAGCCCCTTTCCCCGGGCCGAGCCCCTTCCCCGGGCCGAGCCCCTTCCCCGGGCTCGCTGTGGGGACCGCGCCGCTCGGGGCAGGTGCGGGCGAGGGCAGAGCGCTGCGGGTCCCGCAGCGGGGGGTGGGGGGTGGGGCACAGCACCCAGCCGCGACCCCCAGCCCCTGCAAACCCCCGGCGCGGGCCGGCTCCCAGCCCCAGCCCCAAACAGCTCCCAGTTTCACTCTCCTCCCTGGACTGGAGTTACTGGTGCGCTAAATCAATGTGTGCGTGCTCCGGCTGTTTTGATCGGTGCCACAGGAGAATGTGGGTGCGGGGCAGGGGCTGGGGGCTCTGGGGGCGGGCAGGGGCAGTCCGTGGGGTGACCGTGGTGAGGGGACAGCGCCGGGCTCAGTTTGTCCCTTTTCAGTAGTTTTTTTTCTTGCTCCGCACGGAGCTCCTCTGCTCCTGCAGCCTGGGAGGGCAGCAGCCAGGGTATCGGAAGGCTGCTCCTTCCCAAACACTGTGGTTTGAGTTTTTTTTTCCTTATTTTCTTGCTGTTAGCTCCTTAGCAAAGCCCTGCAGCTGGGCAGCCGCGGGGATCACCCAGCAGAAGATGATATTCCTGTAGGACCATCCCTTTTGCAGTAAAAACTGGAGCTCGCCTTTCCTCAGTTCCTAGGATTTTTTGGGCAGGGAATCTGAAGTGGCGCTTTGAAGGTGAGCGCCCAGCTCCACAGGACCAAAGCACCCCGAGATGGTTGTTTCTGGGGTCAGAGTGTCGACACAGGCCCCCTTGAACTGCCCGCAGGGATGCTGCAGCGAAGCCTGGCTGGGGTGACCAGCACAGCCCTGGCACAAGCATGCCCATACCACTGGGCACCCCCAGGCACCCCACGCCCCTGCCTGGGCAGGGAGAGGTGGGATGGGGAGGCTGAGCTCGGCCAGCAGCTCGCACCCACCAGGGCTCTGTGTGGGGTGAGGGCAGGTAAGGCAGAGGGGGCAGGCAGGGGGGCCACAGGGTGCGTGGGGCGCCTGTTCCTGCCGCTGTGCCGGCTGGCTGCACCCAGCTGCGTGGCTCGGGTGCTGCCTGCAGATGGTTTTGTTGGGGGGGTGCGGAGGGTAGGGCACTCCTTGGGCGGCCCCACTCCCCCCCCCCCCCCCACCTCCTTACCCCAGAGGTCAGGGCGCATTGGGGTGCATTGGTTTCTTCCCAGCAGCCAGCTGGGACGTGGCAAATGGCAAGTTGTTCCCAATCCCAACTGAGGCACAAACGGCAGGAAAAGTGGAGCAGAGGGAATTAAAAGGCCTCTTCTCCCTTTGTGTTCTTGCCGGGAGAGGGAAGGAGGTGTACTAGGAGGTGTACTCGCGGTTGCCTGCAGAGGATTTGTGAGACTGGGCTGTGAGCACCTCTCACTGGGTGTGTGGGTGCAGTCAGCACCCGTGGGGTCCCTGCCTGAGCACCCTTGCCCTGGGTCACTGGGGTCTACTTGGGATGTGATCCCTGGGCATCGCTGGGCCCAGCCTTGAGCAGTGGTGTGAACACACTCCTTTGAGCAATTGGGAGCTCTGGGCTTTCGGTGTGCTCTGGCATCACCAGGGTGCGTGGCTGGGGAACACCAGACCTGCCGGGGACACCAGACCTGCTGGGGCTGCGTGACCGGGTCTGGGGGATCCTGGCAGGAGCATGCACACATGCTAACTGTGGCCATCTCTATTGTACCCCTGAAGTTAGGAGCTGCCCCGAGGCAGCTGTCTGTTGCCCCGAGGAGTGGGGGCAGGCTTTCTGGAGCAGGGGGCCACAGCACCCCTTGCCTCAGAGGCTGCCTCTGCTGCCCCGCTCCCAGCGAGATGCTGTTTTCATGAATAAAGAATGAGGGAGGAAGCGCGGGGCGGCTCCCCTGGGAGCACATTCCTGCTCGCCCTGGAAATGCTGCTGCTCCCGGCGAGGCTCCCGCGTTTCCAGCCTGCCTGGGGAGAGTTTGGGAGGTGCCACTGGCTCTCCGGGGGGGCTGGCTGGACTTCCAGCGGCCCCAGGATAAGTAGGCGAAAGAGAGGCAGAGGTAACAGCTGAGACACAAAAGCAAGACCCGCCTGCTGTCAGCAGGGACGCAAACCAGCGGAGGTTTTTTCCCTTTGATGCTGCCTGCTGTGCTCGCTGGCAGCTCTCCTCCATCCCTCTCACTGCCGTCCAGCTCCCAGCTTCCAGTGAGCTGAAGCTCTTCCAAGGGTGGGCCGGGGCAGCAGCCCCCGGGAGCGCAGCGGGGCAGTGCGGCCGGACAAGCTGCTGCTGCAGAGAAGCACCTGCTCCCTCATGCGCTGACACATTCTTGGGTTTCTTTTGGGGTTCAGAGAGAACATCTGCTTTGCTACAGCTGGGAGACCTGCGATGGGGCTGTCAGAGTGACTCTGACAGTGGGATGCTCTGGCAGAGCCCCTCAGCCGTAGCTGATACCCGGCAGGGACGGGCAGCCTCCCGCGCCAAAGCTGGTGCAGGCCCGCCGTGGGGTGCAGCGTGCCCAGTGGGACCTGCCAGATGTGCTGCCTGTGAAAAGGACAGAGATTTGCAGAAAAGAAGCATGTGTGACCTCGATGCAGGTGAACCAGGGTCCTGAGGGGGCTGTGGGGTCCCAGGCTCTGCAGAAAACAAGGAAATCCCAGGGCTGGTCCAGAGTCAGGGGTCATAAAAAGGAAAGTGGGTGTTGGGCCCCCTTGTCTGCCTGGGCTTCACGAGCTGTCCCCCTCAACCCACAAGAGATGCAAGATGCTTTATCCCCCAGCCCATTTTGCAGTTAAAGCCAAATGTCTCTTTCTTTCCTGCAATTCCCAGAAGCTCTGAGGGTGACACCAGCAAGGCAAGACCCAGGACCAGGCACCTGAACCTGCTGTGTCACATCCATAGTGTGCATGGCTGGGCTGGGAGCAGCACAGCCTGCCGGTGGCTTTCTGGAAGGTCTCCCCAGTGCCCCCCAGTCCCTTTTGGCCACCAATTTCCCCCTTATCATTTTCTCCACGCTGCGTGGAAGCACTGGTCTGCTTCCACGAGGGTTCATTGCAACTTCTGCCCTCTCTGCTCCCCAGCTGTGCGTGCAGACAGGATGCGTGGTGGGAGGAACAAGTTTGGACCCATGTACAAGCGAGACCGTGCCTTAAAGCAGCAGAAGAAAGCTCTGATACGTGCCAATGGCTTCAAGCTGGAGACTGTGCCTCAGATCATGTCCCCCAGTGCAGAACGACTACAGCCTGTCCTCCACCATTCACAGCATCCATGCCATGGTCCAAGACCTTGCCGCCCAACCCTGCTGCCCTGACGCCCATCGACTACGAGCGCAGCCCCTATGGGACACCCTCCCTGGGAATGACTGTGCCCAGCCACGTGCCGCTCTCTGGCTACCACTACCCCTCCTTCCCCAACCGCACCATCAAGTCCGAGTACCCGGACCACTACACAAATGTGCACGAGTCCATGCCTGCCTATATGTACCCAGAGACCTACCCCAGCAGCTCCCCGCCTGACATCCCCGATGTCATCCTGAAGCTGCTGCAGCTGGAGCCGGATGAAGACCAGGTGAAGGCGCGGATACTGGCCTGCCTGCAGCAAGAGCAAGGCAAAGGCCGGCATGAGAAGCTCAGCACCTTCGGCCTTATGTGCAAGATGGCTGACCAGACCCTCTTCTCCATTGTGGAATGGGCACGGAGCTGCATCTTCTTCAAGGAGCTGGAGGTAGGAGCCTGGGCAGGGGGGAGGGATGGATGCTGCACTGGGCGGGGCGATGGGAGGCAGGTAGGACTGGGGCTGAAATGCCGTGAGGATGGGATGTTGCTGTGGGCAGGACTGGGGCTGAAATGCCATGAGAACGGGATGCTGCTGTGGACAGGTTTGGGACTGAAATGCCATGAGGACGAGGCAACAATGCCTGTGGGCATGAGCCATGGGCTGCCAGCCCTGCAGATCTGCTGGTGTCCCACCGTCCTGTTCCTGGTCCCTGTGTGACAGGGCTGGAGGCACCCGGGCCCGGCTGCAACACTGGAGCGATTCCCGCTGTTGCCACAGGACTAATGATTTCAGATTCATCATGGCAGGGGCAGGTGTGGAAGCAATTGCAGGCAGAGTGACTGTGGTGTCAAGCTCAAGATATAATTGAAAAATGTAACATTGAGGAATTATAGTTGAGACAATTCTCACCTCTGCCTTTAGGAAGAAAATGGATGCTGTCAGGTGGGTGCCTATTAGCACCAGGCAGCCAGGGCAGGGCTGGCTGGGGCAGGGGACATCACCAAGCCTCCCCCAGAGCTGCTTCTGCTGCTGGCAGCCTGTGAGCACACTTGGCTGGGGGACAAGGAGCTGACCCCCATCGTGCCAGGCCATCCCCTCTAGCAAATCTCCCCAAATACTGGGGCCAAGGGGTGGATTAGTGGGGGTGGTACAGCCTCTGCCATCCTGCAAACCCTGCCAAGCTTTCAGATGTTTTCCATTCATGTCCTGGGCTGACCTAAGATCCCAAACTGGTGCAAAAATGGGAGAGAAAATTTTGCAATGTGGCCAGACCCCGGAGAACCATGTCCTGGGATGGCTGGAAGACCTGGGTGCCTTCCTGTGCTTCCAGCGTGAGGCTGTGCTACCTGGCCCTGGCCAAAACCATCTTCTTCCCGCAGTGCCATGGGGACCATGCCCCAGCACAGGGCCAGGCTCTTCCCCCATGCCCACCCCACTGGGTGCCATGGGGCCAAGCGTGGCAGAGCTTCAGGGCCCAAAATAGCCCCAGGCTGCCAGAACAGTGTCAGGAAATGGCATTGTGGGGGTGGGTCAGGTTCATTTCAATCATATCAGTGTCCAGCCTGGATTTTGGGAACAGGGTGGTTGTTGTTTTGCAGGAGATATTGTAAACTGTGTAAATTCAGCTCCCGGCTGCAGTGCCGTGTAGCCTTGTAACTCCATTGTCAGCCTGATTGCGCCACCAAAATAGGCTGTTTCCGTGTGAATCCGTGTTGGCGGGTGCTCCTCCTCACGCGGGCTTGGGGGGGACGGCAGTGCTAGGGGCCTCACCTGAGCAGCACCACGGGTGTCCCACCAGGAGCGGGGCATACCCCCCACTGTGACCAGGGCACAGGGTGCAGTGCCCAGGGATTGGGGCTTGGCTGGGCATTCCCATCTGTCGCTGCCGTCACCACTCACACCTTTTGCCTTCATCCGTGCGGCAAGCATGGGGCAGATTCCTGCAGGACCAGGGACTGCAGGACACGACATCCCACCCTGACTCCAGAGGGAGCATGAGAAAGCACGGTTGTCGCTGGCCTTGGCTCCCTCCCATGTGCTGGCTCGGTGGCGCGCAGTGTAACCGGGCAGGTCCGAGCCCCCAGCACAGGGCTGTGGTGCTCGGGCCCCTTTGTGCACATCCCCCCGGGGACGGTGCTGGGGCTGCCTGCTGTCCACCCAGCACGGCACATCCTCCCCAGTGCAGGGCAGTGGCTTTCCCTTGGGCACATGGAGAGAAGCCATTGGAAGCAGGAGTAGGTCTACAGCTCCTGAAACCCTGTTCCTGATCCTGCCCGGCACATAAAAGCAAACAGCTGCTGGGGCGGTAAATGAACTCCTGCTAGTGCAGAGTTTACGGCTTTATCCTAAAGCCTGCTAGCACAGAGTAAAATCGCGATCTCGGAGATCGATGGCTGTCATGCAGGCAGTCTGCGCTGGGTGCTCAGGGCTCGTCAGAGCAGGGGATGCCAGCAGCCCTCTCCATCCCCTGGGAACGTCTGCCTGAAGGGAATGGTCCCCATCCCCAGCCAGAGAAGGGCTGTTGGCCGAGGCTCCGCAGGGATCCAGGCTGGAAGGGCACCAGGCAGGGACATTGCTTCAGGGCATCATGCCGGGCTGATGCCAAGTGGAGAGGGGGTGCAGGCAAGTGAAAGGAGGATGCAGGCAGATGACCCCATGCATGGTGTCCCCTGCCTGAACACTCCCAGCACCCACGTGCCTCTGCCACAGAGCTGGTTTGCAGACAGCTGGTTTCTCCTTGCAGGGAGCCTGGAGAGCAGGGAGCAAACCCCTGGGGGCACGGGGACCCGCTGGCTCATGCCTGGCCAGGACAAGCCCTTGTTCCCTGCCCAGGGAGAGCGGGAGCAGGTCCCCCCTGGAGCCAGCAGCTCTTGTTCCTGTTCCCATGCCCATTCCCACACTAGCAGTCCGACAAGGGGTAGTGGCAGACTGTGTGCTTTGCCATCTCCTCCTGGCAGAGTGGCTGGGGTGGGGGGTGTTGGCGAGACCCCCCCCCCAGCTCCACCACTGCGCCCAGGGAAGGAGGAGGGTGATGGGATAATGGCCTCTTGACATCGGCTCACACGCCACGTCTGCCCGCAGGCGCTGGGCAGTCAGATTGAAAACAGATTTAACTTCCCAGATATATCGTTTCATTTAAGGGCCAGTAATTCTGTCAGTCTGCCACTGACAAACGAGGGTCCCCATGCCAATCCGCCGGGGAGACTGATGTCGTGGCGTTCCATATCTCGTGTCACCAGGCAGAGAATTACGGACTGCGCTGGCCTTCGGAGGCAAGACTAATAATGCCGCACGGCAGAGGGGGATTTGGGGGCCCGCTTGTTTATCGAGGGCCGGCCAGGCAGCCGCGGCGCGAGGCCGCGCGGGCGGAGGTGGAAGAGGTCAGCGCTGACGCCCATAAATACAAACTTTAACTGAGTCTAGATGAGATGTGTCAGGACTGAGGGAAGATTTGCAGCATCTCTTCAGGAAGAAAAATATGGGCCGGGGGTGAAATATATTTTGTTAGGTCGTGAGTCTCAGGCAACTTTGTCCTTTCAGATGTAATTTTTTTATATATATATGGAAAGAGACAGAGAGGTGTGCATACACAAGCACATTTGCACACTCACATTGTGTCTGGTTTCAGTTTGGTTTATATACATGTATCTTGCACAGCCGGGTTTATATAGGTGTTCCACAGCCATCCATACATATAAATATCATGCACACAGGGGTGCAGTGACCTTTAGATTGGGATGAGCAGCCAGGAATGTTAAACAAATTGCCGTGGTTTCAGCCCGAAGGCTGGGCTGGCTGAGCGTGGCGGGTCCCCGTGCTGGTGGAGGGGCACGGCACGGCTGCGGGGAATTGGGCTGATGGCAGATCCCCTCCTCGACCCCTCCTCGCTGTGGAGCCAGGGCAAACCACCCTCCCATGGGCAAGCACCAGTGCGGGGATGATGCTGAGGGCAGCACTGTTCCCATGGACCAAGGGGTTCCTGTGGGTCGCTGGGTCTGTTTGTGGGGCTGCTCTCCCTCACTTCTCATTAGAGATCCCAGAGCCACGACGAAGCCTATTTGCAGTCAGTTGCTTCTCTGCCTTTAGCATGTGTGGGTCATCTTGACCCCATCTCCTGGCCAACAGCCAGAGCGTTTTTGGCAGATTTAAAATCTCCTTCTGGTTGTGGATGCTGCAGCAATGTTTAGCATCCTATGCACTGGGGGAAATGTGACGGCTTTTCCTGCCTGCTGGTGTCCTGGCTGGCACAGCCCTGCCCTCGCTCCTGGGGCACACACACACAGCACCATGATGCCCACCCAGCCTTGCAGCAGGCTGCCTGCAAGCCCCAGCAAAAAGCAGTAGCCTGGGTCACAGGAATGTGCTCTGCCAGCATGGGATAGGAGATGAGGTGGTCTGCCATGCTGGTCTTGATGGTTTTTTGCTTTAAGATGCCCATTGCAGTGGTGTCTGGACAGGGGGATGGGGACCCACATTGACCATTAACACCTTAGACTTCGTGGGGTTTTGATTGTGGGTGGCTGGCAGATGGTAATCAGCTTTCGTACTTCCCAGTAGCCAAGGTAATGGGTGCTGCTGGCACCCAATAACTGCCCAGGCTGTGGCTCAGGATGCTGGTGTGTGCTGTGTACCTGCGTGGGAGCTTCTGGGGCAAATCCTGCACCAGTGATCTGGGAGGAGGTCCAGAGAGCATCCCTGGGGTGAAGGCAGTTGGAGGCATCTGAGCACTCCTCGTGCCTGTGGTGTGGGGAGAGGTGGGGGACTGGTGTCCTGGGACCTGCCCAGAGCTTCCAAGCAAAGAGGGATTGCTGGTGGATCACTTTGGTTGATAATGCTGCAGAGATGTCCGAGGGCAGATGATGGTACCTGAGGTGGGGGATGCCCTGGACCAGCCGTGCACGAAGCAGCGAGCACAGCAGGGCTGTGCTGTCCCTGTGGGGGTTTGGCTTCAGGGTGCCAAGGCACTGGGGTGGCCTGGGCGCATTCTGTGGGGCCTCAACACTCGCAGGGGCATCTTTGACTCACACCTACAGACCCAGGGAGGGTTGCAGGAGGTTTAAAATTACATCTGCATGTGGTCCTGCAGCCCTGCATCCCGGCAGCACTGCCAGTGCCTCTGCTCTCCCTGCCTCCCCTCTGGCCCTTGGCCCAGCCCATCGGCTGCAGGGAAATCCATTTCTTTGTGGGTCGCAGGCCTTCAGCAGCAAGGCGCTTTCGGTGGCCAAGTGGCAGGGGAGGGCTCACCCTGCAAGGCGAGGGTTTCACTGCCGTGTTTTGTCAATGGGTTAAATGCTCGCTTTAAAAAAAAATAATATAAAAAATCGCCTCTTAAAGACAGCTTGCATCAGGTGCTTGATAAAGCACTCTTGTTGAAAAGCCTTGACATTAAAAGAGGAAGATCCTTTGCTTAACTTTTAAAGGCGAGAGTGTGCGTGCCGCCTCACCGGGTGGATGGATTGACTCCGCGTGGCCGCCCATTAGCAGCCCTCTCCTCCTGGGAGGCCAGGCTGGTGCTGGGCAGGGGGGAGGCGAGCTCCAGCCCGGAGCTGCCTTGCAGCGGAGCCACACTGCTGGAGTGGGGCCATGGGGGGATGCCCACCGCTGCCCCAGCCTGAGGCAGGGGGATACCCAGCTTGGTGCTGGGGCATAGGCAGGGCTGGTGTCCCTGGAGGGGTTCTTGAGTCCTGCCCAGACTCCAGAGCCCCCAGCTTGCCCTGTTGTGCTCCCAACCATATCCCCCAATGCCATGGCCACATGGCTCCACGGCACTGGGATGGTCCCAGGAAAGGCCACAGCGTGCTGGCAGGGGAACAGCCATGCAGCTGCCATGCAGGGCAAAATGGGCTGCAGGGAGGTGCTCTGCCAAGGGAGCTGAACCTGCCTGCAGAGTCTGGGAGAAGCTGATCAGTAATTTTTAAAGGAAGAAGTTGAAATGCTGCCTTCTAGAAAAGCTGACTTTTAAAAAACCATTTTCAAGGCAAAACCTTCAGTCTGTCCCTTCTGGAGTTCGTCCTGCTCTGGAATGAGGCACAGGAAGGAGCTTCCAAAACAATGCTGCGACTCAGCCGGAGCAGAGGAGCTCGGCACCGGCCGGGAGCATGCGGCTGGGCTGGCAGCACGCTGCGAGCTGGGAGCCCAGCTCCCTGCAAGGGCTGGCCGCGGCTACAGCCAGGCCACTCGCCTTGGGACAGAGGTCATAACGAATGCAGAAAACCTCCATTTTGTTTTGATGCAGAATGAGCTTTTCCCCAGTTCTTTGTTCAGCAGCTGAACAGAAACCTCAGGGTCCGTATTGCTGGGCTGCATACCGTGGCACCTTCACCACTTCGGGCGGTGTGACAGTGAGCCCGGCCTTGGCAGCCCCGTTGCGCCCATTGCACTTCGCCGCAGGCAGGTTTTGTGCTGTCGGGGAGGAGTGGGCACCGCAGCCCCAGCCGCTGTTGCTGCCTTCTGTGCTGCATCTCCCTCCTCGTGCTGCTGCGCGTCCAGCTCTGACCACCCACCGCACTTGAGAAACAAATCCCCGTGGCTCACAGGGAGTGTGGGGCTCTGAGACCATAAAGCTCTTTCTCATCTGACTTCTATTCCTTTTGCAATCTCCCAGCACTGGTTTATTGCAGCCTCTTCAACAAAACGAGAGTATTATCCAGTCCTGTGATACTGCATCTGTCTTCCTTCTATTAAAGGCAGTGACCACAATGGCACTGCAGAGCTCTTCTGCTGGCACTGAATGTGCTCTGCAGGGAAGCGTTACTGATAACCCCAGCCCTTCCCCTCCACCAGCCTTGCAGGAGAGGGGGGCTCCGGGTAGGGCAGAGGTTCAGCTATTTGCAGAAAGGTGTTGGGGTCCCGTGGACAGCAGTGCTGAGGGGATGAAGCCAGTGACCTGTGGTGGTTCTCAGCGGGGTGGTGGGGAAGGCAGGTGGATGGTGTCCCTCCTGCCTGCCCCCTGAGCTGGGGTGGCAGCATGTGTCCGGCCGTGGCTCCAGGCACAGGATCCTGGCAGGGCTCTTTGTTCTGCCAAGTGCAGCCGTTGGCTCTGGCAGCTCATCGTGCCCATCGCTGGCACTGCCTGCAGCCCACCGGCTTTCCCACTAGACCTTTGGAGGTCCCTGCAGTTTGTGTCCTGGGTTGAGCTTCTTACCAGAGGCAATCGCAGTCATGTATTTGAAAGCATAGCTGTGGACGCTTCTACCTGTGCCTGCACGTACACACCAGCACTCGTGCAAAATGAGCATGGGATCAGGTGTGTGTTGATGCGTGGGCAGGGAAGAAGCTGGCAGCTGCAGGGCACAGTGATGCCCCATAGCTGGCAGCTCCTTCATGCCAATGCTGCACTGAGGCAGCTCTGTGGGCCCCCCCACCCCCCAAACCTGCCATCTCGGGCAGGGAGGTGAGGATGGGTACTGTTTTGTTTCATTTTAAAGTATCCAGAGGGGCTGCCTGGAGACACAGGGCCTTTGTGCAGCAGCCCTGCATTCCCTCCCACGTGGGGACGTGGCCAGCAGTCATTTAGTTAAAGATTTGTGTGCTGTCTGGGGAGGAAAACCCATGCTGATAAGAGCCAGCAAGTGCCACCGAAATGTGCCGAGCTGCTTCAAAGCTGGTGCTGTGCAGCTGCCTGGCCGGTCTCCTCTCCTCCAGCCCTGGGACCTCCTTGCTGGGGGTGCAGGTCCCTCCCTGCCCACCCGAAAGGACCCGCCGCTGAGCTGGCCTCCCATGGGATCTCTGCAGAGCGTGGGGTCGGTGCTGTGTGAGCGCGGTGCAAGGCGTGCGGGGGGCATCAGCCTGCAGCTGCCTCCTGGCCGCAGGGTGCTGGTGGTTGCAGTCCTTGCTATCGAGGTTAACTGGTGCTGTGGGCATCAGTCTTGCCATCCTCTCCTCCCACCCGCCATGGAGGTGATGGAGGTCATGTGTGGGACACCAGCAGTGAGGTGAAGTGGGGCACAACGACCAGCCCGGTTACATGCTGGCAAGGGCAGACACGGGAAAAAGGAGCCAGACCAGGGCTTTGCAATTAATGTTTCATTAACCAGATGCAGCATCTCCTTGCTAGGAGCTCATTCACAGTCAGACTGCAATTTCCACATACACATGCATGTGTGATACTTTGGGAAATGCTCTGCAGGCAGCGGCGTTGAGGAGAGCTTCAGGTTCTTAAAAAAATGGGGCTTTTGCCCAGCTGCAAGGATCAAGCACAAAGTCCTGGAGGATGAAGTTCAGTCCCACCTTTTTCTGACAATGATGCCGGTCTGCTAGAAACCCCTTTCTCTTGTGCTCAGGGTGAGACACAGATGGGTCAAGTCTTGCCCAGGTCCAGTGCTAATGTGGCAACATGCCATAGCACCTGATGGTGTGAGTTTGAGGCATCATCGCCACAGGGCTGGAGCGTGGAGCTGATCCTCGGACACAGGGCTGGGGGGCAGAGGGGTGGTGTGGGGACCCGGGCAGCCCAGCTCCATCCTGCCAGCCGGGACAAGCTTGTGCAGCCGCAGCCTGGGCTGCCCCGGCGTGGTGGGTGTCAGTGGTGCTGCTCTGGCTGTGTTTCAGGTGGGTGACCAGATGAAGCTGCTGCAGAACTGCTGGAGCGAGCTGCTGGTGTTCGACCACATCTACCGGCAGCTGCAGCACAGCAAGGAGCACAGTGTGCTGCTTGTCACCGGCCAGGAGGTGAGTGCCAGTCCACAGAGACCGCGGTGGCTGCTGCAGAGGTGGCAGTGGGAGCCGGGTGGTGGGGCTGAAGGGGGGGCACAGGTGTGACTTGGCTTACTTTTGCTGCGCTATGGAAGTGCATGTGCAGAAGGTCCAGTCCCATCCCATCTCATTGCATCCCATCCCATCCCACCACATTCTGTCCCATCCCATCCTGTCCCGTCCTACCATCTAGCTCTGGTTCTGGAGAAAAAAAAATTCTCATGGAAAGATCAACAGCCACAGCTGTACCTGTAGAGGCAGGACAAGCGAAGGGCCCCTTCCCTCCCTGGGGGCAGTTTTTGGAGATGTGGGTGCCTGTGATGCCAGCACCCTGCAAAGGGCCCCTCTGTTTTAAGCAGTGCTGGAGAAACAGGGTTCCCATTTCACTCATCAGCCTTTGCTTTGGCACCCCTAACTCTCAGTCAGAGCCTTGGGCTGGTGTCTGGCTCCTGCCCTGTGCAGGGTCCACTGCAGCGGGTTTGGGGGGGCTGGCACGCCACGGCTGATGCTGTCCCTGTCCTACAGGTGGACATGTCAACCATCACAGCCCAGGCGGGCTCCATCCTGAACACGCTGGTGCTGCAGGCACAGGAGCTCGTCTTGCACTTGCACTCGCTCCAGGTGGATCGGCAGGAGTTTGTCTGCCTCAAGTTCCTCATCCTCTTCAGCCTTGGTGAGCACTGCCACGGGGGGCACCGGGGCGAGGGGCGGCCACGCTCAGAGGTCACGGCTGTGCTGCCATGGGGTCTCAGGGGGTGGGAGCACAGCCGGAGGAGGCACGTGCAGCCCAGGGTCCAGCCGCCTTGCCGACAGGCAATGAAGGGGCTTTGAACGAGGAGCCAGGAGCCAGGGCTAGGACTGGCGGCTCCCCCACCGTGCCGGGGGCACCCAAAGCGTCTCCCACCGCGGGGCCGGGCGCTGCCCCCATCCTCGGGAGATGCGGCTGTTGGCTGAGTGGAGCCTGTTTTGGTCCATCGCCCTCACACCAGGCAGGGAAACAACTGGCTGATACGGCAGCAGCAAAACAGGCGTGTTGATAGAGGCAGCAGCCAGGGCTGGCCGTATCTCCCGGGATTTGCGTCAGAGGCCAGTGCGTGGCGAGCAGGGCCTGCGTGCGGCTCTGATTAGGCTCAGCCGCGGAGCCTGCGGCCGGGCGAGGTGGCGGGTTCACACGGTCCCACCTCACCCAGACAAAACACACGGGAGCTGCTGCCGGAGCCCGCAACGTCCCTGGGGCTGCATAGCAGCGCTGCCCTGCTCCTGCCCGTCCCTGCCCCACTCCTGTCCTGCTCCTGTCCTGCTCCTGCCCCGCTCCTGCCCCAATCCTGCTCTGATCCTGTTCTGCTCTTGCCCTGCTCCTGCCCCATCCCTGCCCCAGTCCTGCCCTGGTCCTGCCTCAATCCTGCCCTGATTGAGCCCCTCTCCTGCCCTGCTCCTGCCCCGCTCCCACCCTGGCCACACTGCTGCCCCCGTGGGGAGCATCTCCCCATCCACCACAGCCAGGGATGTGCCTCCTTTCCCCGCAGGCATCGCTCTGAGGCAGGGATACCCATCTGAATCCCACTGGAGAGATCTCAGCCCTGGGTGGGGTGGTGCAGCTATGGGTGGTGCTGAGCACCACGGGGACCCCAGGGTGTCTGTCTGCCTTCATTACTGGTGCTGACACCTACCCCTTGGCCCCGTCCTGGTGGGAAATCTCACCTCCCGGCACGAGGATGGTGGTGGGGCCTGCCAGGGGCTCAGCTGGCCACCGCACTCCCAGCTCACACCTCTGCCACTGTGGCTGCTTCACTTCCCACACCTCCATGGCTGCTGCTAATTGCATGCACCTGGATGGAGCAGGAACTGGCATTTCCCCAGGGAAACTTGTGCTTGGGTCCCTGCAGTGGCTGGGTGCTGCTGCTGAGCTGGGATGGTGAGCCCAGCTTTGGGCAGTCCTACCTCCATTCCATCTCCATCCCACCCCATCCCTGACCCTATCCCCATCCTTGTCCCAACACCTTGGTCAGTGCTTGCACTTCCTCATCCATGGAGTCTCATCCGGGGGGCTCTGCCAGTGGCCCTGTGCCAGATCGCCAAGCACAGCAGGCCAGGAGCTCCGCTCTGTGCTGTATGTTTTGGTACTTTGTGCTGGAGGGACAGTTTGCATCACCGTATGTCCCTGTTGCTGAGGAGCCAGCCTACTCCAGGAGCAGCACCGCCACTGGGTTAATGGGGGTTAAGTGGGAGCACTGACATGCTGCAGGCAGTGGGTTCCACTCCCCCACCCCAGGGGCTGGGGTCAGGGACATACAGGCTGAAGGATCCATTGGTTTGGCACTGGTTTGCTGTGGATGTGTCCCCGTTAGCAGGCAGCCACGGGTGCCCGGGGGGCCCAGGCAGGGTGGGTGTCTCAGGGCGTGGGAGCCACACTGCTGTTCTTTCCTGCACCTGCAGCATCTCCTCCCTCAGCTTTCTCTTCCTTCAGAGCTGTTTTGAAATCCAGAGAAGTTAGATACGATAATTTGCTGCTCGAGCAGCGATAAGGTGTGGCACAAGCAGTGCCCAGGCTGGGACATAAATGAGCTGGTGGGGCTTGTGCCCTGAGCCGAGACCTTCCCCGGCTGCTGCCCTCGGACTCAGCACCAGGAGGACCAGTCGCCTCATGCTGCCCCACATCCCCCCACTGCCCCCTGCCATGGCCCAGCACGGTGAGCAGGAGCAGCGTCCTCCCAGAGCGCAGCCAGCACCGGCGGCTGTGGCTGCTGTGCCAATCGCTGCCCTGGAGCAGCAGCTTTCAGTGAAGGCATGGAATCAAATAGCTGTATTTTCCCATATATCATTTTGCCCCAAATCCAACTTTTTCTCTCCATATTGCAGAGCTCACTTGGAGTAATTTGCCCTTCGCAGGCTCAGCTGTAGAGGATGGGATTGTGTATTATGTGCAGGATGTAATTGCCTTTAACAAGAGAATTTCCACATTTACCACTCTGCCACAGCACAGTCAAAGCCAAGCCCCACTCACAAGAGCTGCCATTTGAGTTCTAAATAGATTTCTCTCCTGAGCAGGTAAAGAGATTTAATTAAAATTAGGGCTTCTCAAAATAGCAATATTTATGAGGACGGCACAGGTTAGCTTTGTTCTACAGAAGGGCTTAATAGAGCCTTAATGGATTGACCTATCATTCGATTTCATGACTTACATTCATGAAGCAGCTACTCTTGGGGAGGGGAGGAAGAGAGGCTTTTATAGCCCACATTCCCTTAAGCGTTTGCAATTTATCAGCGGCTTCTCCCAAACAAAAGGAGCCGTGAATAGGAAGAACACTTGAGGGCATAGAAATAATCCCAGGCATATCTGTATGTGTGATGGGAGGCTTTGTCACAGGACAGTCTTTGCAACTGCTGCAGTGTCTCTAAATGAAGTGAGTCAATGTTATTTGGACAACATTCTTTATTCCTTGCAGGAATGAAAAGATTATTCAAATATTCAATTAAACAGTGAATAGGGTCTTTCAGAGAACCAGGTGAGTTCATCGAGTAGAACTAGCTATTGTTGAGCCAACTCAGGGGATAGATTTGACATTTATCAATATAACTTCTTTTTTTAATGACATGCACAATAACCTTATGCAGATAAAGAGATTTCATAACAACAACCCGGGTAGAAGGGAGACAATAAGAGCAAATGTGCCGCAGGAGTGAAAAGGGAAGGGTGATCTGATAAAGTGCATCTTGGCGCGACGTGCAATGCTTTGTGCCTGTGCCACAGCTCTGGGCTGGCCGCACAGCCTGGCCATGGGCATGGCCGGAGGCTGGGTCTCCCCAGGGGCCCCGCAGCCCCCCACCCAGGGCATGGGCTGGGGGCTCCCAGCTTTGCAGGGCTGGAGCAGTGCCAGGTGCCGTGGCCCCCCCGAGGGAGCCATGTGGGGCCATGGACACCCCTGCCCAGTGGCACGGAGGCCCTGTCTGCTCCCTTCTGCTTGGGTAGCTCCAGCCCCAGCACCGCGCTTTGCCCTCCCGAAAGCTCCTCAGCCCTCTGGGTACAGCCATGTTCAGCTCCCCACTTGTTTGTGAGGAAATCCAGAAATAAACCTCAAACTCCCAGCCACCTTGGCCAGAACCTGTGCCCAGATTTCCCTGTTCCCAGCCCATGGTCGGGTTGTGTCCGGGCTGCCAACGCAGACCTGAATTTGGCTGTGCATCAGCAGCTGCTTGGACATGGACAGCAGTGCTGGCAGTGCTGCTGGGCGCCTCCATGGCCATACAGTAAATCTGCTAAATCCTCTTGCCCCACATGGGCTCGGTGCCAGGGTTTGCAGCAAGGTCTCCCACGGGCAGGCGCCAAGATCCCATTGCTGTGTGTAGCTGGAGCTGGCTGATGGGGCAGTGCACAGCACGCTCCCCTAAAGCCACCAAAACGTGTCCAGGGCCAGTTTAACAACGTGTTGCACAGATTAAAAATAGGTGCTTCCTTCACAGAACGCTCATGGCAACCTGAGCAGCGTCCTTGGAGGGCAGACCCCAGCCCAGGCTGCCCCAAAAGCCTGGAGAAACCCTGACCCACCCGCCTGGGTTGTCCCTGCAGCCACCCTCCCACCGGGGCTGCAGTGGTGGGGTGGCCCTGGGGCTGTGCGTGCCCCGGCTCCTGCACTGCTGCCGTCGGGGCTGCAGGGGCCTCTTGGCTGCCAGACCCTGCCTGCATCTTGGTGCTGCTGCCTGCTGCACAGCTTCCCACCCGGCAGGCAGCGGAGCTGGCAGCGCGATTACGGGGGAGCTGCTTGACCCTGGCGAGGCGTGGAGGATTAGGGTTTCCAGGCTGGTGAGCCTGGTTGCCACACTGGAAAGACCAGGTTTAGGGGGGAATTAATTCAGCCGCTTCCTCGACCTTCAGGATTTAAAGGGGGCTCATGGCAACAGTTCCCTGCGCGTGGGCACAGCTGGTAACACATTCTGGCTTGGCAGCTTCCTGGGGGCAAGGGCTGGGGGGCACTGGCCCTCCTGCTGCCTGGGCCTTTGGGTGTCTATCTTCAGCACTGGGGGGCAGGGCAGGGACGGGGTGTGGGACCCCCTCCTGCCCCGCGGTTTCATGCACAAGGGGCATCAACGCAGGCGTGTGGATCCCTCCTGGTGGAGCACAGCACAGGTGGGGCAGACACTGTGTTTGGCACCATTTTGCCATCATCCTTCCCCCTTGCAGACGTGAAGTACCTGGAGAACCACACGCTGGCTAAGGATGCTCAGGAGAAGGCCAACGCAGCGCTGCTGGAGTACACCATCTGCCACTATCCCCACTCCACGGACAAGTTCCGCCAGCTGCTGCTGCGGCTGGCGGAGGTCCGGGCGCTGAGCATGCAGGCAGAGGAGTACCTCTACCACAAGCACCTGAGCGGGGAGGTGCCCTGCAACAACCTCCTCATCGAGATGCTGCATGCCAAGCGGACTTGAGTGCGGCCACCAGCACAGACCCGGCAGAGCTCGGGCGCTGCCAGCAGCGTGGCAGGGGCAGGACTTGCGCCCGGGGCTGGCGGACCAGTGCTGCCTCTCTACTCCGCCTTTCTCAGTGATGCTGTTTAACCTGTACTATTGGAAAGGTCCCAGATGGTTTATTTTAGTACACAGCAAGGACATTTGATGGCCGTGGGGCTGTGCGCTTGGCTGCCGGTCTGCCCCATCAGCAGCGTGAACCCTGGCTCCTCTACACACGTGGTGCCCGACCTGTCGCCTGCCCAACCCGGCTCTGCAGCACGAAGGAAGGGTAAAGCCTGTCCTGGTTTTCTCCTGTTTATGCTCCTCTCCTGCTGTCCCAACCAGCCATTTCTCTACCGCTGCCATCCCTCCCCAAACCCTGCCCCATGTCTCAGGGCCCCTCGTGCACAGGGCAGGGGAGAGGTGAGGTAAACCCCCGGGGGTTGTGGTTTTGCAGCGGTTGGGGTGTTCCAAGGCACTGGCACGGAGGCAGAGGATTTCTGCAGGAGCCAAGCAGAATGCTGGGGCTGGGGCTGGATTTGTCAGCCCCACACAGCCGTGTCGGCACCCCAAGGTGCACATGATAAGGTCCCCACTCCCGGGTCCCCGCAGCATCGCTGTCTGCTCTGAGTGCCACTGCTGCCCCGGCCAAGCGAAGGTAGGCAGGGATGGACCGTGCTGAGCCCTTGGCTGAGATTTGTTTTCTCAGTGCTTGCCGGTGCCGGAGACAGCAGCTGTGGCTTTGCAGCCTGTGGCAGCCACCGTGCCTGGAGCTCACAGGTGTCCATGGTCAGCACCCATCTGGAATGTCACAGCTTTGCTGCAGAGGCTCTAAGAGATTCCATACTTGGAGCAGGGGACTGTCCTCAGGACACTTTGGGCCCCTGGCTCTGCTGTTGCACCCTTGGTGCCAGCACAACATCCTCATGGCTGGAAAGCTTTGCAGGTCACAATGCCCAGGTGGCATCGGCACCACCGAGCTGGTTCCCAAAGCGCGAGGACAGGGTGGCCTGGGGACGGCATCCCCGAGCAGCGCAGGTCCTGTCTTGCTCCAGCCCTCAGCCATGCCCAGGCAGCACCTGAAGAAGAGCCAAGGGGCAGGACAGGGCAGGGATGGACCCTGTCCCCTTCCTGCCCGGGGGTGATGGTGGTAGAGCAGCTGGGCAGGAGGGAGGTGCAGAGTCTGACCCTGCACTGCAGGTGCCAGGGCAGCGGCAGGTCCAGGCTGAAAACAGTCCAGAGCTGCTTCTGCACCAACATGTGCCTGGGGGCTCAGGGGAGCTTTTCAGCCCCCTCCTGCATTTACCTGCCCATGTGTGTGGGTAAGGAGTAATCAGAATTGTCCTGTGCTTCGTGCCAGGCTGAGCCCCCAGACCCCCGTTGCAGTCTGCCGTGCCCCCAGGTGACAGCAAATGTTGTGCCCAAGCTGCAAGCGAAGAGCTGTCGGTTCCCTCCCACCGGGACAGGGGCTGGCATGCACACCTGGGCAGCGCTGGGGGGCTGCAGCCCCCCGAGCTGGGACGTGCCACACTCTTGCTGCTGCTTTCTCTTAGTCTCAGCCATGCTCTCCTCTCCTGCCACTGGGCAGCCCAGCATGGCCCCCCGCCACGGCCGGTCCCCCTGCTCTGCTGGGGCCCCTCAGCGCAGCTGGGGTGGGTTCAGGTTTGCTTTCCACGGTGGGTGTTTGCCCCTCACCTTGCACGGGCTTTCGGCTGCCCCAGCTCTGCACAGAGCTGGTGCCTTGAGGAGCTGCAGATGCTGCGCCCGGAGCCGCGCAGTTTGTGGAAGCTTGTTAGATGCAGAAGAGCATGTTTGTCTCTGCTTTTCAACATGTTTGTGCATTTTCCTCCTGAAGTCTGTGGTTTGGTTTCACCTTCTTCTTCATGTGAACTTAACTGGAGAAAATGGTTTGGGAGGTAAAAGATGTTTTATTTTCAGAAAATGAAAAGTGTCCTTAAGTGTCTCTCTCTTTCTCTGTGTCTCTCACATCCTTGCCACCCTCTCATCCCCCTCCCTCCCCACTCCCCACCCTTCCTTCCCAGGCAGGAGGTTACCAACTTCCTTGTCAGGAGCAAACCACTGTAATAAATTTTGCAGTTCATTTAAAAAGGCAGACTTTGTCTTTTTGGACTGTCTCTCTAACCCTCCTTGTCCGTGCTGCCCCCTCCTCCTGGCTCCCCACGGGCAGGCAGGATGCCCTGCCTGGTGCTCCCATGGGAGAGCAGTGCTTGGCCCAGCACACGCCGGGTGCCCAAGGGTGTCCCTCCTGGAGTGCCACCTGCCTTTGGTGTGACCGGGACACCATGGCTGTGGGAGGGGGGTCGCTGCTGTGGTGTGAGTCAGGATCAGGTTCAAAGCACTGCTGGGAATTGCCATAGTGACTCTGAGTGTGTTCTGCAAGTGAGCTCACGAATGACAACATTTACGGGCAATTAGCTTAGACTCAGGATTTTTCATGTAGCCCTTGGTGGTCACTGTGGCCGAGAGCCCCCAGTGTGCCATGCACTGCGGCAGGGAGCAAACCCACCACAAAGCACAGAGCCCTGCAATGGGTTTGATGCCCTGTCTGTGGCATTTCAGTGCTGGGAAGTGCCCCATGCCCTGGCTCTCCCCAGTGCCAGCAGCTGGGGATGCTGCTTGGCTGACTCCGATAACTGGCACGATGGTCTGCACGCACACCTCGCCCTCCTGACCAGCACGGGGCTGCTCTAGGGCTGCGGTTCCCAACAGCACGCAAATACCTGCTGGCTGGCACATGCTGTGCTGAGCCCAGGGAAGGTGGCGCAGCGCAGGACACAGCACAGGGCAGCGTGCAGTGCCCTGGTCCCCTGTACCGTGGCCAAACCGCCCTCCACTGCATCCAGCCACGTATAGCCGCAGCGCGTGGCCGCGCCTGAATGGCAGCACATTCCCGCGGGTACATTGCAACAAGGAGAGAAGGTTGCCTTTAAAATCAGCATTTACTGTCATCATAATCAGCAAAAACCCCAACATGTTTTACGTGCTCTAAACACTAGGGAGCTAACAGGAGAGCCAGTTGGATGTAAAGAACAGAGGAAGAGAAAACACAACCCAGCTGGCGAGGGGCCACGCCAGCCGGGTGGGAGTCCCAGGAGGAGCAGGGAGAGGATTTTTGTCCTAAACAGCAGAAGATGCTATTGAAGTCAGCTGGTTTAGAGAATGCTTCAAGCCAGCTGCTGTCTTCCTTAGCGCATGTGCTTCCCGGGTGGCTGGTCCCCAGCCCTGCCCCGGCAGAGCGGTGTGCTGAGCCCGGGGAAAGCGGCAATCCTCACCGGGACGGGAGCACGGGTGCGCTGCCTGGGCATGGCTGCTGTGGGCAAAGAGGGGCTCACTCCTGTGCCGCCTGCTCCAGCTCCCCCAAGCTAAACAAGATCTACTGGCAGCAGTGACAGCAGTGCACAACACAGGCTGCCGGCGGTGCTTGGGGCTTGGCTGCCCTGGCAGAGGCGGCCTGAGCCACGGGGCCCTGGGCCGGCACGCAGGCTGGGCAGGAGTCACAACCAGTACCCACCTGATGGTTGCCCACCCCTGGGGAAGAGCAGGGCAATTCTCAGCAGCAGATGAAGCCCTGTGAGACCCCCACACTACCCCAGTCCTGCCTTGGTTTTGTCTGCACATGCTGCTAGGAAGAAGCACAGGGCTAACAGCTCTGCCTGGGCTGGGAGAGCCCTCTGCACGGGAGCCAGCTCCTCCGACCTGCCGTCCTCCAGGCTGTTGGAAGAGCCTTGGCGTTGATGGAGCCCATCACCCAGAAACTTCTCAGACTCCTAAAGCAAAAGAGAGAGGGTCTCAGCTGTGTCGGCGGGGAGGGGAGGGCAGGGGTCCCTCCGAGGGCAGTGGGTGCACTGGTGGGGTCCCACAGCACGCTGGGAGAAAGCACAGACCAAACCTGCTGTAGGACGGCACAGTGGGAGGAGGCAGCCGCTGCTCTGGCCCAGCCAGCCCTGCCTGTTGCCACTGTGGCTCTGCCATCACATGGACACCTCTGCCCTTTAGGGGTCTCTGAAAGATGGTCCTTACAGCAGGGAACCAAAGCAGCCTCCATGCATGGGGCCGTGGCTGTAAGGAGGAACCTGTTCTTCCTCTGATCAGTAATTTGCCCACTGCACACAGCACCAAGCTCCAAGAGCGCTGAAGAGTGAGGTTTAAATGGATTTAATGAAAATACCAGCACTACCGTGGCAGGGAGCACTGGTGTCGCATGGGCTGCACCTCCTTCCGTTGGGGCATAAGGTACCCTCTGCCTGTTGGGAAGGACCGTGGCACGGATGGCAGCAGTGATCCCACTGCGGGGCAGCCCAGCAGGGTCAGTGCGGGGGGTGCTGCATTTCTCCAAGTCCCCACAACACTCAGGTGCTTTACTGGCTTTGAATTCCAAAGAATATAATTCCAAAATAATTTCCTTATTATTTTAAAACCGATCTTATTTAACGTGGTATGGTGAGAGTTGCAGAATTACTCAATATTGATCAGAGAAAGGCTGGGCCCTGGAGACAAGATCCATGTTGCTATGTGTGGCTTAGCAACATATAAATGTATTCAAACAGAATAATGAAATTATCGTGGGGAAACAAAGCAGCCATCACTTGAAGAGATGGAGGATGTGGAGGCCTCTTGGAGCTCTTGTTTGCCAAGACAAGGAAGACAGTACTTATTGTTTGTGCAAATATGTGAACACCCCCAGCCATCCCCTGCTTACATAAAGGGTGTAATGAAACCGGGCAGTGCGCTCGCTGCAACGTGCAGCTTTGTACAGCTGGGCTGGAGCTCATTACTGCAGAAACGTGCGGCCTCTCCGAGTGAATTGAGTCCTTGCGGGGGGAGCCCCAATATTGGGGGTGGGGAGTCGGGGAGGGAGTCCACGCCTGCCTCCCAGCCACAGCCATGCTCCAAATGCATTTCTGTGGTTCTGAAACAGGCCTGGTACTTACCTGGATTTTATCCACCCTCATCCTCACACATATTAAGGCACCATTGGGAGCCCATCCCACCTCTCCCCACGGACCCACTGGCTGCCTCTTGCGCTTGGAGCCAGCGCGATGCCCACGGCTCTCACAGCACGGCTGAGGCCCTCGAGCAGAGAAGTGGTGGATCCCCTCCCAGATCCAGCACAGCTTTCCTGAGAGGTTGTGAGCAAGTCATTTAAGCCCCAAGTCTCCCGCCAGTGCCCAGGGTCCCACGGTCCTGCTGCCCACCAGCTCTGCCCACTGGACTGCAGGGCAGGTGGGCTCCTCCTGGGTCTCCGCAGGAGCTCCTGCAAGCCTGCCGCTGGTTCATCACAATTTTCCTTAGAGCTGGCTGGAAATTTTCAAATAAAGATACCTGGGGCAAAATATGTCTCTTTTCATTAAACTATCTGGGAGAAAATGTATAGAAGAGAGGAAGTGGTGTCTGTGTTGAAATGATTTGTCTCTTGTTCATCACCGAGCACAGGTTTATGCTTTGCTTCCCCTGGCAGCTCTTATTCCCAAGAGCGACACAGCATTTTGCTGTGTTGAACAAGCTGTGAAGATGGGAGCCTGTGCGAAGCTGAGCTGCCCTGGGGTCTTCCAGGCATTACTACAGCTGGGCATTACCACCTTTTACTATTTTTTTTAAAGGCTGGAAGCACTTGTCTTTGAGCCCGGCGCCTGGGAGCAGCGCAGCATAGCCAGCATCAGCGGTGTGTCGCACACTGGCTTACACAAGTGTGCAGAGGAGTGCTCTTCTGGTTCAAGGAGATCTTCTCATTCACCCCAGGATGAAGGACTGCCCAACCAAGGGCTCCCTCGCCCCGGGGTGTACGAGGAGCCGCTCTTGGTGCTAGCAGAGAGGGTGGCCGCGCACAGCGCTGCCTTGCACCCACCCGCTGCTTCCATGGCTGTTGTGCATCAGTCAGCATGTGAGGGGGCAGGCACCGAGCCCAGCCTGCTGTCCCCACTGTCCCCTGGGCAGACCCAGGCTTTTAAAAATATACTGAGGGCTTACCTGAGAAAACAAAACCAAACTAAACAACCCGCCTCTTTGCACAGCTGGAGTTTAATTACACATGTGGCTAGATTGAAATATGCAGGAGCAGGTGAGGGTGAGAGTGGGGCGGGGGGACAGAGCACAAATGCACGTGCTGGGTGTAGGTCTTGCTGTCTCTGAGACCCCACTCCTACACCTGAAATGCCGCAGCACATCTACTCCTGGATGCCACCGTTTCTGCCTTGCTCATGTGTCCACTGTGGGGAAGAAAGCTGCAATGCTTCTGGGTGGCATCGTCTCGAAAATAGTCTAAGCATGCCCTGCTTAGACACTTAATGTGGAGCAAAATCAGAAACCTGCTAATGCACTGCTTCTTTTGACAAAAGAAAATGTAACAATGCAGAAAAAATAGTATCAATCCATTCCTGGTGCTTCTTCACTGCACTGTCTGCTTGAGTGACCCCATCCAGAGACTGTACTGAGAGTGCCGAGAGTAATTGGCAGCAGTTGGTAAAAAAATAAAGTGAAATATGCTGCACCCGTACCCGGAGGAGCTGGTGACTTGCCCAAAGCCAGGCAGGGAAGCTGGGGAGGGAGCAGGGAGCTCTGGCTGGCTGGCCTCTCCCCAGCACTGCTGTGAGCAGAGGTCTGGGGCTTAGGAGGGATTTCTGGTTTTAATTCTACCCACCTCCACGGTGACATTGGCCTTTCTACAACCTGAAACAGAAGAAACTAAATGGCTGCTTTTAAGCTCATAAATCCAGTGCTGCCTCAACACCCCACCTTCCCTGGCTTCCCTTCGCTGGGAGCAAGGCACTCCTACCACCCACCAGCACCTTCTGCAGCACCTGCGCGTTTTAAATACCCTGTGGCTGCGAAGAGCTGCTGCCACCCCTGAAATCAGCCCAGGGCCTGCCAAGCAGGGAGAGGTGCTGGTCCCTGCTGTGCCTTGAGGACCGGCCGTGCTGGGGTGAGCAGGCAGAGAGCTCAGCACAGATATCTGCAGGTACCCACCGCCCCTCTGCTGCCTGCCACCTGCGACCTGCAGCTCCACTGCTGTGCAGGGGCCCAGGGAACTGGTGTGCAGCAAGCTGCAGGCACGGACAGGCAGCAAGAAAGGTGTGGAGACGTGGGGAGAAACCAGGTGGGTGCCCCAAGACAGGCACCCTTGCCTGAGCCACCAGTACTGCCAGGGAGAGGCAGCACAGGCAGCACTGACAGCACCAGCAGAGCTGCTGGGGCTCCATACCCTCCCTCTCCCTCATCTGTGCAGGGGAACACGGAGCTCCCAACAGCCTGGCCGGGACTGCACCCACCAGGGCAGTTTGGAAATAAAATGAAGCCTGAGCAAAAACCACCTGCCCTCTGGGCAGCGCTCCACCACGCAACCACAGAAACCAGTAGCAGCAGCAACAAAAAATAAAGAACATGATGTAGGCAAATGTTACCTGAGGACTTGAATGCTGTCAGCTCTACAGCCTGAAAGAGGGGAGAAGGTTTGTTAGCAGAAGGTAGAGGCCTGACTGCTTCGCTGCTGGCACCCCTGCCACGCTGCCCGGGGCCAGGCGGGGGTCCCCAGCACCCCACTGCTGCCCCTCACGCTCCGTGCCACGGAGCCACCGCACAGGCTGGGGACTGGAGCCTTCACCCAGTCCCCAAGGGACGGGCACCTTGCAGTGTCCCCGGACACAGCTGCACCTCCCAGCAGCATCCCCAACCTCATGCCCTCTACAGGGACCCCCGAGCCCTGGGGGGACCCAGTGGGCTGGACACTGTGGTGGGAACCACAGGAAAATCCATGAAAAGTGGAGGGAGAACTTTCTCCCCCACCCCCCGTGCTGTGGTGGAAAGAGCACACACAAGCCTGGACCCTGTGCTTAAGTGATGCTTAATGCTCTGTGAGGTGTGAAATTCCTGCTCCCAGCCCAACAGCAATAAATATCACCAAACAACATTTGAAAAAGCTGAAATACAAAGAACATCTCGTCTGTGTTTATATCTCCACTCACGCAGTGTTTTGTCATTTTAAGTGTTTTCAAACGTTTTTAAGTAGCATCTTCTCTTCATCCAAACTATTGTGCAGCTGCCAGTGACATTCTTAATTCACCGCTCCTCCAGCGAGTGCCGTGACTCATTTAGCCAGGGAGCAGGAAAAACAGCGCGGACTTATACAACCGCAGAAAGCAGCAGCTCTTGGGGGGGTGGGTAGCACCAGCCCCGGCACAGCTGCGCCAGCCCCCTCGCCGTGAGGATGGGGCTCAGCACCGCCGCTCTCATGCTGGCACCAGGTGAGTGCTGGGAGCAGTGCTGCTGCCCCACAGATGTGCGTGGGCAGGGGGCTGTGCCCCCCCTCCCCAGGCAGGCCCTGGCATCAGCTGCACCTTTTGCTGCATCCACCTTACTTAGAAAGGAAACAAATACATTAAAAATGCAATGTTTATGTTTAAGCAACAACGATACAGCACAGTCCTTGGTGACCCTCACATGGAGGAAAGTGCTTTCTGTCTTTGCCTGGTAGGAAATGCCACGGCCTTGGCATTTAGATCTGCTGCCTCCCAAGGCTCCCGGCCTTAGGAAACTTGGGCCCCTGGGCTAATCCCCTTGGCCCACGTCTCATACCTGGTGCCAGGAGCTTAGCCCTGGTCCCAGTTCACACAGCCAGCACCTGGCTGGCTGAGGAAAGCATCACCTGCGAATGAATCCCAGCCGGCGTTCAGCAGGAGGGGAGGAATGGCACTAACCACAGTATAAATCATGAGAGATACAAATATGGATTTTATTGAGTGGCTTCAAAATGATATGCCAGCTATAGAAGTATTATCTATTGGATAAATAAGAGCTGTCTATGTGACACAGGTTTTCAAAGGATAAATATTAGAGAGGGAGAGAGAGATCCTTCAGTGAGAGACTCACATGAAAGTAGTGTTGGATTTTATTCTGAGGAAATTACAGCACTTGTATGTCAAGTGCACAAGGACTGATGATCATTTCAATAGTGGGAGATGGAAGCGGTATCAGAGTAGTCAAATTTAAATTGTTCCCTGCTTTAGGCCATACCTCGCTGAGCTGTACATCACACTCCGGCAGGCAGCACAACCCAGCCTGCCCTCCCCGGACAGGCGCACTTTGCCCACTGCAGGGACAGCAAGTCCCTGCCCCGGTTTGAATGTGCTGTCATGGGGGAATGTCCTGCCTTGGTCTGTGCTAACCTCCACTCGGTGCTTTACTCCCTTAAATGCACTGGCTCCTTCTGTTCATGCGTGCCCTGGCTACAATCACCCTCCCGGCACGGCAGCGGGGCTGGTTCCCCATCAGCTCAGGGGTGAGCTCTTGCCTTGGAAACTGGCCATTCTGGGGCCTCACCTTCTCGTACCTGCAGAACACGTGCTCTGCCCCGGTGCCCTCTGCTACCTGCCCCTGCCCGGGCCAGCCCCTGCTCAGGCAATTGCCTCCTGAGATATGCCCTGCCCACACTGCAGAGCTGAGGCAGGTCACCGGCCAGAGCTCCTGCCTGCCAGCCCACCGCGCTCTCCATCCTCTGCTCCGGCAGAGCAGCAAATGCTTCATTGCATCTGGCCTGATTACCAGGAGTGGCCACTGCGGGCACGCAAGCATGCATCTCAAATGACTTAAATGACTTAAACCAGTACATTGCTAATAATGAGTAGGTATTTTAATAAACCAGAGTCTTCAGGATGTGTATCAAGACCTTGGTTTTGACAGGCAGGTGGCATGTCTGGACTGGCCCTGAGGAGGAGAGCGTGGGTGCTGTGCTAACACCTGCCTGGTCCCTCACCAATGCTCTGCAGCTTCTGTAATGCACTGGGGCAGGGGGGATCGGCATTACCCTCAGTCTGGGTGCAGGGTGCATGAGTCAGGCAGCTTCTGGGACTTGCACAACGTAAAACACTGAATTTGTGCCAGAGCTGGTAACGCTACCAGCTGCCTCGAGTCCCAGCCCCTCACTGGAACCATCAGACACCAATGCCATTCCTACACAACTACTGTGCTCTGTGCATGGGTGAAGGTGGAAGAATAACAGAAGACATTACATACCGGTCTCTCGGGTGACATAATTGATGAAATCCCCATCGGAATTTTGGCTCCAAAATTTCCTAGGAGGTGATGCAGCACAATGAGTTTGGAGACTAGAGAGTAGAAATATTCATGCTTTACCACGAACTCGGTGCTTTGTGTCCCCTAAGTATCTCCCACTGAAGCGAAGAGACCCAACAGGCTATCTGCATAATGGCACCCACAAACTAGTAGGGAGCACGCAACACCTTTTTTCCCCAAAGCTAACCCCCCTGTTTCCTTCTGCCACCTTTGCCTCCCCTCATCCACAAAATGCATTTTAAGACACAAACATGGATTCTTGCCTCTGAAGAATGCAATGCTGCATAACACAGTGATGAGACCCCCATGCCCACGCCCATCTAGCCTGTGGGCATGAACTTGACCCCTCTGAGATCCACAGAAGTCCCTGCCTTCCCTGGGAACCCTTCATTCTGTGCTACACTTGCAGCACCAGACCCCAAGTGCTCACAGAGGCTCAGTGTGCAAATGAGCTAATGCAGTGCCATGTGAACTTGCACTACAATTCAAGCCTTGGGAATAACATTTTACTGTGTTCTCAGCACACAGCCCGGGCCAACAGCAACGACAACCCTCTTTACCTTTGTTGGTGATGTTCTTCACTGGAGTGTCTTTCTGCACAGGGCTCGACAAGGCACTCTCAGCTGCAGAAGGACTCGGTTTCCCTGTCTCCCAGGAGGTCGTGTTTCTTGGACTTGATAAGTAGTTGATGGGATGAGAGCAGTTCTGTAATGACAGGGTAGAGACATGGGACAGTGAAAACTGCAACATGAGTCTTTGCTAGACCCAGGTCCAACTTTAAAGATCGATTTGATCTGCACTGTGGCCCCTGGCACTTTGACTCCCATCCCACCCTGGTACTGCAGGCTGCTATCTAGCCAGAGTAGATTGGCTTTGGGTCTGCGTTGTCCAACAGGACTGTAAAGAAGGGAGACGAAAAAAATAGAAAACTAAGACTTCTTTCCAACATCATCTCCTCAAAGCAGAGCAGATGTACGCCTAGGGCCCTCCTCTGGTGGCTGCATGATAAATGAAGCGGGCAGCAGGGTTTCCTTGCAACTTACTGTGAACGAGAGTGCTTTCTTCTTGTCCTTCATCCTCTGGATGGCATTCCTCACCTGGAGCAGAGCAAGGACATTAGAGAGGGCTGCAGCAGCTCTAGCAGAACACAAGATCCTCCAACAAGTCATGGAGACCAAGCAACTGCTGCTCCAGAAGCATGGTTGGGGGTATGCTGGCTGTCGCAACTACTACAACCCCAGCTGCCCCCTTGACTGCTAATAAAACAGTTGCCGTGATGAGTGACTGAGCCCCAGCCAGGGGCACCTCTTACCTCGCTGTTATAGACTGCATAGACAAGGAATATGTACAGGCCCTGAAAAGGAGAGAGCACAGGAAGGGTTAGAGATGTACAGCTGGTTTGTGCTACTTCACATGGGAGGAAATGAATTTGATGAGCACCAGCATGGGTGAGGACTGGGCTGCAAGGGAGAGGCACAGGTGGTGGGCATGGCACAGCCAGGGACAGCTGGGCAGGAAGGACCTTCCTTACAATCACACTTGAGACCAGGCTCTTCACAGAGAGTCCAAAGGAGAGATGGTCCCTGCCTCAGTCCCTCCTCCTTCTACTCTCACTCCATTTCAATTGTGGGGAGCAGGCATCCCTCGCAGGGCACTCAGCTTCCCGAGCCTGAAGCTCTCCCGTACTCCCATTCACTCATGCATGCAAAATCCCCCAGGAAACACCTCCCTCAGATCTCAGAAGAAGAAGCCATCAGATAAACAGAAAGCATCAGGAATTAATTGCTAGGGGAATTGAAATCTGGGAAGCAGACCTCCCTTCCCACTGACCACTGGCCCCAGGGGGGCTTTTGCCAGCCTCCCGCAGATAAAGAGCAGCATGAAGCCAGGAACAGGTCCTCTGTCCCATGCAGTGACAGACCACAGCATTAATGGGACCCTCTGACCCAAATTCAGTGCGGTACTGACCCAGGGGTTTTGCTCAGCCCCAGCCTGGACAAACCTTACGCTGGCGTGCCGGGGCTCCGGCAGCACAGCCTTGGCCACTCTCTCCCTGCTTGCCGAACCGGTGCTGTTGCTTGCACACACCAAGGACCAGTGAGCAATGACAGGCTCTGCCACAACTAAGTGCTCGCCCACAACTGTGTGCTTGGGGCCAGTGCAGAATGTGCTCCAGGAAAGTGCCTGGGGCAGGGCCGGAGCTAGCATTGCCTGGAGGCCACAGCCTGGGGCTAATTACAGCTCCAGACCAACGATTCTGGCCTTAAGGCAGTCCTATCTGGCCCACCAGATTTATGTTATATCTGTGGGGTGTTTGTTATCGCAGCTAGATAAATCAGCTGCAGCAAGAAAAGTAATCCATCTTGTCTTCAATGAGCCTTGCTCTTCATCTGCAAGCTCTTGGCAGGCGTTATGGTAGCAGTACCCTGGCACCGTGCCATGACCTGTCCTTCAGCCAGCAATGCTGGTCACTCCCCCAGACCAGATTTCTGGTCAGGCTGCCAAGGCAGGTCTTCCTTGAAATAATCATTCTGGATGAGAGTGGGGAGAGGGGAACGGCGAGGTCGGCTGGAAGGAGAGCAAGGAAGGAGAGGAGGCCCAGCTGCAGCGCGGGCGGAAGCAGAGCTGTGGCTCTGGAGGATCCTACTCCTGCTCACACTCCTGCCTGCGCTCCTGCCCATGCTCCTGCCTGTGCTCCTGCTTGCGTTCCTGCATGCGCTCCTGCCCGTGCTCCTGCCTGCGCCCCAAGTTCTCCCAGCAGGTCCTGCAATGCCCTGTCCCCTGCAGCTCCCCGCTCACAGTGGAGCAAGTGCTGTGTGGCCACAGACGAGAGCACAGCACATGCTGGGACCCACAGAGCAGGATGGATGCTCCTGCCTGGTGTCCGTCTGTCCAGCACCCAGGTCCTGCTGCACCCCACACACCCCTGCTGGGAGCAACGCCCCCTCCTGCTCCTCTCTCACTGGAGATGGGCAAGTGGCTCTGCAAGTCCCTGCCCTGAGCCAGCCTCAGGACCACCCCTCCAGCCTCAGGACCATCCCTGCAGCTCTACAAGTTCACATTCACCTACATTGTTTCTCAACAGCAGGCACCTCCGGCCAGCACTGGGTGCTCGGCAGGGTGTGGGTGCTGCTACCTGCAGAACGATCGGCCGGAGGGACGGTGCTGCTGCCTGCTCGCCAACCTGCGAGGCAGCTGCCTCCGGTGCAGCACCGCTCTCTGTTGCTTTTCAGTCACTCGGCTGAATTCCTGTGCTGCCTGGCTGCAGCAGGAGTTGTCATGTTTGGTGTCGACGCACAGAGTAACCTTGAAGACAGGCTTCAGTTTCCGCAGATAAACAGAAAGCAGTCAAACAACAACCACCACAGCGGCAAAACTTCCCTGCACAAGACCCGCGCATGAAGGAGCACGCTGGCCCAAAGGACATTCCAAGGTGATCCATAAGACAGCCAGCAAAGCGGCTGAGATGGGATGGCTCTATCCCTGCTTCCTCTCAACTCCACAGCTTCCCACCAGCATTTCTCTGCTGGGGTAAGAACTTGGTAACAAAGGGACAGAAGCAAACAAGCACGGCATATTCATGGACAAACCCTGGGCTGTCTGTCCACACAACAGCCACGGCTCCTACTGAGCTTGAGGAGAAAGAACTAAACCGAAAGCAGCAATAACTTAGAAAGCAAGGGAGGAAAACAAATCCTGATCCAGCAAACACCTCAGCTCCTATCTCACCCAAGGTGGACATTGTCATCGTTTGTGAGAGAGAGCCTCAGGAGGTGTATCATCCAGAGGACACATTTGTTCATGTCAGGTACTATTCCTTGTCTCTCAAAAAGCCCATATGCCCAGCATCCCTGTTACGACAGCCAGCATCCCACAGCCCCTCTGCTGGCATCACGATGGACCAAGGGCTGAGCGAGCCACGGAGGCTGCAGGCTGGGCACTGACATGGCTGGGCCATGGCCAAGGGTATCAGCAGTCACTGAACCAGGGAACTACTTGTGAGATTTCCCTTGCCAGTGCCGGGTGGCAGAGGAAAAAGCAGCCCTGAGTCCTTGTGGAAGTAGCTCTCCTGAAGGCTACCCAAGCCTGAGATCCTCAGCAGGACCCCTCCGGTGTCATGTACATGCTCATGTTTTTAACACAGGAACACTGAAGCAAGGCAGAGGAAGGCTGCCAGGCTGGTGCTGGGACACTGTGCTCTGATCTGCCTCTCTGCTAATATTGATGGATTTCACCCAAGCTGAGAAATGCCTTTTTCTCTGTGAATGAAAAAATGCTGGTGCTGTTATCAGCTCTGCTTACCTCATCTCTTCACAGCACTGAGCCTGGAGTTCTCTTCTGCTCAGTAACCTAAGCATGGCACGAGGAGGCAAGGAGAACTGATGCTATATTTAGTTACAGTTAGGACAGGCCTCCTGCCACCCTTCTGATGTCCCTAATAGCAGAGATGTCCTTGGACATCTCCATCTTCTTGGAGAAGTGGTCCTTGTCTGGCCTTGGAACATGCCCAACAGCGAGACGATGGATGCGTGTGAGCAGCACCCGGCCGCTAGACCAGCGCCAGCCACAGGCAGCACATCCCTGGAGCAACCAGCATCTTGTGCACGTGGTGATAACGCCTGCACTTCGCCCTTGGAGAGCTGGGCCAGTGCTACACAAAACCGGCCAAGTGTGCCAGAGGGAAACACCGCGAACTCTGCTGCTCCGTAAGTGAAAGCTACAGCAGGAGCCAATTTTTATTGAATCCAAAGAAAAAAGGGAGATGGGGGTGGTGACCTCTTTGGATTCCAATGGTTTGGAGCATAGAACCTAGCTGCTCTCTTGACTTGGATCCCCTGGAGCAGGATTTGTCCTCGAGCACTGGGCAAGGGGCTCCGAAAAGTACCTCTGTGGACAGCCGGCGCTCAGGGACAGGGCTGGAGGTGTGGGTGCCTCCAGCGCCACTTGTGCTGGTGCAGCCCCAGCCCCAGGGGCCGGACTGGGCCCATGCCTGGCCCCTGCGCAGGGACCCCTGCCCCCAGCCCCTGCCTCGGGACCCTTCGACACTGGTGGGCAGTGCGTCTCTAGCTCCATCTACAGCTGCTTGCTGTAGGGTTTGGAAAGCTGCTGCCAAGAAGCGGCTGATGCTTTGAGTCCCAGGTGGTAAGCACATGTTCAGAGACTTTTTGTCACCACGTGTCCCTGAGTTTCAGATATCCTGAGGTCCTGGGAACAGTCCTAGCTCGGTGCAGAACTGAGCGCTCCTGGCTGCTGTGACTAACACAGTTTGCTTTGGTCTCTTAACCACATACAGGCTAGTTACAATTAACTAATTCTTAAAACTCTTTCCATGAAATCAGTAAATGTAGAAGCAAATACTAAGTATTTCTTTACACATCAGGGTTACTCTCTGCCCTACAGAGATCCCTATTAAACATGACTCTGAAGTACAGTAGTCAGAGCCACGGCCCTGGAGGACTGCAACACAGGCAAGTAGCCTTAAAAATGGAGCCAATTGATGCTACCTAGAGAGGAATGAAGCACCTGAAGAAGACTACATGACTCATCCAAGGTCTTCAAACTCAGAGCTACAAACAGCACACACATTTCCAGCCTCCCTGTGCAAGGCTCTGATCGCCAGCCCACATTGCCACTTGTTCCACCTAATGGTCCTGCATCCCATCAGAGTCCAGTGCAGCTCTCAGTGGGTACCAGGAGCATCCCTGGAGAGCAGCTGCACAGCTGCAGATAATAAGGACTTTATGGGTAAAGATTTTCAGTCCTTGATTTGTAATTATTCTTCTCTTGTCTCCCTGCAATACAGCTGACCTCCAGGCAAAGAGAAGGTGATTCTGCTGGTACAATTCTTGGGCCACAACCTCTAAGAATGTCTGAACATGAACCAGATGGAAAATACTCATCCTGGAACACAAACCATCTAAGCAGCAATCAGGCACGCTATGGCTGGACGTGACCTTTGAGACGCTTTCCACGAACAGCCCTGCTCTAACAGCGATGCTGGCACACGTGGCCCATCCCTGCCCTGTAGGGATGAGGCTTGTTTCACTGATGCAAATAGCAGGTGGGATGTCTGCCCCATTAAACTGCACAGTCACCACTTTAATTATCCATTAAATGACCAAATCAACACTCTAATGAAGTTCCCTACAAGCACATCAGTTTGTAAGTGGCATTTTGAAACCACACTGATGTCTGAAAATCTAACAACATGAGGAACAAGATTTGAAGTGGAAAGCTGTGACACCAGGAGGACACTCCAGAGACTGGTGCTGAAGGACCGTGAGATGAACAAGGTCTCCAGAGCTGCATTTCACACACTGGGAGCATGAACGTAGTTTCCTCAGACAAAACAGCACAGTGGCTTGGGAAAGCTGGGCTGGGCTTCAGAGCTGCCAAACACCCCTGACTACTCGGGGGGTAGAGTACACCGAAGCACAAAGAACGGCAGGTACCTGCTGGGCTGTGACGTGAGGATCTGCCTGGCACAGGACTCACCTGGAGGGAGTTCAGCACAATGAAGATGTAGGCCCAAATGATGCTGAGGTGGACAAGGACCCCGCAGACCCAGGTCAGCCCCAGCACAGGCAGCAGCACCAGGATGGGCTTGGCCGTGGCCCTGTCGGGAAGAAGGGCTCAGGGTTACCTGGGTGCATTTCAGAGCTGAAGTGCTATGCACTGGCACCCACCTCCGAGCCACCAGCCCTCCACTGGGGTCTCTGTCGTGCCCCACATCCCTGAGCCCAGGGTGTCCTGGAAAAGAGCCCCAGCCTGCCCAGTGTCCTTCCTGGCTCTGCAAACCCTGCTCGGGGTATCGCCGTGGTCTGCCTGCGGCATCCACCCTAGGTTACGGAGCACTGAGTGGCTCTGTCCTGAAAGAGCTCCACAGGTTTAGGCGCACCCTGGCCTCTGTCTTGCAGGTTAGAAGAAATTTTCCTTGTCTTCATGCCAGAGACAGCTCTCCTCCCCCAGCAAGTGCCTTTCAGATATGTGTCCACCAAGAGGCACCCAAGATGGTAGCTATGGAACAAATTCCTTTGCAAACAAAATTAGTTCAGAGGGGAAAAAGCAAACATTTCACCTCTCAGCCCCCCGCATGCTAGCCCTGCTCTTCATTTATCACTAAGTGTTAGCAAGAATGGAGCCCTTTGACGTCATTAGCCATGAGAAAACAGCTATTTTCCCCCCAGTTGCTGCTACAAGGAGGGCTAATGCATTTGTTTTATTAGCATACGGATGTCACCTTGCCCTCCAGCAATGCCCTATCTTTGTGCTTCTGTAAATTTGGGAAAAATTATTTATGATACAGGGGAACAATGCGTGTCTAGCAGGGGTATTTGGCGCCAGCTAACAACAATAAAGATTCACAGAGCATGATAAAGTAATGACTCAAGCAGCAGTTTTTTAGAGGTCTCTCTATATTGACTGATTACAGAAGTCCACGTTGCCTCTTTCCCCATGTATGTAAATCCCCACCAGCATTACTTTCAATCCACCAAGTCCCAAAATCATATATAAAATGCTTTTTATAATTGCAAATAGCCAAACCCCCTGCAGTCTCCACAGCTGGCATCCTCCTGTGGGGCACACACAGTGCTAAGCATGGGACGGGTGTGAGACATGTTCAGTTACAGTCCCCTCGAACGGCAACGTTCTGCTAAGTGGAGAGGAGCTGTATAAAATTCCATGGAAACTGGGCACCCAGCTGGGTCTCTGGGTTCCTTGGAACACCCCAAGCTGCTACCTCACTTCCCTGTGGTGATGTTTTCAGGACACCTGCCCAAGCTGCTCAGCAGCACAGTGGGCTGACATTAGCAAAAGGGCAGACAGCTCGCCAGTATGACCTGAGCTCCCACACACGCTGTCACCAATGCAGACGATGGGGACACTCACACTGGCTATCCCCAGACCCAGAGTGATGCTCCTGGTCATGCCAATGGGCCCAGGGCAGCTTTGATTTCAGCAGTCACTGCCAAGGGACTCCCATCCCAAAGCGCTGAGGTTTAGGAGTGTGAGCGCAGATGAGTCCAGCACCGGGTTCCGCAGGCTGAAAGTGCTGGCTGGGCTTCTCAGCGGCACCAACATCAGAGCAGAGAGACTACCTTTGGGTGATGCAGTTACCCCAGAGGAGAAAATCCTTTCTGCCCTCACTCCCCCAACTCATGGTCTTCCACTTCACCAAGGCAAAGACTCTCAGTTTAACAGTAATTCCACCGTTTTATACCCTGGGTAGCCACGGCTGGGAAAACCAGCCCCTTCCCCGCTCACCATATCTGTATTCCAATCTGGTTCTCCAGGCTGCTGTTGGGCGTCAGCATCTTTGATCTCCTGCGAGCACTGGACACAGTCACCACCACCACCCGGAACAGCACAAAGGTGTTCACCTGCCAGAGAAGAGCTGTTGGACCCAGGAACCTTCTGTAATCTCAGCCTGGGGGGGATGACACTTTTCTACCGGGAACTCAATAACTGAGTGTCAGAACTTGGGGAGAAATGTTTCACTTTTGAGCAAGCGGTGAATAAAATACCTCATAGCCACATGTATGTGCTTCATAGCCACATACACATTATCCACATGTATGAAATCTAGAAAACTTATCTCAAAACTTCTCCTACAGAATGTCTTCCCTGTGAAGTGTCTATTCTGGACCCCTTAAACATTGCACCTTTGTCTGCTACCCTGCTGTTGTATAATGAACCTGATACTACTTCGAGGACATAGATGTTCCCATATTAAAATCAGACCTTTAGTTAAGACAACGTCACAGTCAACCCACACACCTATCTACATTTCCTAATTCAACAGTGAATACAACAACTGGTCAGCAAAATTTTCTGAAAGCACTTTTTTTCTGACAAAAAGCTGCTTTGGTTAAAGAGATTTATTTGTGTTGTGAAAGTATATATAAAGCATAACAAAAATTTTCCTATAAATAAAAGTAGCAGGCACAATAAGCCCTGCGAGCAAGCACCTTCGCTACAGGAGTGCTGACACCCCTGACTCTGCAATGCTGTCCTAAAACCAGACAGGAAGAAATCACACCTTCCCAGCAGGTTTTGGCACTTACGGCCAGGATGAAGAGAACAGGGCCAACAAAGGCCCAGATGACGTTGGTCTGGACGTTCAGCCAGCAGTGGTTGTCTGCCACATACTTGTTAAAGGAAGTTGCAAGGGTCACACCCACGATAACGACTGGAAGCCCTGCAGAAAAAAACCCCAGATTAAACCCCAGGAAAAGCAGAGATGACCCATGTGGGTCAGCTGTGCTCTAGACAATTGCTTCAAAACCCCCAGAGCCAGACACGCTCCAGCGTGAGCCAGCTTAGCCTCTGAAACCCCATGAGCAACATCAATTTACTGCAGCTTAAATCTGTCCCAGCTCTGCAAGACGAGATTTATACCCTGTCAGCATCATTCTCCTAGGTATAAAGCATTCCAAGTCCTGAGTCCTGATCAAAGCAATTTACTCCTCAGATTGCTTTTTTAACAAAATAGACAATCAAAGACATAAACCAATCCAAAATATTTGAACCTGTTGTCCAATGTCCAACTAGGTGCGTGTTTTGCAAGGAGCACTGACCTAAAGAGGCTCCTCTTTGGTATGGAACTCAGCTCATTCAAATGAATTCTACGTCCCTAAAGGGCTCGCTCAGAATAAAGGGTGCTCAGCCAGGAACATATTTATATTTGAATTACTATCAGACAGTAGTAATGCTCTCCAAGAACAAGCAGTTACCATAAACTTCCTCCTCCTTCGAACTCTTGGGTTTAGAAAAATAACAGAAATGCCTTTTATATTCTGAGACTGGCAATTTGACACATAAAGGTAAGAAAGCCTCTGCAGGGCAGTGGCACCCGGCTCTTGTATTGCATCAAACCAAACATTTGGGAATCTCTCCTGTTGAAACTCATGCTAGACAAAAAATTGACACATTTTTCTGAGTGCCCAATGCAGAGGAGTCTGTAGATACCCCAGCCTGTCACGTAGTAGAATTTCATCCTCCTGTCTTCACTCATGTTGACTGCTACCACTTTGCTCCACAGGAGAAGCCCCTCTACCAGCATCCATGAAAAGGCTGCCATGAAGAAGAGATGAAGGCAGGCAGTGACGGTGAAACACACCACCTGGGGAGGAGAGAGATCACACGCTGCGTCAGGAGTCGTCGTCCTCTGAGAGCTTCCGAGTGTGTGTGGTCAGGAGGAAGAGAGCAACCTACAAACTGTGCTGCAGAATGTGTAGAAATGTATGTAAACATCCACAAGCACCAGGAAGAGTTCTTAAAATTGTAACACATGAAGAGTGCAACTGCTGCAGCTCACACTTGTTTCATCTGTGTGACCATCTTACACCACAGAAGAGGGAACTGATAGCAGCTTTTCCTGCAGTTCTTGGCCTTCCTTGCAGGTCTCTCATCCCTGAGCTGCTTGCTCCAGCCATGGGATGTGGAAAAGGACACAGGAAGGGACAACAGAACTATACGTTGCTGTTTTATAACTGCTTAATTTCCTGAAAGATTTTTTTGTCAGACACAAACTGTCAGAAAAAAAAAAAAAAAAAGGTGAATTTTCCTGACAGATTGCTCAATGCATATGTGCGTATCTCCAAACATGGAGACACAATTCTTTCCTAGATGCAAGTTACAGGTAATTAATGAAACATTAACAAAAGGGATTACGCTTCTGTTCTGTTTGCTCTGACAATAATGCTTGAGCGGGCCTGGGCCCACTGGCTGACCAGGCGGGACACTTTCTGGTGGGTTTACCTGGTTGGTCTTGGCCAACTCACTGAACATGAGCAGAGCTTCTGCTGCCGCTAACGCAAAGATCAGGTTCTGGTGCACGGTTGTTCGTTCACTCTTGGGGACACTGAGGAAGGAGAGAGGAAGCGCTCAGCTGCAGCCAAAAGAAAGGGTGTACATGTCCCCTCTAGTCCTGGCTGAGCGCAGACCTGCCTGGGTGGCCTGTGAGCTCTGCTGCTTACTGCAAAGACGACAGAAGGAGGCAGGGGACTGCCCTGCTGTGCAAGCACTTGGCGCTGGGGATCTGCTTGGGTACAGCTGCTCAGACCTTGCCCAGTGCTCCAAGGAACAGGCAGCGAGAAGCAGGAGGAACATGGCCATGCTCACAAGGCAGATCTCTCTACTTGCCAAGTAATGCAGAAGGGTTGGCAACTGAAGAAACAGGTTTTGCTCCATTTGATTTATAAAAATTAACTCTAGCAGAGCAGTTTTTGTGGTAAACATTATTAGTCATTGATAAAAATATTTCCACGGACACTCAGGTGTGTGCACAGCTCATACAAGCATCTCCAGTCCCCCTCCCTAGGCAAGGACAAACTCCCTCCCCTCTGCTACCAACCACCAGTGCAGCTCCCCAGCCTCTCCTGCATCACCCCACACTGACTGAGGACATCTTGTTTGTATACTTCTTCTGAAGCAAAATATCAAACAAAAAATACAGAGAAAGCTACAAGTTCCTGGACTTTTCTTACCCAACTGCCAAGAATAAAATGAAGGTAACTATCAAGGCACAGAAGGAAACGCCACATCCAATAAAAGTCAAGGTCTGCAGTGTGAGCTCCTCCTTGGTGGTCCTCTGCTCCAGTCATGAAACAACAGAAGACACAAACCCCCACAAATTAACTGCAGGCTGCTCGCAGTTTTGGCGTCCACCCCACAGAGCTGCAGAGAAAGGTTCCTCACTTACCTGCATCTCGTACACCTGCAGCAGGACAGCAAAATTCGTGGTATGGTTGCAAAAACAGGCAGTGGAGTCTGGGAGAGATGTCACCACAGAGCAGCCAGCTGTGGACCACATCCCACCAGCATCTGGGCTAACAGGTGGCAAAAAAAACCCCAGAGAAAACACATAGAAATTACCATCCACTTCAACAGAAAGCCAAGGTGTTAAGGGAATTTCATTCTCCCAGAAGAAGCAGAGTTGAAAGAAGGAAGAAGAGGATACCAGAGACATGTCTTCACATGGACTTCCCTTTGGCTCATCCTCAAATCTCAGCAGATTTGCCTTACCCATCAGGCATGCACAAGAAAATAGGTCTAGTGTCAACGTGTGCATCAAAAAGCACAGTTCAGCCATCACTGCTTTAAACAGGACTCAGACACTGCATGGCTCGGGGAAGAGCTCCCTCACAGCACATTCTCTCAGAGCATCACTGGACCAGGCACATCAAATCTTCTCCCTCAGCTTGGCCTGCCATGCACCCTGCACAGTTCCACCTGACCCTTGATCTCCAGGGCAAGACAGCCTGTCCCCAGCCGGCCAGCTGCCCTCCACTGCCGGTAAGCCTCCAGTAAACGGTGGCCAGTAAAGCTCCAGATCTGAATTCCCTGTGCAGGGACCAAGGCTGCAGCAGGTCAGCTCTGCCCTCACTGGCAGCACTGCCCCTCTGAGCCTGCCCCAGGACCAAGGGAAGATCAGATTCAGAGCAAGGCTAGTGGAGCTGTTTGTGTAGTAACCAGCTGCTTCCAAAAACACCCACTTCCCACCTTCCCCAAACTGATTCATGTCTGTTACAAGACTGGGACTCTAAGGAGTTTTTTTGCACTTGAATGACTTAATTACCAATCCATAATATATCAGTCTCGGTGCTCTCACTGTGGTGACATTCAGCAAAAACACATCGCAATGCCAAGCAGTATTTATGAGGCTGGGAGTCCTGCATGTCTTTTGGGCTATATATCTTGGACCAACCCTTCTTTGTTGCAGGCAACAATCATCATTAACTAGGGCTTTCCATTTTAGTTATATGTACCTCATTAAAGGTCACTTGCTTGTGAGTGACTTTTTTCCAAAGGAAACCTTCCCAGGAGAGCGCTCTATGCCAGCAGATAGAGGATGCCAGCACGCAAAGCAAGCAGAGAATTACAGATCCCTATTCTTACCGTCACATTTATATTGTTATGTTTGATTTTCCAGTGGAAATAAAAGCTCATAAATCTGGGGACCCGAACTGAAAACAAGGCACCTGAGGCTGAAGTTCCAGAAGGCACAGATGGGCCCCACCAGCTTATTGGGCAGGTCCTGCAGACAGAGAGGGAGAAGAAGAGATTACAGAGCCATGCATGTTCTGTACGCGGACCGATGCAGTTCACCCACTAGGCTGCAACAAGGTCAGTCAGCACAGGACAGGGAAACGGGACAAGATGAGAGACCTGGGCATGGGACACCCTGAAGCGCAAGAGCTCTGGGGCCCCGTGCCAAGGTGCCGGGTCAGGCTGTGGGATGCTGCTGGCAGGGGATGCCGCTGGGACACACAGCCCCTGCACAGGGTACCTGGGCACGGTGCTGCAGGCGGTAGCGCACAGACGTGCTGATCTCCTGGAAGTCGCTGAGCAGAGCGGACGAGATCACGGCAGTGCCCACCGCGGTGCGCAGGTACCTGTCAGGGAAAGCGTGCTGCTGACGGGCACGGGCAACACCAGCCGTGCTCAGAAAGTGTACAAGGCAGCTGGCGAGATGCGGAGCCACTTTTAGAGTGTTTCAGTGCCAGCAGCAAAAGGCCCGGGCGCAGGGCTGACAGCCCCTCAGGTTGCCGGCTCACAGCAAACACCGCCACTGCCCCTGTAACCGCAGGAGGGGACCGTACAGCCCCGGCACCGGGGGTCCCAGGTGCTGGGCAGCGGAGCAGCACCGCGGCGCAGCCGGAGGCCGGGCTGAGCCGGTGGCTGGGATGCGCGGGCTGCCATCCCCCCCTAGTGTTCAGCGCTCCCTGGGGAGCGGCAGGGCCCGGCCCCAGCCCCAGCCCCTCTGCAGCGGGACCCGCCCCAGCCGGGGGCCTGCAGCTGCCCCCAGCCCGCCCAGCAGGGCAGGGAGCCCCCGGGGAGCCCGAGGCTCGCAGAACAGGCACCGCGGTGCACAGAATTATACAATCATTTAGGCTGGAAAAGACCTTGCCGATCATGCCCAACCGTTAGCCCCGCACTGCCAAGCCCACCACTAAACCATGTCCCCAAGCGCCACATCTACATGTTTTTTAAACACCTCCAGCGACGGCGACTCCACCACCTCCCTGGACAGCCTGTTCCAGTGCTTGACAATCCTTCCCGTGAAGAAATTTTCCCTTATATCCAATCTAAACCTCCCCTAGCACAACCTGAGGCCGTTACCTGGGAGAAGACACCGACCCCCCTCGCCTACAGCCCCTGTCAGGCAGCTGTAGGGAGTGATAAGGCCCCCCTGAGCCCCCTCCTCTCCAGGCTGAACCCCCAGTGCCCTCAGCTGTTCCTCATAAGGCTTGTGCTCCAGCCCCTTCCCCAGCTCTGTCGCCCGTCTCTGGATACGCTCCAGCACCTCAAGGTCTTTCCTGTAGTGAGGGCCCCAAAACTGAACCCAGAATTTGAGATGCAACCCCACCAGTGCTAAGTACAGTGGGATGGTCACTGCCCTGGTCCTGCTGGCCACGCTACTGTGGACACAAGCACACAGGCAGCCCTGCCGCACAGCTCAGGGGGGAGCTCTGCCAGTGCCAGGGGCCTCTGCCTCTGCAAACACTGCCTCGGGAGCCCCTCTCCACTGCCCGGTCTCCACATGTGTACTGGAGAAAGCAGGGACAAGGACAAATGGGATGGGATGGAGCAGGGTGGAGGTGACCCCAAAATAAAGGCACCAAGAGACTCAATGCAGACTTAAAAATGAATAGTGCCGTGGCACTAAGAGGGCAGCCCTGGGGTGCAGGGCTTCTGTTTCACTCACTTCTGTTCTCCATCAGAAGCAGCCATGTCCTGGAAGACAGCGCCGCTGCCCGCACTGGACAGGCAGCGCTGCAGGGAGCCGTAGCCAAACCACATGTTTTTCACCATGACTCTGCGAAGACCTGGAGGGATAGAGCACTGAGAGATGGGAGCAAGCAGCCAGGGCAGCTCTGACCAGTCTGTGCTTCAGCACCGCTGCCCTAATCTGGTGGGATACCCCCAGGGCACCCACAGCTCCGAGCTGTGTCTGCAGAGGGGCTGTAGATAATCTGTCCCCCATGGCCCACCTCCCTTTCATCAAGGGTACCTCTTCCGCACACTTCTCCAGACTGCATGTGTGCAGGGGAAGCAGTTTGGCCATCAAGGAAGATGCTGCAGAAGTGCCAAGGGTAGACCCAGGGAAGTGCAGGCATCATAACCCACCTCTGGCTTTCAGTCTTTGCATTTCTTCTGCAGGAACTTCAATGAGGTCGTGCCTGCCCTTCTCAGGGCTCTGGACCAGGTACGCCTCACTGCTCATCTCCTGCCTGCTCAGCTCCAGCTTCCTGACCTCCATCCCTGTGGAGCGAGAAAACCAGGCACTGAACCAGGGTTCAGCTTTCCGCCAGAGCTCCCACTCCAGCAAAGTACCACAAGGACATTGTAAGCCCAGCCAAGATCCACAGCAGCAGCAGCAGCAGATCCCTTTCAGTGCAAACCACGTGGGCTCAGTTTGTCTCCTGCACCCAAAGGTTTCTTACAGTCCTCTTACAATGCATGGCGTGAGAGGTGCCCCCACACTATGAGATTTCTGCATGGAGGAAACAGGGAGAAGGCTGTAGGGTTAACAAGAGATGAGCCAGAGGGGGAGAAGTGCCAGGAGTGGAATTGGTCTGGGAACCAGATGGCATGACTAAGCTGGGTCCCAGTGAGCTGCCCTCCCCTGGCTCTGCTGGTGCCACTCACCAACGTTCCCATGCTGGATCGTGATCTTTGTCCTCCCTGCAGTCAGCAGTGGGGCTAAGTGTGACACCACTCTGTCGCAGAGCTCAACAACAGCCATGGGCCCGCTGATAACCTGCAGACACAGAGAGAGCAATGAAAATCAGCACCTGCGCTGCCAGCTCACACTTCCCACAGCTCACAAGAGTTTTCTTCAATGCTTGGTCCTTGGCAGAAAAAGAGAAGTTGGGACTCAAGGCTTTTGCTTTGCTTTTCTCTGATTTCTTCACTAAAGGATGTTCCTGATTCCTTCAGCAGGGAGACAAGACTGGCAATGAGGGAAACCTGCTGGTCTTTATAAAAAGCCATTAAAACAGCATGGGTATAAACAACTAAATAAGCCTCTGGAAAGAAAGTAGATTTTTAGACCTGACTCCTGATTGTTGCAAAGCTGTGGAACAACCATCCTCTCTTCCTGGAAAAGGTTTCACCCAGAAACAGACTCCACTTCTGGAAGGGTAGCTGGTGACTGGCCCCATTACTCAAGGTCCTGGGTGTGTTGGGCAGCACAAGCGCCACCCCTGCCGTACATGCACTCAAACCCTTTCTTCTTCAGCAGAGATATCTGCTGCACCAGCTACACAGGGCCACAGCTGGGTTTCTGCCACTATCGAGAAGCTGTGAGTAATTGTGGCCACGGAGACCTAAGCAACTCTAAGCGATGAGGTAAACTCTGAACTATTCAGCATCCTTTTGTCTCTTGAGTCCCTGGCTTGGTTCCTGGAGCGCTGGCCAGGCCAGACACTGTCACACATTTCCCAGAGACAGGTGGGGAGTGCAGACCATACAACAGACACAAAAGACCCATGTGAGACGGGAAGAAGCTAATGGAGAAAATCCTAACTGGGGTGGGATGATGGCAATCCCTCACACAAAGCCTGACAGTGTTGTGAACAGCATGGGGGCTGATGACAGATAGCTCCTTGGCAGCCCACCCACTGAAAATACAACAAACTATGAAGTGAAGGGCACTGCCCTGCCAGAGACAGCAGGATATGGGAGCACGGAATCTACAATGTACCGGGAATCTGCAAACTGTGAGTAATCAGGCTGACAAAGTGGAGTGGCTTGAAGAGAGCTGAGAAAGCCATCGGAAGGGTTTGCAAGGCAGGCACCGCCTGACTGAGCCTGTTTGCAGGAGAACTTTTTTGCACCTCCAACAAATGAGGCAACAGTAAGGCAGCTGGTCCTTACCTGAGCTGGCAGCGGCTCCATGCCCATGCTTGCAGCACTTTCACAAGCTCCATAAGACAGGCAGAAAGGCTGCATGTGACCATGCAAGGACAGGTGCTCAGCCTGCTGCCATACACCTGGCCAAGGAGCTGCACACACACAAGATGAACAGATGCGGCATGCAGCGACCAGACCGCTGGTGACCGTTACCTGGCTGACTGATGACCAAGTTTCAATATTCTGCTCTTTCAGGATTAACTCAGTCACTTCCACGTAATACTGGCCCAACTGCTCCAGCATCTCCAGCTCCTCTCCCTCCTGGACTTCCACATCAGAAACTTGCTTTAGTAATTGAAGCACTGCAAGGAGATCAGACGACTCCAGCATGGGTGTCTCTCCTTCCCTCAGAACAGTTGCCAAGAGATCAAGAGCACCAAGAGCAACAGAGAGGTTCATGTCTTGGACATCACTTGTGAAGATATTCTCAGGAATCTGCCAAGGAAAAAACGTTTTAGTTCAGTGCAGAACCCTGATTCTGTGTGATCATCAGCTATGCCCTGGCAATGCCCTGCATGCCCTCGCTGCTGTGAGGCCACCTGCCTGGCCAACCAGGCACACCTTAGGGGAAGGAGACGTGACATTTTGAGCTCTCATGTCCAGCCTTTCGACCTCAGTGAGACAAGTCAACCTGAAGCAACACTTTGCTTGTTTGATCACAGCACAAGTTACAGCTGTATTGGTCACACTCTCCAACAGCATCTCAGAAAAAGCCACAGGTGTAACTGCTGGCAAAATGATCTCAGACACCAGTAGGTCCAGCAAGTCCACCCCAATGGCTCCTGCCTGCTCCTGGTGTCATCTGCCACTGCTGGGGCTGCAGGACTCACCACAGTCCTCTCTGCAAGCGTGTTCACACGGCCAACAAGCGAGCGGCTGGATTCCAGCTGAGCTTTTTTCAGTTGCCAGTATGCATCTGAGAATAAACCAAAAGCATAACCATTGCTGTGGTGTCTAGCAGTGTGCTTAACACATGCCATGCTCTAAGCCAGGGGAATGGTCCTCAGATGGTGGGTAAGTTTGTAGGACAGTTCAGGACAAGGAGACTTCACAGCTGTATTTTATTTCTAGTATAAGATCCCATCTGCAGAGACAGACTAACACTTCTTTTCTGCCTCCTCCCCACATCCCCCTGGCCAATGAGTCTGGAGATGCCTGGATGGGAAGGCACTTCTACAGCCTTGCAGCCAGAAGCCATGCAACATGTTCAACCACTGCCTAACTGGAGAACAGCAAAATAACCCGTCAGAGTGCATGCAGCTGAAGCAAAGTCACAGCTACAGCAGGTTCTGCATGAGATCTCTGCAGAGCAGGCATGAGGCCTCCCCCTCACTGGCCGTCCCCTAGCTAGGATATCCAGGAGTGAATGCCATGGAAGTAACGAATAAATAAATAACAGATGCTGTACCCTTTCTGTAGCGACAGATAAAAGGCAAAGTCTGCAAACAAGATGTGTAACTGAATCCACTGCTGCCAACTTCAAAAACTCGGCATTCCTCAACAGGCCCTGTGGAAACACACACAAACAGACGGCCTGGATCCCCCAGAGCTGTGCCACCCCCAGCAGGTACCACGTTCCCTGCGAGCAGTCCACGAACTCTCCTGAACACAAAAGCTGTGAGCTGCTCCTCCAGCAGCACCAGCGCCAGAGCAGAGCAGGGACCGGGCAAATCTTGCCCAGAAGGAACTCGGAGGAGGCAGCAGTGCCAGGTCCTGAGTGCGTGATGTATCCGTAATGTCACACCAGCCTGGCTGAGGCCGAATCCCTCCTCCCAGCAGAACACCAAAGCACCGGGCATGCAAACCCCAGGAAACAGCATCACTGACAAGTAAGCCATTTCTCTCAGTAGAGGAGAAAGCCTGTAATTAGTCAAGGACATCTGACCAGCTGTCTTTCCTAGGGTCATCGCAGGCATCTTCAGTGACCAAGGGTTTATTGATGACTGTGCCTTTAAGTTTGATTTGTAACCTGCCTGGCCCAGCTCTGAATGTGATTCTGCTTTTCTTCCCAAAGGAGAAGCATCACTCCACAGACTGCACCACATTCCCTCTCTATGGATGGGACTGGCTTCTTGGACTACCCCGCATGCTGCGCCCCCGCTGCAGAAGGGAGCTGAAGCAGAGGGCAATGAGACTCACCTGGGCAAAGAAACTGTGCGGTCACCTCCTGAACGCTGCTCTCGATCTCCAGAGCATTGGAGCTCCACCCAAACACAAGGTCTTGCTCTACTACCCAGCATGACCGAACTTTCTCAATCTGCTCCACGCTGAGGACTTTCTGCCAGATGTGCAAGTCAGTAATGTTCCCACTGAAGGATTCCTTCTCCCTGAAGGTGCCCCCCAGGGAATCTTGATCCTGCCCAATTATCAAAGTCCCCTGGCCGTAGATGGCCTGGGGGGAAGATGGTCCCACAGCACACAAACCGCTGGCAGATGCCCTCCTTTTACCGTCGGCGTAGATGGCCCAGGTCCCATTTTCCTGCTGCCAGGTCACGCAAAAATGATGCCACTGTCCATCGGCACGGAACACTGGCAGGTATGGGGAATGGTGCCCGTGGACTATGAGAGCAAATCGAACAAAGCCTTCCTCGTCGACAAAGCCACGGACCTGGAACTCGTTAATAAAAGCTGGCACAGCGTAGGAGAAGATGGTAGCAATCTCCTGGGTCCTGGTGTCCCACTGGAGGTGGGCGCAGGCTGTGACAGCAGGCAGTCCTGGGAAGTCAGAGAGCACCTTCACATATTTTGTGTCTGTTTTGTCTCCAAATATCAGGACTGGTGCAACGTGGTCCCCTAGAAGGAGAAATTTCAGCCAGCATAAAGGAAGAAGCATGGGCCAAAGCCTGCTCATCTTCCACTGGGACGAAACCACCATTTCCATCTGCCTCTTAAGCTAAGAGCTCAGCACGCAGCAAGGCTTCTGACTCCCCCATGCCTGGAGGGGATCAGGAAGGCAGGCAAACAGAGATTGCATCATTTCAGCAAGTGTCATTTCCAGAAACTTAAGTTTTCTAGCAAATAGGATTGCAAACAATGAATATGGAAGGAACAGCATGTTCCCAAGCATCCCATGCTATAGCAAACAGTCAAGTAAGACCTTTGAGGCATCTGCCATGCAGTGCCTTACCACTGCGGAACACCCATTCTCCTGGTCCTGTCTCTAACATCATCTCCGCAGGACCTGCACGTCACAAATGGTGAGGCTGAGCAAAGCCACACCTGCTTTATAGGGAGATGGTACATGAGGACCAAGCAGAGGAGCCCCTTTGCAACTCCCTTCTGTTGCAATTCATTAAAAAATCTTGACAGTGACCAGCCGATACTGCTGGGATAACTGTTGTTCATGCTGCCAGCTCCAGCTTGTGACTAGAGGTCCTAGGCATTGCCACAGTGACAATAAAAAGAAGAGTGGCAACTTTTCCAGTCAGATTAATTTTTCAGAATTAAAAAGATCCACCAGTGAACACGTCTCCAAATAGTCCAAGCCCACTTATACTCACGTCTCCATTTTGGTTTGTGCAGGACACCATCCCTTTCATTTAGCCAGATGGAACCTCTGATATGGTGGGACTGCAGCAGTTTGCTAAAGGAAGCTTGCTCACTGTCTTGGGGTTCAAAAAGCAGCTGAGCAAAGCGTTGTTCACAGTATCTATCTGCATGCCACCAGTTCAAAGCAGTGGTCACATATTCGTACACGTGTCTTGAGGTCTCAATTGTGACAGGAACAAAATCTGGAGAAAGACATACACAACGTGAAACAGAAAATCTCTCCAACCCACTTTCGAGCCACATACACTACAGGGTCAGTCGCTTGCAGCATCTGCAAGCATCTACAAATACTGTCTGGTGCACTCTGGAGGAGCCAAAGGCAGGAGCTCATTTCCCTACCCAGCCCCCAGGATGTTCAGTGGGTACAGTGTGATAGAAAAGTCCAGGCTATATTGGACCTAGAATGAGGGATATCTGTGATTCTGCTCACAACCTGCATTGCTGACCTAGGGCTGGAGCTGGGCACGCTCTGGTGGGACACAGAACCATGCCAAGCTCAGCCAAAGAAAAAGTTCACTGCGGTACGCCCAGGGATTGCCCTCAGGACAGCTTGCTCAAAGCAGTTATGTACAAGCAAGTTTTCTCATTTTATCCCCCCTTCCCAGCTCCTACCAGCTTCTGCATTTGCAGATGCAAGTTACAAGCACAAAATAATCTCTTTTGTTTGCAGCTACAGTGGCACAAAGACGAGCAGCTAAGCAGGACTTACCTGGTTTTAGGCAGTAATTTCATAATCAGCCAAGCAAATACTCAGCTATGCAAATATAATTTCAGGCACAAAACAGGGCATCAGAAGAAGTTTATTTACCTTTATTTCTGCCACTGGACACCTTTCATGTGTTGCTTCTCTGTGCTAAATATTGCTTGTAAAAACATACAGAAATGCTGCTAAAAACACTAACCTTTAGAAGTCTGGTTCTTGGCAAGGGCTGCAAAGGCAAAGAGACTCCTGGACAGATTACCGACCTGTTGGAGAGGATGTGTTGTAACATTCCTTTAAAGCATTAATACCATCTCAAATCCTGAAATTATAAAAAAACTCACCAGAAAGCTGAAGAACCAAGAATCAGGTCTCAAGTCTCTCCTAAACATGCTGAACAGCTGGAAAGCTTTCACCCTTTGCTAGAATAAACAAAATACTATTAGAGATGCATTGCAGAGACAGAAGCATTCTGCACAAAGTCAGTTCTCAGGCAAGGCTCCTTTCCTCACAAAGTCTTGAATCAAAAAAGAGAGCACGATGCTCTCTGAAATACCTGTCCTGGGTAGCGTCCTATCAAAATAATCCTCCATTCTTCTTAAAGAACTCAAGGTCTCAGTTTACCATTTGTTTCCAGGATACAGGTTAATCATAAAACATATACAGATATTAATAGACAGGCAAGTTAGCAGAGCCTCTTTATCTGCATTAACTAAATAAAAAAGCCATCACAAATCGCATAGTTAAACCGTGTCACATCACTGGCATCTTTTCTCGTTTCTGTTAAAGCCCGCAGGAATACGGATCAGAGCAGACCCTGAGGCCAGCGCACCTGGGCCCCACGAGCAGTGCCGACCACACAGCTCCGACGCCAGGGCTGAGCCGGTGAGCTCCGCCGCACCACCCTGGCCGGCCGGGGGAGCCCTGGCTGCGGCTGTGCAACACCTCGTAAAGTCCTAGAGGAGGGCACGTAAAGGTACAAACACGGAAACCGGCAGTGCGATCCCCAATGCAAACAAGTCCCAAAGCTGCCTCTCGGCCCCGACGCTGCCAGCCGCGGGTGGCCCCTGCGCTTGGCGGGGCGCTCCCCCGCGCACAGCCCTGCGCACAGCCCCGCGCACAGCCCAGCACTGCGCTGCCGCGGGACCCCGCAGATCCGTGCCGGCGCCCGGGCTCTAAAGACGTTCGCAGTTCTCCGAAGCTCAGCAGCGGCTTTTTACAGCCGCAGAACGCAGCTCCGAGGCCGCCAGGGAGCAGCACGCCCGGCTCCGCGCCAGCCTGGCACCGGGGGGGGCAGCGCCCCGCCAGCCGCGTCCCGCACGTCTGCACCGCGGGGCCGCCGGGGCTCGGGGCCCGCAGGCCGCCTGCAGCCTGGGGGAGCCGCCAGCGAGCCCGCCAGCGGCGCGGGCTGGTACCGGGCCGGAACCGCCGGGAAGGACCGAGCTCCGCCCGCAGCCGCTGGCCGCGGGAGCCCGGCGGGGGCTTGGGCAGCGCCGGCCCCGGCGGAGCCGAAGGGACCGCGACGCCTGCTCCGCGGGGCCACCGCGCCCTGCCCCGCACACCGCACACTGCCCCGCACACCGTTCCCCCTCCGCGCCCCGCGCTCCGCACACCACACAGCGCGCCCCGCCCCGCACACCCCGCTCCGCTCCGCACACCCCGCACCCCGCACACCGCGCTCCGCTCCGCACACCCCGCACACCCCGCACACCGCCCTCCGCTCCGCACACTCCGCATACCGCGCTCCGCTCCGAGCTCCGCACGTCCCCCGCCCGCCAGCGCCGGAGCTGCCGGGGCGCCCCGTGGGCAGGGGGGCTGGGCCGGGCCGAGCGGCGGCACGGAGGGGCTGCGGCAGCGCGGGGCCGGGGCCGGGCGGGTGGCGCCTGAACGGCGACACCGAGTCTCCGGGCGGTGCTGGGCTCGGGCATCCCCTTCCCGCACCCCACACCCCCCTCCCGCAACCCCATCCCGCATCCCCATCCCACATCTCCATCCCACATTGCCCTCCTGCACCCACACCCACACCCTGCATCCCCATCCCGCACCCCGCTCCAGGATGGCTCCTCCAGCGCGCTCTGCTCCCGACGCCCGTGGCCCCCGACAGCGAAGCACTCACACTGCTCCCCACGCCGCAGCCCCACTACCAGCACGGGCGAGCTTCTTCCCAGGCAATCACTTCTTCATGGAAGTTCCCGATAAAGCTTCCTAGGAAATCTGGCACATGGTCTTGGCAGAAAAACCAGGCATGGGGGAGTTACCCGAGATCCTCGCAGTAGCAAGAGTCTAGTAGCAGCGTGCCCAGGGCGCAGGTGGCGGCAGCCGGCACAGGAGCAGATGTCGACGACAAACACAAGAGCGGGGCGATGCAGCGGGCAGGGCTGCAGGGTAGGGGCGGCGCAGACACCCCCAGCACGCGATCACCTCACCCAGCGGTCTCAGTGTTCTGACATCTCCGCAGGCCTGGGCCCGCGGCAGCCCCGGGGAGGATGTGGATACTGGGGGGCCCCAGGCTGCCCCGCAGGCCAGCAGCGCTCCCACCTCGCAGGACAGAGCTGGTCTTTTGGTTAATGCCCACTCGCTTTTGCTACAGCAACAGGCACGCGGTTCCCACTCCTCCCCTCCGAACAAATGCTTGGATCGCACCATGGATTCATGGGCAACTGGCTTTTGTTCTTCAGGGTCTTCGTCTGGGAATGAAGGCAATTACCACGTCCCAGCCTCTCTGCTCCCTGCAATAAATCTCTCACAGAAGAATGGACCGTGGAGGCAGCTGCCCCCGGCTGCTTAGTCACCGCTGCCTGTTGGGAAACGGGCTGGCACTTGGGGACAGCGCGGCGTGGAGCGCCAAAGGCTCACGAAGCCACATGGCAGCACCGGGAGAGGGCTCTGCGACTCGCGGCAGCTTGGCCAAAACTTCATCCTGCTTCCCTCAGTGATGGAGGGAGCAAAGGCTCTGAGGTAGAGCCCAGGTTTACACCAAAGATCTTCAGAGGAAAAGTGCAATGAGTTTTCCAAACTTAGGGCTGGATTAGCTTTAATAAGAGTTAAAAGAGTTCCCCAGCAGATATTAAATTGTTTTCTTTATGCCCGTGTCTTAGACAGAATTAAACACCATTTGTAACAGCACTAAATGCAGTTTTCTGATAGTATTAGAAACAGAATCCAGCCCACAGCCTCCACAGCCTCCAGCATCACTTCTTTTTTCTACAGCTGCATAAATAAATCATCCTCTGTGCACATGCAGAGAGGTGAAGTTTCCCGTGCTCACTGGATGCCACCTGAGTTTCCAACCTCACCAAAGTTCTTTGGATTTACATGTGAACTAACTTCCATAATTACCCACTAGACTTTCAAACAAAACTTGATGCTTTGGCTGGCGCAAGGATGGCTCTAGAGATGCCGGCAAGAACACTTCACTGGCACTTCAAAGGAAAGGTCACAGCCAGCAAGCGGAAGCTAATACTTGGTACCTCATTGTCCTTTCACCTAAAAATCACCCCTAAAAGGCCCCAGAAAGTGCAGGCTCCTGGGCTGTTGAGCAGGTCCAGAAAGTGGGGTCCAGTGCCTGGCCTGCTGGACCCTTCCTTTGGACCTCTCAGCTCTCTGGAGGGTTTCCTGCAGCCACATGGACACTGCCATCTGCTCCTTACCATGGCGGCAGAGTCATCACCACCAGTGCTGGTAATTCATCGTTGTACTGGCACTAATCCCCACAAAGCTAATATTCTAGCCAGTCGGCTGTCTCCTCAAGGCAACTGCAGTTCCTGAAGTCAGCCTCCATTCACACATCTCAAAATAAATCAGAAATAACAGAGTTCTTAGAGTCCAGAGGTGTCCATCCAGTGCAAGAAGACCTTGGCAAGAAGACATATGACCTTGAGACAATTAGATGGAAAAATCCCAACATACTTTTAATGCCTGTAAAACAAGCAGCTGAGCAAAGGGCAAATTGTGTTGCACAGTTTGGGTGTTGCTGTCACTCTGAGGTAGCTTATTTTTGAATCAGTTGCAATTCTATTTACGTGCAGAGAATTTTAACAATCAGCTCAGGTGCATTTTAAGAAGCGCTATCCTTACCAGTTAGCAAACCCTGATCTGCCACCCTCAAGGCGCATCTTTCACACAACCCTTGGAAGAGCTTCCCAGCACATGGGCTAGCAACATGTTAATCTTTATAAATCAAATATTTGCCAAGTAGAGTAGAAAGCCATGTGTCTGAGCAAAATGCACTGAAAAATGGAACAAAGTGCCGTGCGTGTCAGAGATCACTGGGTCGTGTTGCAAGCCTGTCCCTTGCAGAGTTATCCTTCAAAATGACATTTCCCTAGCACAGCTGTAGATGTTATTCCACTCCAGCATTTGGTTTATTTCCCACTTTTTACTGCACCAAACTGAACCAGCTTCTCCTTATGGAGTTTAATGTCACCCAAACTTTGTTTGAACTAAATTCAGTTCTGAGCTGAGACAGGGCTTGCCTGTCAGACTTGCAAGGCATTGGTAGAAGAGACGGAGACTCACCTCCCTCCCCCCAGCACTGGGGCTGTGAAAGTATGTCAGACTCCTGCCATACCTCAATTATTTTACACTTTCACACATCTGAAAATTTCACGAGCTGCTGTTTGGTGCTGATGCCTCACACTGATACCAGCACTGCTTCTGCAGTTCAAAGCTTCCGCGGTACCCTTATTTATCTGCTTATGGATGTTTCTCTTTGCTTCTGCAAGGGATACATCTATCACAGCGTTTGGGAGAAACTCAAAGCACAGAGCCTCCATATAATAAACTGTCTTTGACTGTCCAACTACTTATTATTCAGAAAGATGAGTGAAGCAGTTGCTGCTTCTCTCAGCTAATGCCGAATACTTGTAAAGGGGCAGTCGGGCTGTTTGTGAGAGCACAGGTAAGAACTGGAGCCTTCTGCTGCCTATAATTCAGGCACTTCCTTGAGAAGCACAGAGCCCAGTTTGTCTCTCACATGCAGAAACTAAAACTCTAGGCTGCTTCTATGGGGCCAAAACACTTCTGCTTTCCAGTTCCACCAACAAAGCCTTCCATCAAGTGCCATCCACCCCTGCTCAAGAGCGTTGCAAATGGGCAGTTTGTGACTTCCACAAATAAAAGTCTGTGGCAGACCTAAGGCTGAGAATAGACAGTCTACCACTGAAACAGGAACAGGACTGATGATTCCTGAGTGTGCTCTTGGCCTGTATATTTAACACATCCCTGGAACAGACACTTCCATGCTAAAGCTCCTCTGTTTTTCCTTCCTAGCCCCCTGAGATTCTCATGTATGAAGAGATATGGGAGCCTGCTGTCCCATGAACTCCAGCTGGCTGAAAGGCTGCTGGCTTCTGCTCTGCAGGACCTCCGGGTCAGCTGTCCCCAAAGAAGATCCATCAGTATTCAGGAAGCAATTAACACTGCATTGCAGTGATCAGGTCATGGCACAACTTCCCCTGTTCCAGCTGACAGGGAGACATCAGTCCAGGACATCCCATGCCTGTCACTCCAAAGCAAGCTGTTAACACATGTTACCACTCTCACATGGATCAAGCTATCAGAAGCAGAAGCGCCTGGAAAAATCTAGACAACTCTTCCACCTCCTCTGGACAAAGCCACAGCATTGCTACCTAACCTCCATGCACACCTTAGGCAGAAGACTGGTCTGTAGCACCGTAGCAGCCACTGACGAGCCGAGCTAGCCAGCACCCTTCAGAAGTGCACACTTTGCTCTTTGGACTGTGGATCGTGGACGCAATTTCACAATCACAGCTCTGCAGGACAGAGACATAGAGGACACGTGTTCAAGGTAATTCTTTAGGTTTCCAAACAAGCATCCTTATTCTGCATACCGAAGGTCTGTGCTGATTTGCTTTCATGGCCAGACACCTGCATGTTTGGCAATGCCATTATTCGTCTAGTTCTCTCAATTTCCTCTCCCCATGTCCTTTCAAGTCTGTCACATCAGGGCTGATCAAAGTTCCTGATGTTACAAACCTCACATCAAGAGTCTGAGATGTCAGGGATATGTGCCCCAGGAAGCTGAGAAGAGAGGGCACAAATTCACTGGCATGAAGAACAACACCTGCCCAAGGGGACAGAGTGACCCAAGCACCTCGGTCTCAAGAGCCTGTCTGTACTGCCACCTCCTTGCACAGCAAAACACACCATTCGCCCTGCAGTTCCGACTGTGCCCTGCCCCCATCAGCAGAACGTGGCCTGCCTTCAGCGCGTGGCTCACACCTCAACTGCATGCACACAGGACGACGTGCAAGAGCTCTGCAGCCAGTGTCGGCGCCTGCTCTCCCAGTTCTGTGCACTGCTCAAAGCACAGCGTGGCATCGGTCGCTGAAGACCCGCAGCAGGCGCAACTTCACGGCATATGGCAATCATGTTATATGCCTGGGGAGACTGAACCGATAGCAAGGAAAAGACTGTCCTAATTTACCTCTGTGGCTTTCCTGATGCTTGCTTGCTGGAAGAACTCCTGCACCAGCAGAAAAAATGTTGGAGACTTGCTGACTAAATGAGTTTATTCTAATAGATCTTGCTACAATGGCAGAGGTGCTCAGCTGCTTCCCTTCCAGTTTCAGTGCTGGTCACAAGAAGCAGCTGAGACTATTTGTGTTGCTGCATTGCTTTCAGGGCCTTTGTAGGGTTAGTAATTTGGGAGACTGTTAAACATTCAGAGTGTCAATTACAGAGCATTGCCCAGGGCTTAGAACTTGCATTAGATGGGTAAAAAAATCTGTTCTGTGAATGCTGGTGCTTAGTCCTTGTCCTGGCTAAGCAATGCAGAATGCCTGCTGCAGTTCTGGTGTGCAGAACCCCACTTGGTGCTAATTTCCTGTGATACACCACTGACAGCTACAAGACATCTCAGCTGAGAAGAAAGTCTTTCCTCTGCAACCCCAGGCTTATATTTCTAGAGCCAATGATCCTATTCCAGTGCTATTTTGCTTTCTAGACTTGTTCGTAGAGTTAGATTTAACCATGGTTTTATTTTGTTGTTTTTGTTTCTTAAACGCCCCCAAGTCTCAGTGAGGTTTGTTTCGACAATCTCTTGTGGACATGCCAGCCTTAATCTCACTCTTCCAGGCCCTTCTTATTGTCTGGGATGAAAGCACAACACAGACCCTCCCCTGCTAATTGCCATCTTTATGTTTCCCAGTGACAGGTGTATTGTCTGGAGGAACAGACCCAATTGTGTGCCTGCGCAGTAGGGCATCAGCTGCTGATGTTAGAGAGCCTTTCAGGGGAGCTTGGGCACGGCTGCTTATTTAGTGCCATCATTTATAACAAATCTGTGTAGCCTAGAAACTTGTAATAGAAAAAAATAGGACCTGCCTTTATTCATCTTTGTTTTTTTCTCAAGCTACTAACTACTCCTAAATCTCCCATTCCCTTACCAGCAAGACAGGGCATTTGGTTCTCACTCTCTTTGAAACAGTAAGTATCTCTAATATCCTTTTTCCATAGTTTTCTAATAAATGGGTTTTGCTGGTTTAACCAGACACCCACTGTGCATCTGCTTTGACCTGTAATCCCAGCTAGCAAAAAGTTTGCAAACTGTTATTCCCATGGGGTGCATTCTGAAGCAATGGGGCTAGTCAAGATGCATGGGCTGATTCACAAACATCGGAGAGAGATGGTTTATATCCTCCAGAGATCCTGACTAGCAGCCCTGAGGCAGGCAGCTTGCTGCAGGGGACAGTGACTCTGCGCCTGCTTTATCAATTCAAAAGAGGGGCTCTGGTGCTCAGACAGAGTGAGGAAAGGCAGCAGCAAGACAGCTCTTGAGAGATGAGAGGAAAAAGTACAAGAACAATATTAGCCCCAGATTGCATCTGTCTTTCCCATTTTTCACATTAAAGGGTAAAGCTTTCCATACGCGCCTGCTGCACAACAGCCCAGCTCCAGCCAGTACTGCAGCACCCTGCGACCAGGAACGCAACAGACCACCAGGCAGATGGCCCAGCTCTGCTGCAGGAACCTGGCCGTACAGAAACCTCCTCTACGCTGGATTTAATCATGTCCATCACGAGACAGGAGGGAGGGTCTATAAACAACTGGTGTAAGCAGTTCCATATCAGCTTGCAGGAATACAGATGTGGAGAAAGAGGAAGCGTGTTGTGTCTGGCGGGCCCCCGCAGTTTTGGAGCACTGCGGTCAGACTAGCACAGGCATCCACGAGGAGGATCCCCCTTGTTTCTGCTCTCTCCCACTCCGTGCAACATCAACAGGGGCATCCAATAACCGGTGCTGGGAGACCTGTGCCTACACTCAGGTGTCATGCCAAGGAGCACAAGGAGCCTGGAGGGACACAGCGGACCCCTGGGGCCATGGTGGCCCCCTGGAGACCCTCCCTGGGCTGGCCATGGAGTCACAGCACTTCCGTGCTGTACGCGCTCTTGCCCAGCAAAGCAGACCTATGCACCCACAAAAGACTTTAAAACACCCTATGGCTATTTATACAAAGCAACAGTGAGTGGTAAGAAAAGTAATTATGGCTTTCATAGCTTAAAAAGGATGTGAGGCTTTGCTTCCACCAGGTACAGAGTGAAGCTTTTTCCCAGTGCCACATAATTAAACCTGTGAGGCTGGAATCATCAGTTCAGCAGTTGATCAGCTGCTGTCGGTATCTGAGCTACTCTGTTTTAGCTCTAGGATGTTCAGTGGTTCCTGTTGTGATCCCAGGGAAGACAAAAGCATTTTGGGTCCCATAGGATGAAATACAGACTCAGCTCCAAAGTAGTATTAGGAGTTTATCACCACTTGTCTGTTTGAATGAGACAGACACCTCCCTACTCATCAGCTCTTCCCATCTTTGTCAGAATGAGGAGATGAAGCTAGATTCCGGTCACTGAGATACCAGTAATAAAGGTTAAATGTGGATATTTAGGGCTATACATTACAGACCACAGAATTATAAAATATACTCAGGTGTTCTAACAGAAGATCCACACGCTGCTTTGAAGCCCGCAGAGGAGAGCCACCTCTTCTAACGCTGCCTCGGCTTCCCTGCACAAGGAGGAATGAAGGGGTAGTACCTGGCAATGAAAGCACAGAAAGAACCAAAGATCCACAGGACGTGTAATTGCTCCCTCAGGGTCAAGTCACTGCTTAGATTGGGCTGTCACACACAAACCTCCTTTTGGGTGCAATCCAGGTGATCATTCAGATTTTCTAGCCCAGTGTCAACGTTACTGTACTCACCCACTTTCTGCAGGCAGAGGAAGGAACGCAGCAACCGAGGCACAGACCCACCCTTAGATTATGAAGGGACAATTTGCATGTAAGATATTCTCAAAGCTAGGAAGACCCCTGTCTAACAGCTTGCCCACTTCTAAAAGACCACTTTCACGGTTCCTAGCCATCCCTGGTGTAGCTGAGCTCGACTGCAACTTTTGGAAGGCACTGAACCCACTCGAGGACACCAATATTCTCAGACAGAAGCAAGCAGAGCCAGGGAAGCTGCTGTGATCCACACGTACCTGCAAAACCAGCATCATCTGCAGCAGGTTATTTTTCACAAGCCAGGCCTCTCTCCCTACTTCCCTGCAGTCTTCTTCATGCTGGTTTGCAGTACTCCTGGCTGCCCAGCTCCCCGGTTTAAGACTGGGTCCTCACCGCTCGGTATTCCCACTGTATTTTTCTTCCCACCTCACTCACATTTCGTGGTATTCCTCAGTGCAAATGGGAGACACTTTTCCTGCAATACAGCAGGTTACAGCCATAATATATATGCAGCCTCTACCTGCTGCTCCAAATGTGTCCTGCCAATGTGAACACTTACAGGTTAGAAACACCTATTTTTGGAAGTTTAGCCCATCTCTGCTGTCATGTTCAGTCAACTCAAATGCATATTCACGGTCCAGATGGACTCCCCACTTCACATCCCTTTTAATGACACACAGCAGCATCTCAGAGAGAGGCACAGAGACCTCTTCATACCTGAAACTCTCCTTCCTCTTCCAACTCCTGCATTTTTGCCAGCTTGTTCTGCCAGAACCTAAATAAAGACAAAAACTTGATTCCAACACTACTAACAGAAGGACTTTTGCAATTGTCAACAGAACACCAGAAATTCAGGCACTTCCCCTAAACAGTATTGACAAGTGATAGACAGTAGCATAATGATTTGAGCAGCATAATGCTAGAGAACAGTGTAAGATCAGCACTGGGCTTTCTTGAGTTTCTAGCTGCACAGCATGTACCTGAGAGCCAGCAAAGGGCTCCCCGTGTACTCCCTTTGTCCCCCTCCCTTGGAAGGAGACACTCTGCTGCTTATGTCCACACCTCTGCCAGAAACTTTTTCTTCTTCAGAAAATGGTTCTTTCCAAAATTCCTGGGAACTTGCTTCACATTTCAGCACCTCATCCCCTTGACTGCACCACTTCTCTGCTCCCAGCTTCAACCTTTTCTTTCCGTTTTCAAAGTAATGAAGACAGCCTCCTGGACTCAGGTTAACTCTCTATCTCCTGTAATGAGTTTGAACACCTCAACTAAATTTGCTTTCAGAAGCTACAGCTGCACAACAAAGAAGATCCCTGAGAGATCACCTCTGTCCTGACCTGAGCAGGTACTTACTGGATTAGCTTTGTTTTAGCCACAGGTTGGTAAAGTTTTAGTCTATCTAGTTCTGATCTTGTCAGAATTGTATTTAAATTCTCCTGACAGATTCTTGGCCTGCACTTTGTTAACAGATCGTTGTTGAAGCAAGATGTTTGAAATTAGAGTGGTTTTGAACAGGAGAGACACATGGTGCATTTATTCTCCGGTTCAGTGATTCTCTCTCTGCCTGGCTCCCCTCCTAACACAGGTTCACCCTGGGACATTACCAGAGCTGCTGACTAGTTTGGGAACTGGCGCCGGTTTGCTGGAATGTGCACAAGACACAGCCATGACCAGGGTTCAGGCACAACTGCAGTGTGTGCTTTCAGTTTCTGGACAACTTGCACCGCCTCTGGCCAGCTCCAATGACAACCAGTCCCACGCTGGGCTGCTGGGCTGGATGGTGCAGGGCCCCGGTATATTCTGCTACGAGCTCTGCAGACAAAGTTGAACATCGGGGCGGTCAGCCATTCAGTTATCCAGACTTCGTGCAGCAGAGATTCAAGTGTGCCTACCCATAAGCACAAGAAGGCATTTCTTGGGTTTCTCTGTCACTTCACATGCAGGTGCCAAGGGTGATTTGTCACCTTCCATTTTGAATGGTTGTAGGCACCAGTCCCATAGCCATAAGCTACTGGGCACCACAATCCCACCAGTGCTATACTGGGATCCTTGCTGGCTTATACCTGAGAGCTGCAGGCTTCACTGGTGTGCTACAGAATGCTCGAGGCTGTCTCGGTGTCTGCAGCTGTTGGGCTCGCTGTGGCTGTTGGGGTTGCCTGGCTGTCCTTTGAAAATCTCCAACAAACAGGTGCCAAGTGATGCCAGTGCTGGAACAGTGGAAACCCTCTGCCCACTGCTCTAACCCGTTACACAAACCCAGTCCAGTCTCTACAGGATCAAACCCCTCACCTGCTTTACTTTTTGTAACTCCCTTATTCTAGAAAGCAAAAAACTGACTGATGATTTACACTTGTGCCCCTGAAGAGACAGCATGTTTGTCTCTCATACTGCAAGGGCAGGTGCAAGCTTCATAGAGTAAAAATTGTACTGAAGATTTTGTTAAACATTCCAAGTTACCCAATGTCTCTTTAAATAAGGTCCAAGAATTTAAGGTGTCATTTGGCACTCATGCACAAAGAAAGCACTGAATACAAAACCAGGAAACCAGGCAGGGTATAAATGCAGACACCAAAATATCTGGAAGTTTATACGTTACGTACACAAACTGTAAAGACATGGGCCTCAGCTTGAATGCCCACCTGTTGAGAGAAACACTAACGTTCCTTGTATCCCAAGTAAGTTTTAAAAAATGTGTCTGCAGTGCTATTTAACTTCCCTGTCAGATGTCTTGTAGGATGATAAACCTGGATTGCAGCTTTGCTAAAGCTAGAAACAGACTTCAGGACTGTTTTAAAAAAGTAAAGAGAAAGGTTTGCATTCTTCAGGCTTCAGCACAGTTCATCGTACCCGGTTAGGGTAAGCTCTGGAAGTACGTAGCCCTAGATTTTCATAGAGGACACAGAACACAATGTCCCTTCCAACCCAGTACAGTGGGTACCCAACGACAGTGGTTATGCCTAGTGATGCCACCCATCACCCCACCAGCTGTTCAGAGGAACGCAGGGCAGCTGTCAGGGTCTGGTGGTCCTGGTAACCCAGGCTGCAGGACTCGGAAGGGCTGCAGAAACCATGAACAAGACATCTGTGTATACAGTGGAGGGCATCAATCCAGAAGCAAAGTTTGCAGTGCAACGGGTGTGAAAAAGCCCACGTAAGATATTCAGAAAAGATCTTATTCTTAAGACAATCAGTTGTCTCTACATAAATGGGACTGGAAATAGGTATCCCACAAAGTTGAGAGGGAGAAACAAGCATTCGTCTGAATCTCAGCCAGCCATTAACCAGCAATAGATGGAGCTAGTGGTGCACTAAGATGGCTTTGAACTAGTTAAGAGATGTACCTGCACATCTGCAAAAGAGCCAGGCGCGTACCTGGGAGGATAGGAAAAGACACTATATTACTAGAAGGTAAAACAATAATTGTAGGACATCTGCTTAGTTGTCAAGGACCAAGAGGGAAATAAAGCTGTTGTCCCCTCTAGCTAAAACCTGCTGTTTCTTTTTCCCCAGACTCCCAACCACCAACTGCTCTACAGTTTGTATGCCAATCCAATTTTGACGCCTGTAATTCACCCCAGAGACTGTTTATTTTAACTTTATCAAGTGAAGAGAAAAACAACTGTGCTAGAATAAAAAAAAGAGCATCTGGCAGCAAGATATTCTTTCTCTCAGACAGCTTCCCAGCCTAACTGGTATACAAGAAAATGGGATTTTACTTACCCAAGGGTTAAAAGAAGGGGGAGAAGAGAGTTTAGAGTGCAGGTTCTCTGTGTGTTTATCTTAAAGATGGTCTTTCCTGGTCTGTTGGAACAAATGCTCTCAGTATATTGTGCTCCACTTCAAAAGAGGCAGCCAAGCCTCATATAGGCCCTACAGGACACAGCAGCGATGAACCCACCCAGAGAACACTCTCTGATGTAGCTAGACTATGCCAGAAACGTGACCTCTGGAACTCCACCAGCTTAGCAATGTATCCCCAGGAGCCCCCAGCCTGTGTTGGACAGAGCAACACAGCTTTTTGACAGCCCACAGAAACCAAAGGGCACTTAGGAAAACAGACACGTCCCTTCCTTTTTCCAGATTTTGAGTATCAGGCGCCTTTCCCCCCTCTTTAGTGGCACTGCAGCTTTGAGCAATGCCAGCAGAATTTGCCATCTGCAAGGTGTCCTCAGTGAGAGCTTATAAATCAGACAATCTCTTGTTTTCTGATCCCTAACATAAGCCAATTCTTTCATATTTCATGATGAGACTTTCCTATTCACTAGCAGGGGCTAGTGCCACGCTTGGCTCTGCAGCTCCTCCAGCCTGAACACGGCTGGTGGGTTTTTTTCTGTGAGACTGGCACAATCAAGAAAGAGGCTGGGGTTTGGTTTTCTTCCCCATGGCTGTTTTTGTTCCCTCCCACTGGCAAGTATTTTTAACACTGGAGAAAAAAATCAGACATTGCACAATAGCCATGCCCACCCACCCCATTTTTGTTTGCATACTTTCATCAGAGTAACACACTGATGGAGAACATTCATTTTTAAATAATTAGGAGGGACACTGCAGACATGTAGATTTGGTCTGGACACATGGGACCCTACTTTCATTCTTAGGCCATCTGCTAATTGGGTACTGTTCAGAGGGAGCCTGCAAGATGTCTGACTCACTACTGATGTAAAAGCCATCGTTCCTCCTAGAACAAAACACAGGTGTGCTCCTCTCAGCAACACCACCTACTCTGACGGTCACATTCTGAGCATTAACTACTACAAGAAGGAAGACACTTTGCCCAGTAAAATACTTGGGAAAAGTTTCCTTTAGGCAAGAAGCCAATGCAGTAACATTATTGTGTTGTTCTACAAGAGAAAGGGCCTCACGTAACTAACATTTAAAGTGTGGAATGAGTAACATTTTATTTTTTCTTTAATCAACAAGATTTTTAATTTCAGGCACTTATACATCTAGAAAGCAAATTAGGTATGTGGTAAACTTTGGAAAAAAATCTTACTACATGTCTCCCTGGCTTTAAAATGTAGCCTTTCTTGAGAGGTTGCCACATGTTCTTTTCTCTACAGAGACGCAAGGGCATTCCTTTTAACAGGTCAGGAAGCTGGAGGAAAAGTTAAAACAGAGGTCAGATGTAGTTTACCCAGAAAATACTGAATTTTATTGACCTTTTCCATATACTGCAGGACTTCCCTAGTTTTGAAAAGGGACATCTCTCTTTTCTCTTTTACCGTATAGCCATTACATTAACAGCATACCAGTTTTAAGTCTCCATTTTCTCCTGCGGTTATAGGTTCTTAAGATCTAAACATGAAAGTTTGGGATTTCCCACCCCCCCCCACCCCCCCCTTTTTGTCCTTTACCATCCTTTATTGGCAAGTCTCAAAGCTTTTTACAAAACCCGTTAGCCAAGCCCCACAACCCCCTAAACACGGCATTACTTCCACCTTACATATGGCAAAACGAAGGCACAGGAACGGCGAAGGAAGGAATAAGGAGCAGCCCAGGCTCACGGACATAAGCAGGGCCGGAGCCTGACCGAGCACCTAGCCCGGCCCCATCCCCTGCCCCGACAGGCCTGTCCCCGGGGCCCGGCGGCACCCTCCGCACCACGGCCCACCGGACAATCGGGGTCCGGCAGCGTCAACGGCATAGGGCGGCCCAGCACCACCCGCTCAGCGTAAGCTACAGGTAAACCGAGGCAGGGCTGTGCAGGCTCCGCCGCGCCGGGGGCGGCCGGGCCGGGCCAGCACCCACGGCCCTGCACCCGGCACGAAGCCTTCCCTCGAGGGCAGCTGCGCGGCCAGGCTGAGCCCGCGGAGCCCTGTGACCAGGCCCCCGGGAGCCAGGCACGTCCCCACCGGGGGTACTTGCCCCCCGCCCGCCGCTATTTCAGGGGCCGCCGGGACGGGGTGGGTGGGCCCGCAGGCCCCGCCCCCGCCCCCGCCAGCCACCCCGCCCCCGTGCGCGCGCCGGCGGCTGACCCGGAAGTGCTCGGCAGGCCCCCCCGTCCCTCACTGGAACGGCAAAATGGCGGCGGTTTCCGTGCTGCAGGCGCCGAGTGGCGGCTTCAGCTTCGATAACTGCGCTCGGTGAGGCGCGGTGGGGCGCGGGCGGGTCGCTGGGCCTGGGTGGCTGCGGGTCGCAGGGGCCGCGGCTGGGGGGAGCCCTCGGCCCGGCCCCACTTCTTGCCCTGTGTTGCAGGAACAACCTCTTGGAGGCTGAGCTGGGCCAGAAGGGGCTGCGGCTGCCCGCCGCCCGCAAGACCGGCACCACCATCGCCGGCGTCGTCTTCAAGGTGAGGCGGGCGCGGGGCGTGGCCTGCTGGCCGCTGCGAGGTGCTGGGGGACCGCTCCGGGCCGTGGGCCGCCCCTCCAGGCCGGAGCGGGCCGGGGCGCGGCCGCCACTCGCCCCCTCGCCGGCCCCGGGGGCAGGCCGCTCGGCCCCGCGGCGGGCCTCGTCGGGAAGCGGCTCCTGGTGGAGGTTCCGCGCTGCTGAGTCATTCCCGGTGGGGCCCCCGCGGGTTGCCCCGGGCCGTACAGCCGGTCTCGCCGTCGATGCCAGAAAGGTCCCCTTTGGAGAGCGAGGCTTTGGGATAATTCTCTCTTTCTGCAGGATGGCATAGTCCTCGGAGCAGATACGAGAGCAACGGAAGGAATGGTTGTTGCCGACAAGAACTGTTCAAAAATACACTTCATTTCCCCTAATATCTAGTAAGTATAAAACCTGTTTTTTGTGTAACGGTATTGGTAATAATATTGAGATTTTTAGCCGTGTCCTTTGCTGATGGCAAACACTAAGGTGTACTTGAAAATGATAACTGATTAGCGAGGCTTGGGGATTTTCAGTATTTCATTTACACTTGAACAGGTTATCTTGTTTCATGCTCTGAAAATACTGACAGTATGAGAACATAATTTCCTCAATTTTACAATAAGAAAACTTATAGCAGTTGGATAAAGCAAAGAGTTGTTTCACCTGTACCCCTCACCTTTTCCTAACTTGCTCATAATATGTTTTCAGTTGTTGTGGTGCTGGAACAGCTGCCGATACTGATATGACAACTCAGCTGATTTCTTCCAATCTGGAGCTCCATTCGCTATCTACTGGGCGACTTCCAAGAGTTGTCACAGCTAATCGAATGCTAAAGCAAATGCTTTTCAGGTAGCGGAATGGGTTTCTTGCTTATTAACAATGCTGTTAAAACCACTGTATAGTATTTAAGCTCCTGTGAAGGAGCATTCTTCCTCAGCCTCTTTCACCTTCATAAAAGATTTTGTAATTGCCCTTTGTTTTGTAGGGTTTGGAGCTGAGATAGAAGAGAAATCAAATCTGTGGTGGTTTAGAGAATTGACACTGTAGTCGTACTGTGTTGCTAGTGTTTACATGGCAAAAACAGAAGGACAGTAGTTTAATAAACTGTTGGTCACACCAAGGAAAACTGTTGTGTGTCTGTGGTGACATGGCTGGACCAGTAATAACCTTGTAACGTGTGAACTTCTAAAATAGAAAATTTCATGTGACTTCTAGTAGAATCAGTACCTCAAAATGTATTTTACTTTCAAAATAAAGTATTTAACCATCTGAAGCTCACAGCTTTTAGTATGGAAGTCTGCCATTGGTGTAGTGAGATAAATAAGTAAAATGTTTGGAAGTTGTACAGCAGTTATCCTAAAACTTCATCTCATCGCTTGACAGATTGCAAACAGGCAGTGCAGTTGAACTTCCTATCTGGCAGCATGATGTAGAACGTGCCCTTACATTAGGGGCATACTCTCCAAACCTTTTAAGTATTCCAGTGCTGTTTAGTGCTGTCTCTTACAGAAGTAAAAAATTCTGTTGAAATAGAAGGAAAGAATGATGTAAATGTATTAAAGGTAGTGATTGGTCAAACTATTGGAAAGTCTTCAGGAAGGTGCAATAAAGCAATGAAAAGAAAATGTTTTGTGCAACCAATTGACTGAGATAAATGATGACAGTTCAGCTTGGTTGCTTAATGCTGTATTGCTAAGCAGTTAGCCTGTTCTTAGGTGTGTTGAAAGCAGTAAACTAAGAAGTTAAAAGCAGCCAAGAACATCTTGTGGGGGAAATGAAGGAATATATTTTCTTTAAAATATCCGAATAAAAACTTAATTGCAGATACAGGAATTTAATTTAAGGCTTGAAAACTAACCCAGGTTCTCTCCCTGTTAGCACAAATATATCATCCAGCCTGCTTGCTTGTTCTGCTTGAGACTGAAATACACCATATTTTAGTAAGTTTCTTTTAATTAAAACTGCTGCTCACAAATAGTAAAAGCAGTCTTTTCTGTTACAGAGGTGCACCTGGTATAGTCATGGAAAAATTCTCAAATTCATAAGTTGTGTTAAAAAGAATCACAACTTTATTGTGGACTTTCAGATTTGCATCTAAATGTTTGCTCCTAGGTATCAAGGCTACATCGGTGCTGCCCTGGTGTTAGGGGGAGTAGATGTCACAGGACCTCACCTTTACAGCATATATCCCCATGGATCAACTGACAAATTGCCCTATGTTACCATGGGTAAGTGATACTCCCTCAGTATTACAACATAGCTGCCTGGTAAAAAGGGTAAACACTTCAAATTATTATTTAAAGTGTTTTTATTTAAATTCTGTTGTTTGCTGGGAGCTATACAGACCTCAGACTTCAAATACAAAGTTGTACTTGTATTTCTAAGGCAGATGCACCGTTCTGCTTATTTTCTACCACTTTAAAAACATGGGCTATATACTATTTAAATCTAAACTGCCAAAAAACTGGTGTTAGGAGAGTTGCTGTGTGCATTTCCGAGCATACCTTAAAGCAAGAGAACTTTGTGTGGAGGGGAAAAAAAATCCTTAAAAACTTGATTTGCAGACAGTCCTAACTCATGGTTCATTTGAAGTCTCACTTGGGGAATTGCATGCTGCCTGAAGCTTTTCTGTAGTTCCATTAGGAATCAAAATGTGCTTTACTTCTGCTTTGGGACTGTTGTATTTCTGTGTTTCTGGCTAAGCAGCAGTTACATTTTACTCAAGAAGTCACTTCATTGTAGTGAAGCAACACCTGGTTTACTTGCTACATATAATAATTAGTTTTAACTACTGTGTGGGGCTTCTTAATAAAGAAGTTGAGTTCTGTCTATTGCTGGGGTCAACTTGACAATAGTAACCCACCATCAGATTATTAAGTGTTGGTACCCCAGCTCTTCCCTCCATGTAACGCTTTCTGTAATGGCAGTAATTTGAGCTGTAGCTGTATACAGTTGTGTGTATGTCTCATTCAGTTTCAGATTGGGGACTGTGATAATATTCAAAGCTGAAACCACAGATTTGTGCATGCTTCTTTAGCAGTATGTACACCACCCTCAAGACCAATTACAAAAGCAATGTTCAGGATATATTGTAAAATAGAATCTTGACAAATATATTCTTAATTTGCTGTTGTGTTTTTTTTTTAACTATAAAGAAGAATGTGGAAATAAGTACATGGAAACAAGTACTTTGTGGTAGCAGAATACAAATTATAGGTAGCTTTTGTGGAATGTCTTTGTCTCACTCAAAAAGCAGAAATGCTGCTCCGTTACTTCACAGTTCTACAGAAGGAGATGAACAATACCTACAGAAGAGAATTAAACTTTTGAACTCCTCAGTGCTGCTTTGCAGTAGCAGTAATTTCAAGTTGTGAAGTGGCTTTTGAGCATATACCCTTCTGCTTGTGATCTTGCTAAACAACCCAATTAGAGGCCTCTTAGTATAGTCAGGAAGACACTGTATTAAAGAATACAAAATCTTCGTCTCTAATATTGATTTGTGAATTTAACTTGCCATTCTTCTTATGTCTTATAACTATTCTCTGTTCGTGTCCCCTAGATAAAATTGTTTCTTTAGATGTCTTGTTCTGTTTCTTAATTATTGAGGGATGCTTGGAGAGTCCCTTATGGTGTAAGAATCCTGAAATAATAAGCCACAGTAAGCTTTGTGATTTGCAGGAGAGTCTTAGTGATCACCATCATCCTTGTATTTTTTTTGAGAAGGCAAATAACACATGCATTGTTGAAGGGAAGGACACACATATCTTGAAATATTACAGAACTTGCCCGGTCTTTGGCAAAGGGAGTATTTTTCAATAGTAGTGTCAGCTTGTTTGATTAGTTCTGAAGTCTTTTGTGATTTATAGGCAATAACCTGGGAATAAAGGTTAAAAAATGGTAAGAGGTATCACTGAGACACTGGTAAGAGGTTAAACTAGTACCTTATGATCTAATAATATTCTTGTGCAGTTTCATCTGTGGCTTTTAAGGTTAACACCCTACTGAGAATGTCTGGAAAAAGTAAAATTCCAAACATAACAAGGGTCCCAATCATTTTTGCTCTCTGATCACTCAGAAGACACTATCATTTCAGACTTGTGTTTTATTTTGCAGACTTGGATGACTTTAAATGAAAGCTTTGTTTTGGTAGAGCTATGGAAGTGTAATGTGGAGCCCAAATATATCAGAGAAGAAAATTGATCTGAAAATGAAGTGTGTCAGATTAGTAAATCAGATTGAGCCTATGTCTGATGGAGTTAACTCTGTGATAGGAAAATATAACTTTCAGTTAGTATTTTTCTGTTCATGGTTGGCATCTCTAAATAAATCAGCTGGTTACTGTAGTCTTGGAAATGTTAAAGTTTTTTTCTTCTGGATCTTTGCACTACGAAAACAGTGCAGCTGTTAAACAGAATTATCTGGTCGACTGTATAATGAAAACTGATTAACTTGCAGAAATTCTGCAGAGGTGGTATGGGACCAATAGATGGTGCCAGTACCTTAGGAACTGGCAGATCACTTGGCAAATAAAATCAGTGTAACAGTCATGTGATGTCATTGTTCAGCCTTTGATTTAAGAATTGGGCATTTACTTTTTTTTATATAATTGCCATATACCTGATACTGTATAGTAAACTGTAAAACTAAACTGACTCTATACTAATAGCTGCTAGTGGTTGATAGCCTGAATAAAGTCACACGGTTTCCATACGTGCATGGTTACTTCCCTGCCTATGTTTTAAAAGCTTTAAAATGCAGCATTTCTGAAAATCCTGGCTGCTCCCCCTTCCCTCCTCAAAAACAACATAATAGCAGAGTAAGTTCAAACAAGTAGGAAGTAGAGTATCAGTGGACTAAATTCATTGTAGCATAAACTTAGTTTGCTTTCCACTGTACCAGGTCTGTGTCTGGTGATTGCATGTTACTTCTGGCCATGCTGTCAAACAGAGCCCTTCTTGGCGTAAATGTCCTTTACATCTCAACACCTGGTACACTGATACTTTCTCTGGTGACTAGGATACGTTTTAGTAAAAAGATTAGCTTATGGATATAATGAAAGATAGAGCTGAGACAGGAGGAAAAGTGTCAAATGTCAAATCCAGAGGTAGTAGTAGTTTGAGCTTATTTAGACTAGGCTAATGTTTATTTATTCCAGATGTTCTAAGGGCAGTTTATTAACTCAAGGTAGGTATTTTGAGCCGGTGAATTTATAGAAATTCAGTATTAAATAGGAAAGGTGGGCGAGGCATTGGGGTTTTGTGTGTTATAATGCATTGGAGAGTGATGTCCTCCCTTGCAAGGGAGATTTAAAAGATACTCAGTGCTTACTCAGGAGTGAAAACATGAAATTAAACTGTTTATGCTGACAAAGGACAAAATTGGTTTTCAGCAAACGATGCAAGATTGTCTGATTGCTTGGCTTGTCTAGGAAAGCTTCTGGCCAAGACTTATAATGAAATGCATGCATAAAATTAAAGCACTTGAAGTCTGTAGTTCAGCTTTTGGAAACAGTAAGTATGTTCCAGTAGTCTCTGGTGGCTAAAGCTAATCCCTTGGTACCAGTGTTGCTTCATATTCATAAATCAGCTCTTCATGCATTGGCAATGTTGTCCTGCAGAGCAAGCACTACCACTGCTGAGACTCAGCCCCTCAGCCAGGAACCAGGGTGAAAAATGATCCCGATCGATGGGGCTGTGGAGATCACCGAATTTTTACCTAGAATGAACAGCAAATTGAATAACAATGAGTGTGTGTGAATAAATGCCCTGTCAGGGAGCCCTGACAGTGATGGATTAGGAAGTGCTAAATGTTACTCTCTCAAGGCTCTGTACATCCTCTAGTGTGGCAGGCTGAGGTAGCAAACAGGTCCTTGGGTGATGAAAATGGACTGTGCTTAGCAATAAGTTGTCTTCAATGAATGTTCTGCTAAAAAGATCCAGTTCATCTGTTTTGGAAAAGCTACTGCAGCTGCAAAACATGGTGGATATTATTGTTGGCTGGGTTGTTTTGCTATGTATCAATAACTGTCTTTCACTTTAAATCAATACTGAAATGGTACAACTGCTTGAGTAACAACCAGATGGGATTTTTAACTCACAGTTGAGTCCAGAATTTTTTTAATAACAGCTGTGGAAACTTATGAAATGACTAATGTTTCTTAAAGAAGAAAATAAAAATCTCTTACAGTGTCATAACTTGGTTCATGCTCATTATCAGACTGAAAAGCATTTGCCTCAGAGTAGAGCTTTGAATCTCAGTTTCTATAGGTTTTTATAACTTGTTTGGTAATCAGTATTTTTATGTAATTAGATGCTCAATTAATATTTTCTGAATATTTGTTTCTGCAGTGTAGCTTACTGAAAACGTATGCAGAATAAGTTCTTTGGAATTGGTATGGCATCTCTGTCTTGATGATCGTGTTTGTTGAAGTGTAACCGTTCATAGCAGTTAGTGGCTTTAAAAAAATGTAGGCAAAGGGTTTTGTTCCTGTATGTTGTATAATACAAATACATGACGACTTTACCAATTACACTTTAATTGTTATTATTGCTCATACACAGAACAGTTGTAAACTTCCAACATGTGAAAAAAAAAAAAGTACAGCAAAGAAAATTTTCCTATTTCTGCATTGGTTGTGTGTTGGTAAGATTTCAAACCGAAGTTACCTAAGGTAAATAACTGGTTTGGTATTACTTTGAATCTGAGCTTAGTTAAAGAAACTAATGACCCATCATCTCACAGCTTTCCTGAATGTTCTAATAGATCTGAGGTTGAACTGCTGCATCTCAGCAATGTTGAATTCCTAACTGGTAGTGACTTAAATCAGTTAGTGCATGTATGAGGTGGGAACATCTATCTCTATTTAATAGATGGTGTTTTGCAATGTTTGGATTTTATCTTTCTCCAGACGTTATGTTTGGGAATTGTTAAGACTTGTTTCTACATAAAGGCAAAGCATGCTTGTTAAAAATGAATTATTGGTGGGCACTGAATACATGGACAAGAGAACAGCTGTTTCCCACGTACAAACAAGTTCTCCATAGACCCTTAATATCTAAGTTTTCTGTACTTTCATAGGTACTGCAATAAGAAAACCATGCTTCCAATGTTTACTTAAGTTCATAGATTTTATTGCCAGCTCTCCTGTTACAATGCATAGCTTTCACAAGTCAGTTGGACTCCTTGGAACATTGTGGAGTTGTTTGGATTGTATGTGGAATTTGACAAGTAGACGGAAGTTGGTGTAATTGGATAGTGAAGTTTGCAGCTAAGCTCACAAGCAACTGTTTACTGCATTTTTCTGCATTTCTGCGTGGACAGTCAAATGTTGAGGTTTCAGTCCACCAGCAATGGAAATAGGGGGATTGAGGGAGGTTTTGTAGTTAATGTGCTGCAGGTGAATATATACACATCAATAGTATTTTTAAAAACAGTTCATATTGCTGTTGTCAAACAGCAAATTATTTGTTTTGATGGAGAAACTCAGAAGTATACATACATTTGTCTTTTTAAAAGCATGACATTTACATCTGGTGCTAGTAAGAGTAAAGAATTTTCATTGTGCTATTTAAGATTACAAATTGTTCTTTCAGAGAATGGTTAGCTATGCTGTGAGATTCTTGCTAAGGCACTTTTTTAAAAATGCAAGCTTATAAAGTTTATGTTTAGGATTTATAAGCAGTAGAGTATAAAACAAATGAGTTTATTCAGCTTTTCTAGCTTTACTTCCTGTTCTCTTAGAACCTCCTTGGGACCTTGGTTTTCAGATGTAAATGTCTGCATATAGGTTTAATTAAGACTTTCAACAACTCTTTGAAAACTTACATTATAGGACTGTCTGCGTGTATTTATTTAAAGGTGACATTAGGTTTGGCATTTATTTGCTCTTGGTAACATAGTGAGGTAATTAATTGAAATTCTTTATGTATAAAAAGATTTAATGTAATGTAACATAAAGTTGGTTCCCCCTCCTTAAGTCTGCTGAGTTCTTGCTCATAGGATCTTTGGGAATTTTCTTTTAAAAAGGAGCTGGAAGAGTAAATCCAGTCTGAGCCATGTATAAAATTGATCAATAATGTAAATATTGCAGTATTTTTATTTGTCAGTAGAAGTTTTAAGAAATTAAGACCACTTCTTCTTAGCTCAGTAGCTGATGCAGTATTTTCTGTCAGATACTGCCTTTTATACCTTCATTCCTGCACACTTTTCAGTCTCTATATTCTATTATTTTCAAAGGACCCTTATCCAAGGGTAAGATTGTTTTCTGGGTTTGAGGCTTCCCATTCTGCATATGGCAGGGGCTTTCATTTGAGTGCAGCTTACTGTGGTCTTCGTTTGAGACAGTATCTCTGATATTCCCCCCCACTAGAAACATTCCTGTGTCATTCCACAGGAATAATTATTTTATGGTTCAAGTCCTGTATTTGTTTTGGAACACACCTTATTTTGACCTTGTTTGAAGGATCGGTATTTATGACTTGTTCTGTGATACCAGCTGTTTGTATCAGCAGTTCATTTCTGCTATTAGTTGCTTAAAAATCTTCCTTTTTTCCAGTTTCAGCATTTAAAAAAATGGAGTCATGTATTGCTCCAAGGTGTAAATGAATAGTCATTGCCTGTAATACAAGTACATGCTTAGAGTGTCCTACTGCTTTTAGATGTGATGTATTTGGTACTGTAAAGGTAATGATCCTCAACCACAGCAATATTCTGTAACAGGAATATCTGTCATATTCATTGGGATTACCATGTTCATTGATTTGTGTCTGTAAATCTGCTGTTTCTACCCTTTAAATTTGATCTATAATTGGACCTCCTTAAATGGTTCAGATAAGGTAGTCTGTATTTTCTCAACAGTGTCACTGTCAGCTTCTCCTTTTTCATTATACATTCAGCAGACTTGATAAAATCAGCAGGACACCTCATTTGAAACTGTTTAATCGCTGCCTTTTTCTTTCACTAAACCATTGAGGTGGTCAAGCGATATACACAAATCATTTTAAATAGAAAATATGGCTTTCTCTGTGACCCAGCTAAACAGATAGCAGTATGCAAAACAAGTTAAAAAGTAATAAATGCCAAAAAATCTTCTAATTGGAGTAAAAAATTGCAGGTAACTTTATTCACTCCCCAAAAGTAGTGCTCTCTGAAATATGGTTAGGGCCACAGACAGACAAGATATCTTCCTGAAGACTCACCGTTTCTGAACAAAGCAAGTTTACAGTTTCAAATGGTATTGTACTGCTTTTTGCATTATTTTATGGAAAACACATTTATAACAGCTGCAGTTACAGTACTTGGGGTAGAGATGGCTTCTGTTCCATTACTGCACTTGCACTGCATCCTTTAAGAGAAGTAACATTAAACTCATGTTTTCATATCTGTCATTTTGTCTTTTCAGCTGTTACTGTTCAGTGTAAAAATAATGGCACAAAGTAAATGCATAATAAACTGTTTAAAAGTAGATATGAGAAATAACCTGATGGCAGCAGCCAGCTACCCTATTACCATTGCTAGTTTACTCATCCCCATGTGTAAAGGTGACTGTGCCAGGGCAGCTCGTTAAAGCAATCTATTCATTCCGAGTGTCTTGGTATTAAGTGACATACCCTCTAATGTGGCCAGGCACAAAAGTGGGACAGGAGAAATGGAGGAGTAGGAATTACAAACTGTGGCATTCAGTTAGCTCTCTTTTTTAAACCTCATTTTCATATCTTAGTGTTCAAAATAGTAAAAAGAAAAAGGCTGTCAGAATGCGGACCATGACAAGTCTGTGTACGCTAGCTGTAAGTTTAGGATTAAATTAGGTGCTGGACTTAAAGAGGGTAGATGCTTTAGAGTGTGTAATAAACTAAGGTAGACTTCAGTCTGGTTTCTGCTGCTGATACATTTTTTTCTTTTTTTTTAAAAAAAGCTATATCTAAATACACTGCTTAAATAAGTGTCCTAATTTTGTTACTATAGGTTCTGGATCATTAGCGGCTATGGCAGTATTTGAAGATAAATACAAACCAGACATGGAGGTAAGAAACTTTTTTTTTGTTAAACCTCAGTGTTTCTTCCCTCAGTCCTCCTCATCCTTATGATTATAAGAATTTAAAAGGTTTGAAGCTTTAAAAAAGTTAAATCTGCTTTAGTTCCCTGCATTTAAAAGGTACTAATGTCAGCTTACTGCAAAGCTGTAGAAATTGATGGGTAAATAAATTTAAAGGAATGTAGCTTCTTGCAAATTTATATATGGAAAAACTTGGGTGATTTGAATATAGGTGAAAACTAAAAACATACAGCTTACTGATTATAGCTGACTCCAAGAATTTAACAGCTCTTGTGTAGTCAATATTGCTGTTTTTCTGGCAGTAGTCAGTCCTTCCCTCTCAGTCTTGAAAAGAGAATGCATGATTGTAAAATAAAAAATGTTCAAGTAGTATATAAAACCACTTAGATTTCTGGTTGATTGGGTACGTTCAGAACTAGTAATTGCACTTTTTAATACCTACTTAAAGACTGATTATCAGATTTATAAGGCTGTGGGTTGTTTGTGTTCTGCTGATGATCTTGATAAAAAATTGGAAAACATTGTTCATTATAGAGAATCATTCAGGAGAGCTAAAAGCTGGAGTGTCATGATTAAGATCAGAACAAGCTATTCTGTTACGAATGTATGCAGTACATTATTTTTGTATTATCTGTGGTATTTCCTTACGCTTAGTTACACCATGTTCAGTGCCTGCTAAACTAAACCAGTGAAAAATCCACTTTTCTGCAGACAGACTATTGATGAAAATAAACCCAAAACAATTAAAGGGCGTTCTGTAAGTGTATTTTGTAAAATGCCTCGGTAATGTCAAGCCCTGTTTTAAACCACATTAATCTCTTGACTTTCTGTGAATGCTCCTTCTCATTCCAATTGATTAATAATTTCACAGTAAAGAAAAAAATGAGAATTGAACACAAATGAAAATTTAACTCATTAAAAATGACTTGTAACACTAACAGTTGCAGCCATTTCAGTGTAAAATGCAGGTATGACAAATCTTACAGCTGCTCAGTATCGAATAATGTGGAAAAGGAAACAGTTGATTTATTTCAGAAAAGGTCTTCAGATGTTCCTCATCTTTGTCATGCAGCTGCTGTGGATCACTTCCTCCCCTTCAAATGCACTGTATTTTCAGGTGAAGGTCCTGTAAGTCCACTGAGGTACTCTCTAAAGTTGATAAATCAAACTTAAAATTTGTTGTCCTACTTCGTTACATCTCCTGAAGAAACTTGACATATAATAACAATTAACTTAAACAACAAAAAAACTCCACAACACCCAAAAGTAAACCAAAAAACTCCATCCCCCAAACAAACTTGTTTCTGGGAAGTTTTCTGTTAAACTGCTTAAGAGTTAATGTTAAGCAGTTTTCTAAATATTCCTGCAACTGGTTCCTGTCAGATATATATGAAATAGTTGCAGGTGTGCAGAATTACAAAAATGGAGATAAGATTAGGATTCCTGTGTTGCTGCAGTATTTTGGGCAGTATCTGAAGATACTGGACTTCTGGCCTCTAGTATATTTATAAATGCTATTGGAAATACTGGTATATTTTTAATGGGCGCTTAATTTTTTTCGGTAAGTAGCATTATGCTAGATGACTGGTAGGAAGAACCCCTAGATAGAGGTGGACTACCTTTTTATTTTTCCTTCCCCTCATGCCACTGTAAGAATGACAGTATCTCTCTTTTTCCATCCTCTTGTGTGACAGTGCGCTTGGCATGTGTGCTATTCATACTGAAAATATGAACTACAAATCCTTGGAATCAACAGCTACAGCATAATAGTCCACTTTAAAAGATACAAATGTCAAAGAGCTGTGCTATGAAACTAAAAATTTCATCTTATGCTCAGCTAGTTTTCAAGCTTATATTTTAAGTCATTCTTTGTGTAAGAGCAACCAAAGATTGGTAAATCTCCATCTTTTTCTATTTAGAAAGGTCATCCTAATTAAATTGTCTTCATACACAACCATAAATGGCATCAGATAGTCACTGTTATAACAAGCATGTAGCAATGCAGCCTACCCATTTGTTGAAATAGATACTTGGATCTTTGAGACTTGCAGGCACCTTAACCCTTCCTTTGTTTCTACTAGATATTCAGTAATCGTATTAACTAAACCAGCGAAGTCTCGGGTGATAGAGCTCAACCCTACTCTTAACACTTCTTCGTATTCTGTTATGGCTGCCAGCTGAAAATATTTACCTTTAAAGTCAGTTGTTTGTTTTTTTTCCATTAAAGTAATGAAATAGCAAACAACACTTCTATTGAAATTAAAATGTAATAAATCTGAAGTATGCTATATATATTTTTACATAAAACTTGCTATGAAATGGCAATAATGATAAACTTAAAATTCCTGGAGATTAATTTAATAAAATGGGCAGAGGATTAATATTTTTCTGTCAAGATCAATGCTGCTTTCTTTTGCACTAATTGTCAGAATATCTTGCTAGGGCTACTGGAGGGTAGTGGTGTGCTTCAAGACCATCACATCACAGAAAAATGATTCAAAGGCAAACTGTCCTGCACCCTCTGGTATCGACTTGCAAATTAGCATCTGGAATGTAATTAAACAAGCTTAATGAAAGTAACAGCTGAATACTACTGGAAAAGACAATCAGCTTTTTTGCCTCTGATATATATTCTGTACTATTGAAGCTGATCACCAAACGCATCGTGTGAGCACAGCTAAAAAAAATTAGCATTTATTTGAAGAATAGGAACTGTTTTTCATTCTGTTATGCTTTTGGCATGCACTGGTGTCCCATGAGAGCCATGCCACAGCAGATAGTGCACAATATTTATAAATCCATGACAGGCAATAATAGCAACTTGAAAAATTCTTTTGCTAGAATTTCAAGTTGAGAGCTGCCAAAAGCTGAGAGGATCAAATCTGCAGTGGCAGCTGCTGTGCCCTACAGTTAGAATTGTAGACTTTGAAGATGCTCAACTTAAAAAAATAAAAAATAAAAAAAAAAATTAAAAAAATAAAAAAGAAGACTGCAGGCTTAGCCAATTTTTGCAGGTTTCTAGAGCCTTGGCTCTCTGCCTTTTGAAGATGAGTTGCTGAAGCTTCTACCACTGCCTGAGGCATGCTAACACCAGCAGGATGTGTTTTTTTTCCATAGACTTAGTGTGTCTTCAGATTTAAGTAGCACATGCTTTATCAGTGCCAACTGTGATGGTCCTTTCCCTGGTTTCAATGCTGGGAGATGATCTTTACCCAACATCCTTCAGAGAAACTGTGAAGATAGATGGTGACGTACACAAGTGCCACTTCTGCAGTCTGATTTATGGAGGCATGTTTCATTATGAAGCAAGTGCTGGCCTCTAGAGGAACCATTATAGATTGCTGAAGATGTGAACACTTTCAGCCCTGAAGGCCTGTAGATGCTTCAAAAAATGTAATGCCAAGCTCCTAACTACCGTGGAACAATATTAATCTGTCATGCGGGCAGCTATAGATCTAGTTTAAAAAACGTAAGTGGAAGAACAGCACATCTAATAGAGTGTTTTGAGCTTAGATCTTTCATTGCAGCCAATTTTTCTTTCAGTAGTGTTTCAATAGAGTAGCCACATGGTTTTTAAGCCTTACAGCCAGATTTTGCAAATGCATTCGTGCCTTCTGGTGTTAAACAATAGTAAAGAAATACTCCGAGTCAGTGGATATGGAAACCATCATGATCTGGGGAAAAAAATGTCTACACTATTAAATGCTAGAATTCTGGGTTATCTGAACTGCGGTTGTTGAACTCCTAGGGATGTGTGTGTGGGGTATTACCTATTTTATGCTAGTATTTGAGTTCTGTTTGAAAAGTAGAAGCTTTTTGTAGAAGAATTACTTGATGTACGGTGAGGCTATGTTCTAGCCTTCTGACAAGAGCGTCATCTTTAAGTAAGGAAACAGGCTGCTTGTAACTTCATTTCTCTTTGGTATTTCACCAAAATGGCCAGGTTTAATAAGAAGAGGATCCAAAAGGAAGAGAATTGGTAAAAGGCACAAAAAGCAGAACTTTTGTGGGGAAAGGGAAGTAAATCTTTGTGTGGTGAGTTCAGGGAAATGGAGGAGGTGGGAAAAAAATGGAATGAGGTAGTCTGGCACATATTTAATAATTATTTCTAAAATAGATCGCTCTGAAAATGTGAGATTATATTTACAGTCATTTATTATAACATTTTTAAAGTGTGGTGGAAAGTCAAGTGATTCTGAATGAGACCAAAAATACTCTGGAGGAGTAAGAACAGATTAAAAATAAGAGGGGGCTGTTCTGACTATATTCCACTTGGAGTGTAGGCACTTAGCCTCCTGCAGCAGCTGTGCTGTCTGAAACAGCATCTTGCTGTCCTGCCAGAGATTTGCACTCCTTCACCTGTTGGCCAGGTTTGCTTTTGTGATCATTCTGCAGTGATTACTTTTGCCAACTTGTTTGGTTTTGACAAACACGGGTTAGGGAGCAATCTTACGAGCAGTTCAGCTGGCAGATTTGGGTAGTCCTCTGTAAAAGGAGAAATGATGGGCAGACAGGAGGAGTCAGAGGTAGTGACCTTTTTCAGTTAATAGTTGCAGCTGTCAGATTAGGTGTGTTCACAAAGAAATTGTAGGAAGGAGGAGGACTGGAAGTTGCAAAATGTGTTGACTCGGGCTCTTCTGGCCCCCAGTTGTTTCTGGTTTTGCCACTGATTTTTGAGGTACTTTTGATAGCCCCATAGCCCCAGAGTGAAGTGGCTGAGGCATAAAGAATGCATTCAGCTGGATGCTCAATATCTGCTGATGATCTTTGCTGTGTCAAAGTAAAAAGTAGTCTAAATGCAACTTTCACTCTGAACCTCTTATTTCAGTAAAAAAAAAATACATCAGGCATAGTACAAAATGTTATGAAAACATGTCACTTTCTCCCATATTTAAACAGCTGACATACAGATCATTCAAATGTTTCTGTGCTCGTATTTCCTACTGTCCCTCAATATGGTGGGTATTATTTTTGTTTATTAACTACTGACAATAATACTAAGCTATTTTTGGAAACTGTCAAAACTCTGTAATCTTCAACAATAGTTGTCTCATCAGTCTTATTTAGCCTGCATCTGTGTGATTCAAGGCTCAAGAGCAATGACAAGCTGCATATGAATTCTGTATTCATTAGTGATGGTGATCAAAATGCCTGTGTCCCCGCCATAGGGCTCAGGTGTGGAAGTCTGCAGGCTAATCCCACCAGCTGACATTCAGAGGTTTAATGACTCCATAGGAAGGTGACCACTTGCTGGGAGGTTTGTCGGCTGAACTCAGACAGCAGACAATAGAGATCAAGCCAGACTATCAGAGTTAAGCAGGAGAGCCTGCCTGAGATACTTGAACCCCTGTTGGTGTCAAACACAGAGATTAAGTAAATGGGGGGAAGTGGGGGGGGGGGGGGGGGGAGTCTGAGGCCGTGAACAAAAATAAGTACTTTGTATTTGTGCTCTGTGTATCTGTTTATTTCATTACCCAGTGACAATAACTGAGACTGCTAGTGGCATATCTTCACTGCCTTTTCTGACAGAGCTCATGGCAATACAGATTTCATGCTTTCCTTACATACCTGTGTTATTGTCTCCTTCAGAGACATGAATTTCCATGGGTAAATGTCAGGTTAGTGCATACAGTCATCCAGAAAATAAAGGCTTATCATGCTGTTTCTTATTTTTAGATTAGATTAAAATTATTCTATGGTAACCTGCTTGACACATTGGACAGTTAGTACGGTTCTCATCTTCTTTGCCAGGATTGTGCCTTGGATTGATTTCCTTTGCGGAACCAACGTTAAACAGGAAATACGAGGCTGATTTAAAATGTGCTACCTAGATGTGCTCTGGAATGGCTAGGATTACTGGAGAAGTGTTTTGAGGTGTGCTTTCTGAATATATCAAAGCACAATTTCTGTGCAGAAATCAGGTGGGAAACTGCTGACAATACCAGTCTGGGTTAGCAGTGATACCCAGTAGCACCTTCCACTTTTCTGTTTACAGACTATATCGATGGAAATAAATTTTACCTTAGTTTAAATTGGGCCTTGCTGCATGACAAAGAGCCACAATTTCTTCACCTTTATGAAAGTAACACTTAAACTTTGTATGTAATAATGTAGACAAGCTAGTCAGAAGCAGAGCTCCATGTTAAGAGATCATTTCATTGCACAGGGTAGATGTAGGACAGGTAATTATTTTTGATGCATTTCTCAGGAGCAGGTGTTCCAGTTTAAATTGTTTCAGTTTGTATATCTCCCATAACTGCAGAACACAGGCAAAACATACTGGAAAATATTTCACATGGCATGAAGCCTGAGTGCCCCCTCCTGCGGCGAGGGCTGTGGAGGCAGAGCGCAGTTTCTGTCTGAGCAGGGAAGAGTGAATGGGAAGGAGGCAGAGGGTGGGAGTCACTGGGGCTGTCAGGGGAGACTCTCTCCCAGCCAGTAAGCGTTATGGAGCGTTTTGGTGTATTAGGAAGGAAAAATTACCAGAGGGCCCAAGACTTCTTGTTCCAAATAAAATGCTGGCCTTCATTCCCTTCCTCTTTTTTTGGTTTTGTTTTGGGTTTGGTTGTAGTTTTGTTTTCCCCAGAGGTAAAGTAGTAGTTGTATGAATGGAGGTTTGCTTTACTTGAAGCCAGATGTGTTATTGCTGAATAATAATTTTTTGATACTTTATGATTATTACTATTTGATAGTAATAATATATACTAATTTTAGCGGTAATCTTTTGCATGGTGTACATATCTGGCTACTTTCTGGTAGCTGAAGTTCAGTGTGTTACTGTGCAGTAATGCAGCTGCACAGAAAACTGAGGATACTGTGTTGTTAGAGTGGAACTTGCAGCCTGGCAGGATTTACAGCTCTGTTCCTGTTGAGCAAGTTTTTGTTTTGAGAATCTGTTCCCTAAAAAACTATGAAGTTCACTCAGACATAAGTAGTAGTGGATTAAATGAATTTTCTTATTTGTTCTTCGTTCAGAGCATAGGAATAGTATTAAAAGAAATTCCTTAGTTGTGAGGGAAGCTTGTATAATTTAATTCTATACCACTGGAAATATGTAGTGTACTAATCTTCGTGTAAGGAATGATATATAGGAACTAATGTTATTGAATAGTAGTTCCGAATCATATAAGTTTCCTGCCTTGGCAGGTAATTTGGCATAAATTGTTAATGTAAATCCAGGTTAGTGGGGAAGACATTATTTTACTAAAAAAGATAAACTGCTGATTAATTCAGTATAGAACTCAATTACAAATTGAAAGTGTCTCTGCGGGATGCCAGTACCCTAAAGACAGCAGATGTTGAATTGATACTCCAGCATATTTCACACTGGTATGAAATATTAACATGGTTTATTATACTTGTGTGGTGTACAATATCAGGAAGGGGGAGGTGGTGATGAGTCTGGGCTTGCAGGCGTCTACCATTGGAACATGAAAAAACTGTAACCGCTGAGACTATTAATTAGGGACTAAGGTGCATTTTATTTGAAAAGTTCTTTGTAGAAAACAGTTAGAAAAATAAACACTTACTAACATGTTATTCACAACAAAACTGACATCAAATGCAGTAGGGAATCACCTGATCTATGAATCTGTGATCTGTTAATGAATGAATATAGGTGCATTTGTGAAAAAACTCAGATTGCTGAGTTTTGACAAGACTGCGAGGTCAGTGCTATGCTCTGATTTTTTTTGTGTGTAATTTCCTGCCCGTGCCATATTTGTTTGTGCTGAAGATTTCTACTTCCTAAACAAAACGATTTTTTCTGTATTTTTGTGTGTGAAGTAGGCAGCACGTTAATTAAACCTGATGAGTTCGTAATCCAGGGATTTAAGCAGGTTGGGTTTTTATCTTTTAATGTACAGTATTGGTGATGGTGGCGCAGACAGGCTCTGTGGACTTGAGTTTGAGAAAGCGCCCAGGGAGGAGTGGAGTGGTAGTACAGTGGTGCAAGGAAATACAGCATGTATGTAACTCACTGTCCTCTGCTTTTTTTCCCCTCTTTCTTTTAAACAGAAGTCCAGCTTCCTAACTTGCAGAGAAGTTAGAATTTAGATAAACTTATTTGAAGTTACCAGTCCAAACAGAATGCATGTTCCACAGTGTTTGAACAGGTTGCATTCTGGAGAGAAAATTCTAATTGTATTTAATAGTGAGTCCTTGATACTGTTTGTTGTGCAAATACTAAGTCATTCACTTGCCTTCTTGCAAGTGAATGAAAGTAATGTTTCAGGATTTGGAGCATTTCAGTTTCTTGTTAACAAGGTTGTGGAAACAGAACTGGAAAATAACATGATACACATTACCTTGATTTAAAGTAACTTAGCTATATAACACGCAGAGTAATAGAGTTATCATTTCACACACACACACCCCTTTGCTTTAGAAACTACTAAATTTCTGTTTATCTTAGTCTTTAACAGCTGTTAAGTAAAACTAAGTACATTTGTATGTAATATTTGAAGGTATATATTTATCTAGATTTAAGTTTTTTCTTTAGAGCCTACATGATTCCAAAATACCGTACAGTTGAAATTCAGTAGAATGGAGGCAATGCCATCTTTATACCTATACAGGGCACGGTTTTAGTCCCAGGTATCTGTAGATATCTTAATTTTTCCATCATGTGCTGGGAATTTTCTGGTAACTTCTGCCCATTCTTCTTTACGCACAAACTGGTGTTTGTTCCCAGGACCCATTTTTGGGTTCTGCAGCTCCCTGTCTCACAGATGCTGCTGATCTTACACATTCTGATTTTCATAACCCCTTTGCCTTTGGTGTGATCGTTGCTTTAATTCTCTCTACTTGCAACTTCTATCTTGTAAATGTTTCTTTGTGCTGTGGTCATTTGGCATGTCAGTTTAATCCTGTTTTCTCTGATTTGGAATCCTGTCCTACATATTCATCACACGTAGCCTGTTTTGCATTGTTTGGACTGTTAAACCTCAGCATTCCGCCTCTAACTTCCTTTGTGACTTTTTAGAGCAGAAACAAAAGATGGTGGAGGAAGAAGGCTGAGGGGGGGAGCTAGAAAAGGCTGACTACTTTTAAATTTCATTCACCTGATCCAAGATGAGAGGAAAGCAAACTATTTTGACTTGATTGTAGCATAGGTCTATTTAAAAAATAAATAAATTGGGAAACAAGGTATGTCATTCATCTGCTTATGAGGTACTACTTGAAATGCATACTTTTTTTTTTGTTTGTTTTGTTGGTGAAGACTTGTTAAACCTGAGTGGTTTAAATTACATGTGCCAGCCCCTTTCCAGCTTCAAAAGATAGCCAAAACAAATTCATTCTCACTAATGGAGTCTTTCAACCTCCCTTTACACGAAAAACGCAAAGTACTTTGCTGCTTCTCAGTTTCGCAAAGTACTTTGCTGCTTCTCAGTTTCGTTATCTCTTTGGACTTAGCCAGCAGATTTTAGCATTGCTTCCAGTTACATATTGATCTCTACCACAGCTTCTCCCTACAGGCAGAATTACATATCCTCTCACATGTTGTAGTCTGCCGATTACTCTTCCAAAGTCTAATTATGCTTCTGTAGGTGCTTATGTCCTTCAAGAGGTATCGCTTTCCTAGCCCCAAATTCCCAACACTCCTATATAGATTTATTTTTTATTATCGTCGTCTTTCCTGAAGCTTCTGATTTCCCCCCCCCCCCCTTCTGTTTCCATGTGGGTTTTGTGGATTCCCACTTTTAAGTAGGATCAACTTCTTACACTATATAATATTAACAAGTTTCATTCTGGTGTAAGAGACAGTTGTGATAAGCGTTATAATTTTTTTTATTTTTACAAAAAATGTTACTGTCATTCTGTAGTAATACTCGTTGTGCATGATATTTCAGATTCTTGATAAGACTTGCTATTAGACAACTCCAGTATGAATCACGTATCTAACAGCACACTGCTGACCTGTAGAAGGTATTAGTTTCACTTCAGTAAGAATTTAAGGAGAAAAAAAAATCCTCTCTACAGTTTTTTAATCTGGAAAAGGCATCTCCTGTTTAACTTGCTTGTGAAGTTACAAAATGTGGAGGAAATAATACTCGCAAAGCTGTTCCAGCTGCTTCCTTTACTGCCGGAGGCATAATGATAAACTTGTTTAAAAGCTATTAGTAAAGAGAGTATTAATATGATGTAGAAATACCCACATCTTCTGTGGGTAAAGTCTCTTTTCTTTTTTCCTTCAGTAGCATTTGAAATCTGGAAATCGCTTAAGTGAGAAGAGAAACTTGTTTCAAGTCATATACAAGAATAATGTGTAAAAGTTCCTTATTGGTGCTGTTTGGGACTTGCAGCATAGCAGCTGTAGAGAGGTAATCTATCAGTTCTTGAGTGTCTACAAAATGCAACTCTCCAGATAACAGGTTTAAAGTAAAGATTTAATACAGGCTCTATCTACTATGATGTTGCAGTGACAGTTTAAAACTCATTCTCTAAATCTCAGCAGACTTTATAGCCAGCAGTGGGCCCATATAAAGCTTAATGGCATTACAACACATAAATCATCTTTTAAAGATGCTACCAGTAGCGCCAATATTAAATGCAGACAATTGTCTGTGTTATAAATAATTTATCAAACACCATTTCAGATTAGCCTTCCATGCTGAGTTATTTATTTTAGCCTTTACTGTACTATTCCTAAGACACATTTTGAAAGATCCATTACTGGTCACTTTAATGAACTTGGGGGTCTGTGTTTTCCCCCCTCAAGCACCACAGTACATCTGTGGTGACCATTACACGGCTGATCTGGACCTCTTTGCGCCTTTTACAAGTGCTGCCCATTTGTCATGTAGTGGTAAATGGAGTTGCACATTGGAGTCCTGGGACACATTGTGTGATGTGGTGATGGAGACAAACAGATAGCTCTATAAAGTGCTGCTTGTCACAACTGACTCGCATTGCAGTACATCACTCTCGCTGTAATCTCATTTAAGAAGCAGCGTGGACCCGAGAGAATGATATTCCCAGTTAGCTTGGTCTTTGCAACCATAAAGTAGGAAGTGCTCCTTTTATATACTCTGAACTTTTAGGGTTTTTTAAGATTAATTATTACAGCGACTCATTCGTGCCCCTGCATGTAAGACTGTGTCAGCACTTTCCATGCTAACCCCCGACTGTAAAATAGGCCTTGCTAGAACTTTGAGTGCAGGATTTCCATCAAGGAATGTTCTGGGTTTTGGTGGTTTTGTTTATTTTTTTTGTGGCTATTCTGGTTCTGTTCCTAAATTATGAAAAGAGGAGTAAACAGCCCTGAAACAGCGTTTTCTACAATTAAAATTATTCCAGGTTCATGAGCTAGGCTGCACTATATCAGATGAAAGAGCCAAGATTGCATTTGGGACTTTCTCAGTGTGGGGGATGCCTTGGTGCAGTTACAGCTGAGCTCTACTGGCTGTACTGGGTATTTTTAGAACTATTTTGGTAACAGTAGGCTGATAGAGTACATCTTAAAAAGTAAATGAAATTTAAATTAGTGAGAGGACTTTGGAATATATGCAGTGTTGTCTAAAAAAGATTAAAGGCAGAGTGAAACAAGCCCCTACTAACCTGCTTTAGTTTTCCTAAGCTGCGGTGCTTGTCTTATATTAACACTTACATAATAGCTTAAAATTATTCTGGTTTTGCTAACAATTTTTAAAACATCTACACATACTTTGTTTTGGTTTAGTATATTCACTTTCACTATAGTAGTAAAATACCTCTAGCATGCAACAAATCGGTGAAAGCAGTCTTCTGTCAGCAGAAAGAGGAAATACTTGCTTATCAGAGTTTTATTACCAAAAACACTGAAGCAAGATACAGGAGTTATTATTTTTACAGCATGGCTGTTTATTTATAGTCAGCTTGGTAGAAAGTGTAATTCATATTATTATTTAAAAAGAGTAATACTAATAAAAGTGGGAGTGAAATAAGAATTTATGCTATAGTTTACTGAAAAAAATGCCCCCCTCCTGGTCAATACCTTAATTAAGCTGTTAGAACAGGAATACTGTTATTAACAAGCTCTTTTATAGAGGGCCATTGGAGAATGTGGAGTATGCACAGGGAGCAGACTTGATTGTAGCCGAGCTAATTTTGGGCTCCTCTTCAGCTGCACTGGTACGCTGGGGCTTGTGCAGCTGCTGTCTGAATCAGACGTTCTAGGAGCGGGCTGTGGGTCTCAGCATCATTATTTTCATGTGGCAGGATACTGGCAGGGACGCCAAGGCCTTTAAAACGAAGCAGATTTTAAAAAGCTTCATTGATCAAAATCAGCATTGAATATTTGCTCTTTGCTTCGTGGTGTCTAGTGGCGGAAGATTACTCAAAGGTGTGAGGTATCAGCAATGACAAGCGATCATGGTAAACTTACCACGCAGTTACGATCGTGTTGGGTGAGCTGAGCTGAGCTGCAACTGCTGTGAATTACTTGAGGCTAAAACAGAGTCCACATTTCTGTGTTCGTAGATATGTTTGTCTTAATTCTTTCTTCACTGGAACAGGTGTGCTGTAGTCATCATTTTCAAGTTTGTTTGTTTGTTTGAGAAAAATAAGGGGTCTTACGTGCTCTGGTATGTACTGAAAGGCTACTGAAAAGATTGAAGTGGGTGTGTGTGTCTGTGGACACAGTCTGTTGTCCTTGTGTTCGGATGCTTTTGCCAGATGACTGAGCGTTAGTGCTCGCTCTGCACAGGCTCCAGTGGAGCTGAGGGTGCAGGACCCATCCTCGCTGCTTTTCTCTCTTAGCAGGTAATACGGTGCCATGGGAAGCGGTGTAGGACAGGGGCTCGCCCCCACCACTGAACTTGGAGGGCTTTGTCAAGCAGTAGCGTCGCTTCTGTCGCAAGGACAGGCGCACATGGGTACTGGGAACAGAAGCCTGTACCTTGTTGTTACAGTATTTAAAATGATACACCCAGAAAGTTGTTTGGCAATATTTCTTCATGCTCGGCATCTTCAATTACAGCGCAAAACTAAGGAATTACTGGCTCTATCAGACGATTTCTAATAGCGCTGAATCTGATCGGTTATTTTTCAGCGAGCTGCCTTTGAAATAAAAATAAGCCCTGCTGGGATCTGTAGAGGGAGCCAGCGCAGCTGTAATGCTGCCTCTTTGGCAAAGGCCACCGGGCGTAGCAAAACCTGTATTTCAGATGCTGTCACATCAATACCATTCATGCATTTTATTGGGGGAGGATGAAGATTATTATTATGGAGCTGTTAAAATATTTTAATGGAGAGCCTGATGAATTTGAAAAGTTTCACTGTAGAAGACTCATCTGAATGTTACTTGTGTTTGTGTTAACGCAGATAATTGCGCTCAGGTTCAGCCTGTGTAGCTTGTAGTAAATGTCTCTCAGCTCCATGCCACGTGCATATTTTAGCGGCTGTGTGTTTGCCCTTTGAAAAGAAGGTAGATACACAAAACCTGTAAGAAAGCAAACATGAGAACTCTTGCAGGATTAATATATGGTTTCAGAAGCAATAAAAATAGTGAGCTTTATTTCCTGTTCCAGTTTTCTGTTCTGGTTTTGTTGCAAATATTCCACTAGTTGTACAAAGTCATTTAGAAATACACGCTTCTGAAATATATACAGTATGCATTAAATGAACCTTATTAAATATATATTTTGCTTTAGTTACAATTCTGAAGTGTAAGAAGCTGTAGCAAATTTTTTCAAATTTCTTCACTTAAATGGAGAGAACTTCACTACAAATTGCAGTGTCTTGACACAGGTACCTAGTTTGACCAGTGTTTTCAGCAGGTTTCTTTAAATTCTCTGCACTTGTGTTCAGGACAGGAATTAAAAATACTAGCCAGTTCAGTTCAGTACAGTGCAAGGCTGCTTTGCAACACTATTAAGATGAGCTGAATAAATTTTGCAACCAAGCTATGTTACAAAATGATAGAAATAATTTTGGTACTACCGAGGATGATTAAATAGTTCCTGTCTAGGGAAGACTTGTTAACTGGACTAGTATGGATCTTTAATTTGTATGCAGCTGTTACACAGAGGGCACTATAGGGAACTTGTAATGTACAGGTTGTAAAATTTATTTTCTCCATTCATTAAGACAGAAATCTTAATTTTGCTTCCTTGTCTGTCTTTACCAAGTCTGACCTGTCCTGGGGGTGGTGGATCATGAACAGGACAAAAGGCTGGCCCTGTAGGTAGCCCCACGGTTACTGCTCTGCAGTACTTTGGTGATTAAAAAGGTGCTGGTATCTCGTGCATTATTCTGAGAGCTCACAGCTTCCACAGCTTCCACTGTCACATGGGCAAACATCTCTGTGAAATGCCAGTGCTCGTGCAGTGACAGCTTTTCTGACTTTTCCAGGAAGAGGAAGCCAAACAGCTTGTGAGAGATGCCATTGCAGCCGGCATATACAATGATCTGGGCTCTGGCAGCAACATCGATATCTGCGTTATAAGCAAGAACAAGTTGGATTTTCTCCGTCCATATGATGTGGCCAACAAAAAGGGGGAAAGGTTGGTATTCCTGAAGCTGTGCATTATCTGTTCTTTTTCCAGCAGTTCCTCTTTTCTGTAATACTGAATGTTGTCAGAGTAATCTCTAGATCTGTATGTGAATTTCAACTAAACAAAACACACCTAATGGCTGTACCTGCAGCTAAATAGATGCTGCTGGTGGCAGGTACAGATGCATGAAGGAAACAGACAAGAGTTCTCACCTGCCACAACTTCACTGCACCAGGAGGCTGCTCTTGAGTTTCCAGCAGTTTGAGGAAGTAACAGTTTTACATTTGTGACTGAGCGGTATTTGGATTCTAGGTAGCAACATCATCTTTTTTGCCGTGTTCTTGCTGAAATGTGTGGTGTCAGAAGGACCAGTGGCCCCACTCTACCCTCTGCTGTCCTGCCCAGTCTTAGCGTGGGGATTTGAAAAAGCAGCACTGGGCAGCACAACCTGGCACTCGGTACGAATTCGCTGCAGAACAAAACCAAAACCCAAGAGAAAACTCAAACCCCAGCCTGTGACTACCAGGTTGTGGTTTATTCTGTGTCTGGAGAGACTTCCTAGCCAGCAGCTGGAAAACATGCCCTATGCAAGATTTTTAAGACTGTTTTTTAAGACATTGGTTTGATCACTACAGTTTCCCCACAATTGTCCAGGAATATACTATGATGTGTTGAAAGGACAGTTTACGGTTAATAGCTAAATACAGCAGTCATAAGATTTGTTTTTTTAGTTGGACTAAAGTCCCATTTCATGTATAAACAAACTACCAAAAATGCTTGTAAGCATTCATGCTTTCCTAATCGAAGTCCTCTCTCAACCATTTCCATTTTGAAGAAACTTCTGGCGTTTTTTTCCGTGGCTCTTTTATTTGGCAAGCCATAGCAAAAAGATTTCTGTACAGCCCCCGTTTTAGCATTCTCAGGGTTCATTTCCTTAAAGCACACGGAAGGGTTGCACAGCATGTGAGACTACTGCAAATCCTTCACAAAGGTGCTGTTATTCTGGCGCTAGTTTCCTTAAGGCAGTAATTGCGAAACTTTTAAATTTTCTGTCATGAACAGTCTGGTACGGAACACTTTGGGAACCAGGTATACCATTTGTGTATCATGGGATCTTGTCAGACTGAACGTTCAGGTTACAGTGTTGAAATTCTAAAGTGAGCAAAACTTGAGCATTAGCAGAGCTATGTTGCTTGGTGGACATCACCTTATCAGTGAAATCACAGCCCCCCAGGCAGCTAAAAGATTTTGCACTGCATGCTTTTATGGTACCTGTAGAAGTTGTGCAACTTCTCAATCCACCGCCAAAACAGTAGAGTTTAAAGGAATCGCTTTCCCCTTCTTTTTAAGGCAGATGCCACAAAGCATCACACTGCTGCAGTTAAGGGTCCTTCGGATTCCTTGCTGTACAGCTCTGTGAGCACAATGCTTCCTTCTGAGTGGAGATGTCTATAGCTGGGCAGTTAGGAGAGAGTTCTTATTACACATTTTAAGTGAGATTTTGGGTTCTACTCCATAAATGGGTGAAAAGGGTGACAACTTACTCAGATGCAGTTAAGAAGCGCGGCTTGATTACAGGCTGTGTTCAGTGTTAGCTAACTGCGGCACAGACACCCAAAGCTAATACATTGATAGAATTATTCTAGAGTTGAAAAAAAATAAATAGCTTGTTCTTTGAGTGAAGGTACACAGCTAGGACATCCTATGCTATAGTGAGATCCTGCTAATTTCTATAAAGTAGCCTTTCCAGTTACTTGGCAATTTATTTGTTTAACCACTGTGTGCTTCCTAAAAGAGCTGGTTTGTCTGAAGCTTCATCAGTGATTGCAGTAAGTTTGGGTTTTGCGGTAAGGGTAGTTCCTTTACTTACTGTGGATTTTTATAGGAAACTTCTAGAGAAAGCTGATGAGGTTTAAAATTTTAAATGAGTTTTCCTGCATAGTGCCATCTTCCAGCGCTTAATTTTCACCTATTTCTTTAACAGGTATGGTAGATACAAGTGTGAAAAAGGAACTACTGCTGTTCTCACAGAGAATGTAGCGCTCCTGGAACTTGAGGTGGTGGATGAAACTGTACAAACGATGGACACTTCGTGAGCCATCACGTGCAGCCCTTCCGCATCACTGGAGACCAGCGCTAGTTGTGTAGAAGCCTCCCCGCACCAAGAGAAACACACACGGCTGATTCAGAATAAAGAGGGTTCTGACCGTTCTCCTCATTAGTGTTTTTATGTGGCGCTGATTGCTGCCGCTGCTTTTCCCTTCTTACACTGTTGAAAATGTTTTGCTTGCTGCAGTGGTTTTGCACATCTTACCCCCTCTCTTCAGTGCTGTGGAAATGAGTTACTTAACCCTAAAAGATCTGTATTAGCATGACAAAGAGAGCCAGGCTCCTGGAGCAGGTACTGTGCACCACACTGTTGTTGGGGAAGAAAACCCACAAAGTACAAGAGCTGGTTTTTTACTTCACTCTAGGAACAACAGTGCAAGGGTAGAACTACTCCGCGTAAGCCCAGTTTGGCAAGTTTCAGTTTACCGTTGATGGACGGGTTTTTTGATGGATACATACCACAGTGAGAAATGGTACGAAAACAGTGCACGGGGCTGGTTCTGACCTGCTGCTGCCTGCGCCACTGCAGGGAGTAACGCTGGCTATCAGGGGCTGTTCAGCTGCAGAAAACAGGAGGTGGAGTAGATCTGCCTCCACCCTGGTATCAGAGATTAACCAATTTCAAACTGTTTCATCCTGAAAAAATAAAAAAGCTAGAAGAAAATCAACCTGCAGTTCTCATTTAGTCAGAAGGGAAGGCGCATAAGGGAAGGCACGTTGCCTACAGGCAGCTTGAGAAGGCTGGTGGGTACCAGTCCCTGCCGCCTGCAACAACCATCCAGGGAAAACAGCTTTAGATGTGCTACAGTTTGGAGTGTAGACTGTCATAGCTAGTGTTCTATCAGGACAGCTGACCGTTTACATTGAAAAGTATACACAAAATAGCTGTTAGGAACAGTTTCACACATTATTTAGGCCTGTTTGCAGTAGTGGTTTGGTTTTTTTTTTAAACATTTTCCTTAATACTGGACACTTTTTTTTTTTAAACAAAGGTGTTTATTTTGTAAATCATTTTTTTATTTATCTAAAAATGCACAAAATTACCTTTTGAAGTACATTTACTTATAAGCGCTAATAAATCTTATGTAGCAAGAAAGTGACCAGACTTCTCAAGATACTCAAATTTAAGCTGAGCTTCCCTGGAAGCCAAAGATCCTTTTCCGTGTTACACCAAGAGGCACAGCACAACCATCCTCTGAACGTGTAGCTGCCACCGTGGCTTAAAGGAAAGCTGCAGTGTGACAGTCTTCAGTCTTAAACCTACTCATCGCTACGGAAGCCGGGTATAAATTAGCAGGGGAATGGGGGAAGGAATTTGGTGCCTCCACTGTATTCTCATGCTGATTTGAATTTCCTGAATCTCTCATGAGAGCAGCAGGCTCAACTTTCTGCTGAGAAGACTCAATAAATGGCACCTTGCATTAATGATACCAACATTATTCACAGCAATTAATAGCTTTTGTTTGCTACCCTATATAAATATTTTGAAATTTGATGGGAAGTAGTTGATGGCACTGCAGTTTTCCTTTAAGTAGAGCAAATTAGGTTAAAAATATCCACTAAAAGCATATATATGTATGTAACCCTCTAACCCTAACCTTATTTCAAAAAAAAAAAAAATATTCAAGGATTGTATGCATTTCTTAAGAAAAAAAAAACACAAAAGAAAACAGGCACAGGCTGCATTTGAACTGTCACACACAAACTACATTTTGGCATGAGCCACCATCACACACGGAAGCAGCACTGGAACAGTACAGGCGTATTCATTCCCCCACTGTAGCCCTCAAGAACAGTAAGTGCAGCCCTGTTCCTCTGAACAGGCAAATGAAATGGAAACACTTGAACGTGAATCCACGTTTGTTCCTAAAGCAGTGACTATTTCTCATCAACAGTAATGAACCAAATCATTGATTCAATGAATGGATTTAGCTGGTGGAAAATTTTCATGTTGTTAAAGAAGATGACTCCTTCAAATCAGGTTGAGATTTTATAAAAATTCACATTCTGTAAATTAGCTTTCACAGTTAAATAGACAGGGGCTGATACTTATGTAGTTAGATACACAAAGCATTTTGGTTTTGTTAAAAATTTTCCAAGTGTTTAAAACACTGCTTTGCTTAAGTTCTACCTACAGTACCTCACGTACTACTGAACATGTAAAAGTATCCTCACCAAAATCTAGTTGGCCGAGATAAACACTGGTTTTCAACAGGAACCTGTAGTCTTAAGAAGAATTATGCCAAATGGGAAAACTACTTGCAGAAGCAATGCTTGTTTTGGGTTTGTCTGCATGTTCTTCTTTTCTCCCCAAGTACATGCTTAACTCACCTCACTGGCTGTAGCCAAGTTAACAGATAAATGCATTAGCAAAATACTCACTCTAAATTTTCAGTTAAAAAAAAAATAATCTTGAAACAAATGTGTTTCCCACCCCCCCACCCTTCCCAGTTCCTAAGTCTGAAGAGGAGGGAATTAATAAAAACACATAAATGGCTGCTTTAAAATATACAAAGTAACTGAATTTGCTATTAATCATTTGCGGAAGAGGCAAAGTAGCAGTTACACAAATTACACAAAATCTACTGCAATTCTTACATTAGTATAAAGTGATTTCACTGAAGGAATTATTTCAATATTTCACATTAGAGTTAAGATAGAAGGGGTGCGTCAAATGCTCTGACACCCGTGTTAATATCATCTATCCTAGATTACACACAACAGTTTTAAGAAAGGACCCTTAAATGATCTACATCTGTAACACGTTATTGGCCTTAAAAAACAAAAAAAATAATCACTTGCAATACCTCACAGAATCTTCACTTTAAAGCATGACCACCTTGTAAGAGTCCTTGTCAAATAACCTGCAGAAATAATGGAGCATCCTGCTACGAGTGCTCAACCCTCTCACTTGTGTGACTAGGCACCAGTTGGTTTCATCTGAGAAAAAAAATTCAAGTAAGACTGAGCTGTGCTGGCCGCTGCGTGTTTGCAGATGGTTCATGTGCTGGAGGTCCAAACATGCATTTGTTTTGCTATTTGGTGCACGTAACCAATGTCAGGTCTTTGATCTGGATCGGGGTATATGCACATGCTGACCAGCTCCCGCAGCTGAAAGACAGAAGGGGCACACAAACATGAGTGAACTGGCCGATTTCTTACTGGGAAAGGTTAAGGGAACATTTGTCTGACCACTGGAAGCCAGGACAGGGGCTGGGAACCTCTTTCATACAGATGTTCCAGGCAGACCGCAGGCACACGTCCATCATCTGTCCCGCCTGTTCCCCCCACTCTACAAAAGGACTAGGAAGAGCCGTTTCCGCCAGACCTTCATCACCAAAGATTTAAATCTTCCACAGAACCCAGTGGATTTTACGTTGCCATTTACAATGTGCTACCAGCATATACACACACAGGGGCTCCCGGGGGCTCGGTGGTTTGGTGTGGCCCTACAGAGGATGCAACAACCACCTCTGAGCTGTCACTCCCTGACATTTTTTCCTTTTTGAAAAAAATCAGATTTTTTTTTCCTGGGGAAATTTTTGATTCACTTCAGAGAACCAGAGCAGAGATGACCAGCATCATCAGATGACCGGCAGCTCGCAGTCAGCTGAGGCTGAAGCACGACAGCGGTCGGAGCAGCAGTGAAGGGAGCCCGGCACTGATGACCCAGCGAAACGCACCAAGGGCTGGGGTGGGGAAGCAGCGGTGGGCAGAGGGAGGCACCAGTGGCACGGGCAGGATGGGGCTGAAGGAAAGAAAAACGACATCGCTACCAGAAATCTGCCTGAGCTGGCAGGTGGGGATGGACTTGCCAGTGGGAGCGGACTCCGAGGAAAGGGGGGCGCCTGAACAGAGCTCTGCTGTACAGCCCCTGCTCCCCCCGTCCCACACCAGCCCTGGCAACAAGCCAGTTCAGGGTTTTTAATGTAAGAGTCTGAACAGCGCTTGTGTATCTTAAGATAGCGGGGCACGGCTGTCAAACACCAGCGTTCCCTAAAAACCTTTGTGAAGAAGAGAGACTGATCATTGATTAGGTTTAATAAATAAAATGCAGAAGGGCTGAAGTCTCCCCACCTCCCAGCCCTCTATTGTGCACATGAAAGATTGTAGCTTTTAATTATACAGACACTGAAAGCTGCTCGTACCCCCGAGGCACCGGGAGAAACAGCCTTGAGCCTCTGATCTTCTCACATCCTCCCAGTAGCCACAGTGCCAATTATTTTAATGGTAATTAAAAGCATGACCATACAGCTATCAAGCACAGCTTCAGCTGCATTGCTGAACGTACTGAAGTGAGGTTTTCAGCTCGGGATGGAGCAAGGCCCCGTGCTTCCAGCTGCCGCAGATGCACATTTCGGTGGCGGTTGCTGCAGAGCAGCCAAGCAGCCCGTGGGCCAGGGCTGGCAGGTGAGGCAGGGGCACGCAGGGGGCGAGGGCAGGGGGCGAGGGCAGGGGGCGAGGGCAGGGGGCGAGGGCAGGGGGCGAGGGCAGGGGGCAGTGCCACCACTGCTGGTCACCTCGCCTATCGCTTTATGCACACACACCGAGAGCAATGCAACCCCCCAGCCAGGGCACCTCCAGAGCAAACCCAATGCCACCGCCCGGCCCTGGCCCAGTCTCTCCTAACTGCTACGGTGACTTTTGGATTCATCCCAGGGCAGGGAGGTGCGGCCTTTGTAACCCTAAGACCACAAAGATTTAACATGTACCTCAGCCCTGGCTAGACAAGACCACCAGAAAACGCCCACAAATTAAAACGCTTCTAAACCTCTGACCTGAAGCTGCACGATCAATACAATTTGTCCAACCAGCTGCTGTGCTCCCATGTAGTCCAGGGCTCAAGCACAGCCCGGCAAGCTCTGCGCTCTGTCGATGAGCAGGACAGTGCAGGCACTTCACCATCATCTACAAGAACCGGTGGACTAAGCCTTGATAAGCACCGCCAACCAGCATCTCCAATTACTGCAAATTTGGTCCCGATATAGAAAACTAATCCTGGCTGGAGTCCCGGCTCCTCCTCCTGCTACAAGCAGCACGCCAGCTGATCACGGGGGGATTCGGACTGGTTAGCCACAAAAGGCTACAGAAAAGAGGAAAGGCACGGAAAGGAAACATCATCGAAGAAGGCATTCTTCAGTAAATGCTCTGCCTTGTTCACCTAAAACAACGCTGCCGCAACTAAAACATTCATGTGATCCGCAGTCAGCCTACAGCTGAAGCTTCACTTCGAGACCGTGTGAGCAGTGGAGACGTGCCGATGGCTCCGGAGCATCGCTGAACGCTTTGCAGCACGGCAAGGCCTAATCTTTACCCCTGCCTGCAGGTGGGAGGATGTAAAGGCTTCGCTGCTTTCCCACATCGCTCACAGACCTGTGGCAGTGACAGTGCTAGAGGGGTTGCAAAGACTCTGCCCTTTCAATCTAAACCTGAGACATTCGCTCTTGAAGGAAAACACGTAGAACCAGGCCGAGATAAGCACCCAGCCGCCAGCCGCAGGGAGAACAACCCTGGTGCAGCCTGCTGCTGCGGGCAGCTGCCTCTGCACCTCCGATCCTGCCTGGTTTCTCTAGCTTGGCTGCTGGGAGACACCAACACACCTTCCCCTCTGGCTATCCACTCCGAAAGCATCTGAAAACGCAACCTTTAAAGGGACGTACTAAATGGAATATTGTTCATGGTGGAGTCGTGTTCTAATATTCACAAAACCGAAGCTCTGCGTTTCCAGCAGGCAGCAGCAGCTGATGCAGTGAGATGAGCTACAGCCAAAGGCACAGCCCTCCTCAGACTTTGTCAAGCATTCTGTTAATAGTGTATGAACACCATCTGGAGTCTCGTTCTCTGGGACCTGGCGCCTTTGAGCTTTAAACCATCCTTCTCACCCTGGATTGTATCACTACACTACACACACTCTTTAGCACTGCCAGAGGGAAGCAAACAGACAGTAATTGTAAAGACAGGAAACACATCTGTCAACTTACACTAATTCTTGCTGCCAGCAGGCATATCCTGAAATGCATGCTACAACAGCATGGCAAACGTGAATGCACGGAGCCGGGACTCGCTGCTATGGCAGCTTGGGGGGGGGGCGGGGGGCGGGGCGCGTAATATTTTAAAAAAATCACTTTTCCAGAACAGTTCGCAAATAATATTTTTGCAAGAGTTATTTAACAAGTAAAACCGTAAATAACATGTGTGATGCAGGGTCCCTCTTGGGGTGGGGACGGGACCGTCTGCTGCCAACTGCATACGGCATTTCCCTTGCATCCTGTCTCTTGCTCCTTAGAACTTTTGAGGTAGAATAAAACAAAAGAAAAACCCCAAAGGATACGGTGAACATGTGAAATTACATTGGCCATTTCCTTTCAAATAGGAGGCAACTGTAACTGAATGAGGAGGTAAGGAAAAGCAAAAGCAGCTGGTTTGCCTAGGTAAGGGAAAAAAACCCCAAGCACCAACCCCACCCCACCTCAAAAGGCCCTGAACAAAAACAACAGGCATGTTTGCAGCTGAAGTGAAACACTGCCAATCAAGCACGCAGCGACAATTGCTTTTTTTAATATACTCCAGTTCAGCTACTACTCTCCATCCTTCACTTTCACATGCGCACAACTCAGACTTCCAAAAGCCCCTATACGGCTGCTGTATAGATGCTTATTGCATTAAACTAAGTAGCCTTCCTCCCCCTCTTCCTCTTAAAAAGAATCTTTCCCCCCTTGTTATGCACTGAAGACTTCACAAACAAAAATTTAAGTGCTGTTTCACAGTATGTTATTTTAAGTGAAAGGAAGTGAAGGAAAGGGCTTTCCCACGGCTCATTGCTAGTTTTTGCCAGCATCACAGACTTCCAGTTTCAAAATATTCCCCACATGAAGAAATCATCTTTTCTGTCTTAATTTAGCTTGTCAATATTCAGACATCACAACGATAGCTTCCTCAGCCGGCCCTGAAGGTACCCAGGCCGCTCTGGTCACCTTCTGCTCTGTCTTGGATGTGCATGTGTGTGGGGGTTCCCTTTTCCCCTGTGTGGGGAGGAACTTCACCGCACCCCACCCCCCCATTCCCCTGCAAAAAACGCTCCCTATTTACCTTTTCAGAATAATGTTCAGCTGGAAGAGGTGGGTAGTCACATTGCTCTATTTTTTGGCAAAGAGAAAACAGGTTCATTTTATCTCCATAGAAAGGACTCTGAAGAGCTGCCATCTGGAGAGAAAAAACAGAGTATTTCAGAAACGCAAAGGATTTAATAGCCCTCAGTACTGGTGATTTGCAAGAGCAAATTCTGTTCTTTGAGAGTGAGCAAGCGATGCTGCTGCTCTCTGAGGCTGTCCACAGGCCAAGCTGCCCTGTCCCAGTGCCCCACAGCACCCTGTCCTGTCCCCGTCAGTCACAGACACGGCAGTGCCAGCTGTGCCTGCTCCGGCAGCCAGGCCCTGCCTTCTGGGGCACCCCACGATGCCGGAGCCCGGCCCTGCCTTCGCCGGAGCTCTCTGTGACCCTGGCACAGCCCCTGGGCATCACCGAGCCTGGAAAAGTCTCCGCATTTTTCTGTCACCGTGATTCTTTCTGCCCAACACATTTCAGATGTGGGACATTGGGTGCATACAGGCAGTTCTCCAGGTACACAGAAGGAAAGTACCTTTATTTTTTTTAAAAAAACCAATAAATAGCATGCTTGGACTGTAGGACAATCAGAAACCAAGTGGCTCGATGAGGACCATGAAAACCTCTCAAACACAATCATCTCTTTAAAAAGTAGAAGCTCCTCTGTCTTTGAAAACATCTCATGCTTTTAACATTCCTTGGTTACGACCATATTCAGCTCATTTGCTCTCTGCAACTGGCAGATTTTTAACAGACTGCTACAAAGAATAACTGGATTATTTTTGGAAAGACCCTTAGAAGCATGAGCTTATATTCAGCCTTTAAAAAAAAAATAAAAATTACCTCAAAACAAACATTCCCCTCCTCCTGCCGGAGGTCTGCTCTTTAGAAAAGAGTATCCCAGGCAGATCTGGAAACCAAACTACTGAAACTTTTCCTAATCAATCTGCTCTTTTTCCTCTTTCAGTTCTGTTTTATGAATCCAGTCTTTGCATCTCCAAAAATATGACAGATGTCAGAGATAAACAGGCTGCTCACACAGCAAGGAAAGCATGACAGAAGGCTCTGGGTGGGGAAGAATTCCTCCCAGGGCATGCAGAGCCTCCTTACAAAGACATGTTTATATTACACTTGAGTCTCAGGAAGGAAACTGCCTTTCTGTACACGGAAAGCCATTGACACCGCCAGTTCTCAACCAGGAGCTCTGAGCGAACGCTGACGATGAGCCTCGGAAAAACAGCTGCAGCCACACGGGCTCTTTTGAACTTAGAAACGTGGGTGAAGTTGTGTCTATTCAAGTTACGCACAATGAGCTCAGCACCTTCCCTCCCGCCCCCACCCCCCCAGGACCCAAGCCCAGCCGAGCCACCCGCAGCCACTGCCCACGCTGCGCCCATGCGCTCATTAGCCCAGGGCGTTAATCAAGTGCTGCTCTTCACTGCGGTCCATCGACGCCTGCCAGAGGCAGCCCCGCACAGCGCTGCCGCACCTCCTTCTAATGAAGCACCACTGAGTAATTGTGGGTATTATCCACTCTGTTTACATCTTTTAAAACCATTTTGCTACAAGCCACGTCAAATCGGCAAGCTTTTCATACTGAGGGCGGCTGAAGTTGATGCTTCTCACTATGGCTTTAATAGGGGGTTATTTGACGATTATTAGTCTTTTGCTCATTACCATGCACTGTGAAAGCCATCTGAAGAACGCTGTCCCATTGCTGACACACACAGCGAGCTCCCAGAAGAATTAGAAGTCAATACTAGATCCTCCAATCTATTATCCTGCAGTTCGGAATCAAGATTGATGGATCATTCGTGATTCGGTGCAGATGAGCCGCGTTTTCTCGGGGCAGGGCTCTGCCACACTGCGTGGGCTGGCTCTGCAGCAGCAGGGCATGGCCCAGTGCAGGGGCAGCCCCAGGCCACCCCCTCGGGCACCCCGGCAGTGGGCTGCAGCCAGGGGTCTCCTACCAAAGCCTCATTGCCATCAACACAGGTCCAAGCGTTAAGCAACGCAGGACACATCAAGATAAACTTAAGTACCACCAGGCCAATATATTTTTCAGGAAGCTCTTCCAGAAGCATTTATCAGATATACAGAGTCTTACGGATGGTAAAACAGAATACGTGAAGGTACCCAAATTACACAGAGGGACACAATGAACTGAGTACATAGCTCCCCAAAAAATCTCAGAAAATTCCGAGCTGGTTCAGTTTTCTGTCTGTAATGCTTCTTGTGATGCAGCTTGAGGTATTTGCTGTGCCGGTGACATTTACTGTGCTTTGCTGCAGGCTGAGCATGAGGAATTACGCCTTTAACAGCTGCACAAAACAGTGGGTTGGGGAACGGGCACACTTCTACTTCTCTGTGGTTTCACCACTATTATTAGTAGTAATGCTAAGTTATTCCTCATCAACCCCACAGACCTGAGGCTGAAGCGTCGCCTGACAGGCTTGTGAATGAAGCCACAACAGCCGGGCAGGAGCCCTGACACCCCCCTGCTCACAGCCTTTTGGAATTTTTTGAAGGAAAAAGGTGATGTTGTATCGCTGTTACTTCACTACTGTCATAACAGTAAAACAGGCAAATCAGTGGGGAAAAAAATTACCGACTCCAATTAGAGACTCTAATCTCCAATTAGAGATTGATAGCAAACTGCTCTCAATCAGTTAAAACAAAACTGAAGAGCCCAGCACACAAGATTGTTCCAAGAAAAACCACTAATGGGCACATTAGGAAAGGCACAGAAGGCAATCAAGGGTTAAACAAGGTCTCCGAGATTTCAATACAAACATCAATAATGCCAGTAAGGTTGAAAGGGGTTTTTCAATTCCCATTAACTTTTCTTTCCAAGTCTAGTTAAGCAGTCACGTGCAAAAGGGGAAGAACGAGAAGGAAACACGGTGGGGTTTTGGGGTGGTAAATGCAGGGAATGAAAATGGCAAGAGAGCATGCACACATGGCGACTGCGACAGTCAGGTCTGTAGGGGTCGTGACCACAGGCGCTCCAAACATCTCACTAACAGCAGTTTGTGATGCTATGTTGGGGTTTGCTCCTGACATTTTGATTAGAGCAATTACCACAGGACAGCTACATCTCCATTTAAAATGACCACCATGCAGTACGACTGGTTAAAAATATATATAGGAATCACTGTTAGTGTTTAAATTGATCGTCTTGCCAGAACTGCTAAAGTCATTGCTTGTAGCTATATTCTGGGAATTAACAACTTATTTTTATCCCCTCCAAGTTATCTTGCTGACAGATATCTACAGGAAGTGAGGGATGAAGACAGTTATTACTATATTGATAAGATTTAATAAAAATCACTGTATGATTATCAATGTCAAAGTTAAGTGGTGCTATGTGGCATCACATCCCAAACCCCTCAATGTTCCCTAAGTGGATTCTAGTGGACACGCATGTCTCTGAAGGCAATTTGTGCATTAAATCTCTCTGCGGCTTATCTACACAATCTATCTGGAGAAATATCAGAAGTGACTCATCACCCAATACGCATCGCTTCCTTACTTTTAAGCCAAACGGAAAAACATTTGCATTATAAGAAATTAGCAAAGATAAAATACAGCTCCTTCAAAGACATACGAATTTGATTTTTAATTTTCCAAATTCTACAAAGTTTAAAAAGTCAAGTAGCTGTTTCTGTACTGAACACAAAATTGGTAACTGTCCAGTCCTCCTTGGAATTTGCAAGATCTTAGAGCTCCTGTTCCCAAAGCTAAGGCTTACCTACGTAGGAAGTAAATTTAAAAACGCTTCACATGCCAAATATTTCACATGTTACTACAGTACTGCTACTCCTACCAGAGAATTATGTTTAGTGCGCAATTAAGTCAGCTTCTTGAAATATAAGGAGTACCAAGACTACTGCACCATAAGGGTACCATATTGCCTGCAACAAAAACATATCTTAGCACAACGCTAAATATTTCTCTCTGCATAAATCTGGAATCCCATCCCAGCAGAGCTCAGCCTCCAAAACGACTCCAAGCAGCCTGACAGAGAAGCTGCACACGACAGCAGCAGGCGAGTAGCGGTGTCCAACTTGGGCAGCTTTCGTGCTGCCAGACTTGGGAAGTCCAACCCACGTGGCAGGGCCAAAGTTCTGGACTTGGCAGAGCTGACGCTGAGGCCCCTCTCCAGGCCAGGCCCCCTGCATGAAGCATACCTGGAACTGTTCAGCGTCACGAGCCACTGGGAGCTCGGGCGTTCTATTCCCTGCTCCCACGGCAGAGCATCCCAATTCCTTCCCAAATGCCACAGCAGACCCAGGTACACACAGCTACACTGGATCATTCCGGTTTTCAGTACCTCATTAGAAGCGTTACAGGCAAAACCGTCCTTCATAAAAAAATACCAGCCTGTTAATGGTACGTTGCTGCCACTTCAGGAATTATTAAAAGTCTCTTGAATTCTTTCAACTAGAGGTAATGAGAATTTGAGGATGGGCACAAAGTCACTCAATTTAAGCTCACAATTTTCCAAATCTTTTTGACCAAGTACTTAGTAGGGTATCTTACTCGCATCTCTCCATTTCTCTCCCTCCCATCCCATGGAATTCTAACAATAAAACAGTGATACCACCCCATCGGGCTCCAGTGTCTCCACCAAAGCGGATCTTCCCTTCAGCGTATCTAGTGGCCATTTGCTCCGACACTAGCAAGGCCGATGCCGGGACTTCACACTGCTTATGGTGACTTGTGGGGTATTTAACCCAGGCACCCAGATAAATCTTTTTTCCTTAACGAAACCCTGTGCCACCTGACAGGGACAGGACAGTCAGCAGCTGCGAGCAGGCTGGCTGAAGCACTGTGGAGATAGGGTTTTTGGATGGATGCTGCTAGGAATATAAAAAGAATGGACAGTTTTGGGATTTTGCTCCTCTCCAAGAGTATTTTTTGGACCACACCTGAGTCTGTAACTGTATGAGGGCTGCTGTGCTGCTGTCTTACATGCGAGAAGCAAAGGGCTGCTGGAGTCAAGCCTCCAAGACTGCTCAAACCCCTTCAGCAGGATCTTAATCCATTTATTTCACTGAGTTCCCAGTGCCAATCTCCCACTGGAGATGCAGACCACCCAGTGCTCTGACACTCCGCCAACAGTAAACCAGCACCTATCGAACTGCATGGCTCAGGGCTTGGAACACACAGGGGGCAGCGCGCTACCTCGCTGAGCAAGCGTTTAGTTGTATCAGATGAGTTCTCCTCAGAAGTACGTAACAGTGACAAGCTCTGAACACCTGCTGGGAAGACCAGTGTTAGGGAAAAATTTACTTTTATACCATCTTTCCTAAAGTATTTAATCAACTAGCTGAAGTACATGCCTAACCACAGTAGTTTTCACATCTGATGTGCTCACAAAATTAAGTACATTTCTGTTTATTCTCTAATTCCATATGGTTATGAGAAGCTGTAGTGAGAAGCAAAATGACATCAGTTCACATAATATATCAACCAAAGAGGATGCAAACAATATTCTTATTACTAAATATCCCAGAGATTTTAAATTCTCTGGGCTGGGATAAAAGCCTTCTAAACGCTGACATGCACTGTCACTTGAATTCAAAGATGCATACATCTAAAAAAAGATTTGCGATTAGATTACAAATGAGTGCAAGACTGTTCAATACGCTCTGATCCCTGCTAAAAATGAAATCACAGAACTCAAAGTACTGTTACAAACTCATAGCACTTATCTTCAAAATATACGTAATAGCTTCTAAGGAAAAGTTGCACACTAAGTGTGTTGTTCACACAAAGCATGCCTGCTTTGTATCTGCGTTTAGCTAGAAGACAATGTACAATCAGAAAATATTCCAGCTGTACCCTAATAAAGTTAGAGAAACTGATTTCACATTACATAAAAACCTCTATTTTTCTTTACTGAAAGCTCCCAAAATTAAAATATTCCAACTGGTTAGAATTCAACAAACCAGTAGCTACCATTCAAGTGAATGTGCTGTTTCTAAAACAAATGCAGTATATTCAGGAGAAGCTATGAATATGCTGCCCTACTAACAGCTCTGCTCACAGCAGGAAGCAAAAAAATGCAGTTATCAGGCGTGTTTATGTCTATACCCTCAACAGCTACTGCAACCTCCTAAATTAACTTTGTGCAAGTACTGTGCTGTATGGCACAATCCCTTTGTTGTTCATGCTCAAGAAGCACATGATGAGCACAAAAAGAGGTAACTTTTCATAAGGTTTCTCAACAATCGAGCTGAAGTAAGTCTGACCTGTATGGCACTGTGTGCTACAAAACCAACCTGGGGAAAAAAAGTTAGAAGATACTTGCCTCATACAATAAACAGCCCAAAGACCAGATATCAGATTTAAAGTTATAGCCGTTTTCATGTATTCTTTCTGGGGACATATAGTATGGAGTTCCCACTGTAAAAAAACAAACAAAAAAATGAGGAGTTATCGTCTTAAAAAGTGACTGTGCAACTCATATTAATACCGCAGTTCAACTTCATTAAAGGATTAGGTTTAGCACAAATAGCTCATCAGAAGAGATCGGTACAAAAATTTGGAAACAAATAATGGTTTTGAAGGCATAGAACCAAAGATACCATTTAGACAGAGGACTGGTGAACACAACTGAAAAGTTCTGTATTTCTGAAATTTGAGGAACATTTTCTTTCCCTTCCAGTCTTCCAGGTACCTTCAGAATGTCTCAGATGGACAGAGCAGTCGTAAAGGACCATCTTCCCTTTGGTTCATACAACAGCACTGAAACTGCAAGTCAGATGTCATGGATGTGCTCTGCTAAAACAGCTCCCGTGAGCACATCACCTGCACGGTCCCCTGACAAGCGGCACAAGCAGCATGACAGGGCGGATCCAGGTACGAGGGGGGACCCTTCGTAAGGGTTCAGGAGACCATTTACTGCAGCAAAGAAACATGTAACAAGCCCAGCACCAGACAGGCATTCAAAAACTTTCTGAAAGAACCAAGATAGTAATTCCAAACTTTAAAATGCTGCTCCAACTTGCAGTCACATCAGAAGCTGTGGGATTTCTATGTACTTCCAGAACTCTGTATTTTATCAAAAGAAATTTACGCCAGCATTTTGGACAGAAGTTACAGGAAATTATTAATAAATTCCTTACCTTAAAAAAGTTCTTTTTTAAATCCTAAATAAGTTTCAGTTGCGGTACTGAAAATACAAGACATCCTGGCAGTCTCAACTACATCAAATAATCCTCAGATACATCATTTATTAAAACATCCAAGGACTGTATATGCTCTCTTTTCTCCTGCTTCCCCTGCTTGCCTGTCCCCTGTCAGGTTTGTTTTTTGTTTTTTCTTTTGGCATTCCAGTGTACCCTTCTCCTAATTAAAGACCTTTCCACACAAGATGGCAAATGTTTAATTTGCCTTTAACATTCAGTTTACAATTTTTCCATTTGAAATGCTTCTTGCAGACAGCTGGAAGACTAATAAGCAGATGAAGGATGGTGTTAGAGGTGGAGGGGGAAGAACAGCCACCACGTTCCCCCAAAGTTCCTAAGGAGGGGTTTGCGCACTGTAGGAAACAAATGAGTTGTGGGGCAGAAAGCAACAGCTTCCTGAAAGGCGAAAATCAACCCCCATCAAGTGCACAGACGACCCGGCATAAAGCTGCTGCTGTCAGCACGATGCCCGAGCAAGACAAGTTTTGGGGCGCCTCTAGTTTAGACCGTGTCATGCTCAGCATACATGTGAATCCAAATCTTAATTGCATTCCTCTGTCATCCAGAAAACCTAAACACAGGCCAGAATCCCTTTGATACAGGCACCACAGGTAGCCTGTCCCCACAGGACAAAGATGTTTACAGCCCCAAAGAATTCTTGATACTCTATCAACCAAGCCACAGAGCAACAGACAGAGGAGTCAGGCAATGCTCTCCGTTCTCAGCGGAGCAGCGTCCTAACAGAAGTAGGAAATTGGAGAAATGCAAAAATATCCTAGGTTATTTAGCCCAAACAAAGAGCACTGATTTGAAATTAGTACCATCAATGCTAGCATGCAATTATGCAATTTACTGCAGAGCATCCCCAACATCCCCCCTTATGCTGGTCTTGCTGGAAGTATGGATGCCATATGCAACACAACCTCCCAGTTTACCCCATCACTGAAGTCTCTACTGTATCAGCCTTCCAAAGCCCAAAGTTTTCTGTGGGGTAAACTGAGATCATATCTCACAAGCCACTCCACCTTAAAATACTCAAGGCATTTTACTTCTCTGGGGTGAAAACTGGGCAGCTTACCTCAAAACAAAATCAACACCACCACCCCCCCTGCCCCCAACCAACACCTTTCAATCTTTATTATACATTTTTGTCATGCATCTATATGCCCAAATCTTGAGTCTACCAAACCTCGACAATTTTTACCTAGAGCTATTCAGAAACGGAGCATATAATGTGAAATCAATCCTATGGCATCCGTGTGAAACATAAGACGTCACAGGAATATGTATCTAAAAAATCTTCTCACCAAAGCAGAACCAGTAACCAAGAGAGGGGACCACCGCCCTGACTGGCTCATTTATCTGGTCCCCCAGGATTTTCACTAACCTGCTGCCCCTGTATGACAAACTCAGCTTGTGTTTGCAGGTCATTCAAATAAGAAATGTCTTCATTTTCAATGTGAGAGCAGCCTAATGAGAAATTACATTTCTGCAAATTCTATACAAACTACAACACAAGAAAAATACCACATGGAGATTATTATATTTCCCTGGTCAGCAATATCATATCCAGCCCAGGAGCATGCCAAACTGACACTGTCCCAGATCTGGCTGGTTTTAATTGCCAGTGAAAGGCCTCTGCATATGGATGAGACCGGAGTTCTGTTAATAGTAATATTTAACAGACTGCACAGAGTAACTTCACAAACACCAAGAGCAGGCAGGACTCAATTCAAAGCGCCCAACAAGGTTTTCCATGGATGCCTCCCATGTGCATGCAAGATGCACACAACAGACAGCACAGCTCTCCACACAATTTGCACACACATTTGCCAGATTTCTGCACAAGAACTGACTGGGTTGGAATAGCACTGCTCCATTTTCCTGCTTAAAAACATGCGGCTGCAGAAGAAATGGCGATTTCGTTACGTGAAGTTCCTGAAGACCGTTTTGGAAGTCCCCACTGAACACCAGTAAGACATTTCCCTGCCTTCAGCTACCCACTGCTGTGGCTTTTCTCGGACTGCCAGGAGAGCTAACCAAGCAGCCGAAGCAGAATACGTGCCAGCCCTCCACTGACAGCGGGTACAGGAGCTGAGCACGGGCAGGCAGCACTCCATGGCAGGAGGGAACATCGAGGTCACTCCTACTTACTCCCCAAAGTCTTCATGCTTCAGACTGCTGGTGCCAGGGGTGGCCTCCAGCCGTAGCTGCTCTTGCAATCAGTTATTCTGGGTCACTGCGCCACAAGCTCGGAGCAAATAACAAAATGTGGGGTCTAAAGTTATGGCCTTGCCTTCCATGTTAGCAGGGGTCTGCTCGGTAGGCTAAAACTGTCGTTTCAGATAATGCCTTAAAACGACCTTCGATCAAAGCAGAATGACAGGCTTTATGACACGGATGAGTGCGTTACAGTCTGTATTTGATTTTCTGCGTATTAGTCTGTTCCATTACATTAATGGGTCCATGAAGCAGTCCAGCCCGAGCTGACTTCCTCGAGTCCACCTTGCACATTTACCTACCATTACTGCAGTGTTGCCAGCAAATGTACAAACACGCAGGGCTCTGCGTTTCAAAACCCATGCATTAATTTTTAAATAACTGTCATGATAAAAGACTGACAAGCCCAATTCTCTTTATGGCCTGTCCAACATTACGTGGGAATCTCCTGTAATGAGCATCTTCTAGAAAACCGCACAAGGCTTCCAGTGCAATCAGTCAGGGCTCGCCATTGCATTACATTAGTCAATTTGACAAGAACGGTCTAATCGGAGACTATTAATCAGAAACTTTCTTTGGCATTTGCCCTGCTGAAAATACAAAATATTGTTCAGATTCAATATTAATCACCAGGTGGTAGAGTAATGCCTTTAAAGTTATACAAGCTGCAAAACGTAGAGAAGATTATGACTAAGTAAGCATCTTCCCATTCTATTTCTGAAAGTCAGAACACTTCACTCGAATATCAGCCTACCGCAGCGATACCAGAACAACATTCCTTCCCCCTCTCCCCTGCACTGCCTGTGTGCTCAGCGACAACACCCACACGGCCCAGAACAGCTCTGGGATATCTGCAACACCCAAATTTGGGAAATGCTAGCTATTCCCAGTTAGATTAGGAACAAAGTCTCTTGTATCAGCAGAACACCACACAGGCAAAGGCAGTAAAGTCATTCCAGAAATAAAATTCAAATTCTTTCCTCTCATAACCAGTCCAAATTAAAAATCCCACCCGTGCAACTGCAGCAACCAGCGTGCACGGGCACTCTGCACTGAATCCTCATGTCTGCCACAGCAACACCCTGGTGAAGAGCTGCCTTATGTTGAACTCAGCAAGTCTTTCACTACACAGGGAACAGCACGCTCACCCGTTTTGAAAACATGTTTCAGCTTGACTCAGAGGAGTTTCGTTGTTGTGACAGTGGCCAGGTTACCAGTACCGTCACATGCGGCACCGTTACCTTCCATCGGAGCTTCCCCCGCGCACACAGTTCAGCCAGGGATCAATGCTCCTTGCGAATTCATCCCTAGCTGCTCATCGGCAGGAACAAGACAAAATCCGATTTGCACTTTCAGGAGGCTCTGTCAGAGTCTGCGGTACGTTAAATTCAGTGAATGAGCCAAGTCTCTTGCAGCAGTGGTTCTCCCACACCTTTAGGCAAATTGTCATTAGACTGAAAGCAGTGCGGAGTATTTCCAAATATTTTAATAGACTCTGTATGGGTTGGGGTTTTTTAAATGTTATAAAAAATAAGCATCTCTTGATATTAATGAAACTCCATGGCCGTATTTGGCTGCAAAGTACAATAAAAAGTGATAAGGAAAGCTTTTATTGTTCTGCCTTCACCAGTACCTTCCAGCTGATCTTTTAATACTGAGCCGAACAGTGTTTCTGAATCTATCACTTTTCTTTCTCACAGCAGGGAAGAGTTCTGAATATGAAAGAACCTAACAAATTCTGACCTTTCTTGTATCTTTACCGAGTATTCCCAGTTTCAAACCAAGAGATATCAGAGCGCAACACAGGCCTCAAAGGGGTAATACTGATTAAAGCATTCCTTCATTCTAGAGATGTTCCACTCCTGTCAAAACAAACTTTGCAATGTTTTGAAATACTTGTGATTTTTGAAACATGCTCATTACAAATGAAAAAGGCAGAGAACTATGCTCAAAAAACTGAGATGCTATCCATGAATAACAAAAAACCACCCAGTTTTAAAAATAATAATTATAAAGTATTTCCAGAACTACTAGCTTAGCTTTAAGATGTAAGACACACTATTACATATTCCATGAACATTACATATAGTAAAGAAAAATCTTGTAGTGTGTTTTAATAACATCCAGTGGTGCAAACACAGTAGGGAAGCAATTCTACTTGAAAATGAAAGTCCACAACTCTCACCTGTCTCATCTCTCCAGACATGCTTGTAGGTTACCAAGAAAAATGTACAATGTTACCTAAAAGGGGTCTAGTTCCTAAGTTTCTGTTTCTAACCATTTGCGTTACTTGGGCTGTACTTCCAACAAGAAGGCTGAGGTCTTTTCCCAGAAGGAGAATTTGGGAATTAGATCAACTTTTGGGTATTAGCTAAAAGTGAAACAGTGGTCAAAGGCACAAAAATATACTTCAAACTCCTTGAAACCTCAGTGTGAGGTACCCCCACTAATTAGGGGGGGAAGAAAAAAGGATTAATTCTACTTATTCTTACAAAAGAGAATAAGTATTTTGTGCATAATATTGCAGCTGCTCTTAACAGACCTGTTGCTTTAAGATCTGTTTTTTCTTATTAAGATTTCATTATATATTTAACCCTACCAAGGTCCTTAAGAGTTTTGGGGTTTGTTTGTTGGGGTTTTTTTTTGTTTGTTTATTTTTTGTTCTGTTTTTTTCCTGGTTTGAAAACAACACACCTGCAGTAACTCTGCACCAATCTTTTCTTCCACAAATTCTGTACTACACAGGCACAGACCAAAAGGCCAAAATTTCTCAAAATGCACAGAATATTGGCTGTTCAAATTTTAGGCAGACTTCTTGTCTCCATTTTTTCTTAAGTTCTGCTTACCAGCCCCTGGAAGTACTGTGATTTTGTTTCAAACTGCAAACTAGCTTGGCAAGCAAAAAGAAAAGAGAAAGACAAACAGTCCATTTATAAAAGAGCTCTTCTCATGACTGCAGTTACCCATGTTCACCCTCATACCCACCAAGAAACCACAAGGAACGTGTAACACCCCACGTACTCCAGTCTACAGCTATTTCAATGTTCTAAACTGGGAAGCTTTGACTTATACGCATCCCCCAAAAGAAAAATCTGTTCCAAGTTTATTCTTGTCCAAGAATAAATAATAAATCATCTGCTCCAAAACACGACTATTCTGTGTAAATTTTTTTTGTTGTTGTTTTGTTTTGCTTTGGATAATGCCAAGTTTATTTGGCTAAAAATGGGTATTATACCACTTAGTAAAGTTATCCATTTTATTACTAATGGAAATTATTTATATTTATTACCGCTCCTAGTAAAACAATACCTACCAGCTTACTGTTACATTTTCCAAAGTCTAAACAGTTTTTAAATATGCTCTGCTTTTTATAATTTTTGACTTAACACTAAGTTTTATAGCAAAGTTGTGACTTAAGCTTTCTAACAAGCGTATCAGAACAGCCTTAACTGACACGATACTCCCCTGGATACCCTCCTCAGAGATCAACAAATAAATTAATAGCCACAATCAAACATTAAAACCAGACAGAAATACTACTAGCCCTATTAAATCTTGAATGAAACCAACGACACCTGGCAGCCCATCACACACCAGGTACGGTAACATCAACCCAAACTGCGTGGTGTCGCACACCCCTACTCCAGCACCCAGATGTCATTGCGTCACTGCTGGGTGCAAAGCCCTGGGAAAACAGCCATTTTCTGTAGTGAAACAGCCTGTCAGACAGGTATCACACGGCTCCTCTGGGGAATAAAAATAACTATGCAAATGAAAGAAAGGAGAAAAAGAAAAAAAAGACTACAAATGTAGTAAAACGCTTGCATTATAAACTGCAAAAGAACAGGCTGTAAAAGTTTTTCAAGAAAATAGTAAGCACTACTGAAAACAAAAAAGGAAAAAAGCATTCCTCCTCACTTCGTGCTGAATCGCGCCCCCCCCCCCCCTTCCCACTCCCTCCTACGCCCCTCAATAAAATGAAGTTTCTGTGATATGTGAGTCTACCTCCATTAAACTAAGCCCTGGAGCTTCTGCTACAGGGGAGCTTAAATTAGGAAAGGAAGGACAGTAAGCTACCATGTTGTAAAGAGAAGTAGTAAAATTCACCTTAGCTACACTCATTACCTTTACAACACGGGAGTTTTCTGGCAAGGCTTGTGCATGAAGAACTCTCCCCCATGGAAAACTATCTCCTGTCTTCTCTCACCAGTCACACAGGGAAAAGGGAAAGCGGCAGAAGAGGTGCCACCTGGTGAATTCACCTACACCCTCCAGCCCACGGCTGGTTCCTGGGGTTTATCACCCATCCCACAACACTGCTGCCTTCCCTAACACAGTTCTGTTACTCGGTGAGACAGGAGGTGTCCACGTTTCCCCTCCCGCAGGTCTGCCTGTGGAGGTTTTCAGGGGCCAGGGCCTTCCCTGCCCCACGGTCGCTTGCTGCCCCAGCGATGCTCCCAAGCGGCCGTGCTGCTGGCCAGGCATCCTGCCACTGCTCCGAGCAAGGCACTCGCCTGCATCTCATGAGCTGTGTATGGGCAAATCTTTCATTTTTCTTTCATTACCCCGGCATGTACTGTCACTTAATTTTTATGTATGCAATCCTTCCTGACAAATATGATCTGCTGCCTGGTAATTCATCTGACGTTCATTCTGTTCCTTGCTCTAATTACGGCTCCCATTCCTGACACGGCGGCGGCCGTGCTGCCACAGCCCGGTGGTACACCTGTCAGACGGGTCGTGGTACTGCCTAATGCCCTTTTATGCCAGTCTGATGCTAGCAAATACAAGGAAAGAAAAAAAAAAATTAGATGAATATATTTGCATAAGCCATGCATTCAATTCATGGGTCAGCAGCCAGAGAAATGATGGTTCAGGGTGGTTGCCAGGGCAACGTGGCTACGGGAAGTGCCCGGCATCACAGCCTGGGTCCACACGGGTACTGCACTCTGGTTTGCAGGGTGTTCATCACTCGCAGCTACTTAAACAAATGTCTTAATTAAACCAAAACCAAGATCAGTAGATTTCCTGCTGTTACAAAACCTGTATGTCTGGCAAATTACCAACACACACACACATAAAAAAAGGCAAAGAGCTTCAAGTCTGCATATTTTTTGATTGTTAAAGCCTTCTTTTTACTTGGATACAAGAGCCACTGGAAACGGTGATGTGTTCATCCCTCCCACACCACACCACCTTCAATATCACTCACTGCTGCTCCCTTACTGTTTTGCACCTTATTCACCTGTTTCCAGGATGCTGTTGATTTGATGAAGGGCAAGGTTCATGCAGAAGAGGCTTAACTCTTCCTACACGAGCCTTCTCAATTAAGAGAGCGCAACCCTGGTAAAGGTCACAAGCTTGGCTTACATGTGCAGCCAGTTTCCAAGCCCCAATTTATTCTTATTAATATAGTAAGTGCAGCAGTCAAACTAGATAAGATCATATAATTACACATGATCATATTTTTTGCCTGTTCAGATGATGTGATTGTAACTTTCTGTGAAGAGGATTTATTTTAATCTATTAAGTGTAGTGTGTATATATCCTAGGATAGCTTTTGATGCAAAGGGAAATCTAGTGTTTTATTCAAGTCAATTATCTAAATGGCCTGCCCCGCTTTTTAAGCACGCACAGAATAAGGTATGCATCTTCCTTTCTTGTCCACCGAGAAGCCCCAGTGCTGCTGGTGAGTATTATCAATTAAGTTTGTACTCATAGAAGAAACAAATGAGCAAGACTCACATTCAGTGGAGGCAACTGCACAGTGAAACACCATGTTCCAAAATCTAGTCACAGCGCTACATGTAAAAGAGCTTAAATACTGCACTAAAAGCCAAAGTTCCTTCCGTGCTGTAACACAGAAGTACCTTTGCGACTCAAAATAATTGAGACCCATTAATAAAACCAGAAAAATCAGCCACCTCTCCAGAGGCTACAGAGACAATTATGGAATACTTCATACTATAAGACTTACATAACTACTGTAAGAACTATATGTATAGTACACTTTTCTATAGCATTGTAGTTAATGCCAATGGCAAAAATGAGGGAGAGAGGAACCCAGATGCCCTAAACCACTCAATTTCAATTCCCAGTAAAATGCTGGAAATATCATCATGCTACTTACAAACCACAAAAAACAGAACAAGAAACAAGTAATCACTATCATTATGACTGGTTCACAAGTATCATGACAAATGATAATTTTTTTTTTTCCAATGATAATGTAAGAGTCTTCAGAGGGAAGGAAACACAAGCAACAGATGCATTACACCTTTAACGCTTTTATCAAGGGCTTATATAACTTTACTTATAAGCAAACTGTTAAATCTGTCTAAATGAAACTACTTAATGGATGCAAAATTGGTTGGAAAAGCAGTTTGCTAAAGTAGAATGCTACTTCAAGTGAAACCCTGCAAGACAGCCACTAGCTCTAGCTCTGTTCAACACGTGCATTAATATGGGGGACTGGCAATGCTTTTGCCTTTGTGGGTAACATGAAGGTGAGATAAACCAAAGCACTGCAGAGTACAGAATAAAAATTCAGAGTGATCACAAGTAGGAGAGTCTGGAAATGGGATACAGTTCAGTAAGAATAAAAGCAAGGTACTACACTTTGGCAAGAACAACTAGCTGCACTGACAGAAGAGCAGCAAAACAACCTTCAGATATGTGGAAAACATTAAGAAAACTTGGATATTTAAAGCCCAAGATGAGTTTACAGTGAAGTCCTTTTTTGGAACAGATGAACCCGGAGGGCTCTGAACACTGCCCTCACCTCAGATGACAGTCACAACCCCTGTTCAGGCTAAGATGGCCAACCAGCATCTGCTAAAAATGGTGGTGGTGCACCATGTAATTCCACGAAGCAGAGCACAGGCAAATGTGCTGTCTGGACTGGAAAAGCTGCATTTGTTCCGTTTCTTATAAATCATACACTTACCAGGCCAGACTTTCCAGAAAAAAAAAAATTAAAGTGGAGTTTTAAAACAAAAAAATACTTATTAATTTCATATGAAGAGTATTTAAAACATGTTATCACAGAAAATATAGTATGTATCAAGCTTCTGTCATAGTAGGCCAACAGACATCATTTCTTTTGAACATCACAGCTGACAATGGTATGGCAGTGCTTGCTTAGCGTCTGTGAGTACCATCTTACCTAAGGAATGTGCTGCAGTGGTTTTAGAACTAAAAAAACGGCCTAATCCAAGATCTCCCAGCTTCACCACCCCTGTGGCTGTTATAAAGACGTTGGCTGGTTTTATATCTGCAAGAAGAAAAAGGTAAGAGGTCAAAGCCACAAAAGGTTACTTGGTTCTAATACTGCAATAGAAACATAGCCTGGAGCGCGCTCTGTACAAAAGAGGCTTGAGCAGAACCGTGTTTCTTTTTACCTTTGATAGGCTGAATCTTCCAAGACTTCAAGCTACACACACACACACACAAATCAGAGCATACTTCCCAGCACACAAGAAATACCAATGAGGGAAAAAGTAAGAAACAGCACAACAGAAGAGAGGCAACCTCTAACTGATGGAAATCAAGAGCAGTAAGTCTGTTTCTCTTTGGAAATGATCATTTTCTACAAGAAACTGTACTGCCCACCATTGTCCCCTCACAGCAAAGGCTAATTACTGTCCCACATACATATACATGAGTTCTGGGCTCTATATACAGTCCAGTTTGTTCACAGAGTGTAAAAATTACCAGAACCCCAGTTTCTCAAGCAGTCATGTCAGGACTGAGTTAGTGAGGCTCTTTGCTCACATTAAAGCAGACTAAAATGTGTGAGGCTCCAAATTTCAGCCACCAATTACAGACCTAATTCAGGTACAACTGATAAACTGCATCGGGTTGTCTAAAGGAGGAAAAACAACATCACACTGCTGAAAAAAATAGTGAAGAATTCAGTACTTCAGAGCAAAAGGGAAATAACAAGCAGCAGAAATGGATATTGGTGTCTTTTGGGACATTTGCATTTCCTGGGTCAAGTCCTTCACAAAGGATTTATGCTGAAAGAATCAAGGTAATTTTTGGATAGAGCTCAAAGTTATGAAAAGTTCTAAGACAAGAGATTCAAAAATAATTAATGAAAATAGAGAACAGGTTATGAGAGTGTGGGACATATTTGTATTAATCTTTCAGAAAAGCTTGCAAGACAGAAAACCTCTTCTAAGCCCTCTAAGGTCACAGCTAATATAATGAAGACTATCTTAGAGTTCACCGTATCCAGGAGTCTCAGCATTTTACTTCTGACACTCCTCTAATGGCAAGTTTGACACTTCTACTTAATATCAGCGTCTGGAATACAAAGCAGCTCATCTTCCTAATACCACACTCACTTCGGACTGAGTCCTTTAACAATGAGGCAAAGAGACAGAAGGAGAAATCCATCTTGCAAGCTCCAGCCTCTCTAAACATGCATTGGCTGAACATCAGCATAATTGTTTTTGAATGTAGGCGCTTACTAATTGGAACATTATATTATTATTCAGTGAAAAGAGACTGAATTAATGTTACCTCTGTGCATCACCCTGCGGGAGTGCATGTGTTCAACTGCACTGCATAACTGCACAAAATATTTCCACACCGTCCTTTCCGGGATTAACCGTTTCTGCTTTTTAAAATACTGTGGGAGGAAATAAATAAAAGATCAGTGAAAAAGCAACATATTTGACTCGTTCCTGGACTTGTGTTAGGCAGCTGCAGGTTGCTCATGTCTTCCAGATCTGCAGCAGCATGACTTTTCTTCTGATTAGCTTTTAACTCCTTCTCTCTACATGTAAACTTCAGTGCAGTTCACTAATTAACAACTATTATGAAAAATATGCTTAAATAGGTTTGACATTTTTGAATGGACACCAATTATAATTACCATTAGTCTCCTTAATTACCCTGCAAAACATATGTAATGCCTCAAAACAATGAATGTCTCAAATATTTTGCCTTAAGTAACAAAAGATCATAAAAAAAATCTTGTAAACATTCATTATTGTAAAATCTATTAACAATGATAAGGTAATCTGTTCCTCCTTTTTAAAAGATGGCTAGAGCATCAATAAAGTATCCATGTTTCTTCTGTGATCAGGTAGAATAATACATTCTATTTCATGTATAATAGGAATACTAAATCAACCAAACTATCTCTAGTGAGACAAAAAGACACTACTGATCAGGAGACACACAGATCTGGAAAAAGATCATTTTGTGTGCATTTATGCAGTGCCAACTATAGCTGAGTCTGGATTCAGTGGACCTCTGGGTACTAATAGCTCTCAAATAAAATAATTGTAAGCATAATGCACACAATATGAAGGAGTGCAGCACGGTGATGGTTCCCTGGAATACTGAAGTTGTCCTCCCCAGCAACTTATTACAGGAATAAATAACCAGCTGCATGCTTCAGCAAAGGGTAAACATTATGTACCTTCAGCTATTCTTTTACCATTTCAGAAATACGCAACAGCCATATACATCACATAGAAAGCATGACTGCCTCCTCTGAGGCACCCCAAAAATCACACTACTTCGAATTACTGGTCCCCGACTTCTCACTGCTTCTCCCTGTGCTAGACCACTGAGCTACTTCATCCAGAGCATTAACAAAATACACATGTAATACACTTCCAGAAGTTTATTTATCCTCATCCTTTGATATACAAGGTGTCACTGGATAACAACTAGCTCTGAAACACTGTACACCCTTCTAGCACACTGCAACTGCATCTTTTGCATCATACCCTTGAGAATTTCCACCAGCAGCATGCAAGAGCAAGAATAAAGGAAGGAAATTCGTCATTGGCCCTTTCTGCATCTTGTGCTTTTTCCTCTCAGTAGAGACATCTGATGTCCATTGTCACATTTTATATTTTATGTGAAGTGCTGTTACTGGTTCGTGTTTGACTCAAGTAATGGCAAATCTTCTTTTGCAGATCAGCTGTGAAGGGGCACAACCCTGCAATTCCCCAGGCAGCAAATCTGACAGATTGCAACAGTTTCAAACCAAAACTTGATAGAGAGCTCAGAGAAATTACAGAGGGTGAGGGATAAAGTGTTATATACACAATAAAATTCTTTAATTCTCATTGAAGTATTTAAGAGTGGACATGCAAGGCCACAAGTGATAAATTTCTAAATGTCATGTCCAATCAGATTCGCCTGACATTTACAAGAAAGTCCCAACTCTCCAGTGGGTTATCCTGCAGCACTCCCTTACATCAGCTTTACAATACCTCATAAATAATGCAGGCACCAGGGGCGTGACAAAGACAGTCCCTGTTTTTATCACTCTCGCACCTTCAGAGTGTTGTTACTGCTGTTCCTACCACCTCCTGGAAACTGAAAATCCTCACGTAAGCTTAAATTCCCAAGGGGTGGGGGTGGGGGCAGGCAGGCAAATTCCCCTTCCACAATTAAAGCTATATTTAGGACGAGACTTTTGTTACCTCTTGGTTTTAGGCGTCTGTCCGTCCTGTCCCCGCCCCCCCCCCCCCCCCCCCCCCCGGTAAATAAATAAGGAATTCCAAGATTTGTACCAATAGGAAATCATCATTTATATGACCTTGAAAAAACCTAGTGCATCTTCTTTATGCCTGCAATAAACATGTGGGAAAACAGACCAGGCTGGGGAGCGCTGGCAGAAAGAACACAAGTTGCAGTGCTGTTCAAGTTATCAAACTAAGAATCTATAAATAATGTTTTGGAAAAAAGTAACTCCTATTTATAAAATGACACAAAAAGTAATTTTAAAAAATTAAATAACCAATCTTGGTAGATAAATGAACATATTTATCAGTAGAGAATGTTTTAAACTAAAAACTGTAAGTGAAATAAATGCAAATATTTTATGTGATGGTATCTCACAATTATGTAGGTAAAGCTTTTTATAAGTTAAGATTTAAAAATCAAGCAAAACACTTGCACACCCCAGGACGATCACAGCTCTAACTCCTGCTCTCACAGCTCTCGCTTTCTTTCCATCTTTAACCACAACTACAAAAAGCCTGAGATAAACTGCAAGTTTCCCAGGATCTGTTGGGAAAAGGGTAAAACATACAAGAAGCCACAAGAAAACACCAAAAGACAAAAATACACAAGAGCTCTCCCCAGGCAGGACAAGCTCTGTCTCCACAAGGCCAAGTGAGCCCGCCCAGGACTCCGATGGCCGCCCAGGACCCCAATGGCCGCGGCAGCAGGCGGTGGCTCCTGCTACTGAGCAGCTGTATCTGGAATTTTGGGGCTCTCCCCAGGAATGGCTCTGCCAACTGCCTGTTCCCAGCTCGCTCGCCCAGGGGGACTCTCCTGCGAGATGGAGCAGATTCTCATGGATACTGTAAATTTAGCTGTTGACTATGGACTAAATGGATAACTTGTTTGACAGCCTTTGGCCTAGTGCCTCACAGCTCTGCTGGCAAAGAAAACAAATCTGTTAATAAGATATTTTAACTGTGACAACAAGGAGGAGGAGAACTTTCCAAACATTCATTTATGATAATTACAGAATAATGATGGCAAAAAAACAGGTAAAACACGGAGAGAAGGTTGAGAGTGCTAACAAACATGATATAACACATCTGTTCTCACAAGGGATGTATGTCTAAAGATTAACATGTCAAAGAAAATATAAAAGCAGGTGGTAACAGCTTAACTAAAGCTGGTTTGCAGCAATACAAGTATTCCTAAGAGCAACATAAAAGAAGAACAAGTACTTGAAACATTTTCTCAAACCCAAATCCCCACTGCAAAGAAAGTCAATACACTTTCTTGAATGTCTTCAGAGTGGCAGACAGGCTATGTGAATAGCAAATCTAACAATAATTAAATGTCCCCATCAATCACAGACTGGATAAATCAACCTTGCAAATAACACATACATCCCACCAAATAATATAGAGGCTTGCTCCCTCCAGAAGCAGTGACCAGAAGCAAGCAGCATAGCTTGGTGCATGTCAAACGCCACCAGGCACTTCAGTTTAGGCTCTGGAAGCACCCTGTGGGTGTGCAAAATTGCAAACAGAAAATAAAAGTGCTTCCAGCACAGATGTGCTTACCCCCACTGCCACGTGTCTGCTTAACCGTGGAAGTTTGTAGCACCTCCAGAATCAACATGTCCTTACCTTAATCATCTGAGAGAGATCACCAGCGTCAGCAAGTTCCAGGACAATGTTAAGTTCATTGTCTTCAATAAAAGAATCCAAATACTTAATTATATTGGGGTGGTTCAGTTGCTGCAGATAGAGGGAACGCAAGAAAGAAACTTAGAACGCTGTAGTAACAACTCCAAGATACAATACATGTACTGCTTTTGTAATCATTATGCAAAACAGTTCACAATAGGTGCAACTAGAAACTGTGCTCTGAGTTACTGTAGACAAATATCCTGTAAGAAATACAATGTATTGCAAGTACAGCATAATAAAGTGTCTTGAGTAAAGAGCAATATAGCCTAAAATAGCGTGAAACAACCTTTTCCAATGTAAGCTCACAAAATATTTAAAATCAATGTCCCGAAAGAAGCTTTGTTAAGCAGTAACTGATCCCCACCCACCCCTTAAATATAAACAGACCCCCCCCAACTGTTGATTACGGTACACCTTGACGTCTCTTTGCTCCTTAGAACAGAATTAAATTAAAACTCTGATGGAAGAAAACAATGCACAAATTACATATGTCAGTTTATTCTTCTAATTATTTATGCTTGCCTCTTCAGTGATTACTTCTTTTCATTTCAGGTATAGCTTCCTATATTCACAACTGCTATTGTAATTTTCTTTTTTCTCCTACATTTCTTAAAAAATGGCATCTTCTCAGATTGTTACATTTTACTCATGGGACTAAATTAAGAAACAGGCTCAAGAAATTAAAATTTGTTTTAATATTTTATGTCTGAATTTCTTAACGTGGAAAACTGTAATTGCTTAGAAGATAATGTACTATCTAGAGATCTCTTTGCTCATTTTGCTTTAGATTATCTTTCTCTTGTGCTCTTACAAATGCAGTAAATTTAGAAACTACTAAAGTGAGCATTTCATCTACTAAACAGCTGTGACTCAACTTGTCTATTCCAGGGGTTACAAAGCCAAAAGAAACACTGTTATGATCCATCACGCTAATCACTCCTCTCTGCATGCACATTAGGGGATAGATTCTTCTTTGCAATGCCTCGACACTAGCACACATTAGCGTTAATGGGATCCATGTGCAGGCATCAGGAGAAGAACATTCCCACAAGCCCAAGCCTTAAATAAATAAATAAAAGTCACAGCCCACCATTTCTATAGAAATTTCTTTTAAATGTCTGCTCTCAGGTACCCTGACTGAAGATGAACTTTGAGTGAAAAAAAAGCACCAAACCGCTGAGAACAGCCCTTGGCCCTTAATGCACACTGGGGTGCCGTTCCCCCCCATCACCACGTGCACCATCGTGACAGAGACAATGCCTGGGTACTGCTCTTGTGGATACAGGAGAGCCTAGGATTTAGGGGATGTTTTCTGTCCTCCTTAGGATGCTCTGCTGGGAACTCTCCCCAGAGTTCCCAAAGGCATCAAGGAGTTCAAGCAGTCAAACAAGCCTTTTCCTAACCCTCAGCACCGCGTGCCAATAAAATACAAGAGCAAAACACTACAACTGCAACAGGGAACGAAAACCACACACTGCTGAGGCAGCTACTACACCAACATCTTCCCTGTCCTGACCCCAGCCTTTACTTAGTTTATTTTGTATAACAAAGCCCAACTTAGTCAGATCCAAGCACTGCTTAACCAATACAAAAAAATTAAGTACCTTTTTTGTGAGACTGTACACACATTTTCTGATGGTTTTTATTGATTTGAAGAAACCCATTAGATCTAAAAGAGGAATGTTTCTTCTATTACAGTGAAGTATAAAATTAAAAGCAAATAAACAAACCACCCATGCCATCATGCTCGCTTCTGTGGTAGCTCTTTTGATGAAGCGGTCTCCGAGGACTCCTCTCGCAGCAGCAAAAGCTGACGCCACCCTCTGCAGAAACCAAGCAGAGGGACGAGTGCCCCAGAAAGAGCCTTACTAGACTCTCTTCTCTGCTGGAAAACCCAGCAGACTGCCCATGACCTTTCAGAGGTGTGAATGCAGAAGTACACATTTTTTTTCCTCTAATTCACGGACCCTTGAACACTGTTTTCCCAGCCAGCTAGGTAAACCACTATGGATAAGCCAAACTTCCATTCTCCACTCTTTCTGTCGTCAAAATTTTAAGTACATATATTGACTCTGGGTTGGGTTTTTTTTAATAACTACTGTATATTCATGCAGCGTGGAAAAAGCCACCTGAATTTTCTTCTGTATATTCATTCTCACCAATCCTCAAATGCACAAAACATTACAAACACTTTATCTTGGGTTAATGACATTTCCTATTTCTTTAATGCATCCTAGAAGTCCAACGGCAGTTAATGCCTGATGTGTATGCACAGCAGCACTGTCAGCACGAGGCATGCAGAAGGGTAAGCCACCTCTAAATGAGTGGCTGTGGGTGCTGGCAGCCCAAATGCTGATTACAGCTGTATTACTGAGCTGCTTTGCCTAAACCTTTTCGCCAGAAATACACTGAAAGGAACATAAAATTTCATCTCGCTTCTGTTAAATTTTGAATAATTATAGCCCCTTTGTTCCTGATATAGAAGTCTTTGATCAAAACAGAAAAAGTACTTTGACAGGGATGGACTACAGTAAATCTATGCAACTCCTTCACAAACTCCTCAATGGTCTACATTAAAAATAAAAACAACAAATAAAGAAAAGCTCTTATAGCAAATTGTTTTAGTAATAGTCTAAAAATACTTCATACTAGACACCAGAATTTAGAAGTAGCAAGAAGTTTTTAAAAATATCAATATCCCATATTACATGGCCAGACACTAGACATCTGCAAGGCAGACATGTACATCACATCTACAGAGTGATGAAAAAATTACCTGGATTGAGCAGGATTTAACCAGACTCTAAAATACTGGGCTGAATCAGGTCCTTGGCACACTTTATACTTTCTAGACATAGGAACAACTATCTTAATTGATAAACTCAGGAAGTGAAATTTATTTTATCTTCTAATACAATGATGCTAAAAATGCTGGAATTAAAATTGAGAATAGTCATTCATTTAGGAAAAACACACTTGTCCTGCTTTCCTGAAGCTGCACACATGCTATTCCTAAAGGAACCAAAATGTGAAAAGCTCACAACAGACCCAGAAACCCCATGAAATTCCATAAAAAGCCAGACCAGAGGCCAAGCATACTCCGCAGCAAGAACTTAACTGTCACTTTTAAAAACTTTCTCCTGCTTCCAGGCACAGACTGTTCTGCCCCATGCTGCATAAGCAGTAATGCCTGCTGCCCAGCCCCAAGAAGGGAGCTGTGTCCTCCTCTGATGAAGCAGCTCTGAAGCTTTTAAACGTGACTAAAGCTTTTAAACGTGACTTTTCACAACAGTCCCAACACAACCACATCTTCGGTTATTTCTGTGAAGCTGTGACAACAGCCAGTTCTCACAGAGTGAAGAGTGATTAATTAGCAAAGGATGAGTTGCAGATATATTGATCTGATCCGTTACTCGTCTTACGGCACAGAGTGATGTGTGGTCCAGCTGCTGACAGACACACCAGCCCTTCCCTGCCCACAGACAGGCTCTGAGTGATGCTGCCTGCAGGAACAGCCTGCGCCTGCACGGGGTCAGCGAACACGCTGACCACAACAGCATCGTAACACAGCTCCAAAATCGGTAACTTCAACTTTGATTACTTTTTACTTACTATCTGCTGATCTTCTCAGAAGCTGAGCTACACACATCTTGGATAACATTCAATGTATTTTGTTAGCTCTGAGTGGAAAGCTAGTAGTCATTTGAAGGAAGTGAACTACACACAATATTAATATATTCCCTTTGCATGTCTAACACAACAGGATTCAAGCTGACTTTTTAACGTACTCAAACTTCAGAATCTTCAGATGGAGCTACACAACTGTCCAAGAATTGTTGAAATTCAACAATAAAGATTAATTAAACTACCAGCACAATAATGTTTTGCAAAATAAACAGCATATTAGTACCTTCCTGTAGACTGCCAGCAACTATGCCTGCTCTTCCCCTCACCGCAGCTAAATGAATTTACTGGTATGTTTTCTATTCTTCTACAAAATACCATGCAAACCAATCCAGTTTTACTAACCAGTATTTTTCAACGCAGAATTGCACTTTGCTGGTCTAACGGAAACTCCATCCCACCAGAGAGCTCCAGCTACTATTTAAAAAACAATCTCCAACAAGAAGCTGGAAGCATGGCAAACATGCTACCCTGCTCAGAAGACAACCACTGAAGACTTCAGAACATGTACAGATACTGCTTAATTCCAGACAAACAGAGGCTTTTAACTTAAACACGTTGGCTCAGAGACAGGTAACAACAGCTTTTGTCTTCAAAAGGAGCTAATTCAGGCTTCCAATACTGCTGCAGCTAGACAGCTTTGGTGATGGTATAAAGACTGGGGAGAGTAAGTAATTTAAATGACTTCAGCAGTGGATAGGGAAGCCCTACACCGCTCAGTGTATCATATTAGTGTTCACAGCAACCGTAGTTTGGTATCTGGCTTCTTGGAGAACTTGTCTCTAGCAGATGAGGTTGCCTCTGGCCACCCCACATGGGTGGCTAGGCGCTGAGCTTCTGGAGGCTCCTGTCAGCATGGGTATTTTATTTTCAGTTTCCTCTGATTCTAGTAAATGTGCACATTCTGCTCTGAATAAATCTAGTGCAAGTTTACAATATCTTCCATAACCAGACTTCAAGACAAAACTGTTTAGACTACCTAGAACCCAAAAATATCACAAATTCTGGCTTTGAATGTTAATGTTGGCATTATTTTTCTCCATGACTGTTAAGCAACTGGATCATGTTCACACAACATCCTGTATGCCTTTGCTGCAGTCTAGCAGACTCAAGCTTTGTCTACAACTGCATGGATATAAATTGACAATTTAAATAGAAATACCTAAAAACACATTTAGAAAATGAATTATTTAATACTTTTAGAATTAAATTTGACTAGCTGAACTAAAATTTTAGCCTTCTACAATCTGTTGCATTTACTCAAAATACGTATTTGAAGTGCAATGCATATATATTTCCTACCAACATTTTGAAATAAATTACCGAGATGGAAAAAAGCACTAGTTTGTTTCATCACTTAAAAAGTACTCCTTGGTTTCATCGCCTTTACCTACACTACGATTTTTCATGCGTGTTATGTGTGTGTGTGTGTATATATATATACACACACACACACACACACACACACCCCTTTTCTCATTTAGCTAGTTCATTAATTAGCTTATTTTAAAGTGACAAACAAAACACGTAAAGGGCAGAATTTACATGCCTCTCAAAGAGGAGTACTTGCTTTTTTACAACAGAAAGATTAACAGATTCCTTAGACTATAGGCAAAAACCTCAGTAAAATTAAGTTTTAAGCCAAAATTCTTGCATCATGTAGGCATTCCAGTTTGCAAAAGAAAGCACAGTCTATTAAGATAATTCTGTCTGATACATAAGCTTTATTTGCTATAAAAGGCAAGTGACTGTTGCCAACCTGAAAACAATTTTTTTCTCAAAACAAAAAATGGAAAAAGTCATTGTAAAAATTCTTACCTTCAACAGGTCAATTTCTTTAATGCAATCTTGCCTAGCCTTGGCATCCATCATTTCAAAAATCTTCAAAGACAAAAACATAGAAGATTAAAATGAACAACAAAAAGAAGATTTTTATATTTTAACAAGAAATTGGTCTTTTCTCTCCTAATTTGTATATCCTCTGCCATAATGAGTATTCACACAATCCCCAGATCAAAGAAAGATCAATGTTTTCTTTATTTTGAACCCGCTAAAGGGCCAGGAATAGAGTAAAATTAATTTTAGAACCCGTAGGCAATATTCTAAGCAGCAAAAAAAATAAAGATACTACTTTATGAATTTGCTGTTATGATTTTCAAAACATAGTTATCTTAGTTACTATTAATTTCACATGGTAAATAAAAGATAAAATGTTTACTTTTTTCTTTTAAACAGAGATAATAGCTCCCACTGACTTCTCTGTAATAATTAACAATAATATTGAGCATTAATATTCATTTTGTAATAATCAGGGAGTAAGGCACTAGAAACATGAGTTTAAAGGATGTGATGAAGGATGAAAGGCAAATTTCCTCAAACAAAATGCTGTTCTGAATGCTGCACAATACTTCAAGCATTGTTACAAAACTATACTGCTTGCAGTAAAGTTTTTCAGAAATTCATCTAAAACTCCCTCAGCAAGCGCAGGCATTTTCCCCTTTGTGTTCATGTTCTCCTGATTCACCTCTGTCACAACAGCAGTCTCCTAGCTAAATACCTATGACCATTAGGAGCTCATTCTTTCACACACATTTAATTACGATTTAGTGAATCCTTTATAAAAAGTAAAACAAAAATTTAAAAATAAATACGAAGTTGCACCATTACTACATAATTCTGATTTAGAAACATAAACCCACTCCAGGATGACGAGGGGTAAAGGCCACGCAGTGCAAACAGACTGCTCAAAACTGCAATGGGGTCCCACATAGGGTACACAGGCTATAGGCAAAGCAGCCCCAGAGAATACAGCCCAGGGGCAGGCAGGAGCGCAGTGGGGCCACCTGGCCTCTCGCATCCAGACGTAAACTGAGCACCATGAAACTATCCTGACCTAATCAGTTATTTGTAAAACTGCTTTGAGACCTTCAGAAGCATTATTTTTTATTCTGTATCTTGAAATAATAAAGAAAAAAAAAAAAGAAAAAAACTCCCAAACTGAGCTAAATAAGAAAGCAGAGTGTTGGGGTTTTTTAGTGTAAAAATATCAAACCAGACCATCCAGTGCTCTCAAAATATATTTATAAAGCATTTTATTGCATTATTATTGCTGACAAAAGAATACTGAAGGTAGTATCCGACTCAAAGTAATCTGTGTAGAACTTAAAACATTCCCATTTTACTTGCTAAATAGTAAGACTTTGAACTTCAGCGCTCACCTGAACTTTCTTTAATGCCACAGGTTTTCTGTCCAGAAGACAGGTTGCTTTGTAAACTTCGCTGAATTGTCCTCGTCCAATCTTTTTCTCTATCTGAAAATCTGCCAATGTGCAGCGATATGGGTACGATGTTAAATGTCTCTGTTCAAGTAAAAAGAAATTGTATCAATGAACTAGAAAAAGTGATGCAAAAACATGAATTTGCATTCCCAATCTGTCTTGTTTACAACCACAAACTAGTGGTTTCTATTACTAATCACATGCAGGACAATCAATTCCTCCCAGTAAGGATGGCCCAGCAAGATAGACAAGAAATTTGTTGTTGATTTGGTGTACGATGGACAACAGAGCGGTCTGGCTTTCCTTTTCCCACCTTCATTTTTCTTCGTCCACTTCAGACAATTCTGTACCAGAGCAGTCGCACCATAAAAGCACAGCATACAGCCACAAGTGCACACACATGTAATGGCAGGACTGGGTAAAAGTATTAACCAAACTGAAGCATAAACAGCTACTAAAAATGTACAGAACAGAGTTAAGATCGCCAGATGTACGCACCCTCTGGCTCTCATTGCTGATGGTCCAAAACTTAATCTAGGCTGATCAGCCTATAGATAACTCTGACCATAAATGCATTAATTCCTAGTAACTATATTAGTAACATAGGCTGAATTAAGTTAAATGAGTTTTTTAAACGGGAAATAAAGTCTTGCCTTCTGTGTAAGTAGCTAATTGGTTCCAAACTACGATCTCCCTAGTTACAGACCCTCTCATCAACTTTGCCCGCCTGTGTCACTTGGGAGGTGCTGATGCTTACTTCTGAGGTCCCAGGTAAATACTCAGCCAGGGAGGTAGACACAGCGTAACGAGGATTACATACTCCACAGACTAGGAACTGCTCCCTAGAGCCATTCTGGTCTCTTCTGTAATTAACATGATGCTAACCAATGTTTAAAAAACGAATTATGGAAATTAATGACTTAAAGTTGCCATGCACGCCAAGTAGAATATTTTTAAGCTTCAGCATCTTGAGCCATTTCAGAGTTCCCATCAAAAACCACAGAAAGGCAAGCACACAGCAGAAGCTGGGGGAGGCCTTCCCAGGGATGCAGCCATCATTCACAGCTGAATCCTCGGCAGGCAATCCCAGCAGCAGCTCCCGGGAGAACGGACCAGGAGGGCTGGATGTTTGAAGAAGGCGTCATTTCCTAACACAGAGGGCTGGGGCTGGAAGTAAGATTTCAAACACAGGTAAAGCTTTCAGGTCAGCACCTTTTACCAGCACTACATACAAGACAGCATGAGGATCTCTTACAGTGTCTATTTATTTTGACAAGTTAGTAACTCTGGACTTCTTTGCAACAGAATTAAAAATGACTACTATCCAACAAACAAAAAAAAAATATCAATCAAGGCATTTGAGAAAGCTTCCAGATTTCAAGGCGCGCACGCAACTCTGAACTACCATCACAGTTACTTGGCAGAGGTTTCGTAAACAAAGTTGTAAAATTCAATGTTTTTAAGAAAACTCACCAATAAAGTCCCCTAAATAGTAATTTCTGACCCACAAACTGCATCAATCAACAAGGACAAGCTATTTTGAAGACTGACACCTTTAAAGCCTCTTTACCACAACAAACGCAGGAGAAATCCCCATGACGAAAGCTACTCTACTGCAGGCATACTCAAGAAAAATGATTATGTTTTATAAATGCTGATGATACAGAGACACAGCTGTAAGTCACAAACCAGACAGTGAAAAGACTATCAGCTCTCCTCACTGTCACCTTCCCCCTCGTCCCTGTGGCACTGAGATGCTGTTTGCTGCTGGGGCTCATCCAGCACTTCCCCGCCGCTGCCCCGTGTCAGTCGCCAAGCACTTCCCGAGGACAGTGCTCCACAGTTCTGGGAGGGGAGGACTGCTGCTGAACTGAAAAGCTTAGAGCTTATGAACTCCCGAGGAGACAAAACCACAACACTAACATCCAGCCCATGCCTGCTAATTCAAGTAGGCACCTAACTGGAAATTTAACTCCAGGCCATCAACATCATCAGCTTTCTTAGCTTAAATTCCCTGAAAGAGCAAACCCACTCCTTTTCAAATGAAACGACACTTCAAGTAATTATTTCTGAAATGCCAAGGCCACAGCTAAGTTTTTCCATCTATCACCATGAGCATTTGAATACTCTCATACTACGAGAAGTGGTTTTCACTTCTCAACGCTAAAGATGACAATAAAAAATTTAATTCATGAACAATAACCTACACAAATACAGCAGCTGCATTGAAATTTGCAGTTATACATAAAGGCAAGTCACACGCAAATAGGAAGTTAATTTCATCAAGTATTTCCTTTGAACAGTTCAGGAAGTGTTTCCCTGTTAAGGGCACTTTAGTTTCCCCTGCGCTCTGAAGGAGCCCCATCACCCACCTCACTGCGCAGCCACCGCTCCCTGCAACCAAAGCCTGCCGGGGCAAGCAGCGGGAGGGTACTCGCAGTACCTGTGCCATGCTTGAAGCTGTACCGCATTTACAAGCTGTAACACAGCAAAGTAAAACTTAAAATGAAGATTCAGTATGTGTTTCTCCAAGTTTTGCAGTGTCTGCCGTACAATAAAATGAGAGTACCCTCCCACTGATGAGAAAGAAGGTAGCCTACGGGTCATCAGCTAAAGAGCAGAATGTGAAAAGAACACTGCTTTATTAGTTACATCAATTTCACTGGAAGTTACTAAATTATCAGCAAAGTAAGGCAACCTGGGATGAAACCAGACAAGCAAATACTCAAAGTAATCAGCCCCTGCAGCCTCCTCAGTTTAAACTGGTTGCAATCTCTCTCTGCAGAGATTTGATAGGCAGCAATAATCAACATACATTAAAGTAATACAGGAGTATTCATCTCATTCCAGGAACTGCTAACGAAACATTAGTTTACATGCATTTTTTGTGTGACAAAACCACCAGAAGACTGAACACAAGTATTTGTTCAACTTGATTGGTAACTAACCAGGAACATCTCCATTTCCTGACTGTTTTACATATGAGTTACTAAACAAATCGGGCTGTCCGGTCAAATCGCTTTACCCAGCCAAGACAAAGGTGTTAGTATATAAAATTACAGAACACTTTTTCCTAATTAAAAAATAGAAAGGAATGAAAGCATTTCCTTCATTGTGAACGTGTGCCTCCTGAGCCATGCTCTTCTCTAGCAAGAAAGTTTGAGCAAAAAGCTTTTCTACCTGGGCATTAACATTCACAATAGAGCTAGCAGTTTCAGTGAGATTTTATGAAGCCACTACCACAAAACTTTCTTTTTAAAGAAGAAATCCTTGCTGAAATCAGGGATGGTATCCGTTTGCCCTTCATAAATCATTAAACTCTGCGTTTAAACCAAAAGTGTTTAAGTGTAAATTAATATTTTAAGCATGTGCCAAGAAGTATCTAGCAACTTAACTTGAAAATATAAATAAATGTTAGGCAAGTGACAGGGTGTATGTGTGTGTCCTAACCACTTTCACATGGTTAGCACATAAAGTCTGCTTGCCATGCTGGAGGTAATGCTGGGTGATGACTGGACACCTTAGCTGATATGTTCTGGCATCCTCCAGGACTACAGCTGCACATTTACATATGCAATGACCTAGATTTGCATTTGCTATCACAACCTATCAGACCTAATTAAAGTAATGGAGCTTTCATACAGGCTAGAAGATGTTTGATTATGGTATAAACCAGAGAGCATGCTCAGGCTAGACCAAACATAGCAAGCTCCCTGTTGATTACGGCAGTCCATCTTCCCATACTTCTCTGTTTAAAATTAACCCTCTTATGCTTTACTGTACTGAAATGTAAGCAGGTCACTCTTCTAAATACTGTTACAAGGACACATTTAGAATACCTAAGAAATACCTACCTTCTCAGAATACCATCCCTATAGCCTGGCCTTGCATACATTTAACTTATTTCATGACTTCTGACACGGGAAACTCAATTTTTTTCAAGTCCTTCCATGTTTAACCACTACAATTTTTCACAAAGCTGTCAAAGAACCAATACTTCTCCATTCAAATAAACCATGATCTTTATTTCTGCAAACCTCAACAGTCTTCATATACAGGTATGAAACGTGTGTAAAATTACATCCTGCCATCATCTTCAAACCTGTTCATCAAAAACAGATTTTCCCATTTTCAGGACAGATTCAGGTGCAGTGAAGGGTTCAGGTCTACATGAACACAGTAAAACCAAGCCAGTAACCCTGAAAAACAGGTTGCAAGTCAGTGATTTGAGCTAGAATGAAAAAAAGAAAATTTTTTTAAAAAGGGGGGGAGGGGGCAACCCAAGCAAATAAAAACCCCTCCAACCACTGGATGTCTGAAGATACTACGACAATTGGGCTGTCCGCACATTTCTGTTCCCAGGACAGCTGTAGGAAGGGGAGGCTGGGAAGAACTAGTTTTGAGACAAAAGCTGTTCTCTTTATCCACACAATGAAGTCTCATTCTTCTACTACTCCATTAAAAAAAAAGCGCCAAAGACAAAAATCAATTAATTTCTTATTTGAATAAAGAGGCTATTCATTTTAAAGATGAAATACAGAGATTATTCCAAGAACAAGCCATTCTGGACAACATCTCTGGCATACATGTCCTCTTTCAGATGTAGTCACTGATGCGAGAGCAGAAATTGCAAAGCTGGCAGAAGCATGCAATGACAGCCCTCGTCACAATACTGAAGGGAGAAGTTTGCCAGAACTTTCAGCCTTAAATTTTGAGGCATTATGAGATTTACTGCAAAATAGAATTTGTAGGGTTTTGCGATACTGAAAAATCCCAATGAAATAAAAACTTCATATTACCTTGTACACACTGAACAGATATGCTGAAAGAGTAAGAAACTGCAATTAAAGATTAATAGGTGTCACTATAAACCAGATTATAAAGCAACGCAGGCAAAGACAGAAGATGACTGTTAGGAAAGTTTCTTGCTATATACTTGCTCCTTGGTGACAGGACCTAGTTTCTACTTATGCTTCCAGATTTTGGGGTTGTCTGTTATAGTGCTACCACCGTCGCCTGACCACAGGCCACTGAACATGCAAGAACACAAACATGTCAAAACTTACAACTGGAGATTTGATACAAAATCCTTCACACACTGCTATAAGCATGTGTAGACAGGACAGCTACGTAACTGAACATGCTTTTTGTACTTCTTTTTTAAATGAGTAGTTGTACAGCTCAGAATTTGTATTTTGGGATAAAGAAGAATAAGGAAAAAAACCTGTTCTGTAGAAAGACTTTCAATCTCCAGACTAATTAATGTTTGGCCAATAAATTATTTAAGAGCTGGGGAAACCCTGAACTGTCCTGAGAAAACTGTCCAAGCAGCCTTTCCTGCAGCCTCTAACCTGATGTTTCAAGCAGAGGGAAGTACTGGCAGACTGGCGACAAAAATACTGGTAAAATACTAACATGCTGCAGAGGAATGCCTGTGCGGCTGCTTCTCCCAGAGGCACAGAAAAGAATAAGCCTGAATGAGCTGAAAAAAGGGGAATGTTCACTGCTAATTGCACAATATATAAACCCAGAGTGCTAATGTTAATTGATAATAAAGTCAGTTGTTTTACTGCTGTCTGATTAGCATGTGGAAAACTGGCACTAGTCATCAGTCTGCACAAACAGCTACAAGGTCACAAGGTATTTAGATTACTTGTAATCAACCTAAAAATTGTTAAAGATTGGTTAACCAACAGTTAAAAAGTCAGACACTACAATCTTTAGATGCCAATAAAAGCATCTTTCCTGTAGAGCCATGAAATGAAATATTCTTTAGAAGAGTAAAAACATACTCGCCCAATTAATTTTCTGAAATCTCATTAAAAAATTTAGCCCGACTAAGTCATACACTTCTGACCTGAATTTTAATTATCTTTATGCTGCATATAAGGCTTTTTCTGATATTTGCAATGCATCATTAATTTTAAAGGAATGGTTTCCTTGCTTCTAAAGTGCATACTTCATCTGAATGACATTTACCGTAAACTAATTTCACCGTTAAAAGACATCTGTGATAGTAGATGGGGAAGCTTCAGCCCCTCCAGTTGAACACATATACATTATGAGTAATGATTTACTATCAACATCAGTGTTTCAAACATCTTTATGACATACAAAATTATACCCCATCTCCATTCAATAATGCCTACCTAAAAAGAATTTTGCATACTTTGAGTTTGAAATTCCAGGTGAATTTATGAGAACACATTAGAACAGATTGATTAAAAAGAAGAACTTCTAAGCTTACAGAGATGAGGACACTTTTAAAATATGGATTATCCTTCAAACAGGTAGTCAAGTAATTATTGAAGAATACATCCAGTTTTTCAATTTGCAGCTTCAAAACTAGACTTTACAGTCATCATAAAATATACTTAACCTGACCTGTCACCTAGAATTTCAAGTTTGCTAAAGAACTTGGCTTGAATCTCTAAGTATTAACATCCCTATCAGCAGATATTTGTACTAGCTTACAACAAGGAGAGAAATACCAGCTTGAAAATAGTAGACCAAGGTGATATTCACAAATTAGTATTAACATAGAAATACTCTAAGCATTTCAGAAACAATAAATTGAAGAGTCTTTGTTGCTAGACAACCAGTTCAAATCCATCTTCAATTTGCAGACCAAAATGAAACTACCATGAACAGCTCTGCGAGTATATAAAAGAGTTGTTTAAAAGTGAGTTATTGTGTTTATTTAGTATGAAAACTAAGTCAAAAATTATAGCTCCATATTTTTATACCACTGATCTACTCTTAAATAACTTTTACTGCTTACTGCTATAAACACTAAGTAATCTGGAGACTTAAATAATTGACACTTTCACTTCAGAACATTACTAGGCAATGTTTTCCCTCCTGCTGATGAACTCCTTCAGGGTAATTCTAGGCAGGTAAGGCAGTCAGAAGCTAAAACTGATTTTATTGAGCCTTTTTTATATTTATTTATTCACTTAGTCTGATACCTTACCCACAGGTCTATACTAACTAGTTATAAAGCAGAAATAACACCTCTATCAGAATGAAGGGGTGGGGGAAGAAGCTTTAACACAACAATATAATTACATGAGAAGTTTCTGCTAGAGGAGCACACTGTCGCTCTGGTCTTTTTGGAGGTGACACTAGTTTTGAATGAAAGGGCTGGAAGGGAGAGAGTGCCATTCCATACAAAACCCCCTCCTCATCCAAGGCTCTAAAAGCTCAAGTTCTGGTTTTTCTGCTTAAGCTTTTAACCCTGCCATTCACAACATTTCTTTTAAGTTTGGTCAATTTTTCCTTCTCAAACTTCTCTATCTTCCAAAAGCTACTATATAGCATGTCTGCATTACTTGTATCTTCAGAAGAAAGAAATAATGTAATTTTGGATTCTTCCAGGTAATAGGTACCAGAATAATAAAAATTAAATACAGTTATGTTCCTGCAAAATGGAAAATCAGAAATATGTAATAAGGAATCATATCAAGCCATCAGTGTAAGGTAGCCTGCCCTCTAAATAGTACAATTTTTGTTAATTTCTAAATTGAGCTTGCTGAGGAGACACGTTGTTTTCAGTTCTCTGGTAGACTATATTTTCATCATCCAGCTTTTAAAAAAAATATTATTTTAACAGCAAAAACAAAGGAAGTCTTTCTGCAATCCTAATTCCAAACTAGATCACTCTCAGAATGGTTAATATACTCAGAGACCTCCACTAACACCACCTGGATATTAACAGACTTGAGGGGAGGTTTCATTGAACAATGACCATACAGCAAAATGAGCCCACTCAGCATCAGCATTAACAGCGTAACATAGATTATTAGCTACTAATTACTCTTAACTATGTCATTACAAATTCTAACATGTGCTCCAAGATGCCATGAATGTATCTGCTGCACAGGAACACTTCCTAATCTTGTTCATGAAATAATTACAGGGGCTCTATCCTGCCAAATGAGGCAGTAATTAACCCTAATTGCTCAAAATGCAACTGGCTAATTCTAGGAGATTAATCAAGGGGATTCAATTATTATTAAGTGACTTAATATGACAAATTGCTGCATTAGGAGAGGGGGGCTTTGCTCCATACAACGTTACTTTCCCAGCAGTGCAGCATAAGATACATTCATTGCTGTACTCCGTGGAAGCAACCTCCCACTTTTGCAAATCCTATCATCTTGTGTTTGATACAGCTTTCCTAACCACTGCTCCTTGTTTGAGGAACCTGGATCACCACTGCACTGCTCGTTCAGAATGACAAATTAAGACCCACAGACCCCTCCCCAAGGTAACGTTACACCACAGTTGCAAAAGTCTTTCTTTCTGACAGCTCTTCCATGATGCTTTTTGTTTACTCCTTAAAATACATATAGGTAAAACTTGATAGCTCTGATAACAGACAGCCTAAAAAAGGCAAGCAGCCAGAATTCACAAAATACAGATCTCATGATTACAGCGAAGGGACTGACACCACACAGAGTGCAGGTCTAACCCCAGCTTTGGCCCACTTCTGCAGAAAGGCAGGGAACAGAGCGATACATGAGCCACTATAGTGAAACTTGATAGTAGTACAGACAAAACAGATTGCAGGAGAGATTCCAGAGACCCACAGGAAATGAAGTCAGATAGCCTACAGTTCCATGTAGGATGAACTTTTTCTTTTATTTGGTAATTACCTCATCAGCTTTTATTATTAAACCATAAAAGGAGATAAAATACATTTATTCACTTACACAGTCAACTGCTTTTCTTTGGCCTTTTCTTCAAAGGATCAAAGAGAAGAGAAAGCCAACACAGTACATGTTTTTATAAGATGACTGAAAAATACTTGCTTTAAGCAAAATTCAAACTATTTCCTTTTTCTCTTATTATTATCAAAAAAACTGGATTCAGGAAACTGGCTGGCTGGCAGAATCCCAAACTGGATATACCCTAAAACTGCTGTAACTGCACTATAAACAGAGGAGAAAAAAAGAAAAGAAGAAAAAAGGCTAAACGCTAAGAAATCTATAGACCTTTATAAAAGGAAGGGAAGAGAACCCAGAAGGAGAGAGATTAAAGAGACACATGCACTTACCTGAGGATCATGCTGGTATTCCTGCCCTGGCAGCTTGCAAAGAGGGTTGTTCTGGTCCCCTAGATGATGCGGATGGTTATGCTGCCCTTCCATGGTATCATACCAAACTCTGCCTCACAGTTCTGCTGGAGTTAAAAGAAAGAGGGGAGAGAGAAGTCTCATCACTGTCCATCCAGCACTGAAAGCAAGAAACTGTTTCCAGGTATGTGCCTACACGTGGTCGTCACACATGAAGACAGCAGGAACCGATTCCTCCCCTTCCTTCCCTCAGATTGACTCCTCCATACAATTCTCGAGGGGAGAAACCCCTTATCTGCCACCAGCTCCAGAGCTCAGCCAGCCCCTGACAGACCAGCACAGAGACCCTGCTGCCACCTGCGCGCTGAAAGGGGCAGCAACAGGTCACAGCTACCCTCACGCTCCCCAAATTACAGAACAAAAAAAACAGTATCACAAATATTACCGGTATCATTTCCTATTAAGCAAAACAGCAGAAAATGGGTTTATTTGGTCAGTAGTACGTTACCCACAACAGACAGTGCTTTTGTCAACTGTAACAGCAGCTAGCGTTACCTCCCCTAGGACTACTGAACCTAGACGATCCCCTATGGCATCAGACACGTAGCAGACAATTCAAGAAAAGTTAGCACGTTTCCCTTTGTAAAACAAAAAATGGCAACAAGTCCCACCAGACAGTTGTAGCCTTATTTGGCCAGAGACAACCTAAAAGTGTAACTTTACCCACATTCCTTCTTCCCTAACCCCAAATTAAAAGTTCTCATGCAGGTTGGCAAGACACACGAATCAGCAGCTAGAAACCATATTAGATTCAACAAGATCAAAGTATTATTGTAGGAACAAACAAGCAAGGGAAAATTCCGTGAATTAATTTGTTCCAGTTTCACCTGCAGCAATTACTGGGCACAGCTGTCCAGCAGAATTTCCTACAAAAATTACAGAAATTAAGCAGATGCGGTGTTGGAGAAGAGAATCCAGCAAGAGTTATCAGATAAAGAACTTAACTGTAAGGACCTAAAAAGAAATTCACCATCACCGTCTGCAATGATTCTTCATTTTCATTCTAAAATTACCCTTCACCCTACAGAGACCAATTCAGCCTCCCCTCCTTTTTAAGTGCAAGGTGAAGGTCTGAGACACAGCACCAAACAAAATTTAACTCTCATTTATGCTGCAACATAAAACTTCTACACATCACATCTTGCATCTACCTTGAATCAAATTATTTCACAGTATCATGAGATTAGTTTTATTTTGAGCAGTATTATAAAACCAAACAAAAGTTTGCAGGTAACAGGAAGGAAGGAAGGGACACAAGGTACTTGGTTGAGAGGGCTCAAAAAAGGGGTTATAATTAACCATAACACAAACCAAGTAGAAGGAATGGGAAGTGTAGTAGTCAGTCTCCATTTTTCAGAATTTAAAACAAAGAGAAAAAGAAAGGAAAAAATTGAAAAGTCAAATTCCTACAATGTTTGAAAGATGCAAAGGAACTTATTTCCCAAACTGGATGTACCAGACTCGTCATCATTTAAATAGGCTGCTGGACATTTGAAAACGCCATCCAGGTCCAACACACAGCAGTACAACTGCTCATCGCCACGGTGCAGAAACACCACGTTCCTCCGAGTGTGTGTGTAACCGCCGTGCCCAGCATCAGGCTGACCCCTGCCCAAGGACACCAGCCATGATGCTGAGACCACCCCGGGCAGTTTCCACACTTTCCACCTCGCAAAGTCCCTTCCTGTAGAGGGTGGGCTCAGATGCTGCCGTTTCCAGGCCAACACAACACAGTAATCTGAAAAGATAGCCTGCTCACCTTCAAAAATGGTGCCGTGAAGGGCAGGTGGTATAAAGAGCTGCCCATCAGGCAGCCAAGACATTCCCAGTGCTGGAACACCACTGTGATCCCAGATTAACTAACCCTCCCCCGACACAGAGCCCTGCGTGGATTTCAGGACTGCAGTAGTAAACATTAACAGGGCAGTTTTGGGCTTTTGGCTGAAAGCCTTCCAGACACATCTGTTTGCAGAAGTGTAAGAGACTAAACGTATACATATTTTCTAGCCCTTCTAGGAAACAAAAACCATATTTGAACTATTACCGTCGCCATCCTGACTCTGGAATGAATCCTGCTAGTTTTATAAGCTATTTAGGGGACATCTCAGAGGAGATCACAGTGCTCCTTGCCCCATGTCACGTCAGGGGTCAGGCTCTAGCCCCGAGCAAGGCCAGTCCTCAAAAAACATTCACAGCATACACAGAACACGCACAATAAATGCACTAACATCCCTTCTCCACAAAGGGCTGTATGCAGGTTTTTTGGGCTTATTTAAGAATGTTATTCATAGCTAGTTATTCATTATCCACACACGCTAGGCAGTGCGTAATTCAGAGTCGCATTGTTGCTGTCCTTAGCAGCGACAAGAAGCCCAAGGGTGACAAGGGAAGATTTAGTGGCCAACACAAGCATTTGCAGAAACTTGCTTGAAGCGTTTTGGCAAGTACTCACTCAGTGAAATAACACAACCTGACCTCATTACTGTATTAATAGTGCATGCCTGGCACTTGGGCAATGACTAACTTAATTTAAAATACAGAGATATTTTAAATATTTGAGGGAGTGGGGGAGAAAATATGATGCAGAAGAATTTCTGCAGCAAGTCATGCTCAGTTCTTTTAGCAGTTGTCAGTAAAACAAGCCTTTAGCTCCGGCAGATCCGTCCCACCACCAGCCACTGCAACACGTGCACACACAGTATCAGGGGGTGAGCAGGGAAAAGGCTCTTTTCACTCCTTAAGCAAATGAACTTCCACTCTGTAACAGACACTCACTACAGAAGAGTTGTGAGGGCTGGAGTACCTGACGCATATAGACAGGCCAACACATGGGTTGCTCTCAATAAAACGTTTTCCTAAGTCAGTACTACAAAACTCCAGTGGGAAAAGGATAATCACTATTAATATGAAGAAGTTTGATTTTAAGATTCCTTCAGCATCAGGCATCTGTCGGTTTATTAGTAACCAGGTGAACACTTGAAAAATAAAAATGTCTCTTAATTAAGCTGCCCTATGAAATTGCTAATTTATGTTACTCTGGCAGAACTATCTTAAGTATTTTATTATTCATGATTTGAAGAAAGGCTGCTTACTTGAAGGGAGAATGTAACACATGTTCTTTCTCTTCTAAGTCCACAAGCACAGAGAAAACACTGCTACAGACTGCAGGCGACTGACAGCCTTGCTTCCACCACTTATCTCCAAAAGGAATTCAGAAATTTCACATTTACAGCCTTGAGATAAAAGGCATGTCCAGGCAGCGTCATGCGAAATATCTGCAGTCTATCACTGATCAAACATCGTATCTACTGCATCCTGCCTTCGAAAAGGACTGAAGCTCGAAAAGAGAAAAGGGTTCTCTGAAGACGACAACCCCAGTCATCTGATCACACATAAGTCTGGAACATTCCTAAGAGAACCATAACTTTCCAGCCGCCGCAAGGAAACTCAAGGTACAATTACTTACCGTGAGGATTAGGCAATGGGAGGGCAATCAACAGCTCAGCAGCTTAGCTGCCATGAGCTGTATGGGAATGTATTAGGCAGAGTATTTGGGTTTGGTTGCTGTTTAAAGCGCTACAGCTGGAAGCAAAGGAAGAAGAACAAAATACCAGCTTTGAAAAGAGATACGGCAGAGCTCACATGACACCAGCTCCAAGCCCGCTGACACCTACAGGACAGCGTGTCCTGCTCGAAGCTGTCAGCTGGGCTATTCTGGGCTATTGGCAAGCACATGTTATAGGTAGACTGCAAGGGGGATCCCCAGGAACAGGCTTCATGGAGGGTCTTCAAATAGCAGCCAACAACATAAGGGCACTTTGCTATGTCAAAACAGGTATACATTTGCACTGAACTGTAATTCTAAAAATTCTACAGGGTTTTTGAGACTCTCTCTAAAAAGTCTAACTGCAGAACCAATATTGCAATTATATTTTTAAACATGAAAGTGTTGAGCAGAGAACATGACAGTGTCCGATACAACAGCTTAAAGCCAGTGACTTCCACCCCCGTGCCAGATACTTGTGTTCTCCTGAGGAAGTAACCACATTTTGAGCTACATTTTACTAGTCCTGAAGTAAGTTTGGATATTAGCTGCAGCATGTTACATCAGAGTTATTTTGGACTACTGAAGAAAACCATAAACACGTAAGAAACGTTTAAATGTGTTCAGCTACCCCTTACCCCACCACTCCATCCAGGCTACACAATCTGTGCATTAAGTTATCTCATGGAATCCAACAGTTACCGTGAAACCCTTCCTTGTAATTAACATTAGCATTTCACAAGATGTAGCATACCAAAAGCCGTATCTTCATCTGTTTGGAAAGGAATGATCTTCTCAAAGTTACCTGAATGAGTTACAACCTCCCACCTCACTCAGGCTATACAGGTTGGGATGGAACCATCTCCTGCTAAGAGAAGCTGTTTCTACATACAGCAACATGTGAATGTTAACCACACCGCAATCAAAAGCCTAAACTACGTAACATTTCACTTAGTTAAAGCATGTAATGCCTCATTAACCAACATTGATATTAACAGGCAATGAATTATTTTTTTTATCGTATTTTTGAAGTAGCAATCTTAACTGCAATGCTTAATTCACCAACATCTAGAACCAGTGACCACAGTATCTAAACCAAAGTTATGTGTCTCCATCTAATTCAGTCCCTGACCTGCATGACAGGTGGGAGAAAACACATCTACTATCCCGGTGTATGTTAGGATGTAACTTTACTAACAGCTGGATCAAGATCAACAGATTTACTTTATATGTCACTTGTTAGCAGCAACAGTATCATTAACACAATACGGATTCAAAGAAATCAAATAGGGAAGAAAAAAAGCTACTAACACAAAACCTGGCAGTGACAATAACGCTCCAGATTCAGTCTCATTTCCTTATTATCAAGGGGGCGGGGCAGGGGAACAACAACACAGGGAAGCAGTTGCAGACAAATAATTTCAGGGTTTTTTAATCTGTTTAAACTGCCAAAGAAAACAGTAGGAAATAAGACAAGAGGTTTTGGAATAAGTTCTCTTAAACATTGTCACATTTTTACCTTACATTGTTATAGCTCTGCACTTTTACTTCTTAAGTGACAGGCTTTTTTATTGCTGCTTCCAAATTTCCTATGAAACTTTGCAGTGTCAAACAGACTCAGACTGGGTCTTGGCCATGACAGTACATTAAAACATTTTTAAATTGCATGAAGCATCACATATCTTCCCAGAAAGTGGATAAAAGAACAGGATCATCATCTGTGAAAGGCATTACAAGAGCAACCTAACAGCTTTCTGGAATTACTGTGAATACTCAAGTGTCTCATACGTGTAAGCCCCCAATAACATATGCCTCAAAAATCCACGTACAAAAAAGGACGGACTGCATACAGTTCATAAAATGTCTCGCAGAACTTTCCAGCTTTTGAAGACACATTTCCACCCTATTTTAATCAAAACTGAAGCATATACCTCTACCTCCAGAAAAGCTATTGCCTGCTTTGGGAACTACACACTAAAAACCAAATGGCAGCAACTGGGTTCCAGCCCCAGAGAAAGGAAGGAGTAGGCAGAGCAGATAACCATGTTTGTGTCTACTCGTAAAAGCAGCACAGGAAGGAAGATCTCACCAGAGTTCTCCTGATGCAGCATTACTTCCAGGATATTGCAGCCAAGTCATGTTAAGGATGTTATCACAATTGTTTTAGTATTTGGGGTCAATTTTCATCAGCCAGAGAAATTCCAAATTACTTTGTTTGACTGACAACCAATGTAATAACTTTACAACAGAAAAAGTGTCACCAGTTCAGGTTACTTTCAAATACTGGAGCTCATGATCATTGAACATTAGGCAAAATCAATCCCCTTGTATATGTGCCATCTCTGCTTCACAGCAACAGACGCAACAGGCTCACCTCCCTCTGCACCAACCACAAAAGTACCTTTATCATACCAAAACCAGACAGAAGTCTCATGAATAGATATATGCTGCTATTTCCAATTATTAAGATATTGGTACTTTGCTGTGCAGTATAAATAAAGTGAGACATATGTTGTTCTGGTAAAGCAGCCTTTAACCTTCTAATAGAATAAAGACATCATGACAGGCCAGAGCCACACACAAAAAATGGCAGCTCCCATATAACTGAATGGTGCAGGACTGCTTTAACTGTACCTGATCCACTGGGGGAAACAGTTTCTGAAAACAATGGAAATGAAAGATTTCCAATTAAATCAGAGGCCAACTTAAAATAAATAATGATTTGAGAAAATACAACTGAATTCAGCAAAGCAGTGCTTCACTTCTCCCAACAGATCTTAAGGTATAAGCCGAGAGATTTTGAAAACAATGCACTGAAAACACCCAAGGTACCAAAACCTTCCACCTCATTTTCTTCAGGTTCGTATCTCAGTAGTTTTGCAGGCAACTCAGTGACTCTCTTGAGAGTTCAAAATAAATTTAACACCACAGTGGGGAGTATGATCAAAGCCCACATTGGATGAGCAGCTTATTCTTTCAAACTACAACTTGATGTAGGTTTGTCTGTCACCATGTGCCCTCCACTCCATAGGGCAGTAATAACAAAAAGGAGAAATACAAAACATATGTCCTAGTATGCCAAAACACCTAAAAAAGAAGACTCCACCCACACAGCAACACAACTGGTATCAAAATCTTTAAGCATCCTGCCACTTACTGTCACCCTCCTGCAGCACAGTTATTACTGCCAACAGTGGTGGGAGCTTTTACAAAGCAAGGGAAAATAAAAACCCTCTTGTGCAGCCAGGTCCCCTAACATGTCCCAGGCTGCAGTTCCTCTTTGGGTGCCCAACTGCCCTTACACCCCATCCCATCCATCTGAGACCTTGAATCAGTAGAAAGAAAACAAAACATAAAACCCCATGGAATCCTGTGGGACCTTGCAGGTACCTGACAGGTGGCATTCTCAGAGCAGAATAGCCCAGGGCACTCGGTAGCAAAGGCCAAAATCATTAGTTACAAGACGCTCATTAAGGAGCAGAACCTCATGAGCATGTTGCCATTCAGTCTCACACATCCTACTGCCCCGGGTGCAGCTCCTCTCTGCACTGGCTTGGTGAAACAGCTGTGACCAGCCTCATCTGGTATCACCATGTGCCTCTGGATGCCTCAAACTCAACTACAGGCCAAATTATCTGCTCCCAGATGTATAATCAACACGACAGGGCCATGCACCTCTAAAGTAGACAGCAAAGCAGCAGTGCTTTGAGTGCTCAGCGTTACAACCGTCTTCGCCTTGCTGCAAGACACACCAGCTGCTTCCATGTGCTCAGCTTTCAGCTCTGCTGCTGCCCGCAGCATGGGAGGCACCACCAAACCCAAACCACTGCCAAATCCATCCTCAGCGGCTGGGGACACAGCAGTGGCACTGTGCTGAGCAGCTCCTTCCCTAACATACTGGAGGCTTCACAGCGAACAGCTTTGTAAATGCAGAACAAGACACAGCAATTCCAGCTTACCCCGGTACTGCCACAAGAAATTCTGCACAATAAACGACAAGGTTTTCCACTTTCACACCACTTCCTACTGTAAAAGCGACATGACTCCATCTTGAGGAGTCTCAGTGTTCCTGGCTGTGACATGGGGCAGCTGTGCCCTTCCTGGAAAGGTTGCGAGGCTTTTTGTGCCTCTGACCTGCCCCAATGCCCTCAAGTATCATGTGAGAGAGAGATACACGCTTTTCCACCCAGTTACTACATCCCTCTCATATCTTCTTGCTACATGGGGACTTGGGAGGGGGAGGCATGCAGCTCTGTTTGGGTACAAAAAAGGCAAGTCATACATAGGTCCAGAAATTCACGAGTTGTTTAAATGCAGTCAAGCACATTACTTAAACTAATGCGCAAATTTCTATCTTTTAACATATACAGAGAATTGAGATTAATGGTGAATAAAATCCACCGGTGCACATAAACCAGGCTCCTAGGTGAGCTGCCGATATCCACAGCAGAGGCGCTGCCGGTGGGAGCCCAGTCTCCCCCACTCCCCTGAGCCATCAGCATGCCGCTCACTGCAGAGTCCCCAAAGACAGGAGCAATGCAAACTATTTTACAAAATAAACACAACCACATCAGTAACACTTTCTTCCTCTCTACTGCCCAATAATATTCTTCCTCTTGCTTGCTCATAAAATAAATCTGTCAGGATACTATATGAGATTACCTATATATTTAAATGATGATCTTGGCTTATGATTACATTATCGCTGTGGTTCAGGGTACGTGCTGTGGGGAAGGCAGCCCAATCCTAGGAGAGTATTATTTTCGAGTGACTTTTATTGTCCATTATCTTACACCATTTCTGTCACAGCTATGATGTCTGGTAGGAATAGTTCACAACAGAAATATCTTTGTCGTTAGTATTCTCATTGCAATTTAGTCAGATCAACCTTTAAATCTCATCCATCATACTGAAGAGCTTTGGCAAAGCAAGCGCAGTAATATATGCTTCCATGCAAAACCTAATTACAGGCTAGGTTAAAAAGCCTACCCCATTCCTTCTGCAGTGCAAGGTGACAGGAAATCCTGAGCATCCCTTGGTTTCTCACTCTCCCTTTTTGCTGGTGAAGTGCGTAACCCATTCATTACAGCAGACTGATACTGTCTGGCACATGACAAACTTACTTGAACCTAACAATTAAACTTCTGACAGCATTTCCAAAAGCAGAGAGTATTTACTGTAAATGCTTGACAATTTTTTCCTCTCTGCTCATCTCTCCCAACAGTCACCTTATGATGACTGGAAATTACCATAAGCAAATAGCAGCCTAACATCCAAAAAACCCCTCATGTTAATGTGAAATACACACCTGCCAACACTGAAAAAAAAATATGAATATGAATGTTAAAGGAAACAACATGAGGAATGCCACTGAAATGCATGAGACAGGAGAGAACATTGCAAGAGCACAGTTTAACGTGTTCAGTACAGAACTGTTCAGCACAGCTGGCTGGAGCTGCAGAGGTACGATGCCCGCAGAGCCAGGGCCATACTGCTGCCTTACCCAGCCGCTCTGGGCTGCAGCGAGGGAACCAAAGCACAAACTGTTCAGAGTGCAGATATATCACCAGCAAATAGTGTCAAAATTTTAGGCTTGCCATTAAGACGAAACTGTACCTACAGATACACACATGCTAACGCTAACACAGTGTGAGTTATGCTTTCTCGGGCTTTGCAGGTGTACGTAAAATATACCGAGTGTGAACAAACTCTTAAAAGCAATGTATTAAGATTGCTCAGTTACACAACTTTATTACATTTAGTGATGTCGCCCATGACCAAAATACTATTATATTATCTAATGTAACTTTACTCATCCTCATTAACAAAAACTGAATGACAAATGAAAACGGGCAGAAATCAACTTTCCCAGTCTCTAATATCGGGGAAGCTTTAAAGAGTAGGCCATAGATCTAGTACTAAAAATAGTAAAAGGATCAGTGACCAAAGACAGTTAAAGACAGTAGTGGTGTTTCAAAGTAGGATCTTCTTTATCAATATTTTTAAGTGCAAAAGCCCCCAGCTGTGTTTTTTAACTCAGCCTTTACTTGAAATTCATTTAACAGGTGGATCCATCTGAAAACTTTCAGAAGCATATTCTCATCCAACCTTAAATAATTTGTATTAACAGAAGTTACAAATATTAAAACTACGGAACAGACCTCACAATAAGAAAATACGAATTTTTATTTATTTATACAGGCAAAATTTTAAAAGTAGCTGTCACCCAATCAAAATGCAGAAACCAAGCCACAGCCCTCAGTGAAAACTGTACCTGCAATTTATAAACCCTTAAAAAGGATGATGATGTTTGTAACAAATTGACCACTGAGCAGAAGAACGGTGTTTTAATCACACCTTCCCTTATACAAGCACTGGAATTGCCCTGAATACAGGTGCAGATGCGTTTGCCTCAAGACTTTGTGCAGACCTTTTGTTAAGCCTGTGCAGACTAGATTTTCAACAGGCAGTTAGGGCGTGCTGGCTTCTCAAAGACACAAAATCCACTAACTGAGAATGTTTTAATAAAATGGCTGAAAAGCCCTAGAGCTTTTTCATACTATGTCAACAACTGATATTCATTAAACAAATGCTGTGACAGACACTGTAATTCACTGTTCCATACCTAGAAGCAAAATGACATTAAGTCAACTATTTAAAGCTATTTGGAACCATTTTACTGTAGATGTCAATAAAACAAATGCTTCCTGCCAATAATTAAGTATCTCTGTCAAACCTCCCCTCTTTCAAAGCACTCGGCAACCAGCTCTCGTCCATTATTCTCATTTTAAGCAAGCAAGATTATAATTTCAAATACTCTGTATTCTAGTTTGGGGACAAATCTAGCAAAATTACTTGAAAATAGCAAGGTCTGGATCAGTATTCTCTCCTCCCTAGCTGTATTAGTTGAGTTTATACAATGCTTTTGATAGAATGTTTCATATGGCCATTAAATTCATCAGTTGCCACCACCAACCTGGAAGGTAGTTAGCTTACTTCTAATTTTGGTTCAAGAAGGTTTAATCTGAGTTAAGGGCTGAGGTTTGGGGGTTTTTGTTGTTGGGTTTTTTTTTTTTTCTATCTGCTCCCTAGAACTTGGTCCCAAATCAAAGGACATAATCGTTTGTACAGGTCTTCTAACTACACATTAGCTGCTATGCAGCTCAGCCCATCCATTACAAGGGATGGTTTCACACGGCTGCTATTAAACAGTCCTAGGATCGGTGCCAAGATACTTGGTGATTTATAGTTATGACTAAGTAATCAGTGTGATAAGGTAAATGTTCCTTTTCAGCAGCCTAACTGGACTATTCCTACCTTTTACTTGACTGCACGAAATTTCCTAGTGCAACATCACACATAAATACTAATGTATAATGTTTGTCTAAGATATAGATGAATATCAAATACATATTCATATCCAAAATTGAGGATGGATAGCAGTCAGCAGCATATAAAGTGACAATAGTTCCTGTAAAGAGAGCTAATCCTGCTGTTGCTGTACTGTAAGTTTTCACTTACGTAAGTTTTAACTTGCGTTAAGAAGCCAACATACCTCAATTTATTTTCTTCTAGTTGCAATTTTGAGCATTCCAAAAGTACTCACTATATTAGTTTTTACAACCTTTGGAACATTAGAGAGACACCTCTCAGGCCACTATCAGTGCTAACGAAACACATGTTAAAAATAAACACATACTAAATCTACCTGGAATTTTACTGTATTGCTTACTAAGCATGCAACAACATGCTCACCTTTTAATTTATAATGCAATAAGGCTTTCAAGCCTGAAGCCAAATTATTTAAGAACATTTCTGTTATCCTTCTCAGAATTGATTCATTTCTGATGAAGGAAAGATTAAATATAAGATGGAAATATATTCATAACGTATACGTTCACAGAAACTGCCAGACATTATCACATCATTAAATCGTAACTGAAATAAGTAACATCACATACAGCTATGAACCACGCACCGCCTGTACCAGCAGTGCCAGCTTCATTATCACACTGGCTGTACAGTCTCCCTTCCGCACCAAGGGAACAATCAGCCTTCACATGTACGTAAGCAAACTTACTGTATGACCAGCGAGTTGACAAGCTACATGTGAAATACAGTTTTCCACTCTTGATGAACATCTGAAGAGCCTTTGTAAAAAAGAAGAGCCAAAAATCAAGTAGCAGGGAAGACTGTTCCCATCCTATGCCGAAAACTTCCAATTTAAACCCATCCCTAAAATAAGTTTCTACCACACACAACTATGAATCCCAAATACCTCCACAGCTTGTTCCTAACAAGGCACCTTTAGCAACTAGCCACCTCAAACAAGAGCACAGGCAAACAGACCATCTTAAGTCAGTAAGACAACAACAGAAGTAACATCCGAAGAAAAAAAAAAAAAAATTAAATAAGCTCTGCTGCTACAGCCCCAAAACTTGGGAACTGTTCAGTCTGGACTGTTCTCAGAAAGCTTAACAAACATATGACCTTAAATCCTAACGAAGTTTTCAATACATACATACATACATATGTGATTAGAAACACCACCAATGAGCACTGATAAAAACCTTTTAATTAGCACACTTCCAAGCATCTGACAAATATTAAGCAAACCTCACAAAAGATACTTCTGAAATATTGCTGTAATTTCTCAGATGTTTAAGGTAAAGGAGCAAGCCCAAGGTTTTAAATCCATGAAACCTGCTGTAACCACTCTGTTCATGGAGTTTATCCCTAGAGCCATTAATTTGCATCTTTAATAGACAACGCATCTGTCTCAAATACAGGGAAAAGGAACAGTGGAAGATTATATATAGATGTATGTCCACCCAACTTCAAAACATCAGAACAACAGCTTGAAGTATTTACACTTCTCATAATCAGAAGAGGAAATGATGCCGAGAATTATGCAGCCCAGCCAACCTAAAGATTCATAAGATTCAAATCCAAAGGCAACTTCAAAGCCACTTCATAAAGCCTTATGCAAAACTTCCAGGCAGCCAGATGCTAGCATGGCAGGAAGAGCTTCCACAGCATCTGGATCTTGCAAGTAACAGCCAAACGGAAGCAGAAACTCTTCCCTGTGTAAAAAGATTTAACATTTTTCTACTTACAAAAATAGCTACAATATAAATATGTTTGTATTTTTTCTGCCTCAAAATTTGCTAAATAAGACTGTATTATCAATACTGCTATATAAGGTATATTATTGATACTAAATAAAATAGTCTGCTTCCATAAGTGTTCCTGAGTATCTGGAACTAATAGTACCAGTTTTCCAAAAATTAATGCAGCTCTTCAGTTCACACCCACACTTCTACATTGCTGTACGTAACAGTTCTCCATCTCCTTTCCCACATAGGCACAGGCTTCCTTAAAGAACAAGATTCATTCACCAGCACCTTGCAGATCAAGGCTTCAGGGTGGAACAAAAAAGATCTGTTCTTTATAAAGTCTGCGTAGCTACTTTTATTACTTATTCTGATGACAGACAGGGTTAATGAAGTTCTTCCAGAGAACTCTCCCTTTCCTGGGCTAAATGCCCAAATTCTTTCAGGATTCACAAGACTTGTCTATTTAAATTGGGTCCAATTTTTTTCTTCCTCTACAGCAAAGGCCTGCACAGAATGTTCTGAAGAGAAACTGGGAACTAACCTTTCAAGAAAATTATAACTACATGTGCAAGCTCTGTATAAGAGACAAATCACATTTCACACTATATTCTGCCCTCTATGTAACAATTTTCTATTATTCTAATAAACCTCAGTGTTGGAGCATAAACTCTGTAGTATCAGATTATTAAAAACCATAAGCTTACTCATGCAAACAAGAATCTTCTACCCTGCCCACCACCCTGCATTTCCTTCCCAGCCCCCACTGAGTGCCAAGTCACCACGCTGATCTCTGACTAATACTGTGCTGCTGGAACAGTAATTCACCTTTGTAAGGCAGCTAGAAAAATTACGCTTTACTTACCAAGACAGCAGCTCCACAGTTTCATTTCCTGTTTCTTATCTGAAAAATCTCTGCAACATATGAGAAGGTGCCTCTCAGGCATTCCCAGCTCTACAGCCATTCACTGACCAGTTCTCACTGCACAGGTACCACTGATGGGCAGAGGGCTGACGACTTGCCCTGCCCCCTAAAACTGGGGTCCACCTCACACTTGTTGTACAGGTACCACACAGTCCTTCAGACAACAAAAAAAGCACTTGGGTCAGAGAGCATGAAACCAACGCATTAACAGACATTTGCAAAGGCCTTTACATTACGTTGTCAAAATGCAGCATCTGTTCTATCTGCACCCAGACACGCACCGACCAGCTGCAGCCATAAGCAGTACTTACGGTTAAAGTGCTAATGCAGTTAAAAGAGAGAATAAAAATAAGTCCAGCTGAGGCACAGAATGCAATTTAGCTTTCAGCAAGCCATGAACTAAGTAAAAAGTAGTTTTCCAACCACCTCAAATTACCAGTTTTTAAGAGTAATTATGCAGAACACAACTGAAAATATCTGCCATGGACCAGTTCATCAGCATTCAAAGACAACTGCTTACCATCAGATACTTGCACAAACACAAAGCTTTGTTTCAGAAAAGAAACACAAATATTTGTAGCATTTCAAAATAAGCTACAATGTTGTTTAGTAATATCAACGCAAAATATGTTGACACCTTATTAATACCTGTGAATAACATGCTACTCAGCATCAGAAATAATTTTTTAAATACAGCAAAATCCATGCACAGCTATCCTCAACCAGTGAACTAGCAAGCAACAGGGCAATGCAAGTGCAAAAGCAGGAAAAAAATAAGTAAGTGACAGCAAAGGTTCAAATTGACCAAATGGAAAACAAACCAGCTTCAAGAGCTAGTAGAAAAATATAATTAGTAGTGACTAGCAATTTGACTGGAGTCAAAGATGGGGACAAAATATGCCTGTTCTTGCTCCATACTCTGCTTTGCTCTAACCTCTAGATAGCATCACAAAATAAACGTGGGTCACCACAGTGATGGCAGCAGGATCCTGCAGGGATTTCTAGATATCTGGAAAGCAAAAGGAGTGTGTGGGCAAGGTTTCTATAAAAACAACAAAGCTGTTTCAGTAACACACATTCCTGTCAGTGGACAGACTTCCCACGCTACGACCAAGAGCTGCAAAACAACTTGTTTTAGAGGAGTACATGTGTGGAAAAGGGGAGCATGTGGAAGGAAAAGAAAGTATTCAAATAGAAAAGATTTATTAATGAATTTGCAACATCTACCAGTTAGTTGACAGACCTGAACTATTTCAGATCAAACCCAGGTGTGAAAGAGGTAAATCCAAGTCCCAAACCCACAAACCCTCGGTGCAGGGAGGCAGAGGCAGGACTACACCAGCCAGTTTTAGAGGTCAACCCAACCTTTAAAACATGGGATATGGCAAGGAGAGCTGCTTCAACACAGCAGCTAATGACCCCAGCTCCACTGCATGATGACTCACTCCCTGAAGAGTTTACAGTCTGAATCAAGCCAAAAGCCTACTTGTAAAATGATAGTTAGTCTATGGAAGAGCATAACTGCCGCATGCTCTCAGCAAAACATACAGCTACATACTTGAAAGAACCAGTATTTCATGCTATGGTAACAGCGTGAAGGAAAATCTTCGGCCAACAGCAACTGAGTCTGGAGGGGAATTAATGCAACATATTGGATGCATGAACAAAAGCTACCCTGGTTACTACTGCTGCCGACAGAAATTTAAATATGGTCCTGTATAACAAATTAAAGAGGGTCTCCACAGGGAAACTATATTCCCCACATCATCTAGCTGCTTTTATCAAACTCGTTAGTGCCATCTATGTCACCAAAAAAATGAGCAAGCTGGCACTCAGCAGTCCCCAGTTTCAGATGAACAATAGGAAAGATAATACGCGTCTTCAGCAAAGTCTGGTAATACTCGTGATGGATGATTCATTTCAAACTTTACTTCCTTTGGAGCACCACATGCAAACAGGTTGTTTAAAGACACACATAACACTCATCTGCCAACGCAGGCTTCACTTTCACTTCAGCTTTTCCAGCTGACCAACTTCGCACACATCAGCCAGAGGAAAGACACTGCCAGCTTCTCCTGCCAGTCCCACAAACCCAGAAATAAAGGTGACAAAAGGCAGAAGGCACCGCAGAGATCCATGCCACGGCCACGCTGCGCGGAAGAGAAGACACCAGCACAAAGCTCTCATACACAGCTGCCTTTAGGAAAACCTAAAATCAAATACTCCAAAAGGTGTGCATAGATGTGAATAAGGTGACGAGGAAAGGACAGTCCAAGCTGTGCTAAAATACTGCTTTTAATTGCCTTGTTATTGGAACAAACAATGCTGAGGCAGTAAACATCTGACCTTCCTATTCCACAAAGAAAGCTCCTGTTTCCTTTGTTATCCCTTTGACATTTTCCTAACCCATAAGTAAAGAGAATATTGAGGGGTTTTATGGGAAAAAAACCCACAAAACCAAAATCCAGCAACACCACAGTGGGATGAGCTTACGAAATAACCAACTCAAAAAAAAACCCAAACCCAGAACAAACCAACAAACCACCTGGCTGAATCTTTGAAAACAACAGGCACTTCACTGAGAACAACCATCTATGTTATTCCAAAAATGGTACAAAGTGGGATTGTCCATGAGAATAAATCACAGTTTACCCCTGGGAAAAAAGAAAATTGCAACTAGAACACAGGCTCCTTTGGGGACTTATTAGATCCTCAAAAAGCCATCACAGATGCTGAAACCTGCTTTTGCAGCAGAAGCTTCATCTTGAAAATACATATCAGAATAGCATAAGAGAAACAAAGGCAGTAGATTACACTTCAGGATTCACAGGTAACAAAAGGAAGAAACTTTGGCATTAGACTATTCAGCATCTTTGGCCTTATCTACTTTAGGCTTTCCAGAAAATTTCCTACCATTGTATTGTTTCTAAGAGCTAGTGGCCGCACAAGCAACGATGGATGCTTCCCAACTCCAGGGTTTCCAATTCACCAGCAATTTACTTGGCTACGCACACCTCCCTCCCACCCTACAGCTCCAAACTTAACTCTATGGAAAGAGGGCATGTCCCTTTGCTACACAAGGATCAGCACCATCAGGTCACAGTGCTGTGGTAACACTGATGGAAGCAAAAGGAGCAAGGGGAAAGGCAATTTCAAGAAAAACTCCAGTGCCAGGAGGTGAATTGATTGTCTCTTTCCATGGGCCAACTGAAACCCCATAGAGTCGGAGCAGATTTTCACTTTAACATGGACAACTACAGAGAGAACTTAAAATCAAGTCAGCCCCGACTAGAGCCAAACCCTTCCCTAGAGAGCTGTCTGCTCACAACGCAGCAAAATGGTTAGTATAAGTCAAACAGTTTCATCAACAGACAAATCAAAAATATTTAAACACTATTTGCAATCATTTTGACTTAAGTAGCTGCAACTTAAGTCTTTTCTTCAGAAAGAACTGCTGCAAATTCTCCCTCTCCCTGCATTACTGATGAAGCAAAAAACTAAAATAACAGGTCAACTTAGACACTTCAAAGTACAAACCAGGGAGACTAAAAGAGATCCCAATAAATAAGTCACAGAGTAAGTTAGTTCTTTGTATGTTAAGGTATGCAATAAGAGCAAACACAGGTAAAGAACCATACCCAACAGTGTTTACCCTTGGATGGTAAAGTTCTTAGAACTGACATAACATTATAAATTGAGTAACTGACCCGCAAGGAAGTAAGAAGCTCAAGAGAGTTAAAAATTACCCTATAAATACCATAAAGATTAACAGATTTGTAATACCCACCCAAGAAGCGCTTACTCTAAGTAGAATGATTATGAAAACACAGCAAGAATATTTACTATATATACTGAGTTCAGTATATACAGACTGCCACAAAAGGCAGCACTGGTTCTTAATATAGTGACAGCTCAAAGTCACCAGTGATTAAAGGGTAGCATAGACACACACACGGTTGCGGCTGACTCGCTTCTTCAGAATACATTCATATATTTTTAAAAACCTTTTCAAGGTTGTTTTGGATTTTTTGTTCCAGTTTAACATTTTTGAAACTTCTGCTTTGCTTTGCACAACTCTGACAAAAACGCTAATGAAATATTGACAGCACAAAAGAATAAAAGCAGAATTTCCATGAATGAAAGAGGGAATTTTTGTGTCCATGTGTGCTGGTATCTCTTCTACCCTGAGTCCCTACTCTTGGAGGAAAGGAACCTTAAAATATCTGCAGCTTTTCTCCCCATCTTCTCATTGTAATGACATATGTGTATGCCCAGAGAACGAGAATCCACCACAAATTCTTCAAGACAGGCTTGGCATTCAGTGTTCCTATGCAAGAAACAAAATGTTCCAACAAGGAGAAAACCCTCTCCTTTTCAGGATGGCAGAGACAAGCATCTGCAAGGTTAAGAACAGTACCAATACTTAAACTGAAATTCCTGAAAGGAATCGTATTGAATGTACTGTGAAGTTGCAATCCATCCTGTAGGTCAACATTCCCCAGTTACTGCACCATCTGCAGCGATTTTGGTGTCCAACTCCACAGTTTAAAAATCACTAGGTTAAGAGAGAAGTTATTCTCCCAAGCAAAAGAGGACAGTTGGCTCTAAGGAAAGAAAATTGGAATTTAGATTATCTTGTGCCACTTGAGCCAGGAGACAGCGGCTGCCTCAGAAGCGAGCACCACTGAGCAGCAAGTATGGACAAAACAGCTTGGGCTGTGCTACCTCCCAGCACACCAGCTCTCTGAGGGAGCAATCCCAACTATCCAGCACCCATTTTTCCTGTCAGCATGGACTTAAAGCTCCGCTTCATGCACACCATGAGTTTTCAAGAGGCTGGTGGATATTTCCCGCCTCATAGCAAGTGGGCTTCTCAAGGACTGAACAACAAAAGTAACTGGAGAACAGGATCTGTCACTGAGCCCTGCAAAATGAAAGACTTGCAAATCCTCCCCAGGGTGTGGAGCAACACCTGCTCCGTCAGCAGGCCGGGCACGGGGTCACAGCTCTTATCAGTTCGGTTTTTGACCCCTAAATACTAGGGCACTAGGTGAGGTGACTATGATTCACTTGGATACGGTGTGTGGAGGAGCAGGATGGAGAAAGTATCCTCCAAATGGACAGCATAACCAGTCCTGGGGAATCCCACCCTGGTCAAATACCAGAGGATGTTTTAGGCCCAAAAGGTGGGATGCTGCACTGAAATGAGACACCGAGACCTCCTCAGGAAGGTCCCTCAGCTGTCTCCTGGCAATGCTGAGATGCACACTGGGGGATGCACCAGCCAGGCTGCTGAGAGCCACTCATTTCGTAAATAGCTGTGGCAGCGCAAGGCATTACCACCCCCCTCCTCAACAGGGAATCTCTGCCCTTTTGCCTAGCGTTGCCACACTCGGGTTTATTACCCTTGATTCCTCATTTGGGTTGGTTTGTAGGGATTTCGGCTCACCAAACTAGCATTGCCTGAAATGTGCCAAGGAGCACTCCCACACGGCATTCCACCACCGGCAACACGAGATCGGGAGTCATCTCTTCCCCCTAACCAGCAGGCTCATTTCCAAAGGGGGTTTCTGGATCAGCCTCAGCAGCATCCCCACACTTGGAAAAAAGCTTCGACACAATTTCCAACTGATGTTACACAAACAATCCATCCACTGAACTAAAAAATAAGTACATTTAAAAAAGCATATTACACGTTATATTGAGATAACTCAGTTCAAAGGTACAGCCACATTTTCAAGAAATGGTGAACTGAAACATTCATGGACCACTGCACCTGCCAGCTCCCAACAGAGAAATGAGAATAGCTTCAGAATGAGAACTGCTTGAAATTACAACCAAAACCAGTCAGTGCTTTGATAAAACAACAAAATAAACTGCCTTCCTAAAAAGCAAATGCACTGATCCGAGGGTTGGTGCTCAAGGTCTGTCCAAAGGCAGGGGATAGCTTGGCACCTACTTTGATTCATCATGTGAAGCACATACAAAGGTTGGAGTCTAGAACTGGAGACCTAAGTTACTCAAAGCAAATAAACACAAAAACTTTAAGTGCCTAGGGATTATAATATACCTGTTAATAGCTGGGGAGCAGGGGGAGAAAGATAGCAAGGAAACCACCATCAAGGGAAAAGCTTTATGCCAGCAGGAGCAACTTTTTAATTTAAAAAAATAACAATCTTACCATCTTCTGCATTTTGTGATCAAACCTGTCTTAACTATTTTAATAAGTCTTATAATTGCCATGGTGTACTAGCTCATAAAACAGCATATCCAATTCACAATATAAAACTAAATTCATGTAGTTCTGTGCACAAACTCCATTTCTGCCATCTTGAGATCACAGCAGAAAACACTCCACTCTACCAAAAATCATCGTGGCTTTCATACCTGCTCTTTCTCAGACTTCACTGCATTTAGTTATTAAAAATACAGATATGCTACATGCTTCCTTGACAGTTTCTAATCTACTTGAATTTGTTGTGTAAAACACAGTACAAGAACAGGACAGACAATACCACCTTACCTTACTGAAACACAGCAGACTCTAAAGAAGCAATTCATAAACTACCTGCAAATCTTTTTTTTTTTTTTTGAAATGTAATAAATAATGCATTCTGACTGCTAAACAAGCATTTGTGAGGTTTCAAGAACGCTTTGGAGTATGAAATTCCTAGAGTCTCATTCACTTACACCATTTGGTTTCAAATAGATAAGAGTCTGCTGTCGGTTCGCTTAAACATGTAACAGGAAACAAATTTGACTAAAAGGTTGTATTACATTACTACTGGTTTTATATGGAAACCTTTTTAGAAGAAGCTAAGGGGAAGTTTTTTTCCCCCTCTCCCATCTGCGACAGACAGCTGTTCATTGCCTGGAATCTATGATAGCAGACACTTAAAGTAGCACCAAGCTGAAGTAAACACTTTAGAAATGTAATGTCTTTAATTGTACTGACACCGTAAAATTATTTGCAATTTACTGCATCGTGCCACATGATAAGCCGTATCAACTAAACACTGGAAGCTAAATATACTGTTTTAATTTAATAATTTTTTTCCTGAAATATTTTAAAACGTTAGAAGACAATCCCAGAGACTTCTCACACATGTACCGCAACGGCACTTAGAGCAAGTCCAGATGTTTAAATACTTAGCACAGGTTAGAACTTGAATTAATCTCGATCCAAACCAATATGCATATAAAAAGTAAGCCAACATAGAAAAAGACCTATCTACCCATAAAAATATTTGACAGCTTTACAGACTTCTGCATTCAAACCACTATTAAAAATAACTCCCTGTGGTATTCTTTTTCTAAACAAAGTTTAGCTTACAAGCTCTAGAACTGCCCACTTCATCACATACTTATATAGAACCTTGGTTCTCCCCGTCCTACATTTCAGCTAACGAAGACAGCAGCTTCCAGCCTGGCTTTAAAAACAAATGCACACACCTCCACACACACACACCCCCAAACCTGTAAGAAATTTTTAAACTACTATCTTAGACAGCTTCATTTTCTATGTAATTAAGACACATGCAGCAATTTCAACCTGCTGGAAAAATTCACCATGATTTTGAAGTCAGTTTTAAAAATAGACTTTGCATGCAAATTTTCTGGCCTTCCCCCCCCCCCCCCCGCCTTGAAAAATAAAACTATTGTCTGGGCCAACATCACCTCTCAGTTTGTACACGTCTTCTTCTATCTCCTAAACACTTTGGGGTTTTCCTCCTTTTGAGACACAGCTCTGCAGTGAAACATGGAATTCAGAAGTGGAAGAGACCTACTACATCACATCATGCCCAACCCACTCTGCAGCTGACAGACTACTGCGCCCTTAAAAGCATCAGGCCAGACGGGTCCAGCCTGCTTTCTTCGGGGCAAATCCTGCACCCTTGGTTGCAGCAGTCCTTTGACCCCACAGTGGGAAAAGGCAAGGGCACAGCTAGGGAAAACACAAATCGTCCTTTCAGCAGCCACAGCAAGTAAAGTGGCTTTTACTTAAACTTTTTTTGGTTTTTTTCTCCCCTCCTGTTTTGGTTCCTTAGTTTACACCAATTTACTCAGCTGAACCAACTTGCCAATAGCCAGAACAGCAGCCCCGGCACAGGGGACAGAGAACACAAGGGAACCCATCCAGCTGAGTAGCACCAAGCTGTCTGATGTTAGCTCAGCCAGCTAGGGACTGCGTGGCACGGAGACAGACCAAAACTGCCCGATTCTGTTCTTCACAGATTCCAGATAAACCGTACTTATCTTCTAGGGCACTTAGAGATCTACTGATGAAAAAGCACATAGAACTTGCCGAGTACTTGCACGTGCTTGTACCAGACACTTCACAAAGGGAACAGTGAGCACAATAAATGCAGCATTAATAGGACTTGGTAACAGAAAAACTATTTCCAAGGCCTCTGTCTTTTAACAGGACGAAGTGTCCATTTGGACAACCTTTAACTTCCACAGGTTTTTATACCAGGAAAGGCCATTTTGTCCAGTCCACAGAGCGTGGCGTGGACACATGCAAGCTTCCTCTGCTGCCATGCCCGTCCTGTAACCAGCAGCAGAGCAGGTCACCATCTTCTTGTCAACAGCCACATTATCAGGGTCTTCAGTGATGAGTGGCATCACAGCAATTCTGAACTATATTTCAACCGCATGAATAGTTCACTTTTGCTTTTAATATTGCAAAAATGTTCTTCTTGCATTTATACTGGATACAGAGACACGTATCACATTATTTCCTACAAATAACCTGGACAAGCACCTGGATAGGTATACACTGCATTAGTCACCATTATTCCCACAAAAGGTAAACCAAGCTGGTTAAGTGAGTTCACAGGACAAATGCAGTAGAGTGTGTCACAGGTAGAATGACCATTTGTGACTACCTTTATCACCCTTCTGTGCTCAAATCATAGAGAGCACCATGGCCACTAGCCATCTACATGAGTGTTGAACTGGAGTAATACCGAGAAAATTGCAATTAAAAACTGTCAGTGTTCAGTCAATGGAAAAGAGGGACCCAACGTCTAAAATGAGGTTCCTTGCATTCATTTTTCTCATTTGCTGGAGATCACCATGAACAACCCCTGCCATAACAAGAAAAACTAAGAAAAGCAAATTAGAATGACCAAAACTAAAACACAAGTTGGGCTATTAAACTAATCTTCTGGAAGGCCTGTATCCCAACTAGGCTTTCACTTAAGGACAGAGCAGAAGTCAAACCCCAGAGGTCATACTGATGCCCACTTTCAACAGCCTGCCCCACTTGTTGACTGCTCCAGTTCACATGGTCTAGTCTGAGCTGCCATGTTGTTTGTCATGCATACATTTTTCATAGCCTTGAGGTTAAATACATTTGGCACCACAAAGTAGGAAAAGATGCTGAAGTACATCCATTAATTCATCTTCTACACATCTAGAAAATGCCTTCTGGAGGTGCGCAGGAGGTGGACTTGTTGCTACCTCCATTTTACAGCAAAGAAAGCAGAGGTAGAGCAGGAGAAAAACCCACAAAGACATTTCTAGCTCCTATCCCCTTACAAAAAAAAAAAAAAAAAAAAAAGGCCAACTCATTTTATCCTAGCAAACAATCATTAATAGATCATTCAGTACACAAAAAACCTCTTAAGAGCCATTGAAAGAGGCCTTCAGACCAACAGGTAGGTCTGAATAAAGCCAAAAAGCATGCTGTAAGATAAATCTCAAAATCTCCCACGATCTTCTCCAGTACAGTGATTATTAGGAAAAATGAGAAAAGCCAGTGTAGGCTCAATATTTTCAATGTACACTTAAGTATTATGTATTGACAGAAAACTTTTTGGGTAGGATCACAGAAGGCATGTATTACAAAAAAATAAGTATCCGTTTCCCAGTCTGGGCTTCGAGTCCAAGTTACTAATCTTCATCCACTTTTCTCCCAATAAAATTAATATTGAAGAATTTGAAAAGGTATATTAGAACTCCTATTCAAATTACATGTCCGTCCCCTCTCATAAAACATGTATTTATCAAGAAACAGAACTCCAGAGGAAGAAAGGAAAACAAAACATGCAGAAGCGTTTTATGTTGCAGGTGTTAAGAAAGCAAAAGGTCGATTCTGTTCTGACAATTCCTTTGGGGCGACAGCAGTCACTCACACTCCATCTAGAAATCTCACTTCCCACAGAAGATGCTCTTTTTCCATCATAATAAAAGTTCCTCCCAGTTCCCATTTTTTTTAGGTCTCCAAGGCACAGGGCCATAGGAAACAGGGGCAGCAACACTCTTATCTAAAAGTAGTTCCTTTTTTTTCTGTTGTTGCTTAAAAGAGTATGACTGTCACAAAGAATGTCGACAGGAAAAAAATAACACTGGAAAGAGTTTGACTCAATGTCAACGGATGTCTCAAAATGTAAAAACTGCAGAAATGCTGCAGAAGTTAAACGGTTGCTTACAGTGATTCACAAAATTGAACTTTTACAGGAGACACAGAAATGACAGCAAGACAGTCATAATGTGTCAGGAACTTGCATCACTGGACTTCTAATTGCTACAATATTTCCTATCAAATTACTTATACTGCAATAATGCCATAGGCAACCAGCACTGGCAGAAATATTCCGTGTGTGCGAACAGACAGACAAACAGATGGAGCTCAGAAATCCACCATTACCCACACAAGCATAAATCACACTTCGGAGAGAGTAACATGTTGGGAGGAAAAGCCTGGTGTTCGGTAGCTCAGCGGTAACACGTGCGCTCTCCCAGCGGCGCCGGCTTTACCGCAGCCCCACCGCCCGGGCGCGCCGCTCCGGGGACCCCCGGGGGCGCGGGCGGGGAGGGGCGCGGGGCCCCAGCCCCCCGCCAGCCCGGGGCCCCGCCGCAGCCCCGCCGAGCGGCCGGGGGCGGGCGGCCCGGGCCCACGCCGGGCTCCACTGCCCCGGAGGGGCGCGTACGGCACGGCGGCGCCGGGCGTGTGCGGGGGGCGGCACCCCCAGGGCCGCAACGGTGTCCCCGTGTCCGCGGCAGCTTCAACTTTTCCCGGATCCCAGCGCCGCCCGCCCGCGGCCCTCGCGGCCCCGGTGCCGGCCCCTTCCCGCTCCCGCCCGGCACGTGTCGGCCCCGCGGCCGGAGGCGCGGCAGCCCCGGCGGGACGGAGGCCGCGGGGCGCCCAGGCCCGCTCCCGACGGCGGGACGGCTGCCCGGCAGCCCCTCGCCGGCCCCGGCAGCGCGGCCGCCCCCCCGGCCCGCCCGCAGTCCCGCCCGCCCCGCGGCCCGGCCGCGCTGCCCAGGGCCGGTGCCGGCCGCTCCCGCCTGAGGGGCCGCGCGGCGCAGGGCCCGGCACACCCCCGGCACGGCGGAGCGCGGCCCGGCCGCGGCGGGGCCCTGTCCTGCTCACCTGCGGCCGGCGAGGCGGCGGGGCCCGTCCCGGAGCGGGCGCGGGGGCAGTGCCGGGGGGAGGGGGGGGTGTCCAGGCGGCCGCGGCCCCCGCGGCCCCGCAGCAGAACGAGCGAAGCGGCGCCGCGTCCCGCAGACAACTTCGCCCCGCGCGCGCGCTCGCCGCCCCACGCACGCGCTGCCCGCCGCCGCTCGGGCGCGCGCCTCGGCGTCTGCCACGCAGGCCGGGCGGGCGGGAGCGCGCGGGAGGCGGTGCCGCGCGGGGCTCTGCCCACCTGCCGCGCGACCGCGCCCCGCCCCGCCGGCCCCGCGCCCGGCCCGCGCCCCGCACCTGGGCCGCGCCGCGCCGGCCCGGGCCCGCTCTGCCGGCGGGGGCTGCGGGTCCCGCGGTGCGTCAGCGCCCGGGCCCGGCGGCCTGCGCGGAACAGCGCGAGCGGCGCCTCCCACCGCCGCGGCGGCCCAGCCTGCCCCGGAAAGCGGCGGCTGCCCCGAGCCCCGGGCGGCGGAGAAGCGCCGGCGGCGCCCCCCGCTCTGCAGAGCGGCGCGGCCGCAGCCCCCGGGGTTTACCGCTCCCCGCCACGGGCCGGCGGCCCCGGGGGCGCTATCCCCGCCGTGCTGCCGGCGGTGCGAGTGCGGGCCTGCCCCCGGCCCCGCCGCCCCCTACCCCGCCGCCTGCGGCGCGGCGGGCCGGCAGTCCCGGTCGCGCTGTTGCGTGCCGGGGACGAGCGTTGGTGCGTTTCACTGGAGCTTGAAATTGAGCTGCGTTTGTTCGAAGTGAGCGCAGGCCCGGCAGCGCTGCGCCACGCGTCACAGCAAACCGGCGCGTCCCGTCGAATTGCCCACAGCGGGCGAGAGGCGCGAGGCCGGCCGCAGCAGGCCGGGGAGAAGCGCGACGGCTCCGTTGTGCCAACCGCTGCTCCAAGGCCTGGCTCCGGCCCAGGGTGGTTGCTGGTGCGACTGGGGGACTCCTGGTGCTGCCACAGCAGAAAGCACTAACGCCAGCGAGGCTGGGGCACAGCTTCAGTTCTACTCAGCCCTTTGCCAGTTACAAATAATTTTTTTTTTTTTTTAAATCAGTCCTGTAAGCCCACACTGTACTAGCTGTACACCGTCAGTGCTGAGCGGCTTGCAGGTGCCATCTCAGCTGGGCTGGGAAGGGCAGGTAGGAGGGAGGGCGCCCAGGTCAGCCTGCTCCATCAGGACGAAAACCAGGCGCCCAGAATGGAACTGCATGCACGCATGCGCCCTCTTCTTTGGGGCATGACTCCCAGTTGCATCCCTGTGTCCTGTGCCTTGGCTTTTATGTGTTTGAAGTTCCTTCAGGTGTCCTGCTGCTGCACTTGGCTGTTTGGAGAAGACGGTGGGACACCATGACGCCCTCCCCAACAGCACTGAGCACTGGTTATTTACATTCCCTGGGAACAGCAGGGAAAGGCCCTGTTCTGCGTTGTGCTTTACATCCATGGACACAACTTCCAGGGAAATGCTTGCTGCCCATATGGAGCATAATGCTCAGCTGCTGCGCTCCGCTCTCTCAACTGATTGCATCACCTACACCTATACCTACACCTACACCAAAGCTGCGGGGAACCTGCTACCAAAGACATTTTGGTTCAAATAAGTCACTTTTTCCAGCAGATTCCACTCACGGGGTTTAAGGTCCATAGTAAGTCTCTGTTTTGCAGAGCATGAATCATGGCAGGTCTTTGCTCAAATGGCATTGTTTATCCATTGGGATGCCTATTTTAGGAAAATGTTCTTGCTAAAGCAGTGCTGCCTCTGGCATCCAGAGAAACAAGAAACTGCAGTAAAACTTTGTAGCATATTCAGTTGGTTTTCTAAGATTTGAACTGGTGCTTCTGGAAATGTCACTAGGTTTTGGTTTTTGTTGTTTACACAAAGCTAGTAGAAATTCAGTGCATTCAGTTTGGGTGAATATAAACGTGATCCTTCCAGGGGCTCAAGTTTCTGATACGTCTCACATTTAAGATACTGTAAAACTAGATTCTCTCTCCCTGAGCATTTCTGATAGCGTAAAGATTTTCTCTCAAGGGTACAGATGCCTGCACAGCTATGCAATGCTTCTCACTAGAGACAGAGCAATAGACACAACAGATGGAAACTGAGAGGCCACCTGGTTTTAAAGCAAATCATATCATCAATCTATCAGTACAAAATCTGAAACATGGGAAAGTGCTTAGAGAAACAAAATGAATTCAATTTTTTTCTCCAAACTCAATTTTCCCAAGTTCTGTTGATGTACCATTTGCAAAAATTCATTTCTTTCTCTTAAAAAGAGAAGTGTCAGTGGATTGAGGTATAAGAACTTAAGTGTTTTACATCAAAACAATGACAAAAAAATTTATCTTTTGTTACGCTGCCATAAGTTACCGTCTTTCTATTCAGAAAAGCTGTTTTAAAAAATCTGCTACATTCTTGTGCACAGCTTCAAGATCCAGGTTTTTCATTGCTAAATTAGACAGACCAGACAAAATTACTTTAGATTATCAACAGCAATTCAGTTAGGAAAGCAAATTAAATTTCCTCAATTAAGTCTTGACAGAAATAAAACTTTCTTTCATGGTCTGTGCTATGGTTCTGTGTGAAATTCTCTTTTAAACAACCCCCAAAGTGAGAACTTTCAGAAAATGTTGACTTCTTCTTTGTTTCAATCCTTGTAAGAAGAGCCACGCATTGACCCTTCGGCCCGGCTCGCCCTGGTGTGTTTAATGCCCAGCACTGATCACATCCCCTGCACAGCGATTCCTGCCTTTGAGCACAGCCGTCTGTGCCCAGGGACAGCAGCATTAGGCTTTATGTCTCCAGATAAGTCTCCTGAAGTGCAAGAAGTGTATTTTCCACACATCCATCTAAATGAAGGTTGCACCATTTGCAGATGTCAGCTGTTTTCATCTGGTCAGTTTAATTATTTTATACAGTTCAAGGATGGGTTGACATATATTTTAATCTACAATATTTAAAATCCCACTGATAGAACTGTCAAAAGGAACTCTTAGCTAGTGGAAGCCTGAAGATCAGCCCGTAAGGAATGGAGAATTACATAAATAAAAGTATTTTAAGTAACTTAATTTTTAACCTAAAACATGAGGAAATAGTCTTTTATGCCTCTGAAGTTTTTATGGTTAATACTCACATGGTTGCAGAGCGACCACCACCTCCTCACTGCTTACAGCCCAAATGATTTAGTACTGACCCATGGTGAGTGAGGCCACTTTATTTTAATTGTACAAACAGAACCAAGAACAGAAAGTAAGCACATAATATCAGTGGAGGCTGAGAAAATTAAACGGGAAAATTTCTATATTACTTGTGGGTATGAAGATTTCCGGTAACAAGTCTGTTTTGGGAAAACTTGAATATCTTGACCCAAATCTTTGAGGATTTTAAATCAACATTCAGTCAATTTGATTGATTTACTTTATTCTGAGTGCTAAATGCAACTGTGTCTGTATGCTTCATTCTCAGTCCATTATCGATAAAATCCTAGCTTTACTGGCTTAATATATGCCTATTGGCTTATTATTTTCTGTTCTTAATAGCATACACTGAGGAGACTCTGCTACAAGTTATTTTCAGGGGAAAAAAAACCAAACCAAAAACAAAAAAACCAAAGAAACAAAACCCCAAAACCAACCTTCTTCCTCAAATGAAAATTACAGGTTTTAAAGAGAGTCAACTTTCCAGCAGTAGCTAGAGAAGATGGGCTGCGGATTTCTCTTTCCACTGCCGTAGCTGCAGCATGTCTTCTCCACACACACACTGCATGAGCCTGACTTTCACAGTGTGTCTGCAGCCTGCACACTCGGTTCTCATATTTCTGTAAGGTCTGAGTCCCAGAGGAAGCATTAATGCTAAAGGAATGCATACCAGTGTGGAACTAGTCTAAAAGTCAGTACAAAATCTCTCCAACAGATTGCTCAGAGAAACACTTCTTTTTTACCATATTTAAGATCTGTAGATTGATCTTATGAGCATTTGTGCAGCAGTTTAGTCTCAAACTGATAAGAGTGATGCAAAAAGAGAGAAATAGAATCAAAGGAGATTAAAAAGCACTGGTCTTCAGGAAGATAAGGCAACCTAGAGCCACCACGTGACCCAGCGAACACTCCAGCTCAGCCGCCTGCGGATCTCATCAGGGAACCAGATGTGACCAGTGGCAGAATATCCTTCTCAGCGTGAGATCTGGAGTATGTGATTGCCATCCAGGAAAGGGGAGATGGGAAAGTATGATGGAGAAAATGTCCTTTTTTTATAGAGTTTAATTGCTTAGAAGAAAGACACGTTTTCTTTTAAAGAATAAGGGATGCTAGAAGCAGGCTCAGGAAGGTGTCTGGAGGAAGGAGCAGAAGGATTTTTCACATGGACAGAAAATTTAACATTGCTTCCTCTTTTCTTGTGACTGTATTTTAAATGATTAAGTGGCAGCAGACAGTTCTCATTCATTTCTTTGGTCAATTGAAAACAGGGCAGGGCAGTACACAGAAAATAAAAGAGGCCTGTTGTCCCGTACTAGCAGGGTAGGAAATTGTGGGGTTTCATTCATTAATTTTCTCATTCTCCTGTGCAGAGAGGACAGTGGGGGAGAGATGTTTCACCCCAGCAGAGCGCCTCTGTATATAGCTGAAGGGCAGAAGGAAGGCCTCAGTGTCAGCCATAGCACACTCTGTCACATCCTGGCTGGCTGTAGGGCTGTCCCTGTCTAACTGTCGGGGTGGTACCTACCACCACCCCGAATGGTGAAGAGGGCTCATGGCATGAGCTCGGCGTTGCCCAGCAGGGGCAGTGGGATGGCTCTTTCTGTTGCTTTTGTGGAAGGGCAAGTGGAAGATGGAGTTTTTCAGTCATACAGGCTTGTGGTCACAGCTTATTTTGGGGAGAGAGGGAGGAGGAGAAAGTTTGCTGTATAGAGCTGGAGCAGGGACAGAGGGTTAGCTGTGTGTCCTACACACACACATTTCACTCACTGTGCTCTTGAGAGAGAAAGAGTTGTGGATGCCTTTTCTCAGCCCCTAGCAAAGGATTTGGAGATAAAGTCTGCGCCCTTGAATTTGTATTCAAACAAAGAACAGAGAAGTAGTGCAGGGAGCAGAGTGCTGGGGTGAGGCCCCCAGCAGCCTGTGTTGCCAAGCAGATGGGCTGCCGTGTTCTCAATCAACTGCAGTTTTTAAGGTCATGCCTAGATAATGAGCATCACAGTACTCAAGCCTACAGATCATGAATATATGGATGAATATTGACTCATGCATTGTCCTTTCTGCAGCTCTATTCATGTAACTCTCCCTCCTCTCCAAAGCCAGCACATCCTCCCTTTTGGTGTCTCTGCAGACTCTGTACCACCCTCTGCCCCCTCACAACTCCCTGGCTTTTCTGACAGCTCAGCTCTTGACAGCATGTGGTCACTGTGATCTCCCTTGCTGCCAGCATCTCCCATGGTCCTCTTTTGGGAACTTCATAAAATGGAAGGAGAAAGCAGATAGAACAAATAATGCCAAGCAGTAAAAGGTTTCCTTGAGTTAGATTTTAAAGAGAAAGTCACACAAAAAGGTAAATCCCCAGCAGCAGCGCCTGCTTCTTAGAAGTCCTTCATCACCAATAGAAGGTTGTAGCTACTGGCTAAGCTACAGGTGTGGCAGCTGCCTTGGCCAGTACAGCAGGACCTCCGCAGCCAGCTGACCGACCAGGAGTCACGCTGCGCGATGAGAAGCAGCCTGTGTATCAGTGTGAGGACAACACCAGAGTGGGTCAAAGGAGAAGCAAGTATTTAAACTTCACACCACCACACAGGCCAGCTGGTTGCTGCTGCTGCCACCACCCTGCTAGACTCCAACAGGGCAGAGAGAAGGAAGGGCAGTGGTGGGAAGGAACCCAAAGTGGAGACCTGAACCGGGTCCTGCGCTATTGCCGCAGGCCGTGGCTTAGACCCAGAGCAGATCCATGTGACAGGGAGAAGGAGCCCCTCTCAGTAAGGAAATGTCTAGTGTGGAGTAACTCAGAGGGCTGGGCCGAGACCTTGTGGAACTGGAAAATTATCCAACCTCCTGTGGTCAGAGGGTCACAAATATGAAACAGGCTGTGTGGCACAGAGCCCAGGGAGACAGAGGCATGTCGCTTCAGTACTTTCTCTGATACATCCCATGGTGTGCAATCTGTTGCACCAGTTTTCTGCTCTTAACTGTCTTACTGGCAGAAGCATGTGTATTAAGTCAACAGGTATCTAAGGCTGCTTTGAGAAGCAAGACTGGCCACACCACATATGGAGCAATAAAAATCAGAAGCAGCGCTATTCTGTTGCTGTTTGAGCTCTAAGCTGCATGCCACACTGCCTGTGTTAACAGCCTACACTGCTGTTTGTGCTGGAGTTTGAAGCACCTTGATTCAGACAGTGGCCTCCCTCTTGCTCCTCTGGGTGAGGTGTAACACGGCTCACTGGGCTGGAGCCCTAGCACGCACCGACCGCGGGCAATGGGGATAACTAGGGAGTTGGGCTCAGGTGTGAACTCAAACCGTATGTTAAGCTGATAGTAAAGATATACCATTCTAACTGCTTCATTATGTAGCAATATAGCAAAGGCACAGGCTTTATGGCTCTGTCCCCTATTTTCTTAATGAACTGTCTTAAGTGGGCCCCTGTTTATGTAGTGTCTCTGGTCATCAGCGAGTCTCAAATGCCTTCCCTTACTCAGCCATGCTGGAGTTCTCTTCCCCCCCGCCACCCCCCACCCCCCCCACCCCAAGATTTGCTTCCTTACAGTTCCATGAGTTAATTTCTTTTAGAAGAAAAAGGAAGAAAAGAAAGGGAAATGGAAAGGAAAGGGAAAAGGAAAAGGAAGAGGGAAGGGAAAAGAGAGAACGGAGGGAAAGGGAAAGGGAAAGGGAAAGGGAAAGGGAAAGGGAAAGGGAAAGGGAAGGGAAGGGAAGGGAAGGGAAGGGAAGGGAAAGGAAGGGAAGGGAAGGGAAGGGAAGGGAAGGGAAGGGAAGGGAAGGGAAGGGAAGGGAAGGGAAGGGAAGGGAAGGGAAGGGAAGGGAAGGGAAGGGAAAAAGCAATTGAAGCCAGATTGAGCAGCTCTGGCTTTAACACTCCTAGGCCCTTCCCCTATTTTCCCTGACATTCCTCCTCATGACCCCTTCCAAGTGTTCTGGGCAAGTTTCGCAGGAATGCAGTTACACTCAGTCTCCGTGAGCACAGCCTGTTATTCAAAAGGAGTTGGCAGAGCTTTCCAGGTTTCACAGCCAGATGTTACAAGTGTGACCCTGCCAGAAGCTGCATGCATGCACCTTCCCATTCTCAGCCCCCTTTCACGGGGATATTTCTGAAGAATCTGTTCTGGGTAATACTGTTCTTTTGTGATTTGTTCTCTTATTCACTTCTAAGATCTGTTCATAGCACCAGTGCTATAGAATTTCACAGCTAAAGAAAGTGGGACTAATTTTGCCATAAATTTCAGTGGGAGCAGGACAGAGTGGTAACATTGTAGGTTTTTTGGGTCCTATGCAAGAGTCAGGACTCAGACTTTGCTTGTTGTGCAAAAAACACAGGAGAAAAGACGACTCCCACCCAGAAAAAGCTTGCAGGTAAGTTTTACATTTCAGACTAACCATACGGATACACAGAGACAAGAGAACGCAAATGAAAAAGAGGCAATATTGGTTAGCATAACACACAGGGATCACACAATATCAACAGCTCTTCTTGCATATTTTCTTTGTCTTTTCCATATATTCCTCTAGCTTACTAACAGTTACAGTGATGCATATACCAAGATGCCCAGCCAGGATCCAGTTCTTTAGAGGTGCAGCAATACATCACTACACACTGAATGACAGCACTACAATTTTGTGATTATGACTTCATGTCCCACATGGTGTACACTTACAGGAGGTCTAAACAGTCACAATTGGTCTTACTCAACCTCCTCCCTTCTCTTCTGCTTTTCTTAGTTTTGAACTAAACTATAAATTCTGTGGGAGAAAAACTTTGTCCATTGTAGTAGCAGATGGGATTCCTGACCACTGTTACACTCTCTAAGAGCTGCCACACTACAAATACTTAACATATGTCTCAGAACTAATGACTTGTCACTTCATTTAATTTACCAAGATGTCAAATGGAGTGTATACCTTAGCCCAGAATGAGCAGAGGTGGAGGCAGAAATCCCAAAGTTTAAATTTAATGCCATTTTATGATCCCAGGAAACAAATGACAAATTTAACCTTTAAAACAATATTTTGAAAGGAAGTTAAAATAATTGCATAGCACAGTTGTTAATGATAAAGTGCTTTCTGTCCCTCCAGTGAAAGGTGCTGCAGAAATGCAGAGCATTATGTTTATTTATTAATAATCCTGCAAAGAAATTTTCATGATCGCCACTGGGGACTGTCTGACAGGTGACACAGACGACCTCCTGCCAGGAGTGACATCTCTCCCCTACAATTTACATTCTCTAAATGATCTGCGATCAAATTACGTACAGCACAGATTAGCTTCTCCCCCCGCTACTCACTCTCACAGCACCATATTCAACTGTTTGTTCCATAGGGCCATAAAAATAATAATATGGAAAGTCAGTGCTTCTGCTTCCAGGCTATTCCAACATGGAAATAGCGCATTGGCCAGGAGATCGATTCTTGCACTCATTTTCTCAGGCACTGGGATTTGCATCTGGGGGAGATGCAGGTCATTGGCTTGAAAAGAGCATTCTGAGTTCATGTTTTGATTGCACAACCAGATAAACAAATGGAGTGTCCCAATTAGAGGGAAGAAAATCAGCCTGTGGTTTGGTGGTACAGGAACTGAGTGGACTAAGGAACAAACAAATTTGGAACAGTCAAAGAACAAATCCAGGACATTTATTGGATGTTAGCGAGACTGTAACCACCAGTAGCAAGGAAATGGTTAAGAGAATATATTGAAGGTGCAAAGGGTCTCCCGACCTCTGCCACTGTCAGTTCTGTCAATGGGTCTACAAACGCCAGTGGAATAATTATGGCCTATATTTAGATTATGGATGCATCGGGCAGGGTGAAGGTTGAACATGGGGAACATGGTTGTTTGGAGTTCATTAGCGATAGGAGCAGCCTAGGGTGGGAGGAGGGCACTGAACTGGATTCATCCCACCTGGAGTGCTTGTGCTGAGCTGCATAATGTCAGGGAAGAGATCTGATTATATGTGGAAACAAAAGCAATAAACAACTGCGTTCAGTCTGTCACACCCAGCGAGCCGAAGAAAGGAAGGAAGGAAAGAGAGGAGAAAGCAAGACCAGGCTCTGGCTGTCAGCCAGCGTGCCTGTATGAATGAATGCAACGGCCGCTGCGAAACTGGCTGGGTGGAAAGCACAGAAGGGCTGATGAGAGCTCTGTGCCTGTGATTTGTGGTGTGGTGTTTGCATGCATGTGTAAGACAGAGGAACCATTCGGTACATAAAAAGTTGTCTCTAGCTGCATCCTCATGGCCCAAACCCCTGTGTCTGGGGGTGCTGGCCAGCTGATGGGGGGCACGTCTGGGCTGCCCATGGGTGCTGAGGCGTGTCATGCTCCAAGCTGGACAAGTGGATGTGCAGCAATAAAATGTAGAAGAGCAGCATAAACAGGAGGTACAGTTCAGGGGAAAAGCATGAGCTCGAAAACATGTACTGGGCAATGCCTGGGCAGGAGAACATTGAGGCTGTCGCTAAGAAATAATCTCAGGTTCCTGTTGTGCTAAGGCTCGTAGAAAAAAAATCATTGACACAAAGTAAAGGATGTAAAAAATAAAGTGACAATGGAAAAAGGATGGCCATGGCTCATTGCAATGTGGAGTCCTTCTCCATAGCCTCTATTTGAGCTTGTCAATGATTAAGCGACGCCAGGGGAACTAAGATTACAAATACAACTCAGATGGAAGATTATGAATTTTCCTTTTGCCAGCTACAAGACCTCAAAGCCAGAAGGAAGCTGACTCCCACATGAACTAAAGCCCGCAGCACTCACTGGAACCCACTGTTGCTTATTTAGGGAAGAGGAACCTTTGTGCTCCATGTTCTTCACTTCCCCTGCTGTTCTTGCAGTTGCTTTTCCACTTGGAAAGCAATACTTAAAACCTTGTGCTGAAACTTTCCCAAGTTTAAACTCACCTCTATTATTCCAGCCCTTGGCATCACAGTCTGTTGTGAAACACAGGGGGTTTATTGTTCTACTCCTTTATTCACATCACCAGGTTGTTTATTCAAGGTCCTAGCTCTTTTTAAAAGAGCCAGCAAACAAGACCAGGGAGTGCTGTGTTGCAAAGCAAAAAATTTCAGCTCAAATCTTTAGTTTTCTCCTTATGGGAAGAGAAGAGAGAAGGGATGATATCAAAATGGTTTTGTGACATGTAACACCACTGCATATGACCATGCCTACGATCAAGTCACTGGGGGTGCTGCTACGCAGGCTTTCAGCTACTGAGCTGTTGACACAGCTATTAGTAACTAGCAAGTCAGGTAAAGAAGAGGTTGCAGAGAATATAAAATGGAAACCAGATGCCACAGCATAACATTATTTCTTCAATGTAGACTAAAAATGACTGACAGTTTCCCATCATACTGACTACACAGGGCCCCAATCAACATGGCTGGCAAAGTTTCTTTACTCCAAGACACTGGGAATAATGAATTCAGAAGTTTCTGAACAGCTGCTTTTCATGGATCATTTAGAATTTGTGATGCAAATATGAAAAATCCATGTTAAATGCCCTCAACTAATTGAGTGGAGTACAGTGAATACAAAAGAATAGATTGCTGACCTTGGTAAAAACAACAAAAGGCCTTAATCTGCCCAGAGAGACCCAGAAGGTAACTGAGGAGTAGAAAAGAGCAGAAGCCTGTATACTCTTGCTCAGGTTCCTGATTCTGCTTGCCAAGACATAAATACAAGACTTTCCTTTTGGGACTACGCAGCCTAACTCCCTTACAAACCACGGCAATGGAGAAAGAGGTGGGTGGGAACTGGGATCCTCCAAATTGCCAGTGTCAAAATTGACAGTTCAAGGTAGAATTTGACACTGGGGGAGAAGAAATAACAGCTAAGGGTATCTTTTAGGAAAGGTGGGGAGGTGTTTTGTAATAGCTTAGAAGACACGAGATGAAAGGAGAAAGGCCGGGATGGGTGGGAGTGGGGTGGGTGGGAAGCGGGACTGCTTGGACCACCGGGGTTGCAACACTGATACTCAAATGCAAACAAGAGATGGAAGATGCAATACTGGCAACACTGAAAACAAAGGATAACTCTGGTTTTCCAGGCTGACGTGGCAGAGCTGCTGACCTTGGAAAAACAAGGAGTTCATGTTGCCTGGCTGTATATTGCAAATACCTAACATTTTTCCTTAGCTAGGTGTATACTCCAAGGGTATCAATTGTTATCCATCAGCTGCCTGGATGAGGGGCTGTTATTGCTGAGTAGGCTGGACAGATAAGACATTGCTCTCTCAGGGCTCCCTGTATGGAAAACAGCAGCAAGGTCCAGCAAGCGAACAAGTCTCCCCAGTTGTAGTTTTCTAAAATTGGAACGTCACGTCCGCTGGGCTGCACATACCAGCTCTGGTCCTGTCAGCTGTTCCTCACTTTATCATCATGTTCCTTTGAGGGAGACCACATAACCGCTCTCTTGTTGCTACAGGCACCGCCACACCTTTTCCCAGGTTGTGTCTGTGAGGAGCAGCAAAACAGAAACACTGGGAACAGTAGAGGCCAATCTATTATTTATAGCCAGCTACTCCCTTTGGGCCTGAACAAGCAAAAAGCTCTCTTTAAAGGCTTATAATTCTTGGTCAGATTCCAAGAGAGACAAAGGGATGTTGTAAAAAAGAGTTTCATATGAGCTTGGTAAAACACTCTCCTAGGGAAGAGGCAGCAGGTTTCCTTTGTGTGGGAAGGCAGGAGGTAGATGATTTTGTTTAAATTTACATTCACAATGAAGGATTTTCCTATATGTGTTTCAATGGCACTCTTTCAAATTTACATTTCTTTGAGCAGTTTTCTGCATTTGCAGGGTTTTGGTGCCATTTCTAACGCAGCAGCCCTGTTTCATGCCCTCTTGAGTCTGTATTGCTCAGGAAGTTGAAAGTGCTGACTCAGCTCTCCGGAGAGCCCATGAAGCATCTCTGTCCTCACTGTCTGCAGTTCTCAGTTGTGAATAACCACAGAACAAAAATGGTTTGGTGCCCCTGCTTCAAATTCTGGGAAGATACGAGGCTTTCTTTTAAAGAGGAAGGAAACAGGGAGGTACCACTGGTACCTTTGTCAGAAGTAAGAGCAAAGACATGTGAAGTGACCAAGTCTCGGGAAGAAAGCAGGGTCACAGTCAGGTGTGGTGCTGGAGGCCTGGGAAAACACTTGAAATGTGCTTTTGCTCCACTAATTTCAACCCAGTTCTAAAAGCCCAGAAAGGATCTGGAAGGTTGCCAATACAACAGTGTTTTGAAAACCGCAGTGTTCGGGTTTGGGTGGGGATGAGGAACGTGTTCAAGTTACTCTGCAGTACCTGGAGTCACAAGCCAGCAAGAGAGTACACGCGGTCGGTAATGCCCAGCAGGAACTGACATAGCCGTCACAAAGTTCTATTATTCCTTTTACTCAGCACAAACCACATGTTTTTCATTAGGTCCAAATTGTAAAAGAAAATATATACATATTAAACAAAAATACCAGAGTTCTGTGAACGTGTGTTTGGCAGTTTGCATTCAGGTTACAAATACTCACACTGTGTCTTTTAGAAAAAAGCTGTTTTACAAGGTTGTGATCCGCAGTCAAATAATGCGAGACATGCCATATTCTCAGACATGATTTTGGCCCACACGTCCACAAAAAGCAAATAAACAAACCCAAGAAAACTACACTTCAACAGCTTGGTTGGTTCGGGTAGATTAGTGCCTAGGAACAAAGGGGTTTATGGATCAGAGACCTCTTCAGTTTTCTGAATGTTTTAAGCCTGGTTTCCTGAGGATGCAAGACTTCTGCATTCACACCGTCCATCTGTCATATCCCCCCACCTCCTCCACCCCCTATCTTTTTAACTCACTGGCCAATTCTGAATAATTTTATGTAATTTGGCAGGCAGTTGAAGGAGGCTCCAACACAGATTTCAGTTTGACAAAGTCTGTGAAAAATCAGTGGACTAGAAAGTGATCAAATGAGTGTCCTTGCTGAGGAAACCACCCCGACAGCTACGGCTGCCCACCCCACTGGCCAGCCGCACACACAGCTGGGAAGGCACGGTCCCTTGCTCCATCCAGCCAGGGGACATGGGGGTCCTGCTGTGCCCCAGCGGGAGCTGTGTCACATGCACGCATCAACACACTTGTCACCGCAACTGCAGCTCACACCGCTGGGGTTTGGATGTAAAATTCCGCCACGCCTTTCTACAAGCATGGTGTTCACTGGCATTGTGCACGGCCCTGGATTTCGCTGTTGAGAAATCTGCGAGAACAAGTAGTAACTGTTCAGCAGCAATATAAGTTAAGGTAGTGTTTACGCCGTAAAAGTATGCTGGGCTGGTGAAACATGTATAGAAGGAAGCAATATCTGAGAAGGGATTGTTTTATGAGGGGCTGACTTTAAAATGACTCATTTAGCACAGAGCAGCAATTGTGACTTTATTAAAAATCACCATGTTCTGGAGTGAACTCCTTGGCTCAGCTACATGTCCTGCCAACTTCGGCTTCATCAGAAAATAGGTCTTGCTGAATTCCCATGGAAAAGTTCTGGACTGGGTCCCAGCTCTGTCTCCCTCCCCGGGGATGCTGCTGGCACCCTGTCTGCGGCTCGTTTCCTGCGTGCGCAGCAGGGCCAGAGCCCGATCCCGCGGTGGCGCAGATCACTTCTGCTGCTGCTGCTTTTGTAACAACTTCCTGTTGTTAATTTTTGTTCCTCTGCATTCATTAGGTACATTTTGTGCAGTACTCAGACACTGCAAAGTGCTGGTATTAAGCAAAAACGTCCACTTGAGATAAAAATCAGTCTTTTCACAACGGATTTTCAAACTGCAGCCCCTTTACCAGCCTCTGCCAGCGGAGCAGGTACCAACAACTGCTGCACGCCCAGGGAGCGGGTTGTTTAGCAGAAAGAGCACATAACCAAGGAACAGCAAGTGTGGGAAAACCAGGACATCTTGTATTTAAGTTTCCATAGCCTTTAAGAGGATCCAACAAATTCAGATACAAACCAGATTGCTTCATATTTTAAGTGTATGGACGTTACATGGCCAATTTAAAACTCTGCATCAAACTGCTTTCTTCTCTCCCTTCCCCCAAAAACGGGTTTTGGGGATGGAAATACTGATCTAAACTAAATCCCAAGTGCCTGACAATCCTTCTGCAAAACTTCCCTGCAACTCTGGGACATTGCCAGCTTTAAGCGATGGAAAGGAAGACTGCCAGGTCACAGGGCATGCCACAGATGGGATCTGACTTCTAAGCAGTCATTTAATTTAGACCTGGAACAAGATTTATGGGAGTCTATCTGAAATCACAGAGAAAGAAAATGATAGAGGGCTGGAGGGAAGAGGCAGGTAGATGTGAATTCAGATGAGACAAACTCCATCTGAAGGGTGTAGAATATTCCTGTGAGGCTCCTGGTTTCTATCTCTGTTTTACAGATGGGGAAGCGAATGCTTCAAGTGAAAAAATCCATGCTAGCAGAGTGAATAATAGCAGAGAGAAGAGCAAGGACATACAGGTCCTGCCATCCAGCTTTATGGTCTAACCCTCTGCCTTCACCCACTCCCTCTGCAGGGAGGATGAGGGGAAGGGCAGAAATTTTGCGTTATTTTCTGGTTGTACCAAACAAGGTGCATCCACAAGTGAAGATTTAAAATTGGGTTGGTCTTGAGGACACATCAGGCAGGAGACATCCAGCCAGCAGCCACAGAGAAGCTCCCCCAGCACGATCCCTTCTTGTATGTGGTCCCAAGGCAAATGAGGCCCCCGCACAGCGAGAGGCACAGGTATTTCAGTCACGTTTTCTGAACAGTTTCACCAGTACCTCTAAGGCATTTTTTGTTGCTCCTACTGTGCAGCACCTGGCCCAGAACCAAGCTGGTCCTCCTGAGCAGTTGTCATTTTCTCTCTTCTCTCTCCTCCCCTCTTAAGTAAAAAAAAAACAACCCAAAACACAACCCACCCAAAAAAACACAACTGTTTCCCCACAGGCTGCAGACATAAGTGACATGCAGGTGCAGGCTGCACAAAGCTAATGAGTTCAAATCCCAGCTCCCTGCACACCCTCATACAAGATGCCCAGCCCTTTGAAGAGTAAAAATGGAAAGAGAACAAGCACAAGAGTGCCTGCACCTGTAGGAGATGCGGGTTGCTCCCTCCTCTGGCCAGTGGTGCAGGTGGACAGGAGCCAGCTCCAGGATCCCACGCTCACTTCATAGTAATGCCTTTTCCTGAAGAGCTTAAAAGTACCACTTAAGTATCAGCCTTTGTAGCACTGCAGTGAAGCTGGTCATTATTATCCCCATTTTATAAATGCAGAAACTGAGATGCTGGGTAGAACAGGGAACTTTGTCCAGATCATGAGGTTTTTCAGGGCAAAGACACAGAGTGGCGGCGCCCACCCTGGTGTGCCAGCCCCTTCCCCATCAGCTGTGGTCCTTGAGGTTTCAAAGTTCAGCCAAGGAACTCAGTTCCCTCCTTCTGTTTGTGGCAGTGACTGGCCACTGCGGCAAATTTAACATAGAGAGAGGAAATGAAAACTGCTCCATTCCATTTTGGAATAGCAGGAGCCAGGTGAGACTCCAGATGAGGCGAAGTGCTGCAATATGCCACCTGTGTACAGCACAGCTCCCAGGTGCTTTCCAAACCAGGACCCACACAACTCCCTGCAAGAGAGAAGCTTGAATGAGGACCAGCTGGATGGAGACAGGGACCAATGCCACCTCTTCTGTCTTGCTTCAGATTATTGTGAAGCCCTGTACCTTGCCCCGTCCCACAGGTAAACCACCTAATAGCAGCTTTACTGAGGAGTCCTGGCACTGATGTGTGTCTTAATCACTGCAGAGCTTTCAGAGTCAGTGGGAGGAGAAACGTGTTCCTACAGCTTTAGCCGGTGCTTTCCAGAATAGTCTCTTGCTTTTATGCTGGCAACTTAGGTTCCTGCTATTATTTTGCCTCTTTGCTACATATGGAGAGAAAGGGAAACTGCCTCCTTCCCCTGCCCTCAACTGGCCGAGCTGCTGCCAAGCCCTTGCTGCACAGAAAGCTCCCGCCAGGCCTGCAGCATTATGCTGCTTGCGCTGCCCAGCACATCACTGCACTAACCAGAAAAACAAGAGAGGCTTCAGCCCTGCCCTTGCAGAGAGCTAGCTCCACGGCTGTGGTGTTCAGCCGTTCTCCCGGCCCTCCCAAGGGTCTGCCTTTCCTGCTGCCTCTGCCCAGCATCGCCCCTGCTCCTCTGGGCAGTGCTGTGAGCAGCCAGCCCTTCCCTGCGCTGTGTGCCAGTCCTGGAGCCCGCAGCAGACCCTGACTGTGCCCTGTTTGACAAGCCTCGTCTCACCCTCCTCCCCACTCTCCAGCCACCACCCCTGTGCATGTCACACTGTGACACCACAAACTTTACTTAATCCTAGAACACCTCTCCTGTACTCCAGGCTGACGGGCACAGGGCCTTTCACTACATGACTGTCATGGCCACGCGCCTGGCCGCTCATGGGCAGTCCCACAGAGCGCTGCTGCCACAATGCTTCATACCCAGGGACTCTAAATGTGCAGACCCCAGGAACAAGGATGCAGTGCCCACACCCACATGCCAGTGCCTGGATTAAGACAGAAGCCATTAGATCCTGCAGTCAGGGGTGGACAGGCACCGAGATTCCCCAGAGCCCTGCACACACGACGCGGCACAGGAAAAGCGCAGCCCCAGTGCCCTTGTTCTCTCTGCCACACGGCTCTGCAGGACAGTGCCAGCACACTCCGCCGTGCAGCCCCAAGGCTGGTGGAAAGCCTCCCTGCTGGGCTGGAGGTCTGGGCTGCTCTGCAGTCAATTGGGATCACGCCTGGGTTTCCATGTCCCTGGTGGCAGCTCCTGCCGGTGTGTGGAGCTCTGGCACGAAGGGCAGGACAGGGCATGGCTGTGCTGCCAGGCTGCCGGAGAAGCCCGGAGTGCCCGGCCGATGGATGCACCCAGCTTGGGGTGCTGGGAGGAAGAGACTCAGACCCTCCTCCCATCCCATATTAGCTGGTGGAGACTTTCCTTTTTCTGTGGCGGACTTTTGCTTTCACAAAGCCCTGATTCATCTAAAGCACATGGTCCTGCAGTAGGCTGCATGGGGGAAGTAGAAGGAAATGTGCTGGAACTGGGGATTGGGCTCTGCTGTGGCAGAGCACGGGGTGAAAGCACGAGGAGTGGCCCCGACTCCCGTCTGTTTCCCCAGAGACGTTAGCGTCACACTCTGCAGCTGTCTGGGGAGGTGGAATCCTGCAGGCTGGGGCTCTCCGCGTGGCTGGCAGGCTGGGGAAGCCCCTGTGGCGCGTCAGCCAAGCAGTGCTTCTCCACAGCCATCCTGCCAGAGCAGCCTTCCCCACCTTGGCTGCTTTGCCATTTACTCACCAGGAAATGTTTCAGCTTCGCTGAGAGTTGCAAAGCGCTTTCTGCCTCTGGTTATTAACCTGCATGCAGGGCTTCAAGGGGTGGCAGAAAATAGGACAGGAAGCCGGGGGTGTGCTTAGCCCCGGTTCAGGCGGTCCTGTGTGCATCCAGCCACCGCGTCACAGCTGGTGACGAGGGGCTAAATCCATTCTCGGTGCAAACAAGTGTGACTTGCAGTCCGACCCCAAAAGCCAGCATGAAGCCAGGCCTGGGCTGGACGCTGTGGGGTGGCAGTACGCAGAGCTCCAAGCTGAGACCAGCTGCCTGTTTCCTCAGGGAGCTGAGCCGCAGCTCTGGCCAATGTGCCTGATTTCCCTCTCATTTATTTTAGACTTTCAGCAAGACATTTCCACAGCTACTCCCGATTTACACCAGTGGGAATAAGCGATGGTCCAGGCCCCTCCTCCCAGAAGCCTGGCTGTGGTTCCTCAGATTTCTTCCTCGCAGAAAGCATTGAGAGTCCATTTTTTCCCTGTTAAATCATCTGATTTTTTTGGCTCCCCTTTCGATAGGAATTCTTTCTTTCTTTTGCATTAATTTTGCCCAGTTCCAGCACTGACCCATGTTTATGAAAGGGGCTTATGAGCTGTAATGTTAACTAGCCTCAGTTTGCTGATTCAGCAGCAGAATAAATAGGTAATTACACTCTGCCATATGTGTCTCTAATTCCAAATAGATGGTGTCCAAAAGGCACTGTGCATTACCAGCGGATGACTGGAGTTGGGACTGTAAAAATGAGTAAATTGGTCCCCAAGGCCAGAAAAAGCTCTGTCAAATCCCACTGTTTATATCATACTGAGTGGCTGACTTGTGGTTATTTTGTAATTTAATACTGCTAAATGTCAACGGGAAATCCTTTCAACTACAGTTTGATACCTAGTGACAGAAAATCATTCAAGACTTAGACAAAGCAGCTAGCTCAGAGAGGTGCATTTTTTTCTTTTAATCTTTGCATAAAGAGTGATCTTGCAGCAGCTGCCCTGCCCTGGAGGGGAGAGGGCAAACACACTGCTTCCATCTTCTTCCCCCAAAGATGCACCCTTCCTGTGCCATGCCCGAGGCAGTGGCTGTCAGGTGGTGGGTAGGGCTGCTGGACCTCTTTTTCCTAGAGCAGGAGTCGCTGGACTCAGTGTTCCCTGTGCCTCCCCAGTCAAGCCCAGCTGGGCAAGTTTCTTTACTCCTTGTCCTGCACAGCCCAGTGTGTGGGACCAACTCTTTTGCCTGCATGTTTGTTTATAAGAAAACAGAAAACCCAGAATGGCCACGTTCTCCAAATACTTCCTGTAAACAAATCCAAATACTCATGCACACACAAAGGCTGCTTGAGCTACGTTGGGGAAGGAGCAGCAGAGAAGGGATTGCAAGTAACTTGCAACGTGACTCTTTCAAATGGTGAACTGAATCTCATATGCCATATTAAATAATTATGTCTAAACTCACCCAAAGCAGCCTCCTGCACTGCTTTCAAAGTGCTGTCCTGCCCACCCAAAGAGCTCCTTGAAGGGCTGCTGCTGAGGAGCTATGGACACAGCAAACAGGAGTTAACTTATTCTGGTGCTTCCAACTGCTGGTCATCTTCTCGGGCAGGGACAGTCATTCCTTTTTCCCTGGGATCAGAGCATCACAGTGATGCACATGGCAAGTAGGAAGAGACTCAGCTCAGAGCTGGCTGTGCACAGCCCAGGGAGACCTGCCACGAGCTCTGCACTTGGGCAGGAAATTGTGCCCAGCGCTTGCTGTGGGAGGGCATCAGCCTGCGAGACACACCGTGCGGGGGCACTGACCACAGCCCAGCCCAGCCATGCAAGCAGGGAAGAGTTTTTTTCTTCTTTATGTGCAAACGCAGAGCTCTGCTTGGTACAGGTTCAGGTTATACTTGAACAGCCCTTTGTGCTGGGCAGCAGCAGCCATGTTTTCCAGGGCTGCTGTCCAAGCAGGGTCTGTCGCACCTGATATTCTTTGCTCAGTCTGTCTCCAGCAGATCTCTCATCTCTAGGGGCTGAACAGAATAATTAGAGGTCTGAGAGGTGGACAAAGCCTGTCTGGTGGGTGGGGTAATTTACAAATGCTCAGACTGTCCACACTCCTAAGCCAAAGAGGAAGCTTAATTAGAGGCACAGGAGAAATTCATCTGGGAGAAAATTAGGGCAGAGAGAAGCCCCACCCTACCAGAGGCAGAAGGATCCTTGGTGCAGCCTGCTCCTTCAGAGAATCTTCTGCTAGCAGGGGCCAGAGAGCAGGGCTTTGCTTGGAAGCAAAGGGCAAGCAGCGGCCCTGTGCCCAGGAGCAAAAAAGGTACAGTTGTCCGCTCATTGTCTCTCTGTTCCCTCCTGCTTTGGGAAGCTCTGACAAGATGCGCCATGCTAGCTCAAGCATCTCTCCAGGGCTGCGTGGCCTGGCCTTCTGTTGGCAATTGCCAGCGCAGGCTAATGGGGTCTGCGGGGAAGCTGTTTCACACTCAATTGTTCTGTTATACACTGTTAGCTGCAAAGTGGGGGGAGCTGCGCAAGCTGCTCAGGCAATATGTCTGCACAGATCCCACAGGATCCCATCTACTGCTCTTCAGCGATCCCTTAGGATCCAGTCTGCTTCCTCAGGTTTAGGCTAGTGGCTCCTAGAAAACAATGACTGAACAGCTCAAACCTTTCTCTGCCAGGCTGGGGGAAGAGCGGAGCTGCACAGCAGGAGCTGCCTGGCTCTGCGTAGCATCAAGGCAATGGGCACCAACATAAATTCAGACCAGGCTAGAGACTGTCACAGTGCTGGGAGTGTGAGCAGCTTGTGTCACAGCTTCTGGGGCTGTGCCAATACTTTAAGAAAGTACTTCAAAGGTTTGCTCTTACAAACTCCCCAAAAATCTGGAGAAGCCCTGTGAATTAATTAAGAGACAATATTCTCCCAGTCTGAGGGATGGAGCTATTTTGTGGCTAAGGCAGCCAAAGGCTGGGGCACAGAGTCCTAGATCTGCTCCAGCGATTTGCTGTGGGGCTTTAAGCAAATCCTTTTTGGCCCAGCTTCTTGCAGGCACCTGACAGAGACGGGAGCCAGTGTCTAAATGCATTCCTTCTCTCGGAGTTTTACTTTCCCCATTGGTAAGCTTGGTTAACACATCTCACCCTTCCCGGGATGGTGTTAGTATATTTGAAGCATGCCGAGATCTACAGATGAAAGAAATACAATAATACAGTGATACTGTGTGATTATCTGTTGGACTTGGAGACTCAGCCCTCACCCTGTATCCAGACTTGGCAGCTCCTGGGACTCCCAGAAACACCAGTTAAGCAGCTGGAGCGCTGAGGGGAAAGCCAGAAATATCCGTACCATAGCTGTGGAGAGGTGAGCAGTCCATTTCTACAGGACTATCAAATCCTAATTCCTTCTACGTGGGACAAAGGCACCTGAATTCACTCACTAATTCTTCAGCACAGTTTGAGGAGAGGAAAATGGCCATCATACAGTAATCACTGTCACCCCTGAAGACCCAGGGGAGTTCCCCTCCTGCCTGCAGTGTTCTGCCATGCTGTGGAGCGATGGGAAGTTTATTTCCTGTGGAACCTAATCTGGCCCCTCAGCTCTTCTGATAAACAACTCAAAGTAGGACTTACTCGGGGTAGTTCAAAGCCATGCTCCAATCCTCCTCAGCATGACACACAGAAGGTTTAAGATGGGTCCTCTGCTCTGCCTGGTAGCCTGGATGCAGTCTAAGTACTTTCTTAGATAATGCTTATTTTTTCATCACGATGAAGCTACATCCTGTGAGGCCTTATCCCACCTATTGCTTTCTAAATTCAGAAACTCAAGAACTGCAACCAGGAGAATAAATTCAACTCACTGGCACAGCTGAGCTGAAATAAGCCCTGTGCTAACCCAGCATGCAGAAGACTGAGTCATCTTTAAGGATGATTTGGGGTGCTACAATGTCACTTTGGCATGTTAAGTACCACCTCTCACAAACTCACGGTCTAAAAACGTGGTTTGTGGGGCTCCGGGCACCTTGCCGGAGGGGTCAGGCTGGGAATGACATTTGTTCCCAGACCCACAGACTAACCCCCACTCACAAAGCAGTAACCTCCCTGGCTTTCAAGCGCCAAGTCAGACATCTTCACAGCAGGCCAGGCACTCAGGTTAGGACCGCCTCCAGCACAACCCACCACTGGCTTCTGCTGCTGCTACCTGCCGATAGAGAGACACTAGAAAAGTGTGGGATGCCTCTAGCCACCAGAATTACTATTCATGTGATCTTTCATTCCTTATGGCCTCATTTGGCCCAAAATCCAAATTCCACAGCACCTACACTGTACGCATCTTCACAATTTGCTCTGCCTGAGGCTGCTGGGATGTGTTGCATGCACACTGCCTCCTGCGAGGCGAGATTAGGCAAGTGGAACTGATATATGACATGTAAGGGGATTTCCTAGCTTGTAACAATCTCTCAGATTTCTACTTTTGAGATCAACATGGAGGGGAAAGTCTGGTTTGCACAATAGTCCCTGTGAAGCAAGACAGCCACTCCCATACAGCAGAAACAGCTTCACTCTGATGCTCCCCAAGCCAAGTTAAGTCCTGAACCACCGACCTCTAAAGCTCCCTACAGCAAGATCCAGCCCTCTGAGGTGCTGAGGGGACCCATGAGACAGAGTTGTGTGGCTTCCCTGTGTTCTGAGAAATAACAGCTGAAAACACCCAGTCCTGGTTTGTTTGACGAGGTCTCTGGGCCAGCCATACCTCCTGAAGGGAGGTTCATCTTTCCTTGCATCCCTGGGCCTTACACAAGGGACTGAAGACTCCTGCATTTGGGGACTAAGTGCCATAAAGAGGATGCTGGGGCACGTGGTGGCACTGAGTCCTTCACGCTGAGCATGGCTATAAAAGAGGGCTCTGGCAGGCAGGTACCAAAGAACAGCTTGGACAGAGTGTGACTGGCCAAGACAGTCATTTGAGGAAAGCTGCCCTGGCTGGGCAGGTAATGTGTCCTGGCTCCAGCCCAGCCAGGTGGCAGGGACAGGGGGAGATGAACTCCTCAGGCCTTCAGGGCCGAACATGGCAACAGGGCTGCGTGTGCTGTTTGCCCTGGGGTAAATCGTGTTTCTGGGGGAGGAGGGCTCGGTAGCGGAGCTGTCAGACGTGTGGCTGCACTTTGGCAAGCTAGATCTGCCCTGTCACCTCAGCCTGAAGTGACACCTGCCAAGCACTTCCACTCCGGCTGGGAGAGATTAAAGGATGGAGTGGCTGGCGGTTAAGGCTCAGTTCATTAGAAAGAGTCCTGTTAATTGGGTATTAACTGGCCTCTGCTGGGGATCAGGGACACATGGGCTGGGAATACAGGACCTGCAGTGTGATGCTTGTCAGACATTTGAACTTTGGCAGGCTGGTGTAGCTGGCATGGGGAGGGCAGCCCAGCCCTCAGCTGGCATGTCAGGCCATGCCCCTTGGAGATTCACGGCTGCTATTGTCTTGGCCAGACTAATCCCTCTTACTGGGATGCTGGTCTGTTTTTTCCTCCCCACCCCAGATTGTGTATCACACCTCTTGGGCTTTACTCAGTTTAAAAATACATGTTTGGGGCTTCATCTGTGCTGCTTTAGGGCACAAAGACCAGGCTGGCCCTGAGATCACCTGACATTAAGTCCTGAAACAAAGCCCTCAGGGCAGAGTCCTCACACTCTGGCACTAAAGTCTCAATTCCTGTCGCCTGGAAACGTAACAGGATTGTCTCCGTTTAGTGGGATTATGTCTGAAAAAGCCTTTTGTTACTGCCACTCTCTGCTCCAGGGTTGACAGCTGAATCAAACCAGATGGGAGTCCCACGGTCAGAGCGAGGAAATGGTGGAGGGCTCCTAGCTCTGACATGGGTTGACCTTGGACAAGGCACTCCATTGCCCTACACTTGGCCTCTCCTCCCTGGGGCACAGGCGAGGAAGAGGTCTTCAGAGATCAAATGCCTCTTGCCCTAGACATGCCAGGAAGCTGTGTGCAGCTCGGGTAGGGGCAGGGGTTATTGTCACTTCTGTCCCTCCTTGACCTGAGAAGCCAGTCTCACATGTATGTCAGGAACAGCATCCCGCAGTGGGTGCTGTTGGGGGACAAGCATGTGACTTTTGGCAATACAGCAGGTCAGGTTCACAGGGGGCTAAGGAAACACAGGGAACACAGGGATTAAATGAGAAATGCCAGGCTTCCCACAAATGATTCCTGTCTCCCCTTTACGTCAAACCACAGCAGTGCCCCTCACAACAGCGGCCAGTACTATTGGCCAGGCCTCAGCTTTCTTGGGGTTGGTGGCATGAAACTGCCCAGCCCAGAGCTCCCCAGGTCTGCTCTGAGCAGCAGCCTGCGGAGGATGCTGCTGTAGGTGCCCTTCACTGCAGAGTTGCAACCAGCCAGCTCCCCCTGACACTTGCAAAGCTGCAGTAATGACGGAAGCCTCTCTACCTTTAAGGCATGAGATATGCTATACACAGCAAGAAGGTTTGCCTAATTAACTCCGATTGTATATGACATTGTCATGTTGATTTACTAAATATACGCGGGAAATCTCTTTATTTCACCAGCTGATTGGTGACATAATCTGGGTCTGTAAGGAGCTGCCTTGACACCAATTCCCTCTGGTTATGTTACCTGTCTTTTCCACCTGCAATTGCATCAATGAAGCCCACAAGGAACTTCAATAACTAATTTATTCATTTTGCTTCTGATTTATAGTAAAAAGGAAAGGATGTCAGGATACACTTGTCTAGAATGACAATCAAGCCCAGAACCCTTCCAAGCTCACGCCTTCTCAAGAAGTAGAAGGCTTCACCTTAGCAGCATGTGCATTGTGCAGATTGCAATTACCAGCCACTTTTGTGTTACCATAGACTCACACCAGCTGGGAGAAAGTTTCCAGATAACACAAGCCTGGAAAAGTGAATTGCCTTGCTTCCTTATCTGCTAAAGATATGGGCATCCCTGACTGACATATGACATGTTAGTCATGCTTCTCATGTCCCCACTTGCCCCAGAATAATTACTCCATGTTTACCAAGCTGTGCTGAGGTCCTGCTTTTGTACTGTACCACGGTGGAAAGGGCACCACAGACCCCTGAGGTCACTTGAATGAGCAGGAGGCACAGGATGAAGACTCAAGTTGATGCAAATGAATCCACAACTGTCTGTGGATGAGTCCCAGGACAACTGCAGTACGGCTCAAGGAGCTTCCACATTATTCAACCTTACTTACGCCAAAGCACAGATTTTCAAATCTGCATTTGCTGTCTAAAGAAAATGGACTCCAAGACAGCTCTGAAAATCTCATACTAAAACTTCTCCCCCCTTGTGCGACATGGGAAATTTTCAGAAGTTTGTTTTGGCAGCAAACCATTTTCAGTATCTAACCATGTGCCAGAAGGTCGGGACTTTCCTCCCCAGATGGAGAGCAGAGAAATAATTACTGATCTCCTCTTTAGAGGCCACAATGAAATCTCCTTCCGAAAGAGAATACAGTCCTATGCGATTTGTCAAAAAGCAGCTGTTGTTAGTGGTGCCTTCGGAGCACTGATGCAGAGCTCCACTTGCACAGGTTTGCAGTAACTGGGCTGGTCTGTGGTGTGTGCAGCTCCTGCAGAACCTGACATGCATTTTTCAGGGCTAAGAAACTAGGAGCCACATTCCCTGCTCCCAGCACAGAGGTGGAAAGAGCACTGCTCTGCACCATTCATTCTGCCCCAGATCAGCACATCACCGTCCCAGGCCACCACAATGGCATTTCCCACTGACCACAACTCTATATGACATTGTTTCCCAAACCTGGAGCTTTTTTTTGAGGCCTAGCCCATCACTGAAACGGTCGTTCTTAGGGGCCGGCGGTGTAAGTGGCCTTACACTGGCAGAGGCACCCTGGGAGACTGAGCATGCCTCCTTCAGCAGTTCTCTGAGCTGCTCCAATTTCTGCCTGGAACAACTAAAGTTACAGACCAAACCCATTTCCTCCTGCACACTGACTGTCCTCATCAATGCAGCACTCCTCATCTCAGTGAAACGAGAGCCTCATTTGGCAGAGCAATCAGGGTAGCAGGGTTAGCCACTCAAAGGGATGTGCAGCTACTCTGTCAGGCGTGGAGCCTAGCTCAGCAACAGAGAAAGCAGGGGACAGGGGAACATGCAACTCCATTGGACAAGAGCCTAGTTAAGATCTGTCTGTGTCAGCCCAAAGCTTAATCTGGATTGATGCAAACTGCAGAAAGTATCATTAGAGACTGTCTGGGGAAGTCACAGAGCTTCTCTGCTCCCTTCTTGTCTTCCCCAATAATAGAGATATTTCTGTTTACAAAGGTGGACTTGATCCTCAGAATTTCCTCTGTAGATCTCTAGTATTTGCATGTGTCACCCTGTTTTCCCTGGCTCATTAATCACTCACCGTGCTTGTCAAATTGGAGCAGTGCCTGCTGTGCTCCCACAACCTGCTATAGGGGCCCCAGGCTCAGCATTTCTACTGCTACTGTATAGCTGCTTTATGGCACTGCAGAACGCAGCCCCCTCGGTGTGCCAACGCACACACCCTAAGAGCCCCCACATCAGCATGGGAGCATTGCCTTGGCAGACTGCATGGCACATGGTTGGCTTGTTTGCTACGGAACAAAAAGCTTTCCTTAAATTCCAAATAAAACATCTTCCATCATCTCCAGGGTCAGTCCCATACTCTGACACACATATACATGCCTAGCTTTTTCTGAGTCTCCAGCCTAGCACCCAGTGAGTTGAGGTGCTCGTGCTTGGGACAGGAGAGCCGCTGGCTGGGTCCTGCTCACACAATACAAGTGCTCTCCTGCCCTGGACTTCAAACCCCTCTCTCTTCCATTACATTCTCATTCTTTCGTTCATTTTCTTCCCCTTCAGCAAACAAGAAGAAAAAAAAGACAAAAAAGTACATCTGTACACAGGCTCATGTCCCCTGGCATTAAAAGCTGATAAGTTCGGGCCAGGGCTGAGATCCACTTTCTGGGTGATAGCTTGTTTTCTCCCTCCGAATCTCACCCATAACACTATGCTAGCTTGTTTCTTCTCTTCACCGGCAGCAATGGCTTTTTACAGCACAGTCCCTTTCTTTGATACGAGATGAAAGCATATCTTGCCCAGCCACCCTGGGGAGTGGGAGAACTGTGGGGAGAGAAGGAGAATATGCCAACGATATGTCAGGAGAGCTCCTGAGCAAAGACCTGTTTACAGCAGAGACAGCCTGGACCAGTGAGACAGGTCCAGGTACAGTTTAAACAAGGTCTCCTGGGGCTGGGGTGTGGTTCAGGCCTGTCTCAGGCAACCCACGGCATTTGTCTCTCAGTGTGCGATGTCTCTGGCTGATTAGGAGCAAAGCCCACATCCTCCTTCCTGCTTTCCCCGTCAGCTGGAGCACACAGCTTACAGGAACAGCTCCCTTTTTTCTTTCCCATTTTTAATGACCAGTCTCTGTGATTGGCATGAGGAGCTGAGTCCTGGTAGAGCTGGGGAAATTCAATATTGCTAAGACCAGGACAGGAAACAGTAATGTGTTCCTGCAGTCACAACTCCACATAAAGTAATTTGTGTATTAAACTGAAGATGACACAATGAAATGCTGAAATTATCTTGGCCCATCCCAGCTTACAGGGCAAAATGAACTTAGAAGGGTTCAATCTGGTATTTCTAAGACACCTATCACCTTGTTATCAAGCTCTGAAACATCTATTCAGGGATTTTTCAAAGCTGCCCTATTACAGTGGGAGCAGGACCAAAGGTCTTGCTCAGTCACAGAGCCTTGTGCAGAGCGAGGCACATGCCGACAACAGCCCCAGTGAGCCCCAGGGCCATGGGATAGTGGGATCTCTGATCCAATGCTGTTCTGATGTGCTCAGTGTTAACAATTTAAGCTGCAAGAACTGCCATGTGGTGCCAGAGAAGGCAGCTCTGCAAGATCCCCATCCTACCGAGCAAGCCAGGGATGACAGGGGACAGGAGATGTTTTTCTGGACACTGACAGGAAAAATCCCACAGGTTCAAGACTGTTCTTTCCATCTGAAGATTTTTAACAAACATGTCTCTGAGCTTCCTGATCTGCAGAGCAAGATGAGAGACTGAAGGAAAGCCAGGTCCCTCAGGAGATTACCAAGACTGCCTCTTTTCAGTCAAGTCAGAGGTACTCCAGAGGTAGCGCCAGTCATGGCTGACTGACATCCGCCTTAACCAGAAGGGCAGCTGGGCTCTGACCAAGGAGTGGAAAAAGTTAACTCTGTCTCATCTCCAATTGCAGAGACATAGAGCTGAGAGCTCCAGAAGCCAGGACCAACATGCAGCTGCCTTTCCGCACATGCTGTTTACTTTGCTCAGTATCGAAGTATCAAACACTGGAAACCCAGGATGCTCTTCAGTATGTCCGTGTCCATGCAGGGCTGTGAGACCAGCAGAGGCTCCTATTTTACCTCCCTGTTTCCATTTTCCACCAGTGAAAATCAGAGTTTGAAGCACAGTCTGAAGCTGAAGCTTAATGTGAAGTTACTTTTAAAGTCTTATTTTAATGTTAAAATGAAACCACCTACACCTCTAGTTGAATCCCTCTAATAGCTGTTAATTTTCCCAAAGGAACTAATAACAAGTTATTGATTTGTACGCTCAGCAGTTGAGCAATGAAAAGGAAGAACTAAGACCACAGAAATCTGGGAGGGTAATGCCAGAATCACACAAATCACTGGAAAATATTTCGCTTAAGGTTTTCCAAATGACAAGTCAAAACAGGGAATATAACAATCCATTGTCTTTAAATGTAATCCTACAAATTTTTTCAGGTAGAATATGTGCCATTTTTGCAGTGCTGTGTCTTTCCTGCTGTTTTTTAGGAAATTGAAACAAGAGCCTAGAAAACACATAGTCATACATGTCTGTGAATATTTGGCCAGCTGAGCAACAACCTACTCCCCGCTAACTCACTTAACAATGTGCTTAAATATAAACTACTGCTTAGTCACATACCCATAGATACACATACATTTCCATTCATATTTCATTCATCCCAAACTAAGCATCTCCATTAAAAATCTCTACAAACACAGAAACACACCGCTGGTATTGAATGGCAGTTAAGCAATTCATTTTCCTCTAAAACTCATCTGCTGTAATCTTCATCAAGAAAATCAAGCCAACCAAAGCAAATTAATATAGATATGCCTGCTCAAGGTAAATAATTGTTGGAGCAACCTCTCTACTGGGGAGGGTTTAATTCTCTTCTTACTGTTTACGGAGTCACTGGCAGAGAAAGGACATGTTTTTCTCCACTTCAATTGGGTGATCTAATGGACTCCCTAAAGCTCTAGAGCATGGTATAAATGGGCAACAGCCATTAGATGATGCAGGAAGACAAATCAGCCCTTTTTAGCTTCAGGTCCTCTACATAGCCCATGGGATTGACCTAATGCAAGAATGAGCCAAAGAGAAAACCAAGCATTCAGTCCCTTAATGACAGGAGCTGCCTTCCCTCAGGGACAGAATGCTTCCCTGCAAGCAAGGCAGAGGGACATGAGGAGGAGACATGGTGGCAGGGATCCAGTTAGAGGGGCTTTGTGGTCAAGGTAGCAGGGGAAGGGGATTTTCCACATTGCATCGTATAGGGAAGGAGTTCAAGGAGCCTATGATAATTGTGTCCCTGGCCCAGGTGCTGGGAACCGACAGGGCTGCATTTTCAGCTGAGACTGTGGGTGTCCAGGCTGCGTGCCAGAGGATGCCTGGGTTGAGAGATGGCCCCCATAGCCCAGCCACAGGTTGCTCTGTGCTGTCCTCCACGATACATTCACTAGTTAGAGCAGTCCAGATTCCATTTGACTCATCCCTGTGGGGCAGCTGAGAGCTGGGCTGACTTCTAGGAGCATTCCCTGGCGTAAGCGATCAGGAAAAGAAATTTTCAGTGTCACCTGAGTCAGCATCATTCACAAGCCTAACCTGTACTTCACCCACACAGGCACTTAGACCAGAACTGTCTACAGGCTTGTCCAGTCTAGGCACTGGAAACAAGTCTGTTCCGATCTCACCACTCACCCCAAAAGAGCTGTCTGGAATATCTGTGATCAATATACAGAATCAGAGAGTCTGAAACAGTTAGTGTAGAACAGAAGTGAAAGTCGTGCTTCGACACACCACCTTGTTCCTGGAACACACACAGAAGCAAAATGAGCTGCAGAGATTAGTCACTGCTCTGACCTCATGCTTTGGCCAGCATGGAGTCAGAGGGCTGAAACAATGCCACTTCCCGTCAAAAAAAATGATTCAGAAGTTTAATGTACACTGCACTTCCCAGCCCAATTTGGTCTCTGCTAATTCCACTCTATTTTTATCATTATTCAAATAGCATACCCCTTTGAAATCCTGTGAAGACACTTGTCCCGACCTGCCAGAGGGTTCAGTTCATGCTTTTCTCCCACATCTCTTTCCACAGCCTTGCTTGATTTCTATGCCCCTGCTGTGAAAATGATCACACTGGCCTTGCTGCAACGTAAATGAAGAGGAGTTGCTCCACTAAGTAAATGAGAAAACACATTATCAGATGAAGATCCAAGGAGAAGGCGGACAGCACATCCAGCATTCCCAGTCTCTTGGAAGATGAGTACAAAGGCCTGCGATACGTTTGTTGCTGTTGTACGTATGCACGCTGACATTCAGACAGGATAAGAGAGGTTTGCTCTTCCCATTTTTTGCTCCATTTTGGCTCAGCACCGTGAGCGGACTCAGACAGATCCATCCTGAATGCATGGCTCCTACCATCCTCTCTGCAGACAGGTGTCCTGATGCAGCACTGTGAACAGCTTTATAAAGACAAGTGCACTTCAGAGTGTGACCCTCTGAAAGGCATTTACAGCTAATGGGGAAAGGCAGAGAGAAAATAAACATGCATTTTTCAAAAGCGAGTGTAAAAATGGTGTAGAATTAAGCTAGCAGAACAGAAATTACAGCTGGAGCCCATGATCCAGGCTGAATAACTGAACAGCTGGAGGCCTTGTCCTTGAGGTGCCAGGGGGTGGTTTGTTCTTCAGGTAGGTATTTACCACTAGCACATTTCCAGATCTATTGGAAAGTCTTCTTACAGTTTCAAAACAGTGGTGCCCTCTCCTTAAACCAAATTTTTTTTTAAAAAAAAGACAGATAAAAACAGGGCAGCCCCACAGGCAATTGGAGGTATGGCAGCTCGTACCCACTGGGTATGATTTTTAACAATCCAAACCGGCTCCAGAATAAAGCACAGAAAATGTCAGCCCTTTGTATGAAAGGGCTTTTGAAAAAGCCAAGCTGATTCCAATTTGCCGGAGGCATTAAGACAGCATATGTCACAGTGCCTGGGAACTGAGAGGCTAAGAGTTGGCTCCAATGTGCCAGATAATGGAGCCACTACTACTAGTCCAGTGAGCTCCGGCTGCCACCCTGCTCGTGGTAACAGTTTCCAGCATGCTGGCACTCAGTGCAGGCCACCTGCAAGCCAGATCTGGTCTGTCGGAGAAAACTGGGACCTATTTTAGTTGCCCAGCTGCAGCTCAGCTCATTTGCAAGAGGCAGCCTGCCACATCAGAACTCCTTTAGGAAGCACCAGGAGGCAAACCAATCTGCTGCCTCTGAAAACAAGATGGGTAGGAGGGTACGTCTCTACCCCTGCTTAGATGGGAAGCAGAGGGGATTGCTGTGGGAGGCAGGAGAATGCAAAGACTGTCTCCTCACCAAACACCCTCTGCTTTGCTTCAGGGAAGAGCTCTGACATCCCTAGGCTTAGATATAAAATCCCAGGGCAACTGAAGTTTGTGCCAGCATCTCCTGGAGGCTGCTGGGGCCTGGCACATCTGCTGTGGGCAGAGGCTTGTCAGGCCTTGCAGGGGGGGGGTTCGCCCCCAGCAACTGCCTCTCCAACTCTGCCGTCTGCTGGCTGCCCCCTTGCCGGGCAGGGCCCACACCTCGCTGCCTGCCGGTGTGAGCAGCCCTCACAGCTACTCTGGCCAGAGAGGATCTACTGTTGAAGTGACCGGGCAGGTAATGTAGCCCCCTTTGGGTCCAGCCATGGACATATTTCACCCCATGGCATTGACAAGGGATGTCAGCATTCTCAAGAGTCAGCAACCAGCCAAGTGAAGAGGGAAGAGAGTCAGGACGGGTCCCTGCAGACCTGGTGAAACAGGAGGGCTGAAGAGTTTTCCCCGGGTCTTAACCTTGGGGTCTGGTGCACGGTGGAGTCAGGGAACTGGGTTGTACCAGGGCCCCATGCTGCTGCTCCAGGCGAGGCTGCAAAGCCTGTGGAGGAGTCCCCTGCCCCTGATGCCGGGAGGGACTGCCGCTGCGCTGCTCCCTGCCACGCTGCCAGCCTAGCCAAGCAGCTCCCCTTGGAGAAAGCACCATCCGAGCAGCTACAGAGCAGTGCTGGATCCCAGTCTGCACCCACCCCCCATGGCAGCTTCCTCTGAAGCAGAGCTGAGCAAGTGCACAGCACACCAGAGAAGCTGCTAAGCTACAGCAGCACTGTTGGAAGCTGTGTCACAGCACTAGTAGGTGATATGTACCCAGGGAGCATGGAAAGAGCTAAGCCAGAGCAGAATAATGAAATATTGCCATCTCCTCCCAGGCCTGGCTTTTTATCAGATACAACTTCCTTCTCTTTAGTCATACATCCCTGTTCTCCTGTCAGAATGCAATCTCAGACCTAGCAGCAGAGATGACTGAAACGCCGATGCTTGCACATACCCCTTGTATCCTCTTTCTTGCTCCAGCTGGAAGGTATCTGCTCAGCTACCTGAGGAGAAACGATAAAATTGCCCCTCCGCAGCCAACTGTCAGCCTGGGAGAGCAGTGCTGTTCATGGTTATTTACATTTCAATAAAAAGTAGTGGAAATACAACCACAGAAAAAAACAAGAGACCCATGGTCCTCTGAGAGGAAGATCAGTCACTCCCACACCTATTGGCCTGTTTTCTTACCAGAAACTACTGGCCAGGTGGTATGGACAGGAACGAGTCAGACACAGGACTGCTCATAAAACGAGCAGGAAATGAGAAGTACTGTCCATGCAAAATGTGCTTATCAGAAGGCTGGAATGAAAATGTTCATTTTCTTAGGGAATGTTTTTAGTGGAAATGTTCCAAGTATTTTTTTTTAAGAAAAAGCCCTAATGCTTCACATTTTTCACTTTTATTTTCTCATTATAGAGAAAGGTTTTTAAACCATGCACAGGCTGTATTTTGTGCGATAAAATGTTCCTCTGACATTAGCCTGCAGTGAACATCCCAGGAACACCAGTTTACTGGTAGGAATGATCACAGACCAGCAAATCCTAAACCACCCTGAAAGAATGTTCCATAAAGGGAATTACAGGCTTATAAACCAGCTTTTGCACCTGATGCCATGAGTTATATTTACCTGGTCTGGGAAGTGAAATGGTATCACATGCACAGCATGTCAAACCAGAGCAATGCAAACTTCAATTGTACATGCTGGCAGTTTCCTGTCACAAACAAACTGCAGACCAAGAACTCCTCATTACTACCTCAGTCATTTCAAAGCATAAATGCAATTATCATGATCTGATCAGGAACAACAGAGAAAGAGGCATAATTTGCTGACAACACTATTTGCAATAATTAATCTCCCAGATCTTGCCTTACAGGGTCACGGACATCTTGAAATGGGAAATGGGATGTTTAAATCATTTGCGTCCCTTTAATCATGTGCACATCATGTGCACCAGCCAGGGTGACGGAGGGCCTCCTGCTCAGAGTCTGGCTGGTCCAGGGAGGACAGGCCATGCTTAGGCGCTCCCACCTGGGGTCCAGCAGGCTACCTTAGTCCCCTTTCCTTCCAGGGACCAGGACTCTGCAAATCAGGAGAAAAAGCCCTGCTTTCAGTTAATGGAAGGAGCTGTAAAGCTTTTACAGACATCAGTTCAAATAGCCTTTATCAACACTGGAGTTGGCTGTAGCCCTAACCTGAGATGCCATCAAACTAAGCCCACAAGCTCTGGGGTTTATCACTGGGTGAGTGTGGGGAAGTTTCAGCCAACTGATGAGTAAAGAAGACACCCAGATAAGACGGGTGTAAAATCAGTAACCAGACAGCATGTCTCAAGCAGGCTTGCAGCCTAGCAGGGTGGGGAGGAGTCAGGCAGAACAGACAGGGCATGGGCAGGGTTTAGAGAAACCAAGTCAGGCATTAACCTTGCCCTGCAAGGTGCCAGGAGAGCCAGAGGAGCTCAGCATCTAAAGCCTCGCTAGTCCTTGGCCTTGCTGACAATACCCACAACAAACCAGTGACTGTCAGTGGGAATAGCTGGATGCTGTGCTGAAGATCCTGCTCCCTCACAAAAATCAGGGATGTGTCCCACATCCTCCCTGTGCTCCCTCTGACTGCAAAGGGCTTTGTTTCGGTCACCCAACATGCCTCAGGAGGGAAAGGATTACATGAGCAGGGGCATGTGTGTCTCCAGGTCTGCCCACGTGCTGCTTGTCCTTACAGCATCCAGGCAGGTGGGTGCTGTAGTGTGAGATGGGAACTGGCTGATGCTGCTATAGCAGCAATGTGCTGTAAAAATGAGCCGGAGAGAGTAATATTGTTTTCATGGGGAAAAAAAGTCCTGCTCACCTGTAAGGCCACTGAAGCAGAGAGTAAAAAGGGTGCCTGGAAGAGGTAAACAGAGCCAGGATGCAAACTGCATTATAGAGTTGCCATTTCCAGTGCTGAGCTCTGGCCCCTGGGCTGACTGGCTTCCTTTGCTCCCCCGAATAAGACCTGTCAAAATTCTCCTACCTTTGATCCCTTTTTGCAGGAAGATGTTGTACACATTAGATGCTCATTAACATTTATGTAAGTCATCTGCTGCAGTAGAAGCTTATCTTTCTGCTATTTGGGAGAAGAGAAAACTCACAAAAGGTCTGCGCAGAAAAGCCCGGGACCACAGCACTGGAAAGATGTTGCTGAAAAGTCCATCTGATCCCTCAGCACTGGTCTTACTTCTTGCTCCCATAGTAATTCCCACAGAGGCAGAAGCAGCGCAGGGGGAGCTTCCCAGCTAAACTCTTACTGTTGCTATACCAGGTTAAGCAGTTAACTGGATGCACTCTGCTTTCAGACAATGGTTCACTGAGCACAGCTGTCACCAAACAACAGCATAGCAGAGACTGAACAAATGCATTCCGGGGAAATCAGATAATAGAGGTGGAAAGTGTCTTGTGATCCATTTAACTGTCTGCTCCCATGAGACCACCGCAGAGACTACTGGATTTGGTAAACCAGCATGACCGTGCACACACACATGGTGGAACACGTTCACACACAGCAACCCTCGGGCAGAGCACGGCACGGCAGAACGTGTGACCCTGCCAGCAGGCTGCTGGGACCAGCATGGACATCACCAACAGTCTCTGTGAGCAGGTCTGGAGGGAGGGATGGGCACTGTACTCCGGCCAAGACTAATCTTGGTGAGCCTGTTGCTTCACAGAGTCTGTTCAGCAGATGAAATCTCACCAAAGCACTGTGTGGAGTTTACACTGAGCCAGGTGAGTCTTGCAGACTCTCCTGCTCACCTGGCTCAGAGAGACTCAGACCACTCTCCCCACTGTTGTCTTAATAATTAAGAAGTTGTTCTTGCCAGATTAAGGGCACATCTTTCTTTACAGAGCAGCCGGCTCTGTTTACCCCTAATTGCACTCTAGGTAAGAGGTTAAGAGGAGAAAGGATCTTATTATCTGGGTAAGCTGAAAAAAAAATCCCCAACCAGGAGGGCCAGTGCAGCTGTTCCTGCTTCTCCAAGGGCAGGACTCTGCCTCTGGAACCTCCCCAGAGCCCCATCCCTACCCTGGAGAATTAATTATCTGCTCCTTGTGCCTGGGCAGAGAGTGGAGAGAGATGATTCCTTTGTGTTATGAGAGGAATTGTGAGACAGACGAATTAGGTCTCGCTCAGTGTTCAAAGTCAATTACAGCGCAGCCTGGAACAGCTCAGGTCTGCACAACACACCATACCTGGTATACAGAGTCCTGCGTATGTCTACGCACACAGAGCTGTGTTGAAGCAAGGAAGGATTTCTCCTGCAAGGGCCTGAGACTACTCAGACAAATCCTATTGATCAGCTGAGGTCTACAGAATAAAACCCCCGTGACATTAGCCATGCTCTGCAGTCCAGGGGACCAGCAATGTTACTACGAATGCCTGAAGTGCCGGCTGCTGTGAGCCCTGTGGTGAAGGTACTGGTTTGACAACACCGAACAATGACAGACAATGTAAAGTAGGCGGCAGTGTCTTAGCTCTCTGTAGCTCTATCCTAACCAAAAAGGAGCAAAAAGGCTAGCATGCAATAAATGAATCCTGCAGCCTGGCAACTAGGACAAGGTGGAGCTGTGAGTGCACAGCACAGGGATTACGTGGGGCAGCTGCCAGGGCACCCAACTGGGATTGCAGCAGGACTCAGTAAATCAGAATTGAATGAAAGACGCATAGAGGACTTCATACAAACCGTCAGAACAATTGACCTACCTGGCAGAAAGAGGTTTTAAGCACAGAGTATCAGAAAAAGCAGGTTCAGGAATGTTGAATTTTTCCAATTGTATTTAATCTGAAATGAACAGCACAAGACACCCATCTCTCAATAGTAATTTCTATCAAAGGAATGTGGAGCCCATTTGGGACAGCATGTTGTCTGGGTTCATTTCCATTCAGATGTACTCGCATTTCCCATGCAGCTCAGAAAACATGCTTATCTTTTCCAGGTAGGGATGCTTCTTGACATAGCTAAGAGATGCTGGAATACACTCTGTGTGAAGCACAGTGAATTCACGGCAGGAATTGCTTTCCCATCTCCTGAGCACACCAGTCAGCTCTGAAGCGATTTCTTCTTCTCTGTTAACAATGTAAAGCTTTGGCAGATTACCCAACTTAAAAAGTAATTTAAACTGCACTTATAAAATATTTCATGAAACATTTCTAAAAACATTGCCACTTTCACTCCCCAGCCATGACAGTAGCAGTTGAAAGAAGGATAGTGCAGTGAAACCGCTCTCTTAAACTCAGATCTCTTGAAATTTCTGCTACTTCAAGCTGCTATTTCTATTCTGTATTCACTTAAAAGGTGTGGAAAATAGGCATATTCTATATCAGATTTTGTTGTTTTAAAACTGGTGGAAGTAAATACTTTGATCTAATCACATGTAAATTATGTGTCACTGTTAAAATATGGGACTGCATGTAAATCTCAGATACAAAAGAAGTCATCACCGTCTCCATGTAGAATGAAAAGAAATGTAGAATATTAAAATCAGGAGGTTCAACTTTATTAGCATAACAGCTTCAGTTTATATTCATGTGCACCAAAAATGCATTCACAGCAAAATAACTCAGAAAGAAGAAAAGCCCTGATTCAGCACAGTAATTTAACTCATATTTAGCCTAAGCATATGCTTAAGTCCAGCTGGGCTTAAGTCCAGATGGAGAAAAGTCCTCTAATAGTCAAGATAAAGTCAATAAAAGTTGAACAAATGATTGCAGGCTGACCAAAAAATCCAGAATAGTTTTTATCTGAGTTCAGTCTTTGTTTCAATTCAAGTGTGTTCTGTTGTTACAAATCTCTTTGTCCGGGCCTAAGCCAAGTCCTCTGAGGCTAACAAATTCATAATAAGTACTATCCTTGAAGAATGGGGGGCAAAAGCTTCCAGACTGCATCAATCTTCCATTGACAGCAAAAGAAGTGGATGGAGCAGCTACAGGTAACAGCAGCAGAAGCCAAGTGGGGCATACTGGTGTATACAGAGAGCCGAACAGGACACTGTTCGTCCTCCATTTTGTGTGAAAAAATGCAACAGGCCATGAATTCCCACCTGCTCCCTTCTCCCTCCTGAGCTGAGCAGCAGTCCAGAGCTTCAAGGTATTCCCTCCCCGTCCTCCCAGCTGGGGGTAGGCTGTCATTGCTGAAAGGTCTCCAGCTCTCCCATACAAAGGCAGGCCTGGTGTCAGGGCTAGAGAAAGGACTTAAACCGCGGGTGGCAGAGAGCTGTTTTCCTCCCCTACCTGCTCTAGGGGAAGCGCTCGCTTTGCAGGAGGTGATTTTCAGTGACAAGACACTGATGCAGAGGTGGTTGTGGCCACTGCATGCAGAGATCCCTGACCTGGCAGGCTGTTGTGACTCCCTCTGAGAATTGGCAGTGCCTTGTCAGGCTGCTCTCAGATTTCCCAGCTCAGTGATCAGTGACAGCACTGTTACAGACCATCATGGCAATGAAGCCATGGCTCAACCGCATAAGGGGGGAGAAGCGAGAGAGGGCTTCGCTCTCTGCCCGTCCGTCAGCGCTTGTGTGAGTGTCTGAGTCCGCATCCAGTTCAGGCATCAGCCCGAGAAAACAGAGAAGGGTTTTGTGACTTGCCTTGGTGAAAGTGTCACACGTTAGCTGCAGCAAAGAATACAAAGCAGTACTGCTACGCTTGGGGAAGACATGAGTATGTTAAAAGCAAAATAAGATCAACATAATAGGGAATGGTTTTCAGCCACTATTAAGTGGAAGAAACCCATGCTACCCTTCAAACAATAGCACCTGGCACCCGAACAGAAAAGCAAGGCATCTCAGCTCACACACATGCAAGAGGCTAACACATGCTAACTGATGCTAACAGACTCTCAGACTCGCTTGAGAGGGTATTCCAGGGCTGCTGGGCTGCAGTGGGCAACAATGGGAGAAGACTGAGGAACTCTGCAGTACCACTGCTCAGACTGACCCTCAGCTGCTCATAAGCAGAACTGCTTGTTAAGACCATGAGCTTTTCAGGGCAACAGCAAAATTCTTACTCAATATGTATATGACACCTAGAGAAGGAAAAGTACATTGTCAGTGAAGCCAAAGTTGTTAGCATAAATATTGCAATGAAAAAAACTTTTTCTCAAATTGAGGAAGAAACACCTGATTAATCTGGACAATGGGCTGTGCCTCCTGTGGGTACAGGCATCAGCAGCAGGGTAAAACATTTTGTCCTGTTCCAAAAGGCTTGATGCCCTAAAAGCTCTAAACCCCCTAAAAACTCTCTGGTGACATGAATTCAACCGTTTCCCAACAATCTTCTTTTCCAGAGCAACAGTGAGACACCCTCTTTCAAGGCAATGCAAAGCGTCACTGGCCCCATGCACACAGGAGGAGATCACTGCTTTCTCTCTCTGCACATTAGGTGACTTCACTCTGTTTGCTGTGAGCTTTTGCAAAAGGTTCCTTTCATCAGCTGCCTTTGAGGTTCTTTGAAAAATGGAAATAATTAGGCATGTGTATTTTCATTGGCACAGAGAGGCTGAAGCCTGATCTGAAAGGCTTTGCCTTTGCAAGAAAATAATAGGTCCAATTAAATGTACTTTATTCTCTGAAGTTCAAACGCCATAGCTTTGGGGGCAAAAATTACGTGCAGAACAGGGATATAGGTATATATAGGACTGGGGTTAAAGATAATCTGGGTTTACAAAACAACAATGCTGATGATTAATAGAGAAGCAAAGGGTGAAAGTGTGACACTCCTGTCCAGAGGGACAACAAAAAAGCCCTGTGTCCACTGGCACTTAGTCCACTGAGAACTGAGTGACTCCATTTGCATGCGTAATCATACACCAGCCTGCTAAAATGATGGATGTAGCTGTGATAAAAACACACTGGCCCTGAAGGGAGCTGGCTCAGACCCCTAATTATCACTCATGATTCCTTGTTCAGTTAATACTTGCAAGAAGTTTCTAAACTTTCAAAGGAATATAAATCTTATCAAAGTATTTCTAATTGCACGTAAATGACAGGTACAGTGTCATTTAGCTTGGGCTGCAGGGAAGGGGCAGCAGAGTTCTCCAGAACCAGTGCAAAGGTCTAGTACTGCATTCAAAACTCAGAGAGAAATCAAACCCTCATATAAATTTTAACTGAAAGCAAAATTGCAGTTAAAAACCAGAGAGGATGCTCTAAAAATAATTAAAATCATGTGAGACAAATCAACATGCTCCTCTGCTTATGGGTCTTGGCTCTCTGGGGGCTAACGCCTGTCTTTGCTGCCTGCAATGGCTTTCTTTCTGTATGCTTGGACAAAAGACACTTTATTACAGTAATTTATCACCCCATAAAAGTGGCTTTCTTGTATTGCTGAATAATTCTGAAAGAAATATGTTTTAAAAATTAAAAATGCAGTCAGTGTATGCACACTCAGGTCTGCTGGGAGACATTTCTGCAACTACTGTAACTGCCTGGGTAGTTTTAATACCTCTACCTTCTATTATTTAAAGTATGATGATATTTTTTTTCCTTCTCTGAGCTTTGTCAGCTATAAATAAAAGATAAGGGTTGAATTGTACAGGGTATCTGTAAGCACTTCCATTATTGATACTTAATGCTACTTGGAGGGGGTGGTAAGACCATGGTGCTTCTCATTTGCACCTAAACCCTGAGGCCCAGCTGAGAAAAGCAGAAGGTGAATGTTTGAGAGGTCATTTTTTCTGTGCATGCTTCCATTTTTTGTCCTCCATGTGGCACCTTTCAGCATGAAAATGAGACCTATCCACAGATATTTAATGAAACATTAAACAAAGATGCTTGGTGTGGCTGTGAAAACTGTTTGATGGGACCCGGGATTAACAGGAAAGGATTCCTAGGATAATCTCGGGACTCAGAAGATTCTCAGACAAGGTGTAGAACTGTGTCCGTGATTGTGAAACAACAAAAACTTGTTTTGCACTTTATTATCCCAGAGGGTCCTTTGTCTGCTGAACTGGAGCTGCTTTCTCCCCAGCTCTGGAACAAAAGGAGCTCCTTTTCTTGGCACTCTTGACTTTTAAAGTGTTGCCCTTGTTTTTAGCGCCACATCAGTCAGTTGTTCCTCAAAAGCAGTAAATTGCAGAATAAGGGAAAAAAAAACATGCTAAGATGGGATCAGTAAGAAATATACTTATCAGACTTGTCCCAAAGCAGAAGGGTTGTTTGACCTGGGATCAGTCTGAAGGAAAAGGAATGTGTTAGTAAGGCTACTGTTAAGGCAGACCTGTAATATGGTTTTACAGGTTCCAGGGTCCTTGTTCCTCACTCTGCTGTCTCCACCAGCTCAGCATCCTTAGGCACTGGACTGAAGCAGGACATTTGCCCCAGGGTGAGTGTCCCTACAAATCTTTTATTTATAGCTCACTCATGTCCTTGTTCCTCAGGAAAGTGGCGCCAAAGCAAACCACATGTACATCTTTTTGTCTGCTGCTGTAGCTGTATCAAGAAATTTTTTGCTGTTAAAACAGATAGGCTTTTCAAAAGGGTGAGGACTACCTACTCTATAGGAAGTGTCATCCCTACAGTCTCTTGGATTTGCAAAGTAGCAGGAATTGGGTTGGAACAAACACATGAAAGTAATCCTAAGGGATAAACGGGCATGAATCCTGCCCTCTGTGTCATTTCTCCAATGCTTTTAAAGATCATGTGGCAAATTCTAGCCCATGGAGCCAGGCGAGTGAGTGCAGTGCCAAAGTTGGAGAATAACTGGGTAAGTGGAGTCACTGTCAGACTCAGCCATCCGTGTGTCCACAGGCTCATACAGGGAGACAGGAACCATTCAAAGCGATGCTTCCCTGGGAGTTTTCATAAGAGCTAATGACCGCCTTCGGTTTTATTGTGGCCCAGTGAGATCACAGAGTAACCGGATTGCTAATCAGCCCCGATAACACACCAGCATTTGCCTGATGAGTCAATAAGTACATTGAGCTGAGTTTCCCCTTCATATTCTCTGTCTTCCATATTGCCTCAGAACTGGTAATGACTGTATCAGATATCCTTTACCAGCCGTACACTAATTACAGATCTTCAACCAGTCCTGATGGTTCTTCAAACCACAAGATGACAAAATTAGATCATTACTCACATCACCCTCTTTGCAGACAATTATCAGAGGGATGCAACAGTATCTCTCCCCATTTCATTTTCTAAGAAGTGACTTCAAGACCCAGAGAGTGAGATAGTGAGTCATGCTCAGAGGTTTCTTCACCAGCTTTTATTTAATCAAAGTTAACAATAAGAAAAGCTGCTCTCTGTGCATAGATACCTAAAAACTGTACTCACATGGTAGCACTGCAAGAACAGCCACACAAACCTCAGGCTCTGCGTAAATTCAAATCACTGGTCTACATTTTAAAAGCAAAGGGGTTGCCAGGCAAATCATAGGCACCACTGAAAGCAGAAGGGTGGGAGCCTGCATCCAACCATGAGCATAAGGGAGAGTCCCTAAGTTATCTCACTGACAGATGGACTCCTTCTGTATCGCACATCCTTGAACTGCCATTTCAGTTGGAAATACGCAGCAAGCAGTCACACAGACACTGGGCAGGGCGCTTAGAGGATTGGTGCTGTAGAAATGCCTAGACAGACACTCACTTGTTGAGCTAGCAAGTTTTGGTACAGGTACAGAGCTACACTGAATCAGACCAGAGGCTCATCTAGCCAGTGTCCTGTCTCCATCAGTGCCCAAGGCAGATGCCTAGGGCACAGTTTAAAGTTAGGCCGCTGTTCAGGCTGACCCAGTTTAGCTTTTCATTTATGAAGTCATCTGGGGAAAGACACACCAGGCTGAGCTGGGCATTTCCCACATAAGCGTGGCAGCATTCCAGATTTCCTAAAATGCCACAAAACCCACAGCCCCACTGCTTACACTGCCCTTGCAGTCAGCTGTGTGAGCTCCTGCTAAGCACAGTTATCTTTCCGGGCACTCCCAGCCAGACTTGCAATACCACAGATACTTTGCAGAGCTGCCCTGATTATGCTTCATGTTATGGTACCAGTTCTACGCAGCTTAAAAGGCATTAATAAATAATTAATTGAAGCTGTTGGCTTGCTATATATATATAAGCAGCATGTGTCCAAAATGGTTACCAGCACATCAGTGGAAGTTACCATAGATAATGATAAGCTACAATTAAAAACAATCTATTGCTCTGCTGGACTGTGTAACCGTATGTAATAAAAGACTAATCACTTATTAAAACAGCTACAAATATTTCATTAACCTTTATGCATTATTTCTAATGGGGCTTGTCTACTCTGCAGTCACTGCAGCAACTAAGTGACAGAAGTACTGGGCAGGATTTAAGCAGCCCTGTTCTGGCTCTGCGGGCAATGCAGCTGCTGTGACTAACAGTATTGTTAGTGCTTAGCCCCGAGTATTTACCCAGCCTTTTGGGCTGGGTTTCTGGCCCATGCTGAGTTCTGCGCTGTTGCAGCACTACAGTTAGCAGCACACAAAGAACAGGTTTAAAGCTGAAACTGGAGCTGCAGCTCCTGTGAGAGCACATTGAGAAATGACTCTTCACCATGGAGCCCTGCATGACACATCTCTGGCAGAGTCAGGCTGCTCCCTGTGAAGTGGCGATTCCCAGCACTGGCATCCCAAACTGGATCCCCCTGGCTGACTTCCTGCATGCTGCAAAGACATTTTGCCTACACACAGTGGACATTCCCCATAATTCTCTAGTGACCAGTTGAACTCTTGCCACCTGGTTTCCTTCCCATAATAGAAATCAGATGGGTCTGTTTTCTGGAAAGAAGCTCTCCAGAGAGCTCTGGATGTCTCTGCTCACCTTCATTTTGTGTGAGCATCACCTGTGCTGGGAACACCCATGTTGTATTGTGCCATTTGCACCTGGGGAGCTCATTCCATTTATTGTGTTCATGTTCTGTTATCAGTTGGATCTGGGTTTACACAGACATATGGAAACTCAGGCAAAATCTTTCCTCTGAGCACACACTATTAACTCTGCTGATTACTCCCAGCAGTACTTACCACTGGATAAGAGAGGCTTTCAGAACTGAAGTACTTCAAGGACTGTGTTTCCTTCACAGAAGCTTGTCTGCTTCTTCAACACCCTGCTATTTGAAGCTCTCTCTGCCCATGGCAGCCTATCACAAGCCTGCAGAAATTAAATCAACTCAAAAATGGTGTGCGCAACTGAAAAATGGTTTTCAGGAATGCTTTTTAAGCGTGTAAAATAACTCCATGGCTTGTTGAAAGCCATCAAGGAGTATGCTTGAGGAACAGTGTTTGGAGACAGCAGAAAATAGCTCTTCATTCCAAAGGACAGTAAAGTATCTCTAGTTCTCTTTCATTCCTATGCAAATGTTGTCCTTTAATGTGGCTGGTCTTCGAGTGATAAAGGGCGTACCTTCCCCATCAGATGAAACTATGGTCTCTTTTCTGTGTTCCTTATCATGCTTTCTCTATGCAGGAAAGAGTCTAAATTCTTCCTTAACCTCTCAGATTCTGCTGTGTTGAAGCCCCAATATTACATCCTATTTGGCTTCCCAGCCCTACCAGCTCTCAGACAGAATCATCTGAGACATTGCCTTGGCTGCAGCCCTCCTTTATTCTCATGTTTGTGGGACCTATTCACACATAAGGGACCTCCATTTTGCTTGATCTGAAAGATATGTGACATGTGGAAACAACATACTTTGAAACATTCATGCAGCAGTTCCATAACCTCTGCCAGAGTTCACAAGTTGCACGTAGACAGATTCCCTAAATCACTACACTGAAATACACTGTTCTCCAGCAAAGCCACTTCTGTGCCTAGATGTAGTTTCTGCCTGTTGGTATCTTTTGCTTTTGAAGGTTGGAATTTGTCTGATATATCAAGGCTAGGGGAGGAAGCAGTATTTTGCTGACAAAGGTTTGAAACTCCCGTCAGTTTTCACCTGTGACTTTCAAACCAAACAAAGCTCTAGTATTGCTAGATGTCACAACAACAATGTAAAGTGTCGCTTAAGTGCATGTTTCCCCACTGTTTCCCCAAAGCACCAAACAGCCAGGTCTAAGCAGAGGGTTTGGGAACCTCTCAGTGAACCTGGGATAAGTTTTCAGCTTGTAAAGTAAGTCGATAAGTTTCTTTTTACACAAATCTACCTTAGGTGATACGTAATTTATTAAGAACACGTGCACCTTGTTTCCACTGGGGTATGAGTGTGCTGGAGCTTGTATGGCAGAGGAATCCTTCCCTGATCCTCTAATACTAGGCACATATTCAAAAGCACCAATCACAGAAGCACAAAGTTTGAGCAGCAGCATGACTCACCACAAAAGATAAAATATCAGCCTCCCAGGAACGGGTCCAGGAGCACAGGGACTGCTGTAACTGATGAGCTGAGTGGTCTGTCTGCTCCAGGGTCCTGCCTCCCACACTTGCCAGCAGCAGCTGTTAGAGAGAAAAGTGCAAAATGCACTGCCCGCAGTGCAAGTTCCTCTCTGCTCCCCACCCCCGCCCCCCGCAGCAGGACAGCAATTTGTGCTCTGAAGCAGCAAGGTTTAGCTATCCAGCCCAGAATGATGTGATGTGGTGTTTATAAACTCATTATTACATGTGAGTAATGAGACAATCCAGAGATCCCAAATATATTTTTTGCCCTGTTAAGTTTTTGACCCAGACAATAATTTTGCTGAATTGAAAGTACAATTTGTATGAAAAAGACTCTCTTTTTCTGTTAATCTTCGTATTCCTGCTTTGCCGTACACGGTCTCTCTGCAAGACTTGTCACAGTAGTGGAGATTGCCCTAGTGCATTACAAATGGTGGAAGGTTAAGAACGATGTGGCAGGTTCTGAAAAATTCTAAAGAATCTCAGGCAATGATTCTTTAAAGTTTTTCTTTGGCATATGTCTCCTTTAGCATTGAAAAAGGGGTTATCTACTGTGGACATTATATACAGGGTGGGGAGCACAAGGAAATTTATGAACTGTTTTCTGGAGAGCAAGCGCCTTTCAGTTATGGTATGTACAAACTTAACATCTTATGCTCGATTTGACAAGAAAGAAGAGTTTCACTAAATTGTCCTTGCATTTGCTCCATCCCCCTTGCTGCTTTCAAATGCAGAAAGCATTCATCTCCTTTTCAAAGATCCAAAGAAGACAAGTCTCAGAAGAGAGCATTCCTGCCCAGGGTTGGATCCAGAGTTTCTGCACTTGACTCTGTTAATAATGGGTGTCCCTGAACTCACTGTTTACAGGATGAATGAAACATTTTTCACCTTTTGTTTGCCTCTGTTCTTGGCGCCTCTGCAAACTATGAAAAGCTGAAAAATCTGGAGCTTGCCAAGAACTGTTAATATGAAAACTTAATCTTTCCTCTCTGGTCTGGCAGTCACAGGTGTCAAACAACATCTAATATCTGATCTTGGGCAACACCTGAGCTTCTTCATACAAAATGGCGCAGAGCTGGGGCTCTACATACACGTCATACAGGTCCATTTCTTCTTGTGTTATGTCAGGAGCAGCCAGGCACTGCAGCACAGCTTGGTCTACTGCCTGTTCCCTCTTCCAGAAGCACCATTTTTTAAAAACAAAATCCTTGGCTGTCTTAATCCTTCCAGTCCATTTTCCAGTTCATTTCACCCACTGAAGTAATCATGGTTACTTCTAATGTGTCTCAAAGTATCTGAAATAGCTTTTGTGATTTCCTACTGCTGGCTTTGGAAGCAAGCGAGCAGGGAAGTTGCCCAGGGCTCAAGGTCTTAGGCAGGGCCTGTTAAGCTAATACAGGTAGTAGTTGAAGCCTCACTGATATAAGTGTAAAGGAGTCGTCCATCCCTTGGCCTCTGCTTGAGTCTAACAGCCATTCTACATGCTGCTTTCACTCCTACATAGTTTGTCCTGTGTGCAAAGTGGTCTCTCTTGGCAGTGCAATTTTCTTCCTAATGTTAAATCTTTTGGGTCTCTTCAGCCAAAGCTGAGTGCAGTTTCCCACAGAGCGGGACACCGTACTGTGTATGTTAAGCCTGATAGCAGGCCCAGTTTTCAGAAGTGCTGAGCACTCACAACTTCTGTTGCGGTCAGGAGGTGCTTCGTGTTCCCTGAAACCACAAGCTCTGCAAGTCCAGCTCTCCATGTCCCCATTCCTCAGTACTGAAGTCAAACCCACTGTCTTCCCAAGTACTCCAGTACTCTCAGCTGATGTAAATTAGCTATATTCCACGGAAGGCAGCTGGACCACACAGACTCGCATTGGCACTCTGATCCCACCTTTGCCAAGGACACTGCGGGTTTGTTTACACGGGTAGCCACTGCCTGGCCCATATTAGTGCTTCAAATATATAAAATATTGCATGCAAGTTGAGACGGGATTGCTTGAATGGGATAGGGAGTATCAGGAAGCCAGGCTGGGCAAGCAATTGCGTGATGTGCACGCCTTGTCCCATACCCTGCAACACACCACCAGTCAGTTCACTTCATATTCCTGTTCAACCACCCGAACGGTCTGTCAGTGGTAACGAGCAGAGTGGGGCCGAACAGACCAGCCTTGACAGACTGTAACAGGAGCTGTGGACCCAGCTGCATGTGCTGTAAAACTCTCCTTGACACCACCACAGTCTGCTCTCTTGGAGCCCTGGAATGGTTTCAGCATTTCTCAGACAGTATCATATCAAATTACTGAAAGTATTTTCAAAGGGGTATTTGCTTCCCTAAATTTTGTTTGCGTTAATAAAAACTGACAGAGTTGGAGAGAAAGCAAAGCACATGTGTTCCTGGAAAGAAAAAAAAAAAAAAAAGCCAGTCAACAAAAATGTGACCAACTGGAGAACAGTGCAATCAGGATGGCTTTGAAACATCTGCAGCCAGAGAGCGAGGGAAGAGCACAGGGAAAGAAGGAGCAAGAAGGGGAGAAGACAGCTCTCCGCAAACCTCAGGCTACCTTCAATGTCCTCCACTCACTGCCTTCTCTTACAGATGCTTATTTACATGTGGTTCAGCCAGGTAAGGCCAGAGCTGAATAGACACCTGGTGCACTTCCAGCAGCAGCATTCTCTTCCTTATGAACAGATATGGTCTCCTGTCTAGGAGGAAGAATAAGTCTCCAAGGCTGATATTCTAATAACTTTTAGCAGTGCTAAATAAAAGTTGGTGGCAAGAGGAGGACTATTTTATTTACTTCTAAGTGCCAGAAAACAATTTTTCATTTCTTTCTCAGGTCAGTCATGTGTTTGTAGCTTAGAGCTAATTAAAATGCTAAATTACCTCCAGCAACTGCAGAGAAAAATCATAAGTTAATTACCTGTGAGAAAAACTTTTAAGTTTCTTAGTTCATTTTGAGATAAACAAATGAAACCCCCAAGATTTGTTGCTTTGGTGGGTTTTCATAACAGGAAATGGTACTACCACATTTCTGTCTGTAGGAACTTCCTCTGGTTCCCCTCTTGGCACTAAGGGAACTTTAGGAAGCTGCCTGAAACAGGCAAAAAACCTTTGCCGTGGCAGGAAGCCAGTTCCCTTCACTTTCTGTCTCCTGCTGAAGTTATTGGGAACCACTGAAAGGCTGCCTGGCACTTGGCTGAAACAGGAAAGTAAAGGTCTGTGTCCTGCAGTTCTGTGCTCTTAACTTAGACACACAAGGGAATTAAAAGAGGAAAAGTAATGTCCTGATTTCCTATGCTAAGCCCTGCTTGCCTTGTGTGAAACAGACAATCTTACTCCAGGACAGTCTGATCCTAGACTGAACCCATCCACACACAGAACAGGTACTGCTCTCTGCATTCATGGGCAGCCTTTTTGCAAACTAACATTAAAAGGCAGACAACACCTGTAGCAACAAAATGAAAGCTGCACTCGTCGGAAAACCTGGCCTTTGGCAGCACACATAAGGTCACATTAAAGTGTCCACATCCCAGCCCTGAACACCCCTGCCTGAAGTTCCAGGCACTCCTGTTACCATCCCGCCAATGGTCTGCGAACGTGGCTCAGCTGCAGGCGTGGAGCAGGGGCTGCTGCATACTGTTTCCCCCATCTTTTAAGCAGCCCATTGCTTACTGCTGCTGAAATGCTGCCTGCGAGTCATCGTACTGCCTCTTATATAGAGAGTTTATAATGCACTATAACTACACTGTACAGGGTCAGAGCTGCTTAAGCACCTGTAATGGGACCTACAAGCAAAGAGTAGGCAAGGATAACACTCTAGATCCCGTGCTCATTGTGCCTGGAGGGGCAGGACCTGGACAACCCCCTGCTGAGACTGTGCCACTCCAAGGAGCTTGCTGTGTGGCAGAGCAATAGAGAGGTCCCTGAATGGTCACTATTAGCAACTGTGAAATACGTATCTCACCCAGACACACCGTTAAAATACATCTTTCTAATTTGGAAAAGCAGATTTTGCCATCCTCCCCCACCCTTTCAAGCTCAGAAATGTTAACAAATGCTACAGTTCAGAGGTATGAACAAGCCTGTCCTAATAATGTGTCTCTCTAGATTCTTGTCATGCTGCCCTGGTGATATTCAGCGTGATAATGAAGGCAGCAGGGAAGGAAGAACAGAGAAAATAGCAAACAACCTGGGAATAATGTGGAGTTGCCATGAAGAGTCACAGATTTGCTTACTGGAATTTAGAGCAGTTTGATTTTTTCACTGATGTCCTGCTTGTTGTAGCAGAAACCAGTACGTAGCAGCAGAACCACTCAATGGGGCTCAACACTGCACGGGCAGCTCAGGTACAAATGAGAAGATTTGTCCTGGGCACTTTGTCAGCTCAAAGATGCTCTTAGCCTACAAGATCCAGATGGAATGAGAGGGTACAAACAGCACCAGGGCTGACATCACCTCACAGCCTCGAGAAGTTCTTACTTGGGCTTATCTTAGCACTGAAAATGCAAGAATGACCTCTCCTTTCCAACCATCCCTGGCCAGCGCCTGGGCTGCCAGTCACAGAAGAGAGCAAGGGTCAAGAGAGCAGGGTGACAAAATAGCTCCCCAGTTTGCTGCAGGACCTCAGGAGGTTACTGCAGTCGGGAGTGAAAGGTGGGAAAGTGAGAGGGGATGGAGCAAAAGAGAGAGGGAGGATCTGCTTGTAGTGGAAGGTGCAGAGATAAAGGAAAAGCCAGGAACTTTCCATCCATCCATATTGGCCTTGCCCTTCATTCTCTCACACCTGCTGCCACATGTGCTCATTCAGCACCCCCAGCACCCGCAGCAGGCTCCCGGCATGACCCCCTGAAAACCCAGCCCTATGATCTTTCCTTTGCTCTTCAGCAAACATACTGTGTGGATTTGTACTGAACAATTCATAGCTGCCATAAAACACATGTGCATGTCATATAACAAGCTATGAAGTGAGGCACATGGAAAAGGCATGTGGTTCCAAACCTGCAGCCAGGGGTACAGGATCCCTAGATATCAGGTGCCCCAGGACAAAGTCGAACTTCAGGAAAGAATCTGGAGGAAAGACCTGAGAAAGGAAGACTGGGTGCTGCCCATTTTGGAAGCAAGTAAAAGATTATTTGCCAGGATAATTAAGAGGGAGTGTAAGATTCAGGAGAGCTGCCTGAGCTGCGCTTTTTTGTGTCCTGTCATAAAACAAAGTGATGGGGTAGGTCAGAGTCTGGTACTGTGGTTTGCGCCTGAGAAGTTCTGAGTAGATTCCTTTTACACCCGGACTGCAGGGAGTAGGGAATATAAGGAGCAGAACAGCAGATACTGCTGCTATTAAACCTACTGGGTTTAATACCCTCTTCAACCTTAGGATGCTGTGACACAAACAGAAGTGGGACGAGCAAGAGATTCAGACTTCTCTGTTCCTCCAAAACTTCAATGCACTGGAATGAAGTTAGCTTTTTATTTTCTGCTGATTTAGCTGATAAACTTTCATGATATGCTCCATCAGGTCAAGGTGGCAAAACTTTATTTTTTAACTGGGCTCAGAGAAGTAAGGTCCTTTTGGTAGTTTCTGTAGAACTCTAGATATAAATTTATTGATTTGTGAGATGATTTTTTTCATCTTGGCATTTGTTTTTAATCTTTCTTAATAGACACAAGGTTTAATTCACTGTAACTAAAGGTACTGGGATTTTAGTGAGTTTTCTGTCAGTTCCCATAACTCATTTTGATGGGAACCCATTGGATTTTAATGGAAACCTATTAGGTGAACATATTGTGATCATTAATGAACTTGATGTGCAATTATACGGGGAACCACCTAAAGGTAATTAAAACCTATCAAGACCACTAGGGAATAAAGAGAAAGGAAGTTAGTCTTGTTTAAGACAATTAGTGTAGACAGTGATCTGAGAACAAAATAAATGATCCCTGATGGAGAAAAGCTGTGTAGGTGGCTACCCTGGAAGATATAGGCCATGCAAACAAGGGCTTCTTTAGAAAATCAACAATTATGGTAGTCTTGGTTTTTTCTATTTTAAGTGGTGCTTTGACAGGGAAGTTCAGCCTTTTCCTTCCTATCACTTAATTCTTCGACATTTTGCTAATCCTCTGGTTTTCTGGGTCTGGGACAGAAGAGCACAGAATGTCCTTCTGACACCTCTGTGCTTGTAGATCCAGGCAGAGGGAAGCAAAGGAGTGTTAATCCCTGTTGTTTTGAAAGGATCTGCTGGATGACATTATGCCTGGATTATGCACACAGACAATTTTCACTCTGTGTTCAGGGTAGCTGGAGAGGTTGCATACGGCTAACAGCACAGAAATGGCAATACCCCAAAGGATGAAGTCTAGGCGTGGCAGAGAGCAGAGCTGTGTTCCACCCTTAGCCAGGGACTCAAATGATACGTAAATTTTCCTTTAGTCTAGTACTGTTCTGCCCTACTGAAATGTTGCTTGGCACCAGGGGCTTATCCTCCTAACCATGAAAGGCCAGCATCTCAAAAAGCAAGCAAGCTGCAGTCTCAGAGTGCCCCCAAATCACCAATATATTCCTCAAAATCACAAGAAATCCTATTGCTTGTTGACCACTAGACAATTAAAAGGTCCCGCGCTCCACTGTTGTTGATCTGCTCACGCCTTTGGTGCAGAAAGGGAATGTAGCATAGTTAGCTGGCGGGTGATGTCCACCAAATGTCATTCCTGAACACATTTGCCTTAGTCCCTATTCACCAGCGTCAACAGCAAGGCTTCTTCCCCATCCACTGGCAAAGGCTTTCGCCAAGATTTTAGAATTCAACAATGAAACAGGCCTGCAACTAAAACATTTATCTGGCAGTTTTCCCTCTTTAAGTCAAAGTGTTATGTTGGCACACTGCACTGTGGGTGGCGATTTGCCAGAGAAAAGCATGTGTTGGAAAACCTTGCTCAATATTATAGCAATCTCGTGCTCGCAAGCCTCGTACAACTCAAGGAGGAGACTGCCAGCAGGGCTCACAGCCGTCCTCCCCTCTTCCCAGGGCAGGCATGGAGCAAAGCTCGACAGTTGCCCAGAGCAATCGAAAAATGAGGTGTTGCTGGACGCAGCCTAGCATGTTACATGTTGGGTTGGGGAGGAATCGGAAAGGTGGGGGGGTTGTACAATGACTGCCATTAATATGTGTCAGCTGGTCAGCAGAAGAAAGGTTTGGGGAGGATAGCATAGAGAGACATTGTTTTATATTTTTGAAACAGTTCCCTGCAGGTCCTTAAGTTTCTTTGCGACCAGCCCAAATGTTGGACAGCTCTGGTGGGCTTTTTATATGGGGCAGATAATCCTCCCTGAAGCAGAAGGAAAGACTACAGGGACTTGCCTGTAGTACAGAAAAACATATTGAGGAGGCAGCAGTAACTTAATATGCAAGAGAGGCCTGGATTCAGAAGTCAGTTGCATCATTCATTTAGCAACACTCAAGCCGTGCAGCAAGAGCTGGGCCGCCAAGTGAGTGCACTGGGCATTGTGCTCCTGCCAAGTTACGTCTTAGGGGAGCCAAGGAATGAGCCAAGATGAAAACAAGAGGATGAAATGGAGTACTACAGAGCCAAATGAAATCAGGACTCTCTTTCCCCTGTGCTCAGCTGACCAGGTACCTGCCCAGTGAATGGGACTGGGAGAACACAGACTGTGGACAGCTCTGACCACCCTTCTTTCCCTGTGCTGTGTGCTGATACGGCTGAGGTGCAGTTGGCAGGGCAGAGCCTGTTGCCCCAGCTGAGCTCAGTGCCGGTGGAGCTGTTCCTCCTGCATACACAGCCAAGGACTTCAACTAAAATGTCCCTCGGACCATCCAGTTGAAGTTCAGCCTTTTGGGGCACTTCTAAGCGAGAGGTCTTTGAGACGCACAAGTCTGCTGCTGAAAGAAGGGCTCTAACTCAGCTGTAACTTCTGAGGCTGGTGCTGGGGGTCACTGGGTGAGGCGAGGGCCCCTGCTTTTTTGGACAGGATGGTCCAAGCAAGCCCTCTTGCTATTGAGCTGGAGGTGTCTCCAGAAACCTTCCAGTCAGAGCACAAGCAGGACAGTACAAAAAACATACCTTCTGTTCTAAAATAGCTATCTACAAAATTGTTATCAGAAATGATAGCTAAGTTAGACATCAAAAAAGCCATGAAACAGGTTAGCATCCCGTCTGCTTTTTCACCATTATGAACACCAAGAGCTCAAGGTCTTCAGACATATCCTTATCCTGCTGTCCCATTTCACTTCCCTCCTGCTCCCTACCCCATTCCTGCAACAGCCTCCAGGCCAGATGTTCAGCAAGTGAGTGGCAGAGTGGCTCTGTGAATCCTACCAGACAATGGTAAACTGCACCTCCTCTGTGTAATCCTATTTTTCTCCCTCAACTGTAGTGAGGTACAAAGAATCTTTTTCACATCAATCTTTTTAATATAAAGTTCTGCAATATCTTCAGGGTTTGTTTGAGACCCTGGTTGCTGTTGAGCTGGGGAAAGAGTTACTGCTGTAATCACTAGAAGTCACAGCCCTGCTTGAAAAGTGCAGCTTCATCTTTTAATTCCTTAGTTTGGATTGTGATTTCTCATTACACTTCAAAAATTAAAGCAACATGCATTCACCCCTCTCCTACGTTCATGTAGCTGCAACACTAGAAGTTGCTTTGAATCACCTGGATACAGAAGATATGGGACAGATGGGAATGGTTCTTGGTGCAGTCTCACAAATAGAGATGCAGCATTACAAATGTTTTAGCTAAGCCAAGCTCCTGGTAGTGGTATAGCTACAGGAAGCGAACAGTCCAACCCGCTACAGCTATCACAAAGTGTGGTTAGAGCAAAAGCAATTTCATTTCTATTTAATGAGGTTTCCAAGTAAAGACATTCTGGGTTTTCTAGGATCTTCATCTTGCTCTATTTAAAACTACCAGCAGGGCAGATGTCACACAGGAAATAACACCGCTGGGCAGCTAACGATCCTGCAACAGCAGAGCTATTGCTCTCCTGAGTTGCACAGAGCAAATACTGGAATCTAGCACACCTCAGTGGAAGTCAGTAGAAGAGCCCCCTTGTCAGGGCTCCCATGCCTGGTGCACTTACTCCTCCAGCTAGCAGGCAGAGCATGAACCTTTCAGATCGAGAGATATTAGAAGGGAACCACCCTGGAAGAAAGGGTCAGAAATAAAACAGCAGTGCAGCAGGTACTCAAAATGGCTGTGTAACCAGAGGTACACCTCACTTCCTCTGGTAAAACAAAAAAGAAAAAGAAAAAAAATGGAGTGTAGAGCAGGAGGGGAAAAACACGTGGCTGTGATTAATACCTCAACCTTTTATTAATATGCCTTTATAATTCTATCTGTTCCACTTCACTGGTGTCAGGAGCTGCTGTGCTTTCATATGTCTCCCAATGCATAATTTGTTTTTGAAAAAAATATGAAGATAATACATTAACATTATGCACATGCCAGTAATGCAAGCCATCCTTCAAAATGCTCCCCTCCTGACAGAACTGCATGCAACGTACACGCCTGAAAACCTCCTTAGGATTCCTAGCCTGCTTCCTATTTACCCTCCATTTGAACTGAAGCAGGAGACGGGAAAAAATTCCTTTTCTTTTCTGAAGTTTCTTGCCTTTTGTCTCTGTGGTGTGGCTGGCCTTGCCCCTGTTGCAGCTGAGATTCTTTTGCTGCATGTTCCAGTTGGGATCCTTGGCCTTTGGAAGAAAATAGCAGCTCCGCCAGCAGCAGGTTCTCAGTTCACAAATACTTCCATGGGGGACACTACTCCATTCTCCTTTCCTCTTTCCCCATACTACCAGCAAAAGCTTCAATTACCTTTTCTTACCACTCTTGCAAGCCATTTAACCCTCTTCTTACTCCTGGGCAAGCTCAGTAACTAATTTACATTGCTTTGTGCCTGTAGTCTCTTCAGATACCTGAAGTGCCACAGATCAGAAGGGCAGACACAGAGCAATATATTTGAGGTAGGAGATAGGATCTGGAGTGTTTTTACCTTTTTGCTTTTGTTTCATATGTCTCCCTCCAGCCCAGCTGCTACTGATGGAGGCCGTGAGAAGGACTTGAAAATGCCCGCTGAAGTGAGTGGATATTATGGGATCTGGGCTGTAATTTTGTATTAATTGTTCCAGTCTAACATATCTGAACATTAGTATTGTCCTTGGATAGATTTCTGTGGTATTTGGTCTTTGCATTCACTAAATTAATAGACCATTTCAAACCTGTCACAGTGACCCTAGGCTGTCACAGACTCTTCCCTCACAGTGGGTATCAAACCCACTATTTCTGCCTGTCTACAGTCACCTAGACTAGTCCCACACCGAGTCCCTGCTTTCCCAAGACACACAACTTTCCTGCACCAATATAATACACGAATCGTACCTGTATATCACATTAGCACTGTGATAGCCTATTTTCATCCCAATCCTTACGCTTACTCCTGGCTCTAAATTGTTCTTTATAAAGAGGTCTGCAGGGACCTTGTTATTTTTATTGCTGTAATAAGGCAGCTCTACAGGAGAGAAGGAAAGTGTTTAGAAAGACAGTAAAGGCCCAGAGGCTGTCTGAATGTCAGGGAAGGCCTGTTGCAGAGGCCAAGCAACTTGGACTCTTGCCTTGGCAAGCACTAATTGCAAAATGTATACCAGGCAATAAAATACAAAGGGTGAAGCTATCCAGCTCAAGGATGAACCTGCACCAGGATCCCTGGCCAAGAAAGGAGGTAGAGCAGAGGTATTACACCTCCTCAGAGGGTGCTTTGGGGTGGTGCTCCTCATTTTGTGCTCAGGGAACAGGCACCTTCAGCAGCAATGACCTGAACCCTAGGGAGATGCTCAGTAAGGGCAAATTACTAACAGCACATGTATGTATTTCAAGTAATTCAAAGCACAGGCTCATCAGGCAGGTAACAGGTGATGAATGGTGCTACCCAAGTCGTGTGCTCAACATGCCCGAGTGCTCTGCGGTCCTGTGAGAGGATGTGTGGAGCCAGCGCTGGCAGCTGCCTGGAGCACCTCCCCTCCCTGTGCCAGGGGCCCTCCCAGGGACCTTTTGGGGCATTTCTAAGAGTTTGCACATCTGTCAGGATGATTCCCCTGCCGCTTGTATGTGACAGATTCATTGTAGCTTTTCCCATGCAAATCCTATCAGAACTGTGCTGTCATGCTTCTTTGTGAGTGAAAGAGTTTGATAGAAAGATTCTGAAAAGAACACAACACACAGGCCTTGCTCTGCACCTGCCGCTTTGGGTGATGTGAAATCTCTATCACCATTACCTGCAGGTTGAGGAGTTTGTTGTGGCAGATATGTTCCCAGGATGAGGATTGACTGGCTAAATCTGTTGATGGTCAAGCAAACAATGATGCATCATCAGATTTGTCTCTCAGGACTTCAACAGAACAGGTTTTCAAAAAAGATAGATAGATCGATAGACAGATAAGTGTCCTGGTGGACCTAGAGGAGATGAAGTAGCACACTGACAGGTGAGAAGTGCCTGCCAGTAAAAGGAATCAGTGCACTGGCTGAAATAGCTATCGATCCCGTGAGTGCTATTGTCTAATCTGAAATCAAGTCCTCCAACACGCATGACAGAAGATCACAGCCTGGATTTAATTTCCAAATCATGCAGTAATAATACAGAGAGAGATAATGTTAAAGGTAGAGCAAGTGTAAGAGACTTCCAGGGTTACAGTTGAAGCAAAAACAAACATTAAATAAATTGGGTGACAAGAGCTGTGCCCATCCTCACTGCAGCCACTCTCGCTGAGCAGAGATGCTCAGAATGCTTTTGACCGAATGTCAAAAATCAGAAAATGCTGTTTCATCAAGAACAGAAGTGCTCCCTGGGAACATGGGCAGTTCAACAAAGCTTGAAATAGGAATATTTCTGAACAATTTGTTCCTACATTCTGAAGTCTATATCGCTATATACTTTATTGTTATATATCATCTCTGACACTTCAAAATTATTGCACAGAAATGCCTCAGTATTAGAGAAAGGTAATGTTTTGATAATGCTGTTTTGCAGGTTTGTTCCCAACTGAAATATTTCAGATGTTTTGTCCAATGTAGCATTTCAACATTTTGGTTTTTATCATAATTTAGGACAAAAATACTCCAAATTCTGAAATATCAGAATTTCTTGGGGGAACAATATTTTGTTTTCCAAAAAGCCTTATTGCTGAGAAACTAAAAAGTTAGTGTCTTGGGAGGTGATTCACTGCTGCAGCAGCATCTCAGATGTGAGAGTACACTATACTAATAGATGAGGCTGTTGTATGATGCTAATATGGAAACTAGAGCTCCAGCAAGCCGTTCATCTCCCTGGTGAACAACTGAGCTCAGTAGCTCACAACTGTTTGCTTTATATGCTCCCTTCTTGTTGCCATGAGTCCAGGCACACATATTCAGTTCCCTCAGCATTCTTGCAAGACTTAATACTCATTCCAGGTTCCCTCTTGGCACAGAAAATTTGCTGGCTTGATCCAAAAGTGAAAGCAGCTTTTCTTGTCTCAATCCCATTGCTTTCAGCACAGTGGCAACTCATTTTTCTGAGTGTGCTGGGATTGAAAGAATGAGCTCTCCACTACATACCTGTGCAAACCACAAAGGCTTGGCCTGGAAGATTTGCTGTGAGAGCCATTCTGCCACCATTATCTCAGAGTTCCTTTAAAGATCTTACAAGGCAGTGATTGATCTGCCCATTGCAGTGGGTTTGACTAACATTTCATTACCTATCCCCACTGAAAATGTTGTTTGATTTAGGTTCAAAGAGCTCATTATGTAGGGCTTTTTTTTTTTTCCCTCAGGAAAAAAAAGTGGAATGCAGAATAAGAAAATATCAAATACTGAACTAATTACAATTTTCCAGGTTTGGTTGGTGTATGAGTGTATCTGAGATTTTGCTCATTACCAGTTGTATAATATAATTTCTACTGCACAGTAATTAGTACCCAAAAAATAACCTAAGGAATTTACACAAGCCTAGTTGGAGGACAAGAAATAAATCACTGAGGAGTAGGTCTAGGGAAAATCCCCAGTGAGGACATTTCACTATTGATGTAAAACACTCAGAGGATTAACTTTCAAAACAGACATTTTGGGAGAAGCTCAGAAACATCTCAAGGAGAGCCTCTGTGCCATATTCAGACAGTTAAACTCCATCTCATTGCACAAGCTAAGTGCTTTTATCTAGTTGATGTCAGCAGATCTCCAAACAGGACCCAGCTCAGGCTTGGGAATCATGCTTTCTGTTGACTTGGCAGAAGCACTGAAGTGATACTCAGCCCATCTGAACACAGCTGCCTTTCATCGCACTACTTTGTTTCCAAGACTCCCCTTCTTTTGACAATTCATTCCAAACACCTGAAGCTGACCTGAAGAGAAATTTCACTTAAGCACTAGCAGATATCTCTTCCTTCTACCACCATGGTATTCATCCTGAGACAATGGAAAATGTCATCAATCCTTTGAAGTCAAGAGAGCTATGATAGACCAGATGACAGATCGGCTCCCTCACAGTCAACCAGGCTCCCTTAGGTTATGTATAGCCATGTGAATTACCTTCCCAGCTGTGCAGTGTGACTGAGAAATAATCATCTCACTCTTAAAAGGCTTCATCTTGGCCAGTGGTGTTCACCACTGCCGGGACAGGACATACTGAAAAGCTGCTGCTTCAATTTTGAGGCAGATGGGTTTTACTACATATGTGGGTTTGGTGAATGTGGTTTGTTCTCCAAGTCAGTTGAGCTATTCTGAACTTTGGCCTGGATCTGAAAGGAACAGCTCTCTGCATATCCCTTCTAAACCAGTTCATTCATTCCTACTTTCTGCCCTTTTTCATTCAGATACTTTTTCCCTTTGAAACATGTCCAGTTGTTCTACCCCCAACCAAAAGAGAAAATAAAATTTACGATGTACATAAGCGTACTCTCTGTGAGGCTCTTCCAGCAGCTCAGCAAGAAATAAAGCCTACTGGGATGTATTAAAACCAATGACCATCCCAGACTGTTTAAAAAGAAGTTAAGATACCAGTAACCAAATACGTTGCCGTAAAATGTATTGCTCTGTCTGTCTGGGTCTGTGTTTGCCATCATATCAAAGCCTAGCAGTGATCCCCAATTTGCCTGTATTGGAATTCTTCATTATTCACCACTCCTCCCAAATCTGATGTGATCTGCAAACTAGGAAATCTTGCTTTCTATGTCCTCAGCCAAGTCTTTCATACACTGTAACTATCAGAAAGACCAGGATCTGCCAGTGCAGTCTCCTACAGTACACGCTCCTTTATTAACTTGTCTTTCATCTTGAAAGGCTTCTATTTATGCCTCCTTTCCCCACTCTGCTCCTGTCCTCTGGCCAATTTTCAATCAGTGAGCCAATTCTTCCCCTTTCCAACTCCCCACCTTTAGACATTAACCTCCGACGTGGGACCCTGTCAAACACTGTCTGAAGATCCAAGCCTCTCCTGACTGCTGCTTAGCCTCTTGTCTATGCCGACAGGAGTGTATGTTCTAAAAAAAGAAATTTCCAAAAGTTAGCGAGGCAGAAAAGGTCCTTTCCGGAAACCATACTGGCTATCTTTGGTCAAGCTGTGCGTTTCTCAACAGGCCACCTTTCATCTATTAAAACATTTTCTAAGACTTGTCTTCACCTGAAGAGAAACGAACTTCCCTGCAAGACCCTGGTGCACATCTAGGTCGTTCCTTAAATAATGGTGGGAGGCTGTCCGCCTTCCACCTTTGAGGAATCTCCTGCAAAACACTTCAGCTCTGTGAAGTGCCTGTGAAAACCTTTCCAATTTAGACCCACAGTTCCTTTAACCTCTTTAATAAGAGAGCCATAGAGTAGGGGGTTTGGTACCAACCATCCACTTCACACCCTCCAGCTCCCTGAAAGCTTCGTTTCCTGTGCTCTCTTTTCCTTTGAGGAATAAAGTCTGGTTTCCACCTTTCTACTTACAACTTTGGTCCAGACAGCTCCTCTCTGACTCAGGTGTATTCTCTCTGCCAGTAGCCAAGCCTGGTGTTTCTACTTGCCTCATCTCTACTCCACAACAAATAGGTTAAAACAAAATTAGCTTCCATCTTTCCAGCTGGTCCTTTTCTTCCTGCTGACACGCAGACTCTGCCAGCTTGTTCTCACCCTGCTCAGTTCCAATGCCAAAATGTCCCCAATTACCAAAGAATCCCATATATCCTGCTCTGTGTGTGATCACTCCTACACCATTATCTTGCCGCTCAATTCATAGCCTCTGCCTAGAAGCAGCAGTAAACCTGTCTCAATGTGCCACTTTACATCCACATTGAGTCTCCTTGGTCTCCAGAGGAGTGTCTCGGTTCACAGTCACCTTTCTGCTATGCCATTTATAGAGATATGTGTGTGCTTTCTTCCTTGCATGCCAGATGAGGAGATGAATATCCTATGTTGCTTACATAGCCACAGAAACAGGCATTTTCCCAGGCCACTATGTTTTGCATGATTAGAAAGAGCTGACTTAAACATATTCAAGTGATTGCATGGGCTAGTTACAGTACATTGTGTGGAGTGGCTGCAATTTTTATCCTCTGTATATTCACATTGCCCTGGACAAAGGTGTTATGTGAAATGGAAAGGAGCAAGATCAAAACTTGTTTTGGGCAGAAGTAGTTCTTGAGTTTGAGTAATTGTTGGGGCTTGGTGGGGAGGGAGGAAAAGATCAGCCCTAAATAATTTGTGTCCAGTTCAAAGACTGAATTTCTCACAGGCTTCCCAGTTCATCCAAAATGTACTGATGTACAGGGAGAAGTAAAAATTATTCTGCTCTGTCTGCCCTACTTCAATGTCCTTCGCACTAGGCAAGGCAAGCCAGCTCTTTGCTTCAGCTTGAGCTGTTTCATTGTCCAGGTTTTAGGTCATCCAAGGCAGTGACAGTCCCTCACCAGAAACCCTTCCAATCTCCTGAATAAATACTGGAAACACAGCAATTCTTCTGGCAGCTGGTGGAGCAGAGGACTGAGAACTAAGCTGATAGCTCTTCATGGCATTGTCCCAGACAGACATACCGGCTGACAGAGCTCTATGCTGCAGACTACTGCGAGCAGTACTGATGTCAAGAGGAAACAGCTGCTCCTTTGGGTTTTCCTGAATTTCTCTGAGTCCAAAGGCTCCCCAGCCCCAGCCGCAGCCACCTGGCCAGGCATGGCCTATGGGAAGGTTCATTCTGTATGCGAAGAAAGTAGGTGAGGCCTCTCACAGGTGCTTGCGTGGCTGCCTCTTACGGCCTTGCTGAGATCTTAACACAGCAGTACAGCAAAAGTGGCAGGTAACACCAGAAAGGCGCCTGGCATGGCCCAGCACTGCGCTGGTGCTGCAGCCAGTGACGCAGCCAGGGACAGGACAACACACCTCGCCTGGTCAGCTGTCCCGGCTCTAAGGTCATTGCCACTTCCAGCTCCAAGCCCTTACTGCAGCAAACTCTCTGCTTGTCCTCTGGACTACACTTCGCTCCCCCTCCACCCCAAAGATAGCCAAGGTCACATTTGCTGAGTTACAGGCTCCAAAGAAGCTTTGTTTGTTTCAGACAAGCCAGGGGGAGCAGACAAGAGAAAGTCAGTCAGTGTTATCACAACTAATGCAGCTCATTAGAATTGTTTTAAACTCTGAAAGCAAATGAATATCTAATGAGATTTCCCCCCAGGTGTAATTAGCAATAAGCTTTACATTGCTCTAAAAATACCCTCCAATTTTTTGAAAAACTAAATGCAGATAACTGGAAGCTCTAGTTACACTTAATGAACTGAACAAAGCACATTGAAAACTAAGAATATTTTAATTGTGTTTATTTAGCCTTCAGCAAAGGATCCAAGACATTTTCATAATCATCAAATTAATTTCAAAATGCTTCTTTGTAAGTTGTCCAGCTAGCAATGTCGATGTTGATCATATCCAGTGGACTATTTCCTGATCGGACAGTCAACTTACTAAACAATCTGTTATTCAAGAAATTGAAGCCATCTTTTCACCAAGCTTTCCCTCCCCTTTCTGCCTCCCATGGGCTGTTTATTGTATAAAAAGAGTTTATCAGCTCAAGAAGAAACACTGCAGTTCTGGTTAGTGAAAATAATTATGATTAGATATCTTCTTTCTCTATATTTGTCCCAAAAAGAATGGTCAGGAAAATACTAATTTTCTTTAAAATTGTCAAGAATTACTAAAAGCAGGTATTGCCTTTCACATTCACTTCAAATTGGTAAGTTGACTTTGTATCACTGAGCACCCCAAATGGCCAATTTATTTTGGCAAATATCAGCCAGAGCTGTCTAAAACACTGACCTTTGAAAGAAAAGAGGCTACAGCTTGGTACATGTATCATCTTTCCCTGTGAGTGTTTAGGACTTGATCCTGGTTTTGATTAAATCAACAAAACATCAGCAAGACAACTGTCTCACAGTTTCTCTGCTTCTGGTGATTGCTGCCATGTTTTTGAGATGTAGCATGAGGTGGCCCCTATTGTGAGTGCCACTATCATTTGGATACCTCCAATGTGCCTTTGTCCATGGGTGATGCTAACATATAATACAAAAAAAAAATCACAGGACAGGAAATAGGGCAACCAGTCCATGCTGCACAGAGCGATGGGGCCCAGTCCTGCAGCCTTTCCCACATGCTGCTCCGAGGGAACATCTCAGCGCAGTGTCCACGGATGGATGCATGTCCTGTGGGTGATGGGAGCTGCACAGCTTCCTGCTTTACCTTCATCAGCTGGGAAGGGCAGTTTGGGAGCACCACATGTCAGTTAACAATCCAAAATCAAGCTGTTAACTGTTTTGTCATATGGATGGATCCTTGCCTCTCAGCCAGGCTGGGGGCGCTTCCTGGGCCTGCTTGCTAGGGCCATCCTGACACAGAGCCTTTCTACGCCACTGTGCCATTGCAAGTCAGAAAAGCAAATGCAGAGTAAGAGCAGGGGTGCCTGTCGCCTTCCCAAACATTCATACTGCTGTGAGATATTTTTTTTTAATTCAATACTGATCACTAGAAGGCGGAGCAAGCAGAGTAATGAAAACAGAGCTTGAGTCAAAGAAACGAATTCATAGAATAGGAGCTGTGATGAGACCTTTCCTGTGAATTGTCAGTGTCATTCCACTAGAAAATTCAAAGTCTAAACAATAACTCAGTCCCTTAGACTCCCCCACACTTCCGTCACAGGTAACGGAGCTGCTGCTTCTCCACAGACAGCGTGTTCACAGCTTCATCCACACATCCCTGAATAAGCATGAAAGAGCAGGACACAAGAAGGGACCATGGCAACTCTCCCTCCTGCTTCTGCTGATCATCCTCCATGAGTAGCCCCTGGAGCCCAGGCTTGGCCCAGAGCACAGCCTTGCTGCACTGCTTCACACAGCCCAGGTAGTCAAATCCCATTGATGTCCTTTGTGTCTCCATGCCTAGCTTGCCAGCTTCCTCTGAAGCATTGCAAAGGAGAGTTAATTAATTCTGATCAGTTCTAATAGTCTTCTAGGTCACAAATTGGTGATTCAGCTTCATTAATTTGATTTCTAACATTTCATCCTTTGCACTCTGCCCGATTAGCTTCTTGAAATTTAGTTTCAGTAAATGGGATGAGCAAGGCAGAAACTTCCAAAGAGATTTTCCTCATTGGCATTTGGAGGACAAGCCACAGCACAGAACTCCTGGATTGGCAGCCAGGGTGAGGTCACCTCAATTCTGCAAACTTCTTGGTGACAGGGATAGTGTGGCCAGGCTGCAGTCTGAGTCACTGTGCAAAGGAAGCATTGATTTTCCTTTCACTCAGACAGGCCTGTATCAAGAAAAGCACCAGAGCAAATTGCAGTAGAGTATGACTAGCACAGGAGGAAAATCAGGCCATAGAAGATCTGAAAATAACAAAGAATTAATTTTTCTGGTAGTATTTTTAAATAAAAGCTGACATTGATTTGTAGGCATATGTAAGCAGAGATTATATATACTGAAAAGTTCTCTATTCTTTCAGGCATCTATACATGCAACATCAGGGAAACAAAGCAAATCATGTCAGCTGCACTCTAGGGGAGTGAGAATACTGCAAGTCACCAAATGCTGTTCCTTTGTCTTATGTGATTTTTAGACAGGCCATTGCTATAAGACCCCCTGAAAAGTGAACATTTCAGGTGGAGGAAATGAATATATTATTCTGTATTTGAGACCTGGGTGGGGTTTAAAAACAAAAAGACATTTTTCAAAGTGACCCAAGGATCATTATGGCTACATTTCTAGTTTTCAGATGAGAAGTCTGTAACATGACATGTTCATATTTGTCTCTCTGTGGTAAGAGTCTTTATTGTATTCCACTGTGCAGCATCCTTTTTTCCAATGGGAGACCAAAACCACTTCTTCCTTAGTAGGACCTAGTCCTTCTTCCCAATGAGTAAAAGCTTCAGTATACTTACACATGCCTGCAAGTCAATGCTGTACGCACAAAAATCATTATATCAGCTGGGGAGGGAAGAGGGCAGGAACAGTATCAGTCAAAAAGCAGCATTTAATTCTGTGATGCTGAAAGTTTCACGAGAAGGTCAGAGAAAGACATGAAAATGTTCTGTGATCCCTGGTGGTCCAGGCAGAAAATTGTACCTTTTGTCTCCATACAGATGACTGAGAAACATCTTCTTCTAGCTGAATTAACCCCAGAGTTCATTGTGAATCTCAGCCCAAGCCATGGCTTTTCAGCCAGGTTTGAATCAGCAAGGTGCATGTGGTTTTGCCACAAAACCACAAGACAATATAAGTTTGGGGATATTCCATCAAACCTAAGCCAAAGCTTATCACAGCAGAGAAATGTGAAAGCAGGCTGGTCCCACCTGGCTTGTGGGTTTCACTGCAAACACATCACAGAGCTTGAGCTGCAAAAGGAAACAGATTTCTGAGGCCAAAGGAAATCTTGGGGTAAAAATATTTTCTAGAAAATTAGTTGAAACATGCAGATGTACAGCCAGAGCAGCGCAACCTGAGAGAGAAAACAAACCCACAGCTGTGGCTGGAAAATAAACCTGCTCTGTCGGCAGCACAGCTTTTCACATCACAGGAGCCAATGAAAAAGTGCTCGAGTGTTCTCACTGCTCAGACATGTGCAACCTGGACCCTTTGCTGGGCTTATTGTTCCCTTGCAAAAGGCCCATTTATAGCAAGCCCAGCAAGCCTGAGAGGGGAAGGAGGACAATGGCAATCTCTCCCATTCAGCAGCAGAGGCCTAGGAAATATTTGCTACTCCAGGAGAGCAGCAGAGGAGCCTTTTCAAAGCTGCCTTTGCTGGGAGCTGAGTGACAGCTGAATCACAGTGCTGCTTTCCAAGAGCCAGACCTCAGTAGCACTGCCAAGAGTGGCCCGTTGTATTCAGAGCCCCGACACAGCTGCAGTTACTGGGAGGTCCTGCCATTGTCCTCCCCCAGCAGAAAGATGTTTCTGTCCCCCCTTTATAGACCTCCATCGCTGCCCAGTACAGGCAGGCTGAATGAAAATGTCAGCAACAAGCACCGAGCAGATGTGAAGGGACCATGCTCTCTGACCTGGATTCACCCATCACGTGGGCTAATGCTGCTAGATGGAGAATAGCTTTATAAGACAACTTCAGGGGGATGGGATGCTGCCATTTGAAACAGCGTGAATGTGGGGCACAGATATGACTAACTCAGGAACTGTGCTTCAAGGGAGGCTGAGAGAAATTCTTCCAGGGAGACATCCAGGAACAGATCAGCACTGTAAGAGTTCAACAGGATTTGTACACTCAGGAGTATGCTGAAAACTCTCCCCATCTAATCCCACTCTTAATTTCCACATAGTGCACATTGGTGCACAATTAATACCCCACTTTTGAACAGTGGCTGTAGGCTTAAGTCCAAGCTTTTGCAGTAACAAAACCAATAAAAAGTAGTTTTAGAAAGCATTAATAATGTAATGTTTCCAGAAAGTAAACAGTATGTGGTATCATTCTGTCTGTGGTATCATTGTCTCTGCAGAATAATAAAATGAATTTTATTCAAAACAAACAAAAAAAAGAGTGAAAACAACTAGTGTAGTTTCACAGTCCTAAGTAAATAAGATGCAGGAAAAAATAAAACTGAGTAAGAGAAAAATACCACACATGTTCAGAATAAATTTTAAGCACATTTTGTCCCCACTATGTTTGTGACACTTCCTCAGTGGATGCTAGAACTGCAATTCATCAGCCCAGCGCTCACATAGAGATCTTAAACATTCACCTGAAGTGCATCCAACTGTCTGATTATACAAAGATTCAGAATCTGCCCTGTCTCCATGCATGCACTGCTCCACCAGCCAGCACCCACTGCCATGTGACTTACGTGACTACCCACGACTGCAGCTAGCATATGGGCACAGATTTGCAGCATCTGAAGAAAGTACCAAGCAACACGATTGAGAGTTGGGTAAGAAAAGGAGAGGAAGGGGAAAAGAACTGGGAGGTCTGTCAACAGGGCGAGCAGTGTGGTCCAGGGGGGATTTTACTTCATTTGGGAAACAACGGGACATTTACGGAAGGGACTGTGCTCCTGGGGATAGTACAGGAGAGCAGCTGCTTTACACTGTCAGCCAGATCAGAGACAATGCTGCATCCAAGGGCTGGATGTGAGCCAGGTGTACTAAATGACTACAGAGATACCTAAGATACAGGGATGGTAATCTCTCACCAGGTTTGAAATGCAGATGAGGGTCTGCAGAAAGGGCAGCAACACAAATATCTTGGAGCTGAGAAAAGCCAACTTTGAAGGGAAATGAGACAAAGCTGAAGGAAATTGGCTGGGATTCAATAAAGCCTGAGAAAAGCACAATGGAAAGGGTTTAATGCAGTCAGAAAGTAATTACGTTAGAATAATTCTACTTTACAGCATTTTTTTCATCATCAGAATTTTTGTCGTGTTCTCTCTCAGTGAGTGGCAGAAGCCAAAATTTCACAAGGGAAAAGTCCTGAAAGAAATCTCGTGTGCCAAAGTACTGAAGACACAGGATCCACGATTCTTCTCAGCCAAGAAAGAAGCACTAGAGGAAGGCAAAGCAGGCACAGCGGTGCAAGAGCAGGTGTTGGCAGGCCTGCCGGAAAGCTTCGTGGCAGTTTGTACCTGCCACTTCGAGTGCTGTCAGGTGTGCAGGCAGGAGAAATAGCCGCTCCATTCAAAGAGCTCCTGGGTAGAAGGTCAGTGCTGTGAGTGACAGAATAAAACTAGAGGGACGGAGCAACTTCTTACCCACACTTCAAAGCAAACAAAGTGCCAGTACAGACAGCACAATGAGGCCATTGAAACCAGAGAGTGATAATGGGAGAGGAGGCGGCACCATACAGCTTAAAACCAAACAGATTCTTCCCAGAACTCAATCCCAGAGGCATTACAAACTGAAGGGAAAAACAAGAGGGTAAAAATAGATTCAACTCTGATCCACAGTAATTGCACAACAGGGATAACAGGGATCTCAGAGGTGGAGATCATAAAGCGGCAGAGTTTTAAAAGTTAAAACTGTGAGCACCAAGAATCAAAGCAGAAGTTGATGAATCTGGAAACTACAACCTAAAATGTTGTTTCGGCTCTGGGCTGGCTGGGACATTTCTCTCAGTCCAAGAAAGGGTCCTCCTGCCACTTTTACAAACAGGGGCCCTTGCTAGGAAAGTGGGGTATGTGCAGCTTATACAGCCACTAAATCCCAAGGAGAGGGAAAAAACATCCTGCTCCTGACCCTGGCTGTAAACAGAGCAGATACGAAGCCTCCAGCTCTGTCTTACTACCATCTGCGTAGTAATCCTGATGAACTACAGCATTTTCCAGCCCAGCAGGATTTTTCCATCTCTCAGTTCTAAGGGGAGATTATACTGAACAAATGATTTGCACTTTAACTTTAAAAACTTGCTTTTCCCATGTGTCTTTGTTCTGATTTTATCTGCCTTAGAAGGCAAGGCAATTTTGACTAACACAGAGTAATTAAAGTTTGAGACCGGAGTCTTAAACTACTACCATTAAAATTTCTTCCAAGTTACTGACTCCTAAATAGGTTAGACACATGGAGAAGGAGCCTTGAAAAATGAGCACGAGCAGCCCATAGGGTTCATCGTGTGCGCATACAGGCACATGGAGGGGACGCAGAGTGATTAGCATCGTTCCACAGATGGGGAGTGTCCATCTAGCTCCAGCCCCAGGGACAAGCACCACAGCCACTGCAGTTCCTGGTCATGCTCTCTTCTCCCTCCCTCACCAAAAAATTGCCAGTGCCTTCAGCCTCTGAGTGGATCAGTGCCACAGAGCCTGGGCCAGTGCCAAGCATAGCTCGTTTTATCTGCACAAGTATATAAGCAGGCTTAGAACAGGAGTAATCACAGCATGCATTGCCAATTTCATGTGCTAAAAAATAATGACTCATTCTTCCTCCCCAAACTGATCATGTGATAAAGAGGAAAGCTAGACTTTGGTTTCTCTTTCTTTGCTTTCTGGTTTCTGATCCATTAGGCTGCGTTCATTTCGTGTTTTAAAATGTTCTTGCATAACCACAAGGATTAGAAATATGTTTTCTAAAATGAGAGTTCAAATTGCACAAAAATCCATTTCTTTAAGCATCTGGAAGAAAAAAATCCCACCAAATACTGCAGGACTTAGTCACACTACCAACAGGACACCAGTGAGTCCTCTTCCAGCAATCCCAGCCTGATTCAAGTGCCCTGTTCCCAAAAAGAGTTCTGCCTCAGGAGTAAACAGACAAAGCCAGAGAACAAGCCCTCCTGCTACTCTCACTGCTGCCTCTACCCAAAACCCTGAAGAACAGAAGCATGTCTTTTCAAGACTGACACTCTCACACCTATAAGAAAATATTTCAAATATTACATGTAGTTGTACCAACTCGTGATGCCTTCTATACCAAACAGTCCCTGGTTCGTGACCATACCATGCTTCAGGTACAGTTTAGAAAACTTCTTTCCAACATCACTCTTCTTCTTGCCAGGGGAAAAAAAAAGTTAAGCTTTCCCTCCTAACAGAAGTATTAACTATTGTTTTCATGTAGCAAAGCCAAGTAAAAGAAATGTAACAACCACTAATGCAACAGCTATAGGGCTACAAAACGATGCTAGCCATTGCTGGGGGTTATTACCAGAGTCCTCGTAATTCAAGAGAATCTCGTATCTCCCTGCATTTACAGCAGGAACACAGGCCTTCTGCTGAAGAACGGAGCATTGGGTCTCTCTCAATGTCACACTGAATTTATATGTACCTCAGAGTAGAGGCATATGTCATTTTTCTGTGATTAACACATTTCTAATGAGATCCAGACAAATCTGACGGGGTGATAGGGTTTGGAGGGAAATTAGGTGGTTTTGATTCAAACCCTGGCTTCCATCAAAATGCTGTGGTCTGTTAGAATGTCTGCGGACATCATTTTACAACACACACTCACACACACAAAAAATTCCCTGGGGGTTCTAAACCCTGATTTGCAGCAGGACCCAAACTAGAAACTTGTGTAACCAGACTGCCAGGGACTAGCAGGAGCCTCTGCAAGGAGAACTGTAGTGGCTGGACAAGACAAGACAGAGGGGTGCCACTGGAATGGGGTGCAGATTCCACCACCTCTCACAGTTACAGCTTTTGAGGGCCTTTGTCCTTGCTGTCCTGGGAAGTTGCACACAGCAGAAATGGCCAAGCCACTTCCTGAGTCACCCATCACTACTGTCTGCAGGAGCTGAATGTGTCTTGGAAGCCTCCCACTTTAGCACTAACTGTGATCAGTCATCAACTCTGCCTTGCTGCCATCCGATGGGCTCCCAGCACTAGGTGGTCTGGCTGTAGGCACAAACACAACCTAAAAAGATAGTAAATTGTGTGCACAGACACATGGTTTTTTTCATGTCCACCAGATTATAACTAAAAATATTTCAACAGCTGTTTCTTTTTGCTGCAGGGGAAGGCAGGGAAAGGGAAGCACATGGCCCAAGTTATTATCTCAAGGATACTTAATGCTGCTACTAAAAGGAGCAGACATTAACTATGCTGTCACAAATCTATGTCCTGCTGTGGACCGAAGACTGGCAAGTTCCTCCTCTCACCTACAAGTAATTCTCAAGCAGCCATCGCATGATGAAGAGTTTGAGGGCACCTGAACGGTCATTCCGCTGTCCAGCGTAATGGGTCAATTAGTACTTCATGGCAGGTTCTTTTCTCATCCTCCAAAGCACAACTGCTACTGGAAAGGCACAACCAGGAGGGAAGGTCCAGAGTTTTAGACTGGGCCTGGAAAAGCACCTGCCTCCACCACCCAGAAGATACTGAGATGAAGTGCCCCCTCACATTGCATTTGCTGTACCACACTGCGTAGGTTCCTGGCAAGAGCAGGCACTGACATCTCTGTGCCCAGAGGTGCTCTTTGGGCCTTTCTACTCACTCCACAAAACCCATGCTGCCTCAGATCAGATATGGGTATTTGTTCTCTCAGGACATATTACAAGTGCTTTAGGGCTCGTCTCCCGAAAGCAAACCCTCAGCCTTGCTGCTCACTTTATGCTCCTCTGTAGCTACCCAGGAGGAAATGTTTCCTTCATGCTGATTCCTAGTGTGATGCCTAATACAACCAGGCAACATGCCCTGTATTTTAACTGTCTAGTAAATATTTCAAATGCTTCTGGATCACAGTTCAAGCATTAGAAACAGCCTGGTCCCAGGATAACAAGCTACCCCTGCCTATAAAGAGCAATGGTTTATGCCTTTCTACCTGAGCATGCGAGAGAACAGCAGCAGAGTGTCACCATTCTTAGCTAATTTGGCACTTCAAGCAAGAATGGGGCTTTCATCTCTTCCTTTTCATTATAACATGGTGAGACACACATTAGATATCAATAAGTAACTAAGCTGGCTACAGAGGACAAACAAATAATTGCAGACGCTTGCTTGGTAAGTGATAAGCCTTTTTGGGCTCGATCACCACCTGTAGGCAAGCTTTGATTCATACATGAGATCATGGAAGAGGAAGTCAGGCACAAAACAAACACGCACAAGAGAGTAGCACTTAATTTCTTCTGGTACCTAAGACAGCAAACACAAGCAAGTGTAACTCTTGTAAAACTCCAGTGGGGAAGAGGCAGAAGAGATTACTCCGGTGCTTTCATTTTTTCTAATCAAATTAATATTTATTCTTTGCACGTGTGCCTCCCTGTTCCCACCCAAGTATACACCCTGCACTGTGTGATGGTATCTCCAGCGCCAACGGTTGCTTCAAATAAAGAATCTCATGTTACCTCCCCCTTAAGAGGGGACTAGACGCAGGGTCTCTCTCACTTGTGTGTATGCACCAGCACACAACAACGAACCAGCCTGAGAAGCATTTCCTTGGGGCAGGAAACTCAGGTAGCAGCAGCAATAAAACACCTTTACTCTCATTCACAAAGCCAGGTCAAACCAGAGAAAAATAGGTTGCGCCATCACCTGCTGAACATGTACAATGTGGAGAAATGGGTTCGGCTTCAGGAAAGGGCAGCCAGGCTGCAAAGGCCAGGAAGAAAACCTGAGTGCTTCAGCCCTTGCTCAGCAGGGCTGTGTATGGAGCTGGCTCCTGTTTCTCGAGGCCTGAACCTGACACAAATGCTTCCAAACTCCAGACTTCAGCCTGGGACCTCCTTGGCCTGACAGCATGCTTCACCTTTAAGCAAAGTTTAAATGTCAGATGGCTGCTAAGCCAAAGGACAGCGGAGCTGTGAGCTGCACCCGGCGCAGCAGAAGATGAAGTCAGGGAGATGTCTGTCAACTTTTACTGCCGCTCTCTCCTGTGCAGCGTGAGGAACAGGAGAACCTAAAACACAGCCCGTTCTAACAAGGGGCTTATTTGAACTTTAACCAACACAGTAGCCACTAGATGGCAAACTCACAGCCAAAACTGAATACTGACCGTAACAGACTCCTCAACTGCTGTAAAATCAATGGTGCAAAAAGCAAGCGGGGGGACAGGGGAACGGGGCAGGGGCAACAACACACACCAAACACAGCAAGTTCCTTCACCAGGTTCAGTTTCTTTGTGTATTTCTGTCCCATCACTATACTGCACAAAGATGAGCCATAACCAGTGTGCTGTCAACTGTGTAAATCTTCTCCTGCTACTAATGTGCAGTTCCAAACATCACAGGCACAGTCATGGCAGAAGAGACAAAACAAAATTCCAACACATCCACTAAAAAACATATTGCTGAAGCCAGAAAAAAACGGCAGCCTGCAAATAACATGGCTAAAGGAGACCAGATTGCAGATTATGTATTATTCATTGCTATCATCATCGTAAGCCTCCAGCCAATCTAGTTTTTTCAGCATGGGCTGCAGGAAAGGTGGGGCCACTATGTAAATCAGAAATATCTTGCAAATGACTCTTACATATTAGCTGCATGTCTGTGAAAAGAAATGAATTGCATGGTAGCCAAAGCTCTACACAAGCAATCATCTTTGTCTTGCAAAGTGGCCATTTGTATTTTATGTCAGCCTGTTATTATCCTGAATCAGTTCTTGAGCAAAGATCAAAGCTAGTGTGGGTAAAGCAGTCCTCACTCATTACATGTTGATAATTTTTCTAAGTAGGAGTCCTTTCCAGGAGCTGGAGTCACAGCAATGGGCACTGTTACGTGCACAGATTCTGCAAAAAAGCTGGGCCACACTGAGCCAAATTTCAGCAAAGATGCTGAGAGCAGCTGCCTGCCGCCACATCCAGAGAGACTGAATGTCAAAATTTCTGTGCATCTGTAAAAATACAAGGGCAGCAATGTGATGGTAATTTTACAGAAAGCACTAAACTTCTCATTTAGCTACAAGGGGAAACATCCCTTCAAGAATAATAGGAAGTAGATCCATTTTTATTTAGTGTCCAAATGTACAAACCACCAGTGATTTTACCATGCTACTGTACAGGGAAAGACCAACTCTCAGGCAGTTAACATCCCTTGTATGACTATAACAAAGAGTTGATCAAAACAATTTTCTTTTTTACACCAATTTCAGAAGTTCATTTTCCCCAATAGAAGAGTTGTCTGCTGCACTCAAAGTAGCAGCAGTGCTATGTACCCAGACTCAAATACTCCTTTCATCCACAATTACTTTAGGAGTGTCAGGAAAGAATAAAGTCACAATCCTGCAAGCATTACTGAAAATATTTGCCTCACCCAATGATACTGTTTCACGCCCCTCAGCAAATTCAGCCTAAATAAATAAATATAGTGGATCCTACTGATCCCTGGTTTTGTAAGCGTGGAGCCATTCAGCAGAACTCATTTCCCAGGTTACTCTTTCATACAACTTATCAATAAATTTTACACCATTAGTTCTGAATTACAGTAACTCCATAGATCTGTGGATCACCAAAGTCAGGGTGTATCTTGCTCATAATACTCACAATAACCATCTGCTCCTTGCCAGCTGTGAACCTCAGCTCCAGAAAAAGATATGCCCATTGACCCACTTTCCAAGAATCCCAACTGAAGTACTCTGGAGTCCATTCATGTGGCTCATCCATATATACCCTCTCTGCTCTGCTTTTTTCAATTCCACAGATTTATACAAGCCAGAAAAATTTCTCCTGAAAGGGTACTGTGCAGCCTTAAGCAACAACACATTGCTTCCTTTTGCTATTCTGGTTCTGCTGTTTCCCTGCTCTTGCACCCACTCCTTTAAATTGTTGACACATCTCATAAGTGTGTCTGTTATGACCAACATATTTGATCAGTGTGTTTCAAACCTGAGCACTGCACTTGCCCATTTAATGAGCAATATTTTAGACATTCTCCAAACTTCCTGTCACCAGCATTAGCTAACACACGAGCGATCCAGACAGACTCTTTTGTTCTGAGCAGCTGTGCCGTAAAACAGGCTGAGTTATCTTTGTGGCCACAAACTGCTCTCCAAGGTCTCCCCATCCCCAGTCTGCCATATGTTGCCCCGATAGTTTGTACAAACTCTTTCATTTCCTCTCTATCCTGTTGCATTTCATCAGGTTAAACTAAAAGCACACACCGGTATCCCAAAGCCTGGCTGTCTGTAGTGCTCTGTGTGCTCCGCTCTGTTTTGCAAAGGGCACACAGCCTTTCAGTGAAGTTCCTTACATGGTCTCTCACTAAGCTCTCTGATTGTCAGGTTTCTCAGCCTTGCAGCTCTTCTACTTTCAAGGAACACTTGTGAGCACTGGAGCACTGTGAGCACTGGAGGTGTCACACTCAAAGCAGTCCGTAGCAAAGACAGTGCTAGGTGGTCATGCTGCAGTGTGGCTATCTCAGGTCAAGATCGAGAAGTCAAATTGATTTAGATAAGGAAAACCGTCAAAGAATTTTGAAGCCATCCACTGAGGTTGGAGAGAGACAGGGCCACTCATTGGCCAAAGCGCTGGGAGCAAGGTGTAGCTTCCTATCTATTTTTGTTCCCTCTCCATCCCACTATGGAATGTTCCCAATACTGGGGACAACTAATCAAATGAACATTGGTGCCACTAAGATAAAAAGAAAATATGAGATGAAGTGCTGATCAAAATTAAATGCTGGTTAAAATACAATCCTTTGATCCCCAGTTGGGACTCCAGGTTTCAAGAATTGACAGCCCAGTCTAACACCCCCATGTGATGAACAGCCAAAACTGGCACTGGATGTGGCTCCACAGTGAGTTCTGTGACGGAGACCTCTTCCACATTCCCATGGGGGGGCCATGTGGCAGAGGCATGCATCACAGACAGGTCCATGATGTGAGCTTCTGCCAGGCACAGAGCCATTAAATGGCTTTCCTCTGCACCCAACAACTATCATCTGTGCCACTCTGTCTAGTACCAACAAGGCTGTGTTCCCTCCACAGTGCTGTCCCTCCTCCCCAGCAGCCTGCTACATAAAGAGTGTGCACAGAAAACTGTGTCCTGGTTTGGAGAGGAAAGTCACTTCAGATGATCCAGCCACAGTAGAGGAGCTATCTCATACCACCCTGTCAGGCTGCCAAACAAACACAGAATATCTAGCTCATTCATAACTACTGAGATAAAGGCTTGCATCAACAGCAGATTTTGAGAAAAGCAGAGCAAACTATAGCTAAGAAGCAACCACTTGGAAAGGCAGAGGCTGTGCTGTACAGACATCACGTGCTTCACAGGAGGAGAGTTTGTGTCCTTGATGCTTTACTGGAGAACCCTGTGGAGCCTCACTGACATGACAAGCAGCAATGGTGAGAGTGAAGGAACATTCACAATCTCTTGAGCTCTGATTATGAAGAGGAGCCTTTTCAGTTCTTCTCAGTTCCAACTTTGGAGGCCAATGAGACATGAATACGTGTCAAGCTCAGTGTCAGAAGGATGCTAATGTGTGTATATAACCCAGTCTGACAGGCAGCCTCACTATCTGCAGATTTTCTCAACTCTGAGCAAGCTGTTGCCATCCAGAAATCCTGCACCAAAAGTCACCGTAGTAAGCTCACTGCAGAGGCCCAGCACATTTGATGGGCAACACTGCACTTTCTGCACCTGCATTGTGTGGCACATGCATATATATTTCTGTCTGGATAGGGCCATATGAGAGCCATACCCCTGGCCATGACCCAGCCGGCTGCACTAACTGGAGTTTAGGAAATACTGTCCCTGCTCCAGAAGACACTACTACAGTGAAGTCAGTGGAGCTCAATCAAAATGCCACTTCTGCTGTGAATCCAGGGACTCACATCCCCTCCCACTGGGGGACAGCACATTTTCCATTTCTCTGAACAATCTTACCAAGCTGCAAGCATCAGCAGCACTAAATTCTGCTCTCTTTTGGGAAGGAGCCAAGACTGCAAATGTAAAGCACAGGATGTGATTTCCTGCCCCTCCTGGAAAAGGAAGCTACAGTCCAAAAGGTACAGAAAGAACTATTAATCCTAGAACAACCATTTTAATGTTGATGAACACATGATGCAGCTGCAGAAATACCAATTCAATTTAGACAGAACTTGTAATGTGCTAACCATGCAGGACTCATGATACTGAAAAGGGGATACCAGATCTGGGTGCTAAGAAGAGGAATTATTATTCACAGGCCCCTAAGGAGAGATGCCTCTAGGACCATTGCTCTTCTGACAGAATTCTTTAATCAAGAAAATACTAGAAAACCATAAAAAACTAATGGTAGATTCGTTACAGAATCTCCTACAGGTCTACTTTATACTGTATGTATGAGCCAATCAGCAGCAAGGTGCTGGCTTCTTGGGAAGGGAACAGCTTATGGAGTGAAAAGAAAACTAATGTACAACCCCAGCAGGTTTACTTTTGCACAGGCTTTAAAAAGAGATGGAGAAATAAGCAGCGCTATTGAGTTAGTGCAGAGATGGGCTGTACAATTCCAGTAGCTGTTGCCTGCTTAAGCACAATGAAATAGGATGAATAGAAGCCCTAATGTGGCTGACTCACCCTCATTACCCAACAGCTTAAAATGGGGGGTGGGTAGGGGGGGTGTCTTCTGAGGAGATCAGAAAATATATTTTTAGATGACTTAAGGTGTGAGTCTGTACAGTTTACGCAGCCCAAGCCACAAGTGCCCGTTATTTTCCATCTGTATGATTGTAAGAACTCTCCCATGTGCAGAGCTCAACAACTACTTTTGTTTTCAGAGTGTCTGCAACCATTTGCAAAAGACTGACAGACATGCATGCGCAGACACACACACCGTGCTGTCATGGGGACTTGCCTTCTGTTCTTTCTCACTACAGTTTCCCTCAACCTAAAATAAAAGCATGTTATGCTGTGCCCTTTGTGCAAGAAAATATAACACAAGAGTGTTTATTTGCCTATGAACACTATAATCTTCATAGATCGATATTAAACCCCTTCACACTTATTTTCACTGCCTAGTTCAATTGAACTTAGAAATTCCAATGTATCTTGAGAGAGTGCTGAACAGCTGCAAACTAGCCAAGGGATCACATTCCCACAGATGGTATTAGAGTCCAAAGCCCTTCATGTTTGACTGTGGGATATGTACAGGTCAAATGAGAAGTTACACTGTCTGGGAACAAAGTTTAACAAACCTTGCAGACAGTGCTATTTGTTTTTACAGTTCTTTGACTTAATACCATTTACTTGGAAACGGCTATTTTATAGAGGTTTTTTTTCTGTAGAGGTAATTCAAGGCCAATTAGCTTTCACCGGAGGCCATCTTCTATGTAAATTCTAGTATGTCCAAACTTTGTAGCTTCTCCACTGATTGATTAAATGTAAGGTTTGAAGTACTGTTTTCAGCGGTAATCTGACAGGTGTCCAGAGAAATGCATTAGGCTATACAGTGGTCGAAGGAGGGGATTAGGAGCTAGGACCCTTAAACTCTAGATCTGCTCAGTATTGTTAATTATCCTTGCCAAATTTCCTACCCTCATTTATAATCTGTCGGAGACATGCAGTAAATTTACTGGATGGGGAAGGAGGAAGATGTCCATGATTGTTTGGCACTCGCAGGCATTATCTGCTATGGCCTGTGCTCAATGTCATGCAGCTAAGGTGAGACTGTCAGCCCTGCCACCATCACTCACTGCAGCTGCCTCCAGCTCACAGCTCAGCACTGGTGTGAGCAGCCAGTCCAAGAACAGCCAGTGACAACAGTTTGCTCACAAAAAGGCAAATAGGTGATGATGAACATAGCAACTTGTTCTTGCTTGTGATCAGTAGCACCAGAAAGGATGCTATTCAGTCCAGAAAGACCAAAAAGCATAGACCCACATCATCTGTCTGACCAGAAACTGCTTTCATGTACTTGCTGCTATGCTCAGTAACGATCCAGAGCTCCAGAGTTTTGGAACATGCATTTCAGGGGCAGTGACTTTCCAAATACTGCAGTCACAAGAAGTATGAAACTTAGAAAAAGCAAATCTTTTTACTATGGCTGTTTCAGAAAGCAGGTGTACAAGAAGACCCCAGGTGCCCAGATGCTGGACAATGCAGGCACAATTGTATGTTCAGAAGCAGTAGCAGCTTGTTCAAAACCTCTGCCTGAAGAGCTGAACTCTGGAGTCATCTTTCATTATTTTTAACCAAAGCTCAAGAGCTGCTTGGCAGACACGAGCTCTGGATTGCTAGGCAAGCACAAAGTTTTATTGTCCCTGTGTGATTGAGAGGCTAACCCACAGGATCTTTGTTTCCTGACCTCATGTATTCAGCGAACACTGTAAAGTGCACAATGGTCAATGTGGCAGCCTATTTGCAACAGCCAGGGCAATAGGCAATTATGCTCTGGAGACAAAATGATTGTATGCATGTCTATATGAGAGTAGGAGAGAACAAGAGAAACAAAGAGGAGAAGAACTGGTGAGAGTATCAGCCAATTTCTCAAATGCCCTGCCTTCCACAGACAGGCCAGTGGGCCACCCCCCTCCTCAAACTGCCCAAAGCAGTCATGGCCTCCAATGAAAGTGTCACCTTTGAAACTGAAGAGGTGAGCACAGATGTAAAACAAGATCTGCTTCCAATTGAGTTCCACAGCCTTCCTTCAACATCTCCAGTTCACACATCTTATGTTAGCGTGTCCTGGACACCTACAGCCAGAGCACAGCTGAGTGGATTCTCACTCAAGGCTGTCCCCAGGATGCAGAAATATAAATTATCTAATCACATCGAGATAGAATATATCTGCATTGCAGCAGAATGGGCAATCTCAGAGCTTTCCAGTGGTATTCACAGTGCCTTTCTTCATGTAAGCTTCCAGAATTAATCACCAGTGTATGAATTTGGCTTCCCATCCCTTTCCCCAGCTGACAGGAATTGATGGCACCAACTGCCGTCACCACTAGAAATAAGTGATTCCTTCACTAGCATGGCAGACATATGCCAGCTAAGAAGAGAAGATCTGATTATCAGACTTGCTTGTTTTGGCTTTTCAATGCACAAAAGGCTGTTTTTCTCAGAATTAGGGTGACTGCAACAATCTGTTTTTAGACAGAGTTAGAACCGCAAGATAAAAGAGGCAGAAATCTTCTCATCTGCATATTTATCATCAAAATGCAGCAACTGCATAATTTAAGCTTAGTGTTAAAAATATTGTATGTATATTTTAAGGTTTTCCTACTCAGGTGAAAAGGAGACATGCTTTCACTAAGGAGGTTAATTATTTCCTAATGGTGTGAAAACAACAGAAAAAAAGGAATCAAAAGGAATTCTCTTACCCTTCCCCCTACCTTGAGGCACAGCAAAGAGACATCTCCATCCATACCCTTCACAGACACATGCAGTAAAATGACTCAGAACAATAGAGCAGAGGCATGCACTAGTAACTGGGGTCCCACTGAGCCCCACGAGGGTCTGGACACTTGCACAAAGGTACAAGTTACAAGACATGTGTGGAGAGAGCAGGAGCTTATTCTCAGCTCATTAAACTGTTCACCTGAGAAGGGAAGCACCCCCACACCCAGGGAATGGGCACAGGCCCTAACCACCTAGTGGGTCTGCCAGAGGAGAGGTTCTCCAATACCACGGGCAATGGTGCCACCCAGCTGGGCAACCACTGCCCCCAGCCTTCTCCAGCATCAGCATGCCAGCAGCTGCCTCCTCTGCAGTCCTGAGCAGAACATAGCTGGGCTCTGGCTGCCCTGTGTCATCCTCCCCACCCCACACACCCTCGGAGAGGTGCTCTTCACTAGGCCAAGCTCCACAGGGAAGAATGAACTAAATACAGGCTGCCTCTGTGGTATTCAGTCACGACTGAGCTCCGTCAGTGGCACCACAGGAGTTTCCTCACTCTCTCTGCTATACATATGTAGCCTTTATACTCTGTAGAGCTGAAGTCACCAGCTAGCTGTACATGAAATCTGACTTAGTAAGAGGACTTCTTCACCCAGGGGTGTCCTGGTTTATTGTTGTCTTTCCCACTGGCCGCTTCCTTAATAGACACATTTTTATGTGACCTCTGCTGCTGTCCATACAGACATGTGATGTTCCAGACAGGACCTTGCTTTCATTCTAGGAAGCATCCTTTCCTCTCCAGCACTGCCCAGGAACCCTGCAGCACGATCAGTCACTGCTCAGAAATGTCTCTGCGAGCTTGGCATGCCCCATGAGGGCTGCAGAGCAGGCTGGCCTGCTGGACACAGCCAGCTGGTACTCCCTTCGCTGACACAGCTTTCCCATGCTCTCTGCCGGCTGCCTTTGCAACCTCACACGGCCACACAATCCACTCTGCTTTGACAGCCTCATCCCTCAGACCCTAGTACCTATAACTACCTGATATGCACATGGGCTTCTGTTTAAAAAGACAAGTTAGAAGGGCAATGCATGACAATAGACCGCAATCTGAAGACAGCCAATCAAACCAATAAATCCCTACTCACTCCCCAACAGCTGTAGCCCAATTAAACTCAACAGTTCACAGGTGTTCATGTAATGACTTTAACACAAAAAAGCACCGTTCCCTTTAGGGGCCTTTAAAAAAATTTAGAGCTCTTTAAATTTTATATACCAACAACATCAAACCAAACTAGGAAATAATAAAGAAGGAAAGGAGATAGAGCAAAGAAAATACACAGAGTGTCAGCGTCAGCATCAGCAACAGCCTAATTAAACAATAGCCAACAGGAAAATGCACATTCTGCTCACCCAGCCACGGCCCTTCTTGAGACCTGTGTGCTGGATGCAAGAGCAGTTATTCATACAGCCTTTTCAGCATTGTTGCACCAGACACACTTTCATTCATGAAGTCCCTCTGCCTCCTCAGAACAAAGCTGTGAATGAACTCATGCTAGCAAACCAAAGGCCTGCATCTATCATTTCTCTCCAACTCTTTGGCTCCCTCCCTACCATGAGGTCAAAACTGGGCTGGTCTCCATGGCGTGCTGGGAGGCAGAGCTGTACACCTCTGGAAGTGACTAATGACCCCACTATTTTCTGTGGCCCTGCAGCACATGTTAGCTGATCCAGGGAGCCCTGCTGAAGCTGACACCCTTGCTGTTCGGGTTGTCTGCACCATCTGTTTGCTGTGTGCCAGCAGCAGGCTCTTGCTAGGTGCCTCCTTATTCTTGGATTTTGTTACACCTTGCTATCAGTTCTGGCCACAACCTCATTATTTTCTTTTGTAGTTTTCCCATTGATTGCAGGTGTTCCCTCTACTTCTAACTCACCTTCATCCCCTTCATTCTCACAGACCTACATGAGCCCCTAGCACTGTTAGGATCACAGCTAGGAGCTGCCACATCTATTCATTGCAGGAGGGATGAAGAGACAGGAAACACGATTCTCATAAACCAAGAGAAGGAAGCACCAGGCTGGAGAAGAATGGATACTTTTGGGACCCTACAGGGTCCTGAAGATGCAAAGAATTTGCAGTACCTCAACCTTGGGGGAAACTCAGTCCAAGGATTCTTTCTTACTGCCCTTGCTTTGATTATGTGTTTGTAGCTTCCAACTTTCCCATGGTGACCCACTAAAGCCCAAGTGGATCTGAAGCTTTTGCCTTGAAGCAATCCTGGCTTCAGCTTTTCATTCTTATGAAGAAACGTGAAGTGTTCTTATAAAGAAACATTTTTGTCCAAAAGATTTTTTAAGAGTATCAGTGAAAAGATGCTGCTCTGTTGAGAATTAGAAGGTTCTGGGAGAGGAACTCAGTTTCTCTCCATCTTACTAAAAAACAAGAGCCTAAGAAACCGAAATATTTTGAGGCTTCAAAAATCAAGTTACAGTGCCAAAACAGTGCAAAAGAAGGCTTTTCCAGAGTTCCTAGAAAAGGAGAAGACTGTCTTGCTGGGCCTTTGAAGCCAGGAATTAGCACAGGAGCAAACCAGGCCGCTCTGAATCCTGAAGTCCATTTTTGCATTAGCACAGCACAGACAGCAGCAGTAAACTCCCTGGCCCCAGTCTGCCTTTCCCAGAATATGAAATCTTAAATACTTTCTAGAAGCAAAAAGATGCGGGGTTGCAGACTTCATCCATTCCCTGTCCTCTGCTTAGAGGGAGGACTGTAAAATGTAATCCCCCTACAAAAGGCAGATTCATAGAGCAGTATGGAGATCTTCACAGTTATGTATCTTATTCATGCACTGACAACACCTAGCACACTGGGCCGCAACCTGGAGACTCCTTTAGGAATTACTGTAATATAAATAGTAAATGAATATGAATAATTATCTGAAGATGATAACTAGTGATTTAGATATGAAAAGGCCCCAGGATGCAAGTGCTAATCTCCTGAGATACTTAGCCATCCTTTCAAGATGCATGAAGACATATAAGTAGGCTAATTACAAAGGAAAATGTCTCTTGTATATAGATCTCATCTAAATTCAGAAGTGAGGCAAAAAACAAATTGAGAAGATACCCAGGAAAAGTTCAATAATATTGCTGGGAAAGGTTAATTTTCAGAGATTTCTTTAAGATAACCCAGAAAAACCCTTAAATACAAAACCAGTTAAACCTTAAATAGCAACTGCAAATGTCACACCAGAAAGGCACTCTAAAATGAATAGGACTATTGAACTGTGGAAGCATCATGGCAAAAACCACAACAATTTCATTTTCTTAGTTCAGTTTCAATTTCTAATTCACACAAGTAGCTTAAACACGTTGATTTGAGATCAAAACAGAACTGCAGGTTACATAGCATCTGTTCTATAGGAGGGTGCTGTGTGCACTGAGATAATTTTAGATGAATGTGTTATAAACAAGATCTGTGGAACATTGCAGAGTAGCAAGTTTTGAGAGAGAAAAACATACAGTTTAAATGCATAAATTGTTTAGAATGTTTAGCATGTGGTTGTAAAGCAATCAACCAAGTAATCTGTTTTCCAGAGTAGGACAGCTCACACAGATGAAACAGTAGCTTCCTCTGTAATTAATGTAAGTCTCATTCAACACTCAGAGAAACATCTTCTTACTCTGTGCAAACTTGGTGCAAAGCCACAGCTTTTAGCCACTGCTTTTGTTATTTTCCAACAAGAAAGTTGCCCAGGCTGCTGCTGCAGTTATCAGGCCTGCATGCATGACATATTCTGGCTGGAAAAGGTCCACTGATGACCAGACTAGACCTCCCCTGGGACATACTGGTCAGTGTAGACTGCCACTTTGATACTGTTATTTTGGGATATGGTCATTTTTGCTGTGAATTTCTGAGGTTATAGAGAAATAAATACATGTTTATTCCTTCTTGGGGAGGACAGTTTTGGAGAGACCCAGGAACCAAGCTACACCGCTGAGGTGCCTTTCCAGATTCGTTTACCAACATACTCTAAGGACATCAGGTTGCCTGTTCTGCCTACAGCAAGGCGAACACTATACTGTGTCCTGCACTCACAGGACTGGTTTCTAACAGGTCTTCCTATTCTAGTCCTAGACTCAACATTCCTCCAGTATTCCTGGGTCATCTCTCAACATACCTTATTAATCCCACAAGTCCTAGATAAACTCAGATGATAATCAAAAACTTGAGTGTAGAAATGTAAACTAGATTAACATTTTATTTCTTCATAGTTTTTCCACCGTGTGAAAAAGGTTTGTGTGTAACACAGGGATTTCTGACATACTCTGCCTTGATTTATCGATACAAAAATTTTCTGCATTTCAACTCCTCTTTTAGTCAAACCTAAAAGTGAGTTCATGAGAATGGTGTAGGTTCAGGTCAGAAAAAAGGCATTTCATATGTGAATGTAAATGAAGATGCATGAAAAGGGTTTTCCTTTTAGATAAAAAATCTGATATTTAAAAAAGTGTGAAACTACCTACAGAATATAAGACAAATATCATTTCAGTTGGTTCATAATCCTATCCAGGCTGCAGTGGAACATTTCCCTGAAATGTTTCCTGCCTTGCTCAGTTATTTATGATTTGCTTTCTAGCCTAACTGCAGCAACTGACACCCTGCAAAGAATCAGAATAAGAAGAGAAAGCAGCTAGCACCAGCTTTCTCTGAGATGCTCTAACCTTCTGACTCCAAAGCAGATTCATCTCTTATCGAGCCATCACCACAACTCACCACAGGAGCAGTGCGCTGCCATAGTGCTCATGACCAACTCCACAGTCACTTGTTGCTGAACACAGAGCACCCAGGTACTCAGACTGCAGGGAGGAGCTTGCAGGGTAGGCTAGTTCAGCTCAGTGTCAATGTTTAGGCGATAACACTCTGGAGATCTACTGAGGTCTGCAGCACTGTATGAGTTCTCACCTTAGTGAAACCTGTGATGAACTGTAACATTTTCCATCATCTGGAGCAAGGGCTAAGTGCAACCTGCTGCCCTAGTAGCAGCCCACTCCCGCTGAAGCACAGTAACACAGTAGCTGCCAAGCCCTTCCTTCTTCTACATGAGCTTTTCCTGCCTTCCCTGAGCCTGCTGAACTGATGCGAGACACAACCACACCAGGCACACTCCATTCAGTGAATGAAGCTGGCTCTGTTTTGCTGCTACGAAGACCAGCAAGAAATTGCAGCAGCTCTATTCTGCCCTAGGGAATGGAGACAAATGGGTCTGGCTCTCTCTATAGCAGAGTCACCCTCTCATTGTGACCTCCAAAAATTCTCTGTGGCAACTACACATGAGAGCATAGTGAGCCTGAGCAGTATTAACAGGGACACATATTCCCTCCTCAGCTGCGTAAAACTACCCAACAGTAGCACCTCTCAGTGGAAGCTGCAGCAGCCTTGCTTCAGCAGAGCCCTTCTGCAGAGACCAGAGGTGGAAGGGAGATAGGTCACTGGGTGTGATGTGAAAATACCCTCCTTGCAGTCAGCACTGGTCTCCTGCAGCACTCTGCAAAGGGAAAAATCACACTTGTGCTCCAAACCAGCACAAAATTGCCACTAGACTGCCAGAACTGGTTGCCCATGAGGACAGGCTCTGGGTACTGGATTGAGCAGGGCAGTGACATCTCTTGGCTAGACATACTCTCCACTCTCTCTGCTCACATGTTTGTGGCTACCCAGTGGCACAGAGACTAGGCTGTGATGAGGATAAGGTGCCCATCTGCTGTTTGCACTGGTTGCTCACAGGGCATGCTGTGACCTCCTCCCACCCTTCTCCAGGCACCAGCCGCTTCCATACATTCATCTTCTTGCATATTGAGCCACTGTGCCGTCACTCACAAAGCTTATATTTAAATACGTCCTTCTGTTGAACTCAAATTAAATATAGCCTAGTTGAATCTGATACCATGAGAGAACCAAGGCTGGAGGCGAGACCGAGAATGAGGAGGAGATCACAACTGAACAAATACATTTAAAGTTGTGAAGTTAACACCAGGCTGCACATCTGACTCAGGTACACGCTGGGTTTGCTTCTTTTCAGCTCAGCTATAGTATTAGTTGCAGTGAGGTCATCCTTGCATGTCCTTCTGCTTTATGTCTCTTACTAGATAGACACACACAAATCTTCAAATTTTACAGACAGAATGAAAATTCACACAAACATTTGTCTTCCTGACCTGTCAGCACTTACGGCAGCGCCTGACTGACAGATGCACGACAGGGGAAATGAGAACCTCTGAAAAGGCAGGTATCTCAGGACTGATTTTGGAGTCTACTGACAACAATAACAATCAGCTCTTAGCTAATGTCACAGTGCAACAACAAAGCCTGCAGCAGCTTGTGCTGCAATTCAGGCCAAGGACTCATTTTGGGCCCTCTCCTGATGTGGTTTGCCCTGCCAGCCATTTTTCAAGCAGTGCTTAAAATCTGTTTGGGGAGAGTGGCCTGGGTGACTGGATCTGAAAAAGGACCAGAGCTGAATGTATGGATATTAGCAAAGACATAATTAAGGAGCCCAGATGTAAAAAACCAAAAGACCAGAAAGTGTGACCATTGAAGTAAGGAAGAAAAGTTGTAACGTTGTGGTAAGAGCGTTCACAAGAAGTAATACAGTAAAGTTAAAAACCAGATCTTCAGGCCTGCAAGACTCAAGTGTCCAGATCCACTAAGCTGTCTGCTTAATACCTTGAAACTCTTCATTAGGCTTCAGGTTGAACAGCTTCTAGCAGCAGAACAGATTTCATCTAGGTCAGTCAGCCATGAAAAGCCTCATCAGTCATCACATGATAACCTTGATTGAACCATCCACATATATTTAAGAAACCAGTCCCATTAGTTGCATTGTGAGGAACCAAGCCAAGTTGTTCCTATTTCCGTCCCAGTATCCTAAAAGCTAGTCCAGATCTACTTTGCTCCAACCAGCTGACTTACTTTATGGCTACCTGTTGTCTTTGACAGCTACGAATCCACTATGTTTAGTTACAAACTGAGCCAGGGCAAGGAGAAGCAGAGGAGGAGAGGGAAAAGCATGCTGAGTGAACTTGTCGGGCTTGCAAGAGTTAAAGGTGCTGTGTGTCCCAGTGCCTGTAGACTGTCTCCAGTACTGATAAAACAGTGTGCTTCGAAACATATGGTAGGCAAGCCCTGGTTTGTCCTGCTGCAATCTCTTCAATTATTTTTTCTGTTGTATATTTTACAAAGGATAAATCAGGGAACATTTCAAGAAATGTTTTCTCATTCTAAAACTTATCAAAATATTGCTGACACTGATCCATGGCTGGGAATGTCATTCCTGAATAAACATGATGTCATTCTCATTCCATTCATACTTCTCCTGGACAGCTGCTGTCAGCCTCAGTGAAGAAAAATGCCACCTCGCTGGTGACAGCTGCCACTTGAGGTACTTTGTATATCAGCCTCCATAGGAAAAAAAAAGGAGCCAGTCACGCAGATGCTATTTAAAGTATGTTGCATCTTGATGAGAAATGCAAAAGTTAATATGGAGCAGGTTGCTCTGTGTCAGAAGTCTGGACAATGAAGAATAAGGAACTTTTCTGGTCTCACCTTCCTAAGAAGCAAGACTCAGAAAAGGCCCTCACTCCTGCACTGCATTTGCTTTAAAAACAAAGGAAGTGCTAGCTAAGATGTGCTTTGGTTTCTTTACTTTTCTTTATTTTAATCAAGACCTGGAAAGTCTTCTGGAACTTACAACTTAAGGGGGACAAAGAAGTGCATGACCAAACCTATTTATGTATGCTTGCCATGACTTTATACCTTCTATGTCCCAGAAAATACCCTAGAGGTGATACTTCCAACTTGGTGTCATCTGCAAACTTGCTGAGGGTGCATTCCGGTAAGAACCTGTAACTTGACAAAGCAGGTAACTGCCAGGGAGCAGACAAGCCCTCTGCACCTGTTCATGTTTAGAGGGGACTGTTCAGATCAAGGGCTTCAGTCAGACTCCAAAGTGCAAGCACCAGCACGCTAGCGAAGCTGTGGTCCAGTCTGCAACAGAAGGCACATGCATTACTTTGCAACCACACTTAGAATGCTCTGGGAGAGTTCAGAAGGACACAGGTAAATGAGAAATCAGGACAGAAGAATGAATATTTTGACTTCTGATGATGGTTTTTATTAATTTCCTAGGCCACAAAGAAAACTAAACCTAATCCTTTAAGTTTCCTCCACCACCAGTAGAGTCCACAAGAATTGATTACTACAAATCCCTGATATGTGTTGATGGAAACTGTTTTGAGGCAGTTGAACCCTTGCATTGACTCACTTTTCCTCATTCAGTGTCAAAGGGGCAGATGTATAATCTGGCAAGCTTTCCAGATGCATCTTGAGCAAAGGAGAGCACTGCAAATCATTAGTACTAGGCAGGATCTTTCAGTCTGTCACAGTACCACTGGCAGCACTCAATATGTACTCACAGCACACCCAGGATGACAAGCACCTCATGGAGGGGACACCAGTATTCACCAGAGCCAGTTTCTCAAAGAACAAATAAGAAAATTATCTTCCTTGCATGCTGTGGTGTTTCATCACACACACTCTGCCCCCAGTAGAATGGCAACAAGCCCATGCTAGGCATGAGCTCCTTTGTAGCCATAAATGTTGCATTAATAGGTTTCTTGCTAGTACTGGGCTATCAGTTTAACTTTATTACTTCTCCTGTCCCATAAATGCTCTCAGGTTCTCTTCCAAGGAGTCTGTGCAGATTGCCAAACAGAGAAGAATGACAATGACATGGCCTCTGGCTCTCCCCTGAAACAGCAGCTTTTCTGTCATCCCCTGGAAGTGCTCCAGTTTCTTTACAGCTCTGGAAACGTGACCTAAGCAAGGTTGCCAACACATGTTCGTCCATGTCAGACATTACTCTGATTCTGGAGCCTGCGAGGAGCCTGTCAGCTATCATTCTGCCAAGAATACCCCAGCCCTAGCTCCTCTGCTTTCAAATTCAGTCCGTGTTAGGCTGAGTAAGAGGAGCTGTCAGGTATGTGGAAAAACAATAGCAGCTCTTGCTTTAATTTGCATGCCCAGTATTGAAATCCTTTGTCACTAACTCAAGTAGGCAGTGGATAAAAACTAAGTGAAATATAATGATGCAATTCACATAAATGCATGAAGAGAGGATCTCTGCGCCTAACCTCATGCTTGCCAATGTTCTGGTGCAGATTTGTTGTGTCAAAGCATCAGAAAACAAGCATGCTGGAGTCCCCTGATCAAAATGTTCACAGTCTCACAGACTGTCCACTTCTGATTTCAGCACAGTGGCAAGTCACCAGTTCTTTCTTTAACCTGCTTTCCTCTGACACCTAAACACCGCCTGACCCTCTGCTGGGACTGCCCTCCAGGTGTGTCCCATACCAGGTTGCTCTATAGTTCTAGCATTTGGAAGAGAGAAAGAAAACCTCCGTGCAGATTTTTTATGTGTGTTGGTCTTGCCTGGCCCTTTTGACACAGAGATCCTCTGCTTCTTCACCGTTTCTTCCTGCTGGCCTGTGTGCGCAGCCTTATTCCCTTCTCAGGCTGCCATTGCAGCCTGCACGGCTGGTAAGCACCCACATCTCAGGCAGCTGAAACACCGAGCACCTCCCAGCGCTATCGGCTCCTCACACTGCAAGACAGGTGGAGAATAAGGGAGCTCCAGCACCTCAGCTTTAAAAAAGAAAGCCAAAGTGCAGAGCAGTCACCTATACAAGACTTTCACAAAACTCTGCCTTAAATTGGCACTAACAGAAGTAAAGCTAAACTTTTCTCCACGTGAAAGCCCTCCCCTGTCTCACAGCCCGGCTCTTTGTCTCACCAGCAGCCACAGATCTCCCCAGTGCTCAGATGTGACACACCCTAAAGCCCCAACCTCACTTTTAATTAAGGACTGTGCCCCTGCCAGCCCGTTTTCCAGGAGACCGTGCTCTCCTCATGGAGAGCCCCCTGCGGCACCCAGGCCTCCATGGCCTCAGCCTGCTCTGCGCAGGGATGCAGCCCTCAGGCCAGCACCGCCGCCACCGCAGGCACTGCACATCGTTCATGAGAGAGGATACGACAGAGGGAACTGAGCCCCATGCTCAGTGTAGTGCACTACATCATTCAGTTGCTGTGATCCTGCTGCAAACATCTCCTGAGGGGGAACATGAGCAGCTCCACACGCTCCAGGCCCCAAACACCCCAGACTTCCAGCCTGTCTTCTCTCCAGCCTCACCTGGTGCTGTCTTCTGGGCGATGTTTCCTCACATGGCGCCCACAGGAGATCACCTGCTCCACAGAGGCCTCCACTGACACCGCTGGCCCTTCCCTTCATGGGGAAGGGGCGTCCACGTCGGAGGGCACCGGCAGCAGAAGGCAGGTCCCTCAGACAGGTTCCCGCCATGCCCAGGCCGCGGGAGGGTCACTGTGCTGAAGTGAATTCTGGGATTTCCTCCACTTTTGAGGATAAAACACTCGCTTTACAGAGGCCATCACCTCACTGAAAGCACCTTGCACCTGAGGAAAGCCCCACCTTCCTCCCAGCAGCCACCGAAACACCGCAGTTCTGTGAAACGTCCTTTCTCGGAACGTGGCCGCCTCAGGAAAACCCAGCATTTGATTCGAAACCAGCCCCGACAGCCACCTGCCTGCTGCAGCGCGCTGTGGCCGGTCTGTGGCGGGAGGGCAGCTGCCAGCCGGGGCTGCCACTCCTCCGAGCAGGAACCCGCCCACACCACTCCAGAACCTTCTGGCACCTTCCCTCAGGGAGACATGGCCACAGCGGGGCCCAGCTGGGCCATGCCAGGGCAGGGTGGCAGCGGCCATGAAGGATCCCCCGCCCTCACGAGGCCTGCGGGTGCTTTGTGAAGGAGGGGGCATCGCCGGCTGCAGAGCAGGGCCAACCCTTTGTAACGGAGTGTGACAGTTTGCAGGGACACTGCGGGAGGCAGAGGAGGGGACAGGAGCTGCCGCCACAGCTGAGTGGGCATTGCCACAGCACTGTGCAGCCCCCGAGCCCCCCAGGGCATGCCCAAAGGCCCGCCAGCACCAGGTCCTGGGGCAGGGACAGGACTTCCTCCATCAACCAAGACAGAGCCTGCAAGCCTCAACAAAGAAAAGCTCTAGCAAAGAGTTAATTAAAGAGTTCCATTTCCCTTCGACACAGACCCTGGTCCTTTGTGAGCACAAAACTAAGCCTGAGCATTCCCACAGCTAATTATGAATATGTTGAGGAGCTTTTTGATATTACCGCTGTGGTTCATGCTGTTGCTGCACAGTGCAGACAACACCCACCAAAACCACTGGTGTGCTGGCTGCAGCCTCTCCCCTCCCTTGTTTTGTTCATTTATGTTGCTTGCAAGCTTTAGTGGCAGTCTGGTGTATCCCTGGAACTAAAGCTGTAACTGCTTTCTCCAGGAAATTCTCAAAATTGCACCATGTGAATCTAACCCTGTAATAGTGATGGGGAAATTACAAAGATTTTTTTTTTCTATAAAAGGCTCCTGTATTTTTCTCCTAAACAGGCGGGTCCACAGGTAGAAATACAGAGCAGGCACATACATGTAAAGCCATGGTTGCAGCAACCTTTCACCAAGGTTCGTCAGAAGCTCTCACAGCTCCTGGCTGTTTCAGAGCAGAGTTGAGTTTTGTGAGTAGATACGTGGTGATGTACACCCACAAGGAAAGCGGCTGCAAAGCTCAGAACACAGACAGTACTTCCAGAGACTGCCTCTGCTGGAGGGCTTGCTGAGTCACATGCTGACTGCTGAAATACGTGGTCACCTGCTAGCTCAGCTACTGCAAAAATGGTGGGAAGGTGATAGCAGTTCACACTCTAATGCTTCCTCTCACTGCTCAGTGCCAGGTCATCCAGCATTGTTTGCTAATGCCAAGTCCATGTGGGATGTTGAATTAGGACATGGTGTCGGTGCCCTGAGCTCACAGCACAGTTTTCTCCTGGAGGTGCAGCTCAGTACATGGTTAGCATCACACCAACAAAAAGAATTCTGGACTTTAGTTGGACTAAATGTTGCAAACACATGATAAAGACCAACTTCTCCGCAGACTACGTGGAACAGCGCACAATAAAGCAAACCATGTCACAAACGTGAAAACCTAGAGCTGCTTTCTCATGTACCATCAAACTCCAGGACTCTCTCTGCCAACAAGACTACTTGCCAGTTTCTTACAGTAAGAGAATTCTTTACACCATTTGGGCTGGTTAAGTATGGGTACCAGCACGTGCTCATGTTCAGCATTGATTCTCCCCAGAAATCCCCCATGGGAACACTGAGAGCAGCTGTAAAACACTCCGTCAGGTCTGCTCCAGGGAGGTGATACTGTCTATCTGCCCGGTCCAACTGATGATACTGGGCTTGGCCTTCCAAGCTCAGCTAATCATGGCCAGCTGACAAGAGACCCTAATAGGAGGATCTCACTGGAGCATTAACAGGAAGCAGAGAGCGTTATCTGTGCAAGGGAATGACTGCTTCAAACAAGGACAAAATCAGAAAGCAGAAAATTAGAGCTTCAACCATAAAGTTCAAAGAACATGGGGGAAAAAGCATGAAAAATAATTTTGACACTTTGAAGTAGAACTCAATTGTTCCATTAAACTGTATTTTTAATAAAAAATAACAATAACAGCATTCCAAATATCTATTTTATAAGCTTTACTTATGTATATTTTTTTAATACATGTCAGAAATTCTTACTTGAGGCAAATGCAATATTTATAGAAAGCAAGAGACTTCAAAACAGCTCCAGAGACTTTAAGCTCTCGATTTATTCACAGATTTAGAATAACTCAGGAATACAAAATGACAAAATGTACATTTTTTATATTGTTTACTAATGTATTGTCTCTTGTCCCTGATCCGTCATTTTCCTGACTGGAGGAAACACATTCAGCTTCTTCACTCTCTTTAATGCTACACACTTCTGGAGGAAAATATTCCCATTTGGTGAAAATCTATCACAATTCTGTCTTGCAGAATATCATTCCCAGAGAATTATGTGAAGATCACTAATAAATACATTTTTGCAATGACAGTCATTTCTTCTTTGGTCATGATTTGTACCTATTATTTGCCTCGGCCTCTCCAGTTCCCAGAGAAACTGCTGGTGAGGGTGAAGAAGAGAAGAGGCAGTGCAGCTTCACACCAACATCCAAATGGAGGTTTGCCAGTGGCTATAAAGGCTAGCAAGGTGTTGGTAGTGAGTTAACCCCTAGTTAGACTGGGTGTGGAAAGATGCCCTGCATGGTGTGTTGGATCTGCTTGGAAGCAAGGAGCAGGCTTTCAGGAGGATGGCGCTGGGAGGTCCATGTCTCCCCCCCCCCACCTCAGACACTGCCTGTCTGTGTGGGCTTGTGCAGGTCACAGAACCTCATCCTCAGCAGAAGAAAGGGCCCTCCCTCGGCCAGGGCCCGCTCGCAGCCCCTGGGCCCAAGCTGTTCTGGTGAGAGATGCCATGAACAGCCAGCAGAAAATGGGTAAGAAGATAGGAAGCAGTCAAAATACTCTTTCTGTTAGCATAGTAAATGCTTAGTTTTCAAAAACAATGACTCTAGACTCACAGAAAAGAGTTGCTTAAAAATGCCAAATATTGGCTCCTTTTGTGTATTAAGTCTGTGTGAATGTGTGACATTCTTCAGTTTGGAGACAGTTCTGAAACTGCAGAATTTCCACTGTTCCTTTCTGCCTCCTCAATCAGCAGGTGAACGTGTTTCCCTCTTGCTGGCAGTTGTACCCTGGCAGCTGCACTTTCTGTTCTCATGTGGGTTTTTTCATTATATTACAGTGCACCTGTATTTTTACATACATTGGCCATACCTAAACGCTGCGATAACTGAACACTGAAAAATTTAGGAGCAGCCAGTCTGTAACACTCCACCTATGGCACAGGCACAACATTGCTCTAAAAAGGAGGAAGGGGAAACAGTCAAAAGCCTAAGAGAGCCTTGCAGCATGAGCTGAAGTCTGCTGTCCTGTGCTCTGCTGGAACAAAGTTGGGATATTCAGCTGCAAATAGCTCCACAGTGAAATTTCCAAATCAATACCATGTTTTACTAAGAAACCATAAACTAGTACTGGCTTCTCCTTTTTATTTCAGCACCATGTAAGCTTTAGAATGAAAACTGATGTTCTAAAAAGTAATCTAGCCTCTGATTTTGGGGTGTAAATTTATTCCACATACTTCACTATGTGCCTAGCAGAGGACACTGGGAAACAAAGGAATTTGTGACCCACATACACAAATAACTATATGTGCAGCATGATACAGATCTGGGCAGACACAGGGTTATTTTTCTTTTCCAAGAAAATCCTGGATCAGAATTAGTCAAAAGACATGTTAACCTGGCAAAAGATAAGTCCAGAGCTCTCCCAAGTGTACTGCTGATGAATCAACAGCTAGAGCACTCAGCCAGCTCAGTGTTGTGCTAGTTACACAGCAATAAATGACGTACTTTTGCTACACAAATTGCAGCAGTGAAGATATGCCGTGAAATGCATAACTGTTGAAAGATGATGAGCACACAGTTCACTGTACTACTACAGCGTGTCTTTTTTCATTAGACTTAGCCTGACGTTTCCAACTTCTACCAAAGTCCTGCTCAACCAGAAGGTTCCAGCACCAGATAAAAGACCACAAATTTCACCTACTCAGTTTCCTGAGAGAGAAGAAACAAATTTAAGGTTATGCTTCCCCTTGGACCCACGTGGGCCCTGCAAAGGCACAGTGTCTGCCCAAGATCTGCACAGGAACTACAGATCTCAACTTAGTTTGTTGAACCACAGGTGTCATTGGGGCTACATTTCCTGTAGAAGCAACCTCCACCCATACTCATGGCTACCAATGTTCAGAAAAACAATTCTGATGCTTTGGCAAAAATAATTTTGCAAACTGCAGCAAACCAACACTGTTCGGCTCAGTCTTAATTCACAGGAGTGTCCAAAGGTAGATGGCAATTTGAACTTCCTTCTTCCAAGCCAGCAGCTGCACTGGTCACAAGCTGTAAGTGAACTGTGTTCTGCAGCTGCACATTCTCTCTAATAAGTTGGTGAACTTACCGTAGGTGTAGTGCTACCTATGCTCTTCTTCAGACCATCTCTGAGATTTTTTTACTACTTTAAATAAGTGCTTTTAAAACTGATGCAGTTGCAGTCATTTCTGTCACTAGCATCCAAAAGTGTAACTCAGGGCACAAAACATCAACAATTTAAAAGTGAGAATAAGCGCTGGGATCTTTTTTCCTTCCATGGTATCTCAAGTTCAAAGTATGATTCCTCACATAGTGCCTTGATTCCAGCAGCTGGTCTTTAAGAAAAAACAGTAATTGTCTAAAGGCATGTGACAAAATCATGCAAGTTGGTAAAAGCAGAGCCAGAGGGGTGGAAGAAACTGGTGAGTCAGCTCGTCACAGAAACATATTTAGAGCTTAACTGTCTGTAAAACTCAATAGGGGCTATGTGTTCTAGGGCACTGGGCCAAAATATGCCCAAGAGCCTCCAGCTCCATATGACAGAAGTAGCTCTATCATGCAAACAAACACTTTTCTGAGCAAAGGATTTTAACTGAGTGAGCAAACAGGTCTTTGTGAGCCTTTCAGCGCAAATGGCTTTGTGCTACCAAAATCTGGACCCTTCAGACAGAGACGATTTTCCTCCCTGACATTTCCCCTTCCCCTAAAGGACGTGGGAACAGTTCCCAAACCACTGTGCACTTGGGGAACAGAGGTTGCATAGCTCACTCACCAAGTGGCCACACACTCGCACTCCCGACAGGTCCAGCCCTGTACTTCTGCACCTCCTGTGCCCTCTGCACCTGCACCAGTCATTCCTCCAAAGAGAAAACAGTACATTAATGGCCAGTTTTCTGCCTCCATGCAGACACTAGCAAGTACCCAGTTGTACCAGACCCACGCAGCAGACTCCCTGGCAGGTGTCACTCTTGAAGAGAAACACCATCAGGAGGGATGGCCCCAGGCCAGTCACCCAACCTGCCATGAGCCAGTTGCTGCAGACACTGGTCCCACTGTACCTGTTGCTGCCTGCCTCAGCTACTGGCTAGTTTCTGCTCTGATCATAAAAAACTATCTTAGAGCATGAAAACAATCAGTGAAACTTCTAGGACATAAAGCAAGGGTGCAGTCCAGAAAGAAACGGTGTCACAGGGCAAGCCCGGCCCAGAAGGATTTTTACGGGCATACAGAAATACAGGGAGCTGCTGTGCAAGGGCACACGTGGCTGCCTTGGGAGACACGGCTGCTGCCACAGGCAGGGCCTGGCCGGGCTCCGCGCTGGCGGGAGCGATCAGCACGCACAGACTGGGCTTAACAGCGGGTTTTACAAACAGTTTTTACCAGCTGAAGTGATCCTGCAGCTGCCTTTGGAGACTGCTATTAATAGTTAATTTTGGACCATTTGGTTGGTGCTGACAGAAAATCCCCCGAAGTGCTCACCAATGAAAGCTTTCCCTGGCTACCTTTAAAAGGGGTGGCTGATTAACCAAGAGGTTTAATTGTTATTTTTGATGTTCTGGGTGTTTCCATGAGACTCTGGCACAAAGCTGTGGAGATATTTTAATATAAGCTTTGACAAATTCACTGGAGCTAAAGCAGAGCGCTAACACTGGAAGCTCTGAGGAAGTGCCAAAACAGGAGTTTTTAGTGTATTGCACAGCTCAGGTTTGTGCTACACAGGCTGCCATGGCCAGTGGCATTTCTTTGCGGGACAATTTCGCTACTAGCACCCCGTACCCTCCTTGACCAGAGTTGTCCCAATACACACAAAACTACTGTTTTTTCACAAAATCAAAGAACAAAGCCTTGCTGACACCAAAAATGCCCCACATCACCCTGATAACAACCATTATGCAATTATCTGCAGAGACATGGTGATAACTCTGCTTCAAAGGCATGGGAGATACGGTTTCAAATTAGGACCACAGAACAAATTCTTTGGTTTGATGACACCAAAGAGCTCATACAACTCTGCTGTAACGAGTAGGCATAACACACTGACCCTCATGGGCCCTGCTTCAAGCCCACGGTGGGCTCTTAAATCAGCAATGTCCAGTTTGGGTTATTTTTCTTCTATGTAAATAAGGAAATTCATGCTATTAAGAATCGTGGTTAAACTGCACAATAAAAACCATGGGCATTTGTCTGTATGGAAACCATCTGTGGTCATAAGGTCTAGGGCAAAATCACAACTGCCCTGGGTACCTAGAGAAGTGGTTACTGGCATCACCAGGCCCAGCTGCTGCCTGTGCAGACCAGCAACTGGTGCCATTCCAGCAAACCCTGCAGAATCACAGAGAGCAATTTCCAAAGCATTTGAGCTGGTGCTTTTCACCGGCACTAAACTCATTCAGCTCCTGTGCAAGGACAGGGTGGCGGAGCAGGTTTCAGATCCTGGGGAGACCTGTGCATAACCCCACCTGTGCCCATCCCCTCTGCGACCTGGCCTCACTGCCGGTTGCTGCACCTTGGCATACTGCAGGGCCTTGGGCTAAGTCAGTCCTTTCCGTATCGTATCGGTTATTGACATTTCCCTGTTCGCAGCTGCTGCAGGAGCAATGCTGTCACCAGGGCTCAGTGCAACGACTGGATCGGGGATGTGGGGGAAGGCTGCTCATGCTCTGAACACGCTGGATGAGCAGGACCCACAAGCTCCTGTGCCGAGGGAGCCCTCTTCTCTCTGATACTTTGTCTTAGCAGGACCTCACATTTTTGCATCTTGCTCCAGTGCTCGTTCACAAGCCTGACACGTATGACTGTATCCTGTGTGGCCCCTGCTAATTCATGACAACACTAGTGACGGACAAGAGCTGGCATCTTCCCCATCAACACACACTCTGGGCCAGCATGAGCAGCAAATCTACAGTTGAGGAATCTCTTAAGTTAAATGCTGGAGTGAGTGCTTGTGGCTGTATCTTGCAAGCACTGTTCAAAAGACTTGGCTCCTGGGGTTGGAGTATATCATCTTCAGTGTGAGCCTCGCTGAAGTTAATATTAATGCGACAAATATTAATGCTACAGCTAAGCCAGCCAGCTGCTGCACAAGGCAAAGAGGAGAGTTTATAGCTGAAAAGTCCCTGCAGCCTATTAGTTCTCTGCAAGACAGCAGTCTCATCCTTCCAGATGTGAGCTCTGGCATTCAGCTCCAAAGCGTCTGAGAGCTGTAGAGCTGGCAAGCTCTACACATGCCAAATGTGTCAAAAACATTTCTGAGGAGCGTCTGCTCTTGCTACCCATCCCATGCTGTCCCGTGCTGTTCCTGACATGACCGCAAACGGTAGTGTCACACACCAGGGTTCTCGCTATCAGGAATGACATTTTGAAGCCACACTCCCGGTGTCAGCCCCAGCTCTGCCGCCGAGCCCTTGTGCCAGCACGGGCTGGTGATTCAGGCTGCGCTGAGACCGAGCAGGGGGTGCTGGCCGCAGGGCGCTCCACCTCCTGTCACCAGGCAGGGACGCGGTGGAGGGGTCCCGGCTCCCCTCTGCTGCCATCCCTGGTTTCCTCGCCGTGAGCGAAGGCTGAAGCACGCTGCTGGGCACCGGGGTGTTGCAGAGATGTGGCTCTGGGCACAGCCTGGGTACCTGCCCAAACTGGGAGCCTGCGTTGTTGGGCTGGGTTTGTGGATTCTCACCTCCCTGGTTCGTAGGTGCGTATCAGCCTGTGCATGTGCCACTAGCTGGAGGTGTATTTCTATCACACACCGGCTTAGCAGGACCCATGCCAGAACCTTTGTACACGTTACTAAGTTTCAATAAAGAAAACGTTGCTTTGTTGAAGGGTACAACGATAAAACTGAAACCTTTTCCACTGCATGTTTAACCAAAAGTTACAACATCGGTGGATGCTGCGTTTAATTCTCATTCACACAGAAGCAAATGGCTTGCAAAGATGCACATTTTCATGTCCTGAATAGCAGTACTTTTTGGAAAAAAAAAAAGGCCTTTGAGAGAGCAGTGATCGCTGCGTTCCAGCCCAGAGGTGTGGCTGCCACCTTCCCTCCATAGTAACGTGAACAAGTGCGCTCCTTGGGGGAATTAGAGAGCTGAATTAGCAACCACTGGCCCTATCGTGGACACATGTCACAACGCAAACCAACACTGTAGGAGAGGTTTGCTTTTATTTGGGGGTGAATTGTATTTCCATGAAAGAGAGACAGTAAGGCTAATGGTGCAGGCACAGAAATTAGCCAGGATGTGACAGAGGCATAGTGAGTAATGCACTGGAAGTACTAGTGGGGGGGAAAGACTGAGCAAGAAGTATTTTTCTTCTTTTTTACATTTGTATGTGGACAGATAATACACACTTACATCTCTTGGTGTGTTCTATATTAGTCTCTCCAGTGTCACTGTCTGCCCCTAAAAGACCAACATTTCCCACTCTTCCTCTGCTTCCACAGAAAGTTTTACATGACCTCTGCACAGGTGGAGAACAAATTTTGTTCCGCCAAGTTCTGGCACATTAAACCTAACAAATATACAAGAGATGCAAGAGTAGCTAATGCTGTGTGCTCATTGCCTTTGTGATACATCACTACTAAGGGGAGTGTAGAGGGGGCCAGTCCAGAGCAAAACTATTGTTTGCAATTGCCTTTTCCTTTTGACATTTTCATCGTATGTTCTTTTAGGATTGTAAATCTCCTGCAATGCCTTTACAACACAGCTGAGAAGAGGCAATATCTAAAAGGCTGAGGAAGAAAATGTCCTGCCACCTGGGAGCAGCACTCTTTATCTCCCCAGTAACATTCAGGTGTCTTGGGCCAGTCTGGCTCTCTTCTTTTCCACTATATTTTTCAGTCAATGCATGCCTGATTCTTTTTTTGTTCTTTCCTGAATTGCAGGTAGCTTTGAAAAAATACGCATGAACCAGCCCTGCCAGGTGAAAAATAAAGGCTCCTGATTGCTATCATTATTATTATACCACTAGACATTTTATTAACACTAAAGTGTGACATTTCCCTCCAAAGAAAGGCCTTCTTCTGCCCTTCTGCATGGCTACTTTATTGAATCCAAACTCCGTTTCCGACGATCTTCACCTGTTTAAATGCTGCTGTGTTTCTAAAAGCAATTTAACCTTTCATCTTTTATAGATGGATCCTTTTTTAACAAAAATCCTATAGGGCCATTTTTCTCCTCATCTCCTTGTGATCTCAGTGATATTACGTGATGTAGCTTTTGAAGAAGAAATGCCGAAACAGCAGCTTCACCACCTGCAGCTAATGCAGCAGGAAAACGGAAAAGGCAACCTGGAAAAATCCCTTTTCAACATTTCTCTCACAAGCTCCTGGTAAGAAACCCCCAAACTGACAATGTCTCTTGCATAGAAATGATGGGCAAGCGCCCAGGAAGGAGGGAAGGGCCTGGAGATTTTGCCAGTGTAAAACCCTTCAGCTTGTTTTCCAGCCTTACATCCTCTCATTGCATCAATGACTCAAGCGCCACCCAGCTATAATTATCTATATTTGGCAATGGCTGTGTGTTGTCCAAGGTAACACAGCCTCCTGGGATGAAGAAAGTTATTCCGAACACAACCAGTGCCAGAGAGGTGCAGTCTTTAGAGACAGAACTGTTTTCAAGGCATTGTTGCATGATTTTACTGCTTACTTACTGCATGGCTCACACGGGATTTTTGGTTCAATAAAAACCAGACAAACTACAGACACTAGTATGTATTTTCCTCTACTAAACCCTCTAATCCCAATTCAGTCCAGAGTACTCAGAGAAATTCAGCCTCTCTCCATGCCAGTACATGCTTCTCCTTCTCCCTCCTCAGCCCGGGCATCTCTCCGGGGGAGGCAGATCCGTCCTCACAGCAAGGCCAGTGCTCCCTGCGCCCACACACGCCACCCCAGGCAGGGATTTACCACCAGGGACCAGAGCACCACAGGGCTGCACTGGCACCAGCTGCAGCAGGTCCCTTTCTCCTCCTCTCATCTGCTTTGGCACCAAAGCTGAGTGATGGCCAGAGCCCACAGGGTCTTTGGAAAGACCTACCACAAATGCAGAGCCCTCCACAGCGCCGCTTGGTCCAGCTCTGCCACGTGCCCGTGGAGAGGCACCTGCCTCCGCTGCCCAGCTGGGATCACCCCGTGCCAGCTGGGGGGAGCACAGAGAGCCTGGGTGCTGTGGGAAACTCAAGGTGCCTCCAGACAGGGCCGGGCACCCTCTCCCCGTACAGCCACGCTCGGCTCCTTCCTGAGCCCCTGGCCGGGGAGAGCAGGGCGGCAGCTGGCTGCCTTACTCACGTGGGGAGGGACTGTGTGTCCACAGAGGAGCCCTGATGACCCTTAGGCTCTGCTCACCCTACGTTTGCACAGCATTAGTCCTATGTTTTCTCATCTAATGGCTCTTGTGGGCTGCACCACTTCCACAAGGGAACTCACCGCTCCAGGTCCCCCAGGAGGCCCAAGCACTGCGGCAGGAGACTGAGCTGGCTGAGCAACACAAACAGCGGCTGCCACAGCCCCAAGGTCTACCGGTGCCGAGGGGGACAGTCAGAGGTCCCTGTGAGCAAGCCCTGCCATGAAGAAAACCAAACATGCCCTGGTCTTCCTGTCACCGAGAGGTTCTCAGGAGTTTTTCAGGGAATTTTGAGCAGTAACAAGTAGAGAACTTGGACCTTTTCTTTATAAAGTCTCTGGATCTCTAGTTTGAGCATTGTCTGGTGACTATGGAGAGGAACTGCTGAGTGCTGCAAATGGAAGTTCCTTCCTTGGTGCGGGCAGGTGTCCCTGAGCAGGAGCAGCGCTCGCTGACCCTGAGTACAAGCTGTTTTGCAGATCTCCTGCTCCCTTCTCTCTCCCCTTCCCTGTCCCTCTGCATATCAGGTGTCAGGTTTTAGTTTTGGAGCTTTTGCTTCAGAGAAGCTTCTTCCGGCTACACCTGTGAACATCCTCTTGCTCTGGAAGATGTTATTGTGCATTTCACCCACAAATGAAAGACTGTGGACTCTCACAGGTGTGCCATCTCTAAGCTGTAGTTAAAATCTACATTTAACTATAATTTACTTTATAAAACACATTAATAAAAATAATTAAGGCCACATAGCCAGAGCATCCACCAGCCAGAGACATCATTAACATTCCCTGTACCTGAATAACAAGCAAGGAAAAACAACACAGGGATTTAGAGTTCAACTTGCAAAAGATAACACCATGCATTAGAAGCGAATGAGCCTCCCAATGGGAGAAGCACTAGAGAATGGAAAGAAAATAAAGTAGGGCAGTGTGCCAAATTCAGGAGGTTTAAAAAAAATAAGCAGCACAGCCATCACAAAAGAATCCCCGTTTCAGCCCAGCATGGGAGGAAGTATGAACTGAAACCCAACGAGGATTTCCATGTTACTGTCTTAATTTGTAAAGGCTTTGAAAAATAACACAATGCTGAGCTGGTCTTTCTTTTTGGGGAAGAGGGGAGAGGGTCAAAGGGAACTGTATTGGTTATCAAATAATGACAGAAAAAGCTATTCTCTCTGGCTCTCCTAAACTCCCAAGTGACTTGAAGGGACACAAAACACATCCAAAGAAACCCTTGCACAGGAAGGCAAAGCAAAGCCTGCACCTTTCTCCAGCACGCTGCTCTTGTGTAGCTGCTCCCTGCCTCCTTGCTGTGCGCTGACACACAGCTGCTGTCCCCCCGAGGGACGGGAACTGCACCTTGAAACGGAGACCGATGCTTGGCCTCACGCAGGAAGACACGCTTTGGCGACTGAAAAGCATATGGCAATAATGGCAGGATCAGATCTTGGGCATTCAGTGAGAGTTCTGGACACACGCCACCATGAAGGGCTCGTACCTTGTAATTACTGGTCCAAGCTGGAGGGAGTTTATGCTAATGACACCCACAGGTACAGGACACAGAGCCTTTTTGTCCATATTGCTGAGGGATGCCACATTCACATCTAACTTTGCCTCCTGTTCAGGATTTTTGATTTTCCCATTCTTATTCTGACAATTTTAATTGTATAAACCCCAGCTTTTCACCTTTTGTTACTCAATGGATATAGGAGAAGGTGAAATGCAGGTAGAGCACCACAAAAGCAAAAGGCAGGTGAGCTTTGAAGGAAAAGGGATCTAGGAAAGGGACAAAAAGGAGCATAGAAATGGAGGGTTGATCTCTGTTGTACTCACAGCATGTAGTAAGCCAAGCAACAGCTACTGTACCTTAACTAGGCAACCGGTAGAAAATCAAACCTTCCCTGTGATCAATAGGATAACGGTGAGAGTTTGATTAGCCTTCGAAAAATTACAATAAGGAGAGAAATTTTTCTCTCCATGGGCTGGGTGATTTCCCTGTGAAAGTTTTTACAAGAATGAGGCTGCATATAATGCGTCTTGTTAACCCAAATTACATGCACTCGAGTTCCCTCTCTTTCCCCAAAGAAATCAGAGGAGAAATCAGGCGTGAAATGGCATGTGGGTGGGGCTGCGCAGAGCAAGCACCACACTTGTAATTAAATGAGACTCGCTGAGCCCCCCCTTCTCACAGCCTTCCAGTTTTTCTGCTGGGCTTCGCTCGCTACCCAGAAACTGGGGAAGTACTGCTTGTGCACGGATTTTACACACTGTGCCAGAGAAAGCATGCTGCAAGGAACAGGGGTGCCTCTTGCCTTTCTCTAGGTCAGGAAACCTTCAGGCCTGAACTTCGTGCTGCAGCCCCAGAGCAGAGCTGACTGCTAGAAATGCGTCATCTACTAATTTGTCGAGTCCACTTTTTAATATCTGACACAGAAGGGCTTCTATCCTGTTCACTAGAGGCAACCGGACAGTGTGATGCATTGCAGTGTAATTTTTCTAATCACGTTCATCATTTCTGCTACCAGATAATGTCACCAGCTTCACCAGATGTGCCAGGAGCCCCTTCTGCCCTGTCACCCCCGAGCGTGTGCCCACACCCCCATGTGCCGCTGTTTGCACCGATGGGGTGAAACTCCCTGTGCTGGTCCCCGCCAGCGGGCAGCACGTGTGGCACTGCTGTACAGCACAGGGCAGCACATGTGACACAGCTGTACAGCACGGGGCAGCACGTGTGACACAGCTGTACAGCACAGGGCAGCACATGTGACACAGCTGTACAGCACGGGGCAGCACGTGCAGCACGGGGCAGCATGTGTGGCACAGCTGTACAGCACAGGGCAGCACATGTGACACAGCTGTACAGCATGGGGCAGCACGTGCAGCACGGGGCAGCACGTGTGGCACAGCTGTACAGCACAGGGCAGCACATGTGACACAGCTGTACAGCATGGGGCAGCACGTGCAGCACGGGGCAGCACGTGTGGCACAGCTGTACAGCACAGGGCAGCACATGTGACACAGCTGTACAGCATGGGGCAGCACGTGCAGCACGGGGCAGCACGTGTGGCACAGCTGTACAGCACAGGGCAGCACATGTGACACAGCTGTACAGCACGGGGCAGCACGTGCAGCACGGGGCAGCACGTGTGGCACTGCTGTACAGCACAGGGCAGCACATGTGACACAGCTGTACAGCACAGGGCAGCACATGTGACACAGCTGTACAGCATGGGGCAGCACGTGCAGCACGGGGCAGCACGTGTGGCACAGCTGTACAGCACAGGGCAGCACATGTGACACAGCTGTACAGCACAGGGCAGCACGTGTGACACAGCTGTACAGCACGGGGCAGCACGTGCAGCACGGGGCAGCACGTGTGGCACTGCTGTACAGCACAGGGCAGCACATGTGACACAGCTGTACAGCACGGGGCAGCACGTGCAGCACGGGGCAGCACGTGTGGCACTGCTGTACAGCACAGGGCAGCACATGTGACACAGCTGTACAGCACAGGGCAGCACGTGTGACACAGCTGTACAGCACGGGGCAGCACGTGCAGCACGGGGCAGCACGTGGGGCACAGCTGTACAGCACAGGGCAGCACATGTGACACAGCTGTACAGCACAGGGCAGCACATGTGACACAGCTGTACAGCACAGGGCAGCACGTGCAGCACGGGGCAGCACGTGTGGCACAGCTGTACAGCACAGGGCAGCACATGTGACACAGCTGTACAGCACAGGGCAGCACGTGCAGCACGGGGCAGCACGTGTGGCACAGCTGTACAGCACAGGGCAGCACATGTGACACAGCTGTACAGCACAGGGCAGCACGTGCAGCACGGGGCAGCACGTGTGGCACAGCTGTACAGCACGGGGCAGCACGTGCAGCACAGGGCAGCATGTGTGGCACAGCTGTACAGCACAGGGCAGCACATGTGACACAGCTGTACAGCACAGGGCAGCACGTGTGACACAGCTGTACAGCACGGGGCAGCACGTGCAGCACGGGGCAGCACGTGGGGCACAGCTTTACCGCATCTCACGTTCACAAGCTACGTTTCATTGACCTGGAGGCTTGAGAGCCTTTTGAGCCTTTACATGGCTACACGTTGCGGTGGGTTTACAGTCCGCTCCCAGGAAGTGCTGCAGGAGACCCTGCAGGCTGCGGCCGAGCACCCAGGGGTGCTGCTGAGCTGTGGGGCGCGTTGGTGTGACACCGGTGCCCGGCCAAGTGCCCCCCAAGAGCCTCCCTATTGCCCTGGCCACGTTCAGGACTGTGGGTTTTCTCTCGCAGCCCTGTGCAGGGAGGCAGCACGCTGGCGCGGAAAGAGGCAAACCCCAGCCTGGCTGTTCCTATGGGAGTAGGTGCCTCCAGCTGCCGGGGGGTCCGGCCAGGCACAGGGGGGCTGCGGCCCCTTCCCCCACCCGGCCCAAGGGCGCCAGGACCCTTCCCTAGACCTTCCCGCTGCCGAGCTCCCGCGGCTCTCGAAGGCAGCGGGGCTGGGGGGACGAGGAGGGGCTGGGGGGCTGGGCTGGGCTGGGCTGGGGGGATTGGGCTGGGCTGGGCTGGGCTGGGCTGGGCTGGGCTGGGCTGGGCTGGTGGGATTGGGCTGGGCTGGGCTGGGCTGGGCTGAGCTGGGCTGGGCTGGGCTGAGCTGGGCTGGGCTGGGCTGGGCTGGGCTGGGCTGGTGGGATTGGGCTGGGCTGGGCTGGGCTGAGCTGGGCTGGGCTGGGCTGGGCTGGTGGGATTGGGCTGGGCTGGGCTGGGCTGAGCTGGGCTGGGCTGAGCTGGGCTGGGCTGGGCTGAGCTGGGCTGGGCTGGGCTGGGCTGGGCTGGGCTGGGCTGGGCTGGGCTGGGCTGGTGGGATTGGGCTGGGCTGGGCTGGGCTGAGCTGGGCTGGGCTGGGCTGGGCTGGGCTGGGCTGAGCTGGGCTGGGCTGGGCTGGTGGGATTGGGCTGGGCTGGGCTGGGCTGAGCTGGGCTGGGCTGGGCTGGGCTGGGCTGGGCTGAGCTGGGCTGGGCTGGGCTGGGCTGAGCTGGGCTGGGCTGGGCTGAGCTGAGCTGAGCTGGGCTGGGCTGGGCTGGGCTGGGCTGGGCTGAGCTGGGCTGGGCTGGGCTGGGCTGGTGGGATTGGGCTGGGCTGGGCTGAGCTGGGCTGGGCTGGGCTGGGCTGGGCTGGGCTGGGCTGGGCTGAGCTGGGCTGGGCTGGGCTGGGCTGGGCTGGGCTGGGCAGGCCCCTCTGCCCGCAGCGTGCGAGGCCCCGCAGCGCCACCGCCAGGGGCCCACCCGGGCACCCCCTGGCTCCGGCACCCTGCGGCACAGGCACCCCCTGGCTCCAGCACCCCATGGCCCGGGCACCCCCTGGCTCCAGCACCCTGCAGCCTGGGCACCCCCTGGCCCACCTGCTGGCATCGCTGCAGGGAAGAGCCGGAGCAGCCCCCAGTGCGGGAGCTGCGGGACGGGGTGCAGGAGTTGGGTTTGTGAGAGCTGCTCATGTCTCCTGGTGTGCAGTGAGGGGGAACCCCGGTGCGGTAGTAAGGAGAGGGGCAGCCGGTACCTGGAGAAAGCCAGGACACTCAGCCCTACCCAAAAGCCCTTTGGGGACAAGGAATGGAGCTAAGAACATGTGCCAGTGATGCCATCCTGTGCCCACAGGCTCTTTGGGGGTGGTGGACTGAGCACAGGAGCGCTCAGGGACTGGTGTGAGTTTTGTGCCAGGTCTGGTTTCATAGCTGGAGACCAGCCATGCTGACCCAGCCCGGACCCCAGGCCAAGCCTGCGAGGGCACCCGTTTGACACCGTGTTGGTGCCTGATGTGATGCGGTTCGTTATAGCCTGGACAGCAATCTTGTGCATGTGGGTGCTGCAGTTCCCAGTCCCTGCCGTAACATCCACGGGAATGGATTCCCTGTTTCCCAGACAGCACAGAAAACAGTGTATTCAGTTGCTGCTATTATTAACGGCAGTAATAGAAGTACAATAATGTAAATACTAATAATTTGCACGGCAGCAGTGGCAAGAGCGCTCGTCTCACAGTGGGGCCTAGTTGTGCCAGGTGCCAGAGCACACGCAATGCCCAGAAGTCTGCAATCCAAAGACACTCAGCAAAGTCTAGGTGACAGGAGCACTTCAGCCCCACTCCTACAGCTGAAGTCTGAGCTGCTAGTGGAATGTAATGGCAAGATGGACGTTTGGTTATGAAAACAGATGTTGTGACTCTTCCCCTGACTTCTGCTTCGCTGTACACTTCCCTCTGTCGGTGTGGAGACCTGCCATTGCTTCCAGGCTTGCGCTCCTCTGGCTTTCTGGTCCTGGCTGTCCTTGAAGCCCACTGTCTCCTTGGCGGCTTGTGTCCCTGTTTCTTTTATGCTACTGGTGCGCTGGCACCCTGCCTGCTGGGGCTCCTTGCTCCTCAGGCCTCCCCTTAGCTTCTGGCTTTGTTTTTGTCAGTGAAGCATACGGTACAGCGCCAGCGGTCCCGGTGATGCAAGGGAAGGCTGCGGTTGCAATAATAAGCTGTGTAAGTAAGCCCTAAGGGGAGCAACCTGGGACAATACGCTCACGGTGCTGCCTTCCTCCCGGGAGCAGGGACAAGGGAAAGAAACAAAGGAGACTAAGTGAAGAGAGGCAAGCAGGTGGCACTGGGGAGACAGCAGGTGGAAGCAAGGCAGCAGCGTACAAAAGATGAAAAGAGGAACGTAAGAAGAATATGAAGCTCAAAGAGGTGCTCAATCTGGGACAAGAGAATGCCGAAGAAGGAGCCACGTTTTAGGCCTTTGCAACAATAGGTTGTGAGGGGGTCTGCTTAGCAGAGGATCAGCTCTCCTCCTTGACTGACAGCTGCTAAATGTGTCAGTACCTCAAAAGGAGATGTTTTCAGTGCATGCACCTCAGGCTGCCTCTGCTGATCCACTGCCTCAGGTTAGGTGTATTTTAAACACTATAAAATAGCAGCATCTTCAACAGTTCCTGAGAATCTCCCCTTCTCTGCAGTCATCAAAATGCACTCCTCATTCATGTCTCCGTCTGACACTGGGAATATCTCAACCCTTAGCAACAGGTGATGACAGGGCATGACATGTTACATCAGTGTTTCAGTCTCTAGAAGAGCAAGATTAGGTTTCTCCCACTGTTGCATTAATGTCCTGTGAGATGCACGGGGCTCAGCTTGCAAGCCAAGTATCATGTTGCCTACACACGGATGTATGGCTGAGCACTGCAAAAACACAACTAACATACCGGTAATCCTTTCATCTTTTTTTTTAAATTCAGTCCTTTACCCGGGGCCAACTTAATGTAACGCTTTGACAGTCCAGATGCCATGTCAAGAACACATAAAATTAAACTCATTTTTCATCGGTGCCCCGACAGAAACGGCAGAGGTGGCCTTGTAGAAAACACAGGCAAAGCTGTGTTTTTTAAAGAGAGCTTGTGCGCAACTGAGCTTACTACAGGCTGGAATCTGGGGCTGAGGGTCCTGTCTGGTTCAGTTTGGTGAGGAAACCGTTGAGGCTTTTTGGAGATGCCTGTGCTACAGTGCAAGATGACCCAGAGACTACCCAGGCAGCTCCAATTGCCGCTGCACAGCGCTGAGCCCTGGCTGGCTGGCTGCTCCAGCCGTGGCTGTGGGCTCTGGGCAGCCATCACCTGGTAATGCGCTTTGGCTACTCCACAAAGCTGATCAGGGAGCCACCTAATAAAAACCCTAGAATTACGTGTTGGAGACCAGTGCCTTTAGTCTTGATCTGTGTCCAAAAGCAGTAAGGAGAATAAAGCAGAGGGTCTCTGATGTTATTTAGGTGTTTACTTCTTGTTCTCACTATTCCCAAATGTTCCTGGAAACTGCTACAAAATCTGAGCATTGTCTTGCTTCCAGGTGCTGTGCCTCTCTGGCAAGGAGGACTGTAAGCCCAAAACTGGAGCTCGGGGAAGGCTGTGCTCAGTAGTGGGAGAATCTGGAGATTTAGTCTTGTTAATCCAAAGAAATTGCTGCAGCTGGGCCACATCAGTCCATTTTTGCAAAATAATAGAAATGCAGGGATGGACAGGTTTGGCACGTGGGACCCAAATGGGGCCATTTGGTGTGTGTCCAACCAAGGGAGCTTTCCCAGAGATGTGACAGTGACATACAGACACACTGCATTCCCGAGCACTACAGATCACGTACTGCGTAACTGCAAGGCTTTCAGCCTCCCTAATGAATCCTGTTAACTGTATCATTAACAATGATCAGCTAGGCAAACAGCAAAAGAGGTAACCAGTTATTAACAGAGGACTTTTTTATTGTTTCTAAAAATACGCCTGTGCAGCTAGGTGTTTTCTTGTTCTCTACGCACACATTAAAGAGAAACTGCAGAGCAATAAACGTTAGTATTTAAAAACACCCAAGTTAAGAAGGGCACATTCACTATAACTTTCCTCTTTATGGAGGAATAACAAAGGATCCCTAAGCTTCTACGGTTCTACAGAGACTATAAAACGATTGTGAGTTTAACTGAATCTTTCCTGGTTTTGAAGGTATAAGATTAGTGTATATCAAGGGAATACGTTTTGCTAATACTTGAGGTTCAGTCCAGCTGCATTTTCCCTTCATTTTATGGCATCTGGTTTTGTCACTTCCAACAGTTAGGTAATGCACCAAGATAAGAAACATACCCAAAATTAAACTCTGTAAAAGGAGGGATTGGACTTACGTTTTCCCATTACAGGCTTTGTAGGACTGGAAACTTGGGCAGCCAGAAACGTGCGGTGCTAGTGCAGTAAGTGACATCTTTCCTTGTTAATTATTCATACGTAACAACAGATCTACTGCTAAGTAAACACATTTAACGAAGAGAGCCAGCTTACAGTAGCAAAGAGCAGTTTTGGGTACAAAGGCAGCACGAGTAATAGGCTGGGTTTGCCTCCTTCAGATTTCTGACAGAAAGCTTGGAAGCATGAAAGAGAACGCTAGCCCTCTGACATACTCTTGCCATCTTTTACCTTCTGTTAAGAAGGGCTGGGGTGCTGAGCTGTTGGTAAGTATTGAATGTTTAAGTATTGTTACAGACACTGTAGATTGTTTTCTCCCTGACCTGTGCACCATGAATCTGAAATCGTTCCTCAAACCAAAAGCCTTCTGGGGGACCGGGGACGGCGGCACCTCTAACACAGTTAACGTCTCCTTATCCTGGCAATCCTGCACTCCTGACCTCCGGGCCCAGTGTCCTTCCCAAACACTCCTACACTGACTTTTATGTAGAAATGTATCTTTATTTTCTTTCAGTTGTAAAGCTCCTAGGACCTCTGCTGTCTCTCGGGGAAGGCAAAAGGATAGACTTCTCATGCTCTCAGCCTTACCTCTTTTGACTGTTTAGTTTTCCACATCTGTGCTCACAGCCTTGTGCTTTCTATCTGCAGTTACCAAATAATATGATCTAGTGTCTCCTTCCTGGAAAAGGAAGATTTCCTTCAGTGCCATCCTGTATAAATTCCGCTGAGTTTGTTGCATGCGATTGATGTGTGCATTGTCACATATCTTGCAAATCTCCAAATGGACATGCAATAGTTTCTGGTTTCCATTTTCCAAAATAACACAGATCAGGTTCTCCTGATCAGCATGGCTTGGTCAAGCAGCCGTTAGGACCCAGAAGGTGCAATAGAGGTACACGCTCATGGCCACATCCATCTGCTGCGGTTTCATTTTTGCATGGCTTCCCACGTGAAATGTAATGACTTCCACTTTGCAACCACACACATTTTGCTTTAGTTTGGCACTGTTCACTCAAGAACTTCAAAGCGCTTTCTCAAAATAACAGCAAGTCACCTCTGGACAGCCTGTGCTGGCTGTGAAGTACTGTTCATGGCGGCACAGGAGGCAGGAGTCCTGCCTCGGCCTCTGCTCCAGCCAACAGGCAGAAAAAGAAAGAACAGAAATACCCGGAGTCCGGCCAGAAACACATTCTCCCTTTTAATACCTGGCATCACCTCCAATATAATTTTGGAATTAAAATGGATTATATTTTTATGCAGATCTTGTAAAAGCAGCCTAGCTTTCCGTCTTTTCTAAGCCAGCTGATAATTGATGGTACCTGCACGTAAGTGGCAGCAACGCACCTCGCACTCCCGACACAGATCCCCAGGAGCTGGAGCTGTTTGGTGGGGAGTGAGCAGTTCTACAAACTACTGCCAAAGTCTTTTCCGAGACTCCTCGTTTGTGCTGGAATAGCCAGAAGGGACTCTGGAGAATCCTGTCAGTGCCAGTGGGTGTTGGTGTGCGCAAGCGATAACCTCTGGGACAAAACAGAAAGACTGAACAAGAGAGCATGAACACAAAACATGACTAGGAACTGCCTGCACTTGGGGAGCTAAAGAGTGAAGAATCACAGAAAAGAGCATTGTGTAGCTTTTTTATTAACCTAAAATGGATTCCTGAACTCTGCAGGCACAATAGGGGTAGAACTTGAAAATACAGAAAGATAAATGAAGGCCACAAATGGCCTTCGTTACTTTAAAAAAGCCTTTCAGAGTGTGTGTGGTTGGGCTTATTTCTGTAACACGAATGACAGTGGCTGCAGTGTAACTTCTGCTGTCATTTAGCACATTGAGTGAACTGTTAGGAGTCAATGTATATGAAACGGAGAAAGTCTGGGTCTGTATTAATTAGTGTTGACTGAAAGAGATGGTAGGAACATCCATGATTGATTTCTTTAAGCATAATATCAGCTCCAGGAGGCATCAGCAGCTGGCCAGGGCAGCAGCCCGTTCTAAGAATTCTCTTACAAACCCTGCCCAGATGAAAGTGAGCACTGCAGACAGTGCTGGAGGGGAAGATCCTCCTTTCAAAGAGCAGCACAAGCTCATGGGTGTGAAACGTCTTGTCTCCCGAGTCCACGTGCAGCTCACGCTTGTCTGCCGGCTTCTCCAGAAACGGCCAGATCATACAGTAACAAAAATGGGTATAAAAGCTTTTGAGCTACTTCTAAGGGATCCGTGCATGTGAACTAATAAAGGTAAGTCTGTGGTCAGCAGGGTTAAATCCACCAGACAACAGTCTGCACTCAGCAGAAAGCATTCGGGGAAGCTACAGTATGAAAAAGCTGAAACTGCCTGTCTAGAATAATTAGGAGAGCAATGATAAATAAAGTGTTCTTCTGCCTCAGAAAGTTTCATACAACCCTGAACAAATTCTCAGAACCTCTGGGTGCAAGAGGTGAGATGTCTCTGGGCACCTGCCACCTGTTTGCCCTCTTATCTCTCTGTGGGTGACGGTTCTTCCCTGCGTTCCCAGAGTCCTGGCCCAGACCAGCTTGGCATCAGCTTCTTGCTCAATCACAGCCTGCAAAGCCATATTACTGAGTATTTCTTTTGTTGGTCTTCATTTCCAGAAGAAGAACAGCAAAAAATGAGTGATCAAACATGTGGAAATGATGAGAAGGCAAATGAAATGGTGGAAAAGCGATTTCCGTAGGCTGGAGGCTGTAATCAGAAAAAAAAGGCTGAAACCTGTCCACCTTGATCTCACGTCTGTGCTTCCCACATGCCAGGGTTAAGCAGATGGACCCATGGCTGCGTGTGGTGTCAGTTAGGCAAAAACCTGGTCTGAACAGTATTTTGAAGGTGTGACGTGCTACGGTGGAGCTACCAGAGCTGCTGGGTAGCTCCAGGAGCACAATGGCTGCGGGCCAGGGGCATTCGGTCAAACGAGGTACGCCACCGCCACCAGATTTATCTTGTAACTGTACCAGCAGCAGAGCTGGTAAGAACATAACTGGGCCTCTTGGGCTCATTTCTTCTTTAGTCATTAAGGAGAGGCAGTGAGATCCATCAGATCTATACATGGAGAGCCACTGGGAGAATTCAGTTTGTTAGCTCTATGTAGGGAAGAAATTGTCCCTAGCCATCTAGCAAAGGTTTCAACCAACACAAATAATACATGGTTTAGAGCTCCTTATCATTGTTACTCTTTATTGGACCAATACGTTCATGGAAAATCAAAACCCTTTCCTAGGAACACTTTAAATTACCGAAGCAGGAGTATCTTCTCACTGTTTTTGAATAATAACCAAGGAATATTAAATTACATGGTAATTACTGTGCAGTGGATGGATAACAGCCTGTGTAGTTTTGTGTCATTGCAAGAAGAATACATGGTTGTTTCTGTGTTTGCATGCTGCAGATTCACTGTGGCTTCCTAACACTAATTACCCAGTAATCTGTAGGCACCTGGAAAAAGTCATTGCTGATAATTAAACCAGGTCAGCAAAGAATTGCATAACACTTTCCAAATATTTGTGTCCCTCTTGTTTTAGCTGTTACTTTTCCACCACCACCACCCTCCTTAGGCACTGGGCAAAATTATACAGTGGCTAGAATAGGTTTCCCTCTTTAATTTTTAAATTTTTTTATTATTTCGTTTTTTTCTAGAGATTGCAAAAAAATAAATTCCTGTTAAGTGTGGAAATTTACAATCTGATAAACTGATACAGTGGCACATAAACAAGCTGTGTAAATATATATGTGGAGCCGTGCCTTTTTACAGGGATTTTTTTTAACAAAATAAGAACTTCTACAGAAGTGGTATTCACCAGAAATAATTATAATTAGCACAGTGTTACGCATTAGCATGCTGAATTATATTGCAAGGTCTGAATTTACTGTCAGCAGGTTGGATATTTTAAGTACTATGCTTTGCTCAAAACAAAACCCCAAAAATATTTGCTGACCTTTGTTGCTACAAAAATCTTGTTAGGCTAGAAAGAACTGCCGACATCATAATAATCTGATCAGAAATCCATTAAATTCCCAGTACATCTTTTTATCTAGTCCTTTGGAAAAAAAAAAATTGGCAAATTGATAAATGTCATTCATGGCCCTGATCCAGCACAACTCTTTTTTTACCAGGCTGAATGGTGAGAAGAAACACATGTTTAATTAGTATAAAAGGTTAGGGTGGAGAGTACAATTGTAGCAGAAACAGTGGTAGTATAAATTTCTATCTGCTAGGCTTGTCAGTATTTGCTGCTTCAGTGGAAATAATTTTTGAGGCTGGGTTCTCTCTCCCTAAACATGGCAAACATGCATGCTGGAAGCAATTAATTTGGGTGTCTGCTCACTGCCGCGTGTGGCCGGATTTGATTCCCATGGCAAAACCTGGACCCAATGGCGACAGCGTAAGCTCACCCCGGCTGCATGTCACTCCCCACAGAGCGAACGCTCCCTGGGAACAGTCTGCAGCCGAACCCAGCCAAAGAGGTACCCTTCTCTATGACTGCCTTCGCATCTGATGCTTTTGTAACTACAGAGAGCAATATGTGATGGCTGATGCAACTCAATACTTAAGTCCCATTCATGACACAAAGCCAAAGCTACCCTCAGTAAAAGAACCTAAAACTGACTCTGTAACACCCCAAATGCTACAAGACTGACTTTGGAGGTAGCTTACAAAATAATAAATGTTAGCAAAATGAGACATGGGTATTGATTACAATTATACATTATTACAGTTAATTGCAAATGTGCATTAGTTTCTCTGCTGCTCCCCAGGTGGTCAGCTTGCTTACTGACCATTTCCAGGAAGGTTTACCACATCAAGCACACGAAGGCCATGAAGATGCCTTCCTAGCAGCAGAGCGAGGGCACAAGCGCGTCATTAGCAGCATTCTTTACTGGCAAAAGGCATCACTGCTACCCCATGCGGCCATCTTCCCCCAGGGATTTTTCAGAGAAATTACTGATAACTCACCTAATGTTATGACAGAGTCAACATGATTCTTCACGTTCCACATCACTGTAAGCATCCCAGCTACAGCCTGCAATGAACTAAAGACCGTCTCTCCACTTATGGAAGTGAGAACAGGAGCACTGGGAGTCCAGCTGCTTTGCTGCTTGTCTTCATAACCACAGCAGCTTCTGCGTGTCAAAAACACACCCTCTTTATTCCCTCCATATAGTGATTTGCCAGTCCTAAGATACCCTTAAAACACATTTTTATTCACTGCAGATCAAGAATCTAGTATTTATTCCTTTGCTTCTCTTTAATTAGAATGAGAACAGACCACAATCTGTATAGCCCCTGCTGCTTGCGGGGGTGGGGGTGCATCGTACTGGAGACCCTGAGCAGCCTTAAATGCAAGGTACAGGAGGGTGCGAGCAATGTTTGTGGTTTGTTATACTTAGTTTTTTAAGCAAAGGTACTGCAGACTTAGGCAAAATTATTTGAAGTATAGGATTAAGCAGAATTCCAATCAGCTCACTCACAGGACAAAAGGACTTGAAGGTCTGGAAAGGGAGGTGTGATACTATAACTGTGGAAAGCAGAAATGCAGATCACTGGCAACTGCATAACTGTATGCACCAAACAGGGGATGCAGAAGCATTTCACACCCACCCAAACCCTGGCTGTTAATGTGAACTGGACACGTTGCACATATATTTCACCTGTAGCCTTTTCAAACACAGGTCAAAAAAAGTGATCTCAGAAATGCACAGGCCATCCATTTTCCAGATCATTATTTTAGCTACAAATTAATTGCTACCAGGAATAGTTTAAATCCTCCTTATTCAGAAGGGATAAATTCCTGCAGACGTAGGAAAAAACTCCCCTGAAGCGTTCGGCTGGTTGGAGGATTCACGCCATGGCAGCTGTGGGCAGTCGGACTGTGTAAGGTAAATGAGCAGTGTTTGCCAGCATCAGTATGAGGAGACCGTGTAAGCAGGAGGATACAAACTGTGTGGCAGGAAGATGATCTACGCTTCATCAAACTGAGCCTATTGCCAGCAGTTTGTGATGCGTCCTGGAGAAGAACCAGGGTTAAAAAGATAGAAAGAAAAGAAAAGGGGCAAAAAGACCTTCTTTAAAATGTGTAGGCTTATCTCTTCACGCTATATTTGATGCTGTGACCCTTTCTAACGGTGACATATCAAATTTCATTTTAGAAAAGAGCAACAGAGTTATGTAATTAGTCCTGCTTTCTGAAGTAAAAAAAAAAAAAAAAAATCATAATTCACCTCCTTTCAATTAAAATCTCTCCTTCCAACCATTATTAAGTCACTGTGAAGACCAGAAGCATGTACACATGGAAGTTCTTTTAGTCACCTGGATGTCTCTATCATTGTGCCTGAGTACAAAGCCTGAGTCTTGTTTTCATTTGTGGGGTTTTTTCTCCTTTTCCTTTAGACAAAGGCTTTTTTTACAGGTGTCTAAGCTTTAGCCTTTACCTTCCAACAGACAAAAAATAACAAACAGTTATAGGAAAGTGCTCTAAATATGTTTTTTCGTAACAGCTAGAAAGAAAAGATAGTTTGGAAACCAAAATATCCTGGAGGCACTCTCTCCATCCATAGTATATTTGATAAATTGACTTTTGCCTCCAGGGCAGGCATTCAGCTTCTTCATTAGTTTAATGATCTTTAGCCTCCTCTTCCCAAACTTATTTGAATGAAAAATAAGTTTTGTGAAAGGTAGCTATTAATAGTGTCAGTAAATTGTAAGTTGTGATTACATATCGCTGACAGTAATGCTGTCCCTCTCTACTGTAGATCAAACTATATTTATTCATCATTCTTAAAATCAAATATCCTTTCTCTTTGCTTGACAAGAACTATCCAGTGTGCTGCTGGGTACCAAGGTGACTTGAAAGTTTTTATAACATGTATCCCCTTTTATATTCTGTAGTATGTACGAACTCAAAGACAGAATGTCTGCATTATCTTAAATAAACTAGGTAAAATGTATTTCAAAAAGTTTCTTGAGTCAAAAAGTAGCAAATCATTGTATGTATTTTCCATATTTGTATAGGTTTCATTATATTCTCATTCTAAGTTACTCTTAAGTCTCTTTCATATTTAAAAAATGAACTACACACCTATCATGCAAAATGTAAAGAAGTATGTTCAACTAGTTCAAATTAGATATACAGTAAAAATACACTTCCAAAGAAATATCATTTCCATTTTTGTTCATGTTTTTAACAGAATTTCAGACTAATACATCAAATGTGGAACTGTACAAGTATGTGAAGAAACATTAGGATTGCAGTAGTAAAAAAATGTACAGCATTCAAAACCAACAAGCTCTAAACAACCAAACAATACCACAGGATTGAAACAATCATGGGGACAACATAGGTCATTGGAGCCAGTGAGTGAATCCTAATGCACCTACATAAAGACCCTACATAGAATATTGTCTCTTATTTATATGCAAAAATCCCTGATTTGATTAAACCAGACAATTTCTCTAATTGTCTCTTATAGGTTTTAGATAAGATTAACACGAGAGTATTCCCCTTCATAAATGTCAGTTATTTGAAAAGGCAATATTGAGAATAGATTTGAAATGTATTTCCATCCACGTGGATTCAGGTAGTTAAAATACAAGATCACAAATAATAGCACTGCCGTTTTAAAGAACCAATTGAATTGTTATCCGCTACATTTGCCGTAACACTTAAGAATTCAGGATTCAGCTTTTTAAAACTGTTTACAATTTAATACACAGGGTTTATAATTATGGGCTGTATCCATTTAACAGTGGACCAACATTGCCTTTTAAATCAAGAAAAGATCCAGCTAAGCATGTAAAAACAAAAAATAAAATCTCCAAGGTAATTGACAATGAACAAAACATTACATACAGCAGAATCTCTGTGCCCGAGTATCTTTGAAAGGCAGATATGTACTCTTTTACAGTGCACTAACCAGCACAATTCCTTTATTAGACATGTATTTTATAAAGAAAAATGTCTTGGCCAAACCTGTAGCCGTTATTAATTCAACCCAAATTATCTTTTTAAATGTTTCATCATTATGCATAAACTTAGTGAGCTATGCTAGCCTATTGGTTTTAGTGACCAGAATGTAATCCCTTCCCCAGATCTTAGCTAGTTAGGACATTTTTAGGACTCTCTGGCTTTTCAGATAACTCACCTGTGGGTTTTTTTAAGCTGAAGTGTAAAAAAGGTTAATAAATGATCTAATTATGTCAGCATTTCTATCCCACAGTCCTCATGCTCCGAGATCTGTCACTGATCTCAATAGGAATTTGGCTTGTACAAGAATGGCAAATTTCATCTGAGAAAGCCGAATAAATATAGCACTTTTAAACCCAAAACATAGTTACCAAAGTGTCTGGCCTACTAAATAATCTTCAATGCACTGAAAGGGCAAAGAACATGAATCTTGGCACTTATCTTGCTGCTTATTTGGAATAATCTTTTAGCAATTTTGATCCATGGGAATGACGGATTAGTTTTCGAGCGCTAGCCACACAGAACCTAACATTTGACTGAAATAAACTGATTGTAACAGGGTTGAAAAGGAACAACCATATGCATCTTATGTACCACTCAAAATCTATAAAACTACTGGGCAAACAGCATAGTGTATACTCGTTCCTATACATATTTAAAATTTGTTGAGGTATTTCTTTAATTACGGAAAAGCATCTTTAAAAACAATAGGGAAAAAACCCCTCAAAATATGAGTTATATTCTGCACAGATTTTTGGGGGAGAAGGAATGAAATTGTATTGAAAAGTCCATATTCATTAAAGGAATAACCACTTTGCTTAGTATTGATAGTATCATATTCTTCCTTGGCTTTTTATTCCTTCAAAGCATTACAAAAAATGTAAGGCTGTGACTTTATAAAACATAATTTTGCCTCGATTTTGCCCACCAGTGTTGTAAAATAACCTGAAACACTTCTGTCTTTTTCCTAGGGAAAACATTGCTCAGTGTCCACCTCTGTAACGGACTGACTGATTGTGGCCACACAGCTGTCGGATACCCCGTTTGCCTCCTCCATGAAATGGAACAAGCTTCCTCTTGCACAAAAGCAAGATTGTTTTCATAAATGCTAGCTGAAGTCAAGTTTCTTTCATGCAACAAAATTAAGCATAGTTTTTCTGTTTGAATTTTAACATTATCTGATAGCTTCTACCTGCAACTAACAGTTATTTATTTCTCTACAATGAAGATACCTAGACTGTTGTACACGCTGGATTTCTCACCCATACATACTTCAGGAACAGGAGGAATGCATACATCATATTTAGAGTTTATCCTAGGCAGATACTGTGTTTGCAGTGCAGTTTTCTAATCCTTTTAAATACAATCAGCCTACCTTGACTGTGACACTAATGTTAAATGTAACTGCAGCCATTACCAAGTAGTTTCCATAAGTGGTTTTATTACTGGTTAGATTTTACAAATTCTGGTATTCGAACAGACTTCGACCTTAAAATTCTAAAACAACAAAGCAACTGATGAAAGGCTTAGGACTATTCAAAGTAACAAACTCTTAACATTTTTGCCCTGGTCATAAATATACAGAGAGAAAAAGAGAGAAGTGGACATGGAATCCAAAGAATGTAGATAAAACAGTATATAAGGCACATGGCAGTCTTTGAAAATACAGAAGCTTTAGCCAACTTAAATTAATTGCTGTTTCCCTTGCTCAGTCCACAAAACTGTACAGTTACACAAATGTTGTGTTGCAATAGATCTTCCAAGTTATTCTTCAGTCCATACTCCGTAATACCAGAACACTACTTTTCCTTCTGTTTTTTTAGGAGACATCCTAATTGTGGTTAGTCAGTTGCTCAAAGCCTCTATTAAAATACACTTGGAATTTCAGCTAAGAATAATTTCTTTTTTAAAGAAATTATTAAGAAAGAGTCATCAGAAAAGATTTGTAAGAGTTGTCTGTGAAGGACTTCGAGATTCATGAACCTCAAGACTTCCGGGCACTGATGTCAAGACAGATGTCACAGTAGGCATAGTAGGATTAGTCAAGTCCGTTAAGGTAGTAGGAGTGCTGGATGGACTCATGGAGGCATTGGATATTTCTGAGGCAGGACCTGATGGGGTCCCTGCTTGGAGTGTTGAGTCTGAAGTCTTATCCACCCCTGTGTTTTCTTGACGTAAGAGGTTCCGTCTGAATTTGGCTCGAGCATTTTGAAACCAAACCTGAAATAGTTTAATATAACAGGGTAGCATTTAAAGAGCTGCAGTGTTTAGAAAAGCAAAAGCATACTCACAAATTCACCAATGCTTGAATTGGGGAAGATGTTTTTACTGGTAACATGTTAGAAAAGTAGCCCCGGTCATGTGAAGTGTCCTCTGCATGCCTGTTAAGCTTTCCTCTTTCCCTCTTCTGCAATCCTGTATAAACAGTCTGCCTGGGACAGGAGTGGACTAAGGATGGAGGAGGGGAGTCCTTCCATTCAGGCTATGTATAAAGATGCTTAGAAATTTGGCATGAATCCTCGATTGCCCTCAATCCCAGAAGTATTTGTCTGGATGGGGCAGACATCAAGCATCTGAAGAATATAAAATAATGAGTTTCGGCACCCTTGTATCTCAAGTCTATCTCCCATCGTAAGCAGCTGGTGACCCAGACCACAGCACCTGCCCTTCTGCAGGCCCTGAGAGCTCTCCCAGGAACTTCCCGATGTCTCATTGTCTGCATTGGTCTCACTTTTCTAAAAGGACTGCCCCTCTTTCTTACTCATCTCTTACTCCTCTTTCTCAAACACTTTAGCTCCCTTCACCTATGCCAGTCTCCTTTTTCAAATGTTTTCAGTACTGGAATGATGTTGGGAAAAGAATCTTGAGTGGTATTAAAGACCCACATTGCATTGAAAACTGTCATTTCAGTAGAAATTATATCCACATACAGAAATTTTCCCAAGATTGTTACTTCTTGTTTTATTTGATTATTATTTATGAGTGAAGGACAAAAGCAAGGCTTCATCTTTCTCAGTTAAACTTCAGTATTTATGTCCAAGTTAATAATGGTTTCCACTGACTGCAGGATTTGTTTAAAGATAAAGTATTTTTCTGACCTATATGAGAATAGATAAAATAAAATGTATTTGTGAAACTTGCATGAAACCCAGGTACAGCATATTACTTCAACCGAATTTGAAAACGTCATTAAATACCCTGTGTTCAGCCTATATATCTGTTGATACCAGGTAACTTTACTACTACAAACTAGGTGAAATTTCACTATGCTTATTTTTCAGAAGGCCTGTCATTGTTACATCCTTTACAATGGACTCAATCTTGATCCTACTGTCCTCATGTTGACCTGCTATAAGGAATAGGACCGAGTCTTTCCATTCCAGATGCAATGAGCCTCATCATCTCTGTATCTGTCGGAGAAAGGAACCAAGTGAGTGAAAGGATCTGCATAGCCCTACAATACCTCCACCAGATCTCTCCTTTGTGGCCTGTGCAGGGAAACTGGGTGCACGGAACTCACGAGGCCACACCAACCCATACGGAAGTGCTGACCTCTAACTCCAAAGCAGCATGGTCCCACCATAGCATCCGCTTTAAGCCAGGCCACTAACCAGGAGCGACGCGTAACGCAAGCAGTCCTGTGAGGTGTTCTGTGGGCACCCTCAGCTTCCAGCCGCAGCTAGGACTGACGAACATGTCTCAGCTGGTTTTCCTCTAACTGGGTTTCTTCTCATCTATAGATGCTCCAGCCCAAAATTCCTCCTATTGAGCCCTCTTTCTTTATCTCTGGAAAGCTTTCTCGGCCAACCGAGGGTCTCCAAGGTGCACATCCTCCCTCTCAGACTCTCTCCAGAGAATGCCACAAGGAAATAACCCTCATGTGCAAATTCCAGCAGTGGCTGTAGGAGCTGCATTCGTGGGCCATGCATACATGGCCATCCCTACAGGTCCTTGTTTCTGAAAGCTTAGAGTTTTAAAACAGTTTATGTTGGCATTCCCTTTGTTAAAACACTTAGTTTAAAGGCTATTTTTCACTTTCATATATGGCAGGAAAACAAAAATCTTCTCCTAAACTAGCACGGGTAAAAATATACTCAAGATTTGATAACACAGTCCATTATAGTGGTAAACCCGTTAAAGACCAGCACTGTGGTCAAAATGGGGCAAACCTAAGTGTGATATTTTTGCCTGACACGTTCACAACCAGCGTCCTCTCCTGTGACTCTTCATTCAGAGCCACGCAAGGCAGGAGGCACAGAAGTGTGCGCAGGGTTCTGAGCAAGGCAAGGAGCCTCGTGTGCAGGGGATGCAAGTGAAGCGAATCAGTTTGTTCTGGTCACTCAAGCTGCAAAGTCTCAATCGCTAACTAGTTAGGAATGGTGAAAAGCAGCAATTTGAACATTTATGTGATTTTTTTACCTTTCAGGAAGAGATAATTTATATTTGTCCCACAAAGTAATTTGGGGTTGTTTTTTTTTAATGTACCTTCTAGCAATTGTAAAAAGGATAATACATATGAAGGTGAAATAGAAGTTTAGACACTGCCACTGTTGATATGTACGTATACCATAGTTATGGAAACAGAACAGGCAAAACCACTAGTCCAGTTGCATATACACATATTTCTGTGTAACTTCATACTTACGTTCATTAAAAATATCCATATTTATATATGCAGTAGTCCCAAATGTAAGTAACATTTCCATTCCTAGTCACAAAACAATTTTCTTGTTTGAAGTGTATAAAACCGTAGAAGCCATCATAACTATTTTGTGTATTTACATTGTTCCTAAACATCCAACTGCTCCTTAACCTTAACAGGGCAAGAGACTCTATGGTATTTTTTCTGTTTGTGATTTGAAACACGTAGTGTGTAAAGAAAAGTGAGCAAAAATACTGATGTTTATGTATTCCCCTTTATCTTCTATTACATATGAAAACCTGTGCTCAGATGCCCTTACCAATGGCCATTCATGCTGCTTTCAGGAGCGGCACTTGTAACATGGCTCATTCTCTCCTTAATAGTGGTAATTCATGCTAGACACAGAAAATACTACATAATCTCGTACATAATATTAAAAAATAGAGACTATATGACTACTTTCACTTTCTTCCTCACTGAGGTATTGTCAAGGTTAATCAGCTAATGGTTATAAAGCTCTTTAACATTGTCCAATAATAAATATTCATACTATTATTGAAAAGACATCTACATATGTGTTCACTGAAATTCTGAAAAAAACTTGTCTTATGATAGAAAGGGATAACAAAAGCATCGCGATGGTTATATTCTGGTATGTGATTAAGATATGACAGTACTCAGCAAAGATTTCACATTGAAGCGTAATTAAAGAATTAAAACTATTCTTTTCTGAACTGTAGGAATGTAGGCCTGCTTCTCTACTGCCCTGTGTCATTACTCAGAGCTGTGCAAAGTAGCGTGTAAGAGCTGGCAAGTTGGAGCTGCCCATGCAGAATGGCAGCGCTGTGTGCTCACATCGGCAATTCAGGCCCTGCACCTGTAGTGGTACTACAGTAAAGTAAAGAAATAATAACCTAAACATATGTAACTGAAAGAATTGTTCCAGAAGGACCTATCTCACATCAATTACACAATTAGGAATCTGGTCTTCAGTACTAAGGAATAAACAAAATCATTGGTAAGTATTTAGTGTTTTTCTGTCCAACTCTATCATTATAAGGCTGAGCTGTTTCAAATCAAAGGGGAAAATATGGACCAAAACTTCCACTGAAAAATAAAAGCAGCTGTGAGACCCACCACTGATGCTACCACATCCTGGTTAGTGGGGCTGTATACCTGTAGCTGGGCAACTCCGCAGCTAGGCAAGAGTAATATTTACTGCAGTTAAAATATTATACTACCTCTTCAGTGTTCTGTGCAGCTAACCCTTTATGCCCATTAAGTAAAAGAAGAATAAAATAACATCTCCCTTAGGTAGGGAAGTATTGAAAATAAATATGCTAAGTATTGCAAAGGATTTGGATACTGCAGTGAATGAGATAATCTAATCACTTTAGAAAACTTTATTTTCTTGTTTGTAGCACCTCTGTTCTTGCAACTGTTATATATTAGTTGTATGAATAGCTTCTGCTAGAAACAAATTTTTAAACACAATTTTGCTCATCCACACAGCTACCTGGAGACTGAATTTTACTAACTAGTAAGTGGAGAAACAAAAATGTAAAGGATGTTGCACCACAAAGCAAACTACGTTCACTCATTGCACACACACTTTGATTACTCTGTTGTAATTAGTAAACACACAGTTAAAGGGAAACTATGGGGTATTTTATGAATGGAGGCTTCGTAAAGAGTCTGCAGGATGCTAGCCTAAAGCAAACCTACACCAAAAGGTAGCACAGGGTACCCATGCGTGATTGTGAAAATTTTCATGCTTGTTGACTACTGGAAGCTGAATTACAAAAGTCCAAATGAATGCAGTAATCTTTGTAGGGTTTTCATAGCAACTTTTACTGGGGAGTGATTCAAGAAAGAATAAGCAGTGTACAAGACACCCACTGAAAAATAACACTCTGTGTTCCTAACCTGCTTTTGCCATGGAAAATCATATTCCAGACTCCTGGGGAGAGAAGAGGTACATACCCATAGCTAGGAAACTGCATCTTCTTAGGGCTATCTACTTCCACCTTCCCTATCTAAACTCACAAAAAGAAAGATCCATTCCCAAAAGAGGCATATTTATGCCAGTTAGCTCACATTTAGCTGGTCACTTCAATTATGAATGATAGCTTACAGTAACGGGCTTGTGTTCCCCAGCTGCTGTACAAGAGGTATATGAATTGAATCACAAATATAAAGCTAAATTGGAATGAAAATAAATAAAATAGGGGTTAAAAATATAAATATGCTTACTGTGATTCTAATGTGGCTACTTACAGAAAATAGTTTGCATTACAAAGCCACTGAAGGGAATGTAATTTATGAAGCAGTATGTTACATTCCCATGCCATTCCATTTCTGAACATGGATAGCTGATGGCTAATTGTATATAAAGCAAAGACAGAAGTCAGGTCTTCCGAATCCGTTATCACAGATCGATAAGAATATGGTCAAATTCTCTGCTCATTGACAAAGTACCCTTGTAATGTGGTATGTAGGACTGTCTATATAGTAAAGGCACTACAGCTGTTTCCTAAATCACTAGGAACTCTACCACATGTGTTTAGGAAGTACACTGGTTTCAGAACAAGAGACCCTGTTTCTCTTGATCTGCTGCCTTGCGTTTTCTATTAAAATATATTCTGCTAATGATAAACAAAGAGCCACGATCCTTCATCAGCTGAACTGAGATCTGAACATACAGAAAATACAACAGCTTACAAACACGCCTAGTAACAACATAGGGGATGTGGAAGATTTCTTGCTACTGGCAAGTGTGCATGCACATCTGGGAGTCCATGTACCTTCAGTATGTAAGACAGGCTAATACTAATGATGCTTGTTTAGATCAATAGTGTCGGTGAATTACTTCGCATTCAGTAAGTGACACAGCCAGAATGCCAACCTTTCTGACTCAAAAGAATTAACAAGTGACACTGTATCAGTAACCAACATCATGAAGAGTTATCCCTAGCAAAGAGCAACCCTGAAACTCACACAGGTGAACTTCAGTGTTTGAAAAATTGCCTCTCACAGGTTAAAGATAAACCAACTGGGCACAAAGGTTCTAAAATCAAAAAAACCAAGTTTGTTTTCTCCTGGCCCAAATTAAGGTTCAAACAGAAAGTCCAAGAGTATGGAGTACAGGGTGCTCATAGCAGACTGGAAAACTCAGGCAATCCGAGACAAAGTATCACTCTGAGTCGTTTTCTTGAACTGCCTCCAACAGCATCTTCCTCTGGGTGCAATCCTCACCAACTATTACCTTCCACCACTCCTGAGCTAAAGGAGCCCAGACATAAAGGACTATTTAACTGTGAAAGTAAAAGAAGTGAAACATAAATCACCAAAACAATAACAAAAGTTTAGTGGAATTGTAAGGGTCTGCCACAACAAAGTGGAAGCACTAAGCACCATAAAACTGCAAGATGTGATATGTTTAGGGTGGAAACAGAAGCAATGAAGAAACAGAAAGAGGAACTGAAGTTTAATGGAGACACAGAGTCCAATTTGGGAGAAAAGGAAATACATTCTGAAAAGGCAGGAAGAAACAAAGACAGTAACTTGGAAAAAAGATGGAAGGAAAGACCCATTAGGTGAAAGAAGAGAGAGATGGAAGTCAGGTTGGTGTGGAGTGAGGAGAGAGAACAGAAAGATGATCAAAAAGACACTTTCTAGATACTGATCTCATTTCTTCATGCACTATGTGAAATTTCTCAGATAATTCAGGTGTGAGTGCACTGTAATGGACAGAATTACTGGAGTGTCTAAACTCTGAGGATAAAATAAAGACATGTCAAAACAAGGATAGATGAATGCAGTGAATTATTTTGCCCATGTGCATGGATAAAGGAAAGCTGCTATCAGAGACACTACACCAAGTGTTAGGATGTGCACTAGTTGTATTGGAGGAATCTGTTCCACCACCAAAAATCGACCTCATAAAACAAAACAAAAAAAAAAATCCAGCTATGGAGAACGTAGCCAAGAGTAGTAATTACGTACGGTTTTTCATTAGTAGTTTTTATGGGGAAGCCTACAAAACCTTTATTCCTTCTTTAGGTATTAACACTGCAAGGTCCAGAGTCTCTCCAGTGAATTCAGTTTTTCTCAATATTTTTTGTCTGCTGCCCTCCACTTGCCTATGAATTTGCGAGAACTGTCCACAATGTTTTCCCAGGAGTCTGTCTCTAAGCCCTACCTGTCTCTATGAAGCTCAAAAAGCATTTTTCTACAATGAAGACCCATTTAAAAATTTCAGCAATAGAACCTGGAATGCCATGGCTCCTATATGTCCAAACTGATCTCTAGGGATAGCTATTTGGATAAGCGCCCATTAAAAATGACTTCTTGAATCAGAACTATAAATTCAAATAGAGCTGAATCAACTAATATTCTCACCTTTGCTTTCCATAATAGTTCGAACGGAGTGTATATCCGTGAAGCAAGAAAAATCCAGCTTTCAGAGAAAAAGTACTTTTAAAATGCAGTCTCCTTTCATTCTGTTACTAAACTATGAATAAAAAATTAATCTTTGAAAAATTAAATTTAAGTCCACTTCAATTATGAAAGAAAAGATATCCTCCTTGTCCTGATAAAACAAATTCAAAGTGCTAATTAATTTCTTATAAAGGTAAACATTCACAGTAATTTCTAAATTAAGAGCTCTCTGTTTACAGTGAACGCACTAACTAAAATAATTCACTTTTTCTTACAGCAGATTAGAAGGTAAAACATGCACCAGAATTAACTAACTACAGGAAAACAAGCAGGGCCCTAAACCTTCACAACTGTCATTAAAATTAAAACCCAAGTGATCTGCTTTTGGGACACTGAAATGAAATAACTTTTCTTATACTTTCTAGGATTTAACTGGTCTCACAGAAGGTAAGAACAATTAAGAAAAGCTGGAAAATCAGCAAAATCCATGGCATTCTAAATGTAAAATTGGTATTTTGTTTACTTTTCAAAGCAAAAGACTGTTCTTCTTACCTGAAGAACTCTTTTGGTCAGGCCAGTTTTCTGAGCTAGCTGTTTCAAGTCCTTGGCATCGGGATTGTGGTTAATAGCAAAGTATGACTTCATTGTCCGCAACTGGTGGTGTTTGAATGATGTCCTCATACGCTTTGTTTTCTGATTGCTGGGGTATTGCTGGTCTCTATCCAGGTGGTCACCATCGTTTTCATTGCAACTTAAAGCTTGAGGCAACAAGAGGAAAAGGAGTGTAAATCTATGGCTCTGTGACCAACACTGTTTGCAGTTCATCTGAGTGCAGCAATTAAAATAACATACCATGGCATGTATTGTACTGGTACAAATCCTACTTGCCTTCCCCTCCATTTCTGCATCTTCTATTTTCCCCTTACAATAACCAGCCTGCAAGGACCCTCACCTGCCTCTTTATGGCTTTTAAAATGTCAGGTCTGCTTCCTTTTTTCTTCCCTCCATCTCCACACAGCCTTTCCTCCACTTTCTGCTTGTAGGACAGTAGCTGTCCTCAACTCTGTAAAGTGTTTTAATGTACTTTGTATCACTATAAATTGCATTGTAATGTACAAAGAGAGCTACACAATACAGTCCACTTAAATCTCGATGGAACAGACCAGTTAAAATTATAATTATTTCCTCCATCAAACTAAACCCTGTAGAGTACAAGAGAGACCATTAAATGAAACACTATAAAAGAAATAAAGTTTGTGGGTACCAGACAGAAAATTATGACTATAATTTGACTAGCTAAAGAAATAAAGCTGTTAATACTGTCCGTCACTGACATGCCAAACAAAAAGTATCTTTTAAATTATTTTTATGTTTGTATTTCCTTTTTTTAAAAAAAGTATTTGCAAATACTAGCTTGAATGATCATTTCTATTATATCCTTTTGAAATCACTGAATGACACTGATTGATACATTTGCATAAATCAACTGTAAAGCCTGTAAAGGAGGTCTATGAACAAGCAACATTATAATAATTATCAAGGAGTATTAAAAGTTGAATGCCAAGCAAAATAATCTCATAGACCAAAAGCAGTCTTTCATTTATTTGTGCATACAGTAGACCATACAAAAACTCTTAAAGTAACATTAAGGACTGAGCTTAAATCCACTAAAAAACACAAGGATATCACTGAAAATTAGCTCTGAAAAACTGTCATTAGTTGCTTTTTCTGTTCCAATACCTACAACTCCCTTTTCATTTCCTGTAAGTTTTGTGTTAAAAGTAATGAAAAAATCACTACTATCTCTGTTCTATGTTGCATGCAAAAATGTGAAAAAAAATCTATTTAAAAACGTGAATTATTGGTGAATTTCTTAAACACATAACCAGATTTGTTTTCAATTACCCATTATTGCTGGTTCATTACAACTGAGTACATCTCGTAGACATGTCTTTATAGTCTTACTTTAAATTCATGCTATCAATCAGAGGGTTTCAGCCCTAATGAAAACATACAAATACTGAAAGGCACACATTAAAAAAAAGTTTTAAAAAATATACACAAATTGCATGTACTCATAAGTAAAAATGCATACAGATTCTATAAACAGCAGTTTTGCAGCATGTACAGTAGCTGCTTTGCAAACTTCAGCTTCTCAAAGCCTTCCAAAAAGATATGGCACAATCTAGAGCAAGGCCTGCAAAAATTGAGCTTTAAGACCAAAAAGCATGTTTGTTTAATAGATGCGTAGAAAGTGTCCAAAGCCTCAACCTTTTCTGTGTGTTTCAGTACTCCTATAATTTAAAAAGCAGCTTAAAAAAAATTATGCTGTACATATAAATGTGTGTGCGTGTGTGCATGCATGTGCGTACATTTGTATAAATCCTTTCCAGACCTAAGGACCTTGTGCCAAATTCTAGCAACAAGAAGCACTTCTGCTTGTTTTCCTGGAGCATGGAAAGACTAGAAGCACCTGAATTTAAAACATTAAAAGGAGATAGTAAAAATGCAGTATTAATGGAGCTGGATGGAATGTAGCAAAACCTTTTTGAGTTCAAGAACTGAGATGTAGTTGCCAAACTGGGGTCATCCCATGTGCTCCAGTCTCCTTCATAGCTACAATTCCTGATGTAAAGAATACTGGGATAAGTAACTGAAATTATATTGCTCATAACAAATTCTATTATGGAAATGTAAAACCAAGCAGTGCTTGGTTTTAAGCTGTACTCACAGAATTTTAGATATTAGTAATGGAAAAGACCTCTGTGTATTATCTTAAATGCTTTTAAACCCTCCCAGAAATAATAAGGCAGAGACTTAGGAGGAAACACATCAAAATATCTGTCTGAAGGACTGAGGTCTGTTCATGTTAATATGCAACAAAACAAACCCTAGGGCTGCGAGTAGCTGGATTTTAACCTGTTCCATAGAGAATGAGACACATTCAGGATCCAAGGAAATAAAAGTGATTCTAAACCCTCCCAGAAAGGGTATCAGCTTTTATCCGAGCCCTGATAGGACAATGAACAATTTATTGAATTTCTCATAATTTTACCTCCTCATCTACTAAATAAAAATAATATTAAAATGACAGTAAATACATACCATTTGAGATTGGCAACATATTGTCCTTTTCTATGGGGAAAGTTATAGAATGAATTTGAAAGTGTGCAAGGGTGCCTGCTGTTTGTTTTCTGGCACAAGTGGTTCGGGTACCCCCAGGCATCACCCAATAAGACACAAATATTCGTAGTTAATGCCAATTCCCCTCTCATATTTGGTTGCGATGCCTGGCACATCTTCCGAAGTGTATTATATTAGGTCTAATATTATATGCATCTCTCACAGAATCTGAAATATCTATGGGCGTTGCAGGCACAGGGATACAGGAATGGGCCAAGGATGTAAGCATGTGAAGGTTTTAAGAGCTGATGAGTTTCTGCACAAGGCATCATGGTGTAAGACTAACACTGTACATGCTCCTCAAGCAACCCTCTGTTTTTCAGGCACTTTTCCCCCGTTTCTTTGTGGTGTCCCTGTGTATCTTCCAAAGGAATTGTAGAACTATCCACACGTAAGATTTCCATTCAATTGCAGGCTCCTGCTGGGAGTTCAGAAATACCATTGGTAAAATTCCAGTTGAATAGAGGAGTCATAAATTAACTAATGTTTAATTTCTGTTCTGTGATAAAACAAATTCTGAAGTGGTGCCAAGTCTCTTTTTTGTCCCTAGAACATTTCTAAGGCCCTTGTGCCTTTCCCCCAGTCCCCACACCCAGGCCGTTGCCCTCCAGTCCTCCGGCTGGTCTCACCAGAGGCCAGTTCTTGCAGCCTCCTCCATCAGCACCGTGACACAAATGTCCACTTGGCCACAAGATGGTGATGTCCACAGAAAGCATCGCTAGACACTAAGATTAAAACATTGTATTTTGATACTGGTGACCAAACTATGCTCTGCAGAATAATGCCTAACAGTGTCCCTAAAAGGAGCAACATGAGTATGCTGTTACCTCTGTAACAAACACTGTGGGAAGAAGGAAAACTGTGGGAAGAAGGAAAACTCAGGAGCACCATTTCACACCCAGATGGCCAGAGCCCCCACATGTTGGGGCAAAGCATGTGCTTAGTGGTTGGTAGGTCGCTAAGTAGATAGTACATGAAGAAGATAGGGAAGAGTAAATTTCCTTTGGGGGAACTTTTGTTCCAAGTAGCTTGTGTTTGACATGTTAAATTACACAAAAAGAAAGCAAACTAATCCTGATTCTGAAAGAATGATGAAACAAGAGACACATTTGGTGCATGCATCAGCTCTCCATATTCAGTGGCTCAGGGACACACTCCCCTTCAGTAATAAGAGTCAAGGGGATGTTTTAACCTGCTGCTGCCTGGAGAGGGAACTTGTGATTAACCAGACCAGACAGGGGTGCAGCCCTGTTTGTTGTTTGGCAGAAGGTGTAAAGGACTTTGTGGCACCCGCATCTTTGAAGGCGACAGAAGTGAAACAGGGCCCTCCGAACGGCACTGGGGCAGGAGCAGAGGCAGTCTTTCTCCCTGGTGGAAGGAGACACTTGGCGAAGGCAGACTCCTGAACTCCTCCCTGCAGCTGGGGTGGAAGGGGGTGAAGCTGTGACACTGGGAGCAGGCAGGGTACCCCCCGCTGCTCCCGAGGTGCCTGGCAGCGCTGCGAGGAGGGTCCCGAGCCACGGCCAAGGCAGCGCTGTCCCAGTCGTGACAGCTCGGGAAGCGTTTCTGGGAAGGGGGAAGATGAGGCCCGTCTGAAGGAGCGACTGCCTCCCAGGCCAAGCATCCCCAGGCCGGGAGAGGGGCGCAGCGCAGGGATGAGCCACCTTCCTTCCCCCGGCCGACCCGACAGAAGGGCGGCGCGTCCCCGAGGGGGCGCCCGGGGCGGGCGAACAAAGGGTCCGGAGCGGGGCCGCGGCGGCACCGGCCGTGCGGGGCTTTTCCCCTCAATTAAGCCAAGTGAATGGCGTGAATGGCTGGTGCGAGTGCGCGGTAATTCCCTGAGCGTCGCGATTAACCCGGGCAGTCCCGGCCGAGCAAGGCTCCTCGCTGCCGCCGGGCCGAGGGAAGGGGCTGGCGGCGGGGCCGCTCCGCTCCCCGTGGGGCTCGGCCCGCCGCGCCCTTCCCCAGGGACCCCCGGCAGGGAGGGAGCGCTCCCGGGGCCCCCCGCTCACCCTCCGTGGAGCGAGCAGCGCCGGCCCCCTGCCTGCCTCTGCCCCTGCCCCAGCGCCGACCCCAGCCCCTCCGCCTGCCCCAGCCCCGACCCCAGCCCCAGCCCCCGGGGAGGGGCCAGATGCACCGCGCCGGGGAGCCCGCGAGGTGACCGCGGCGGGGGCAGAGAGGAGGAGGAGGAGGGAGAGAAGCAGGAGGAAGGGGGGGGGGGGGGAAGGAGGGAACTCTTATTTTTCTTAGGAGGCCGCTGCGAGACCCCCGTTTTTAAGGTGCGACCCGTGTTCGCCCGCTCGGTAGCGGCAGCCACAGGAAAGCTTGTTCTGGGCTGTCCGTCCGGGGGGACGCGACGAAGAGGAGAAACCCGCTCCTCACAACTTCCCGGCATTTTCCCTCTTTTTTGTTGGGGGGGAGGGGGTGGGGGTGGGGGGAGGCTGGGCGCGACGGCGACGACACACACACACAGAGAACCCACCAGCCTTTTGACAAAGGCCGCCCCAGCCCCCGCACCCCGGGGCCACCCGTGCCGGGAGCGGGGCCAGCCCGGCCGCCCCGTCCCCATCGCCGGGGGCGCGCACCCAGCCCGGGCGCTCGGGCACCTTCCTACTGGAACACTCCATCTTCGTGCTAGGAAAGGAGGGGAATACAGCTTACAACCTTCGCCGTTTGCACAGATCATGGTATTTTACCAGCTCGTCGTGCCCCAAGTTTGCGCAATACATCTGTCATTTGCGGGGATATTTTAGTGTCTTCATATTAAAGACAGACCAGGTACAAATGAACAAAATACAGCAGGCTGTGGGAGGTTTGGGGTCTAATGCACAAAGGGAGTATTCAGAATTCTTTACAGGTGCTTCTGTGTTCAGCAAGCTTTCAGCCATTGATTTACTGACCTAAAAAACCCATCAAACTCTATTCCAACAAGTGAAAGAAGAAATTATGATCACAGGAACACACTTAAAAAAAAAAGAAAAGAAAGGAGAAAGAAAGAAAAAGAAATCTTTTTGAAGTTTCAGCATCCTTCTAAGCTATTTTCCACTTGTCAGGCTCTATCCACATCTAAAACCCATCATCCCCGTGCAGAGTCTCGTTTAAGTAGAAAAAAAAAAAAAGTCAGTCCAATTCGTGTTGCAGATGAATATTTGCTGCAATTTACGAAATAATTCCAGTCTCAACTCTACCTAAACCCCTAAGTTTACAGGTCCCCCTTTTCCCATCACCTCTGGGAGTAGATTTATTTACACAAAGTATTCTACACAAACTATCAGCAACAGATCCCTCAGAGGACAAGATTGTGCATTTCTGAGAAGGAAATGACAAGTTCCATTTAAAAATAAAAAAGAAGCTATCACACTTTTAAACGGTTTCCCTTTCAAAGGCACCAAATCGAAGGCTTTGCAATAATTTGCCAGTTTGTGAAATTTTACATCAACGGGCAGGCAACCTGGTCTGATTTCCAAGATCAATGGCACTTATTATCGTATAAATTAGTCGATTATTGGTTTAATAAATAGTTAAGTAGATAAATAGTTCAAGCAAAGAAGCCAAAGGTTCCTCAAGGAAAATCTCTTCAGCTGCAGGCTCTGAACAAAAATTGTAAAGACCAAAAAATCGAAGGGCAGTTATTTTGAAAACGAATTTTAAAAAATATAATGAGAGACGGTTTATCTAGGAAGTCAGGGAGCAGTAAGACTTCTTCAAGCTGTGCTCCCATCCAGGACAGATGCCGCTGGTTCAGTTTACAGGTCCTTTGAATCTGAACATCTGCCCTGAGCAGGGAGACAGCGGAAGGACAATTAAAACCTAATACCTCCAAAAAGGAGACGTTTTTAAACGGGCAAGATGCATATTTTATGTATGTTTTAAAGCTCAACTATTACTCGCGAGAACACTGCACACACACCTTTCATCAACCTTCACCACCGGGACTTCTACTGATTCTTGTGCTGTTTCCAAATTATTCAGTAATTAGTTAAACCAATAATAGCTGGCAATTTTGTTCCCGAGGTGCGTTTGCCAGTTAGGGATGCGCCTTTTCTCCCTGCCATTTTCAGTGCAAACCACTCAGTTTCGTCGCTATTGTTACTCTGGTTTAGGCGCAAAACACCCGCAGCCTCTCTCTCTCCCTGCGCGGTCGCCTCCCCCTCGCCCGCAGCCCTCGGTGCTGGCAGACCACCGGGCCCGCCCGAGACCCCCCCCCGCTCTCCCACGCGTGTTCGTCGTCCCCCTCCCCCCCGCTCCGCTCCGCGCAGGGCGGGCAGAAGCGCAGCGCATCCCGCAGCTGCGAGCTGCGGCCGGGGCGCGCAGAGGTGCGGCTGCAAACAGACCCCCACAAACACGGACTTTACCTAACGCCCTCTCCGTGGGCGGGGGGATGGGGGCTGGGTGTTAAAGGCAAATCTACACCCTAGGAAACATGTCTGAACTTCGTAGATTAAAAAAAAGCAAACAAGCCCGGAACCGCGGAGAAGCGCAGGCGACACTGCAGCAGCACCACGAAGGAGGCAAAGCGAGCGTCGTCTCTGGGGTCTAACGGGGCGGCTGGGCGCGCAGCGCGGGGAAACTCGAGCCTGAAGTAAACCCCACCTCTGCCTTTAATTCTTCTAATAAAATCACGATCTAAGAATTTTCTTTTGTCCAAACACTTTTCCTTGTTGCGCGCAAGGAGCGGTGCTGCGTTATAGGCTGGAAGATCCAGTGATCGCCACCGTTCTGGTGGGCAGTTACATGGGTGAAAGAGCGAGGGGAAGGGGGGAAGCAGGGATGGGGGGTGCGGGGGCAGGAGAGTACTCGAATTCCTTTGCCTGCAAAATTACAGTGCTGTGGTGGTGGAGAGGTTAAACGAGGAAACACATCAGAAAGTTTGCAGCTCAATGCAGAGCGCCCGAGAGGCAGGGCTGGAGCAGAGACTGCAGGCTGGCGGCTGCTGCCAGGTTCGCTCCCTGCCTTCCCGCTGCTGCTCTCGGTCAGGAGGCAGGGGCTGCGGCGCGGGGAGGCTTTGCAAAGGGGATGCTGTGAGTTTCCCGACTCTTTCTGGAGCCACATCCAACGAACAGAACCCCCAGCCGAAAGTGCCATGGTACGAGCAGCTCGAGGCGGCCTGAGGACACCTGCTGCCTGCAGCCCCTGCCCTGGCTCCGCGGCCGCCTGCACTCCCACTCGCTCCCACGGCAGCTCCGTGGGAAACAGCCGGTTTCCTCCTTCCTCCCTCGCTCTTCCCTCCCAAAACTACGAGTTGCAAGAGCTCAGGACAAGGGCAGAACAATTCACCCATCAGCAGCCTTTGCGTGTAGCTACTAAAGAAAATTCACAGCTCTCTGAAGTGCTAACTTACAGTCTCTGGTTTCCAGATTTTATTTCAGGCTAGACTCCCCCTTCTCCCCCTCCTTAATCAGATGACCTTGCTTCAAAACATTTTATTTCCAGCTGAAGTGAAAAATGCTAACATATTAGCTTCTGTAATTGCAGTTTGACAGCACTTGATCTCAATAATTATGCTGCAGCTAAACTATTATTAACGGTTTAAGCTAAAATAAACGGAAATCCCCCTTTGGAAGCAAACAGAAACAAACCGTTTGAATTGTTCTGGGGGAAGATGGGGGTCTCTTACCTGCGTTGTAGGCTGCTAGATCTGCCCCAGGCCCTGGGCTCTTCCTTTTCCGGGGTCTCCCCTTCTGCACAGTCCCCACGCCGTTGTAATAAGGCAGTCCCAAAGTGTTGGCAGAGCCTGCTCCCAAAGCCGGGCCCTTCCCAGCGGCTACATCCGAGTGATTGAAATGCACCTGGTACTCCCCCTGGATGAGAGTCTCGAAATGGAGGCGGCAGTACACCAGATTGTCCTTCATGCCAAAGTGATCGCCGGTGGTCAACATCTTGTTGCAAGTGGTGCAAGTGAAGCAATTTAAGTGATATACCAAATCCCTGGCCCTCATGACCATCTCGGAGGCAGAAATCCCCAGGTGACATCTCGCACATCTCTGCACCGAGAACCTCCTGCAAAACAGAACGGCCAGAGAAGACGGTGAGAGGCGCATCCCCCCCCTCCCCCCCGCCCTTCGTCGGGTCCGCCCGGAGGGCGGCAGAGGGAGAGGGGCTGCGGGGCCCGGGGCGGCCGCCCCAGCCAGGGCAGCTGCCCAACGCCGGGACGTTTGCGGAGCGGCCGCGCTCCCCAGGCCGGCGGGGTCTCCGACCCGTTCCCCACCTCGCAGCTCCGCTCCCGCCCCGCCAGCCTCCCCGGGACCAGAGCGGGCTCGGGCCCGGCGCAGGAGCCCCGCCGCCGGCCGGGACAGCTTGCCCGGGGTCGGCCCCAGCCCGGCATCCCCGCAAAGGGGCACGCGTGGGGCGGCCGGGCGAGCCCTCTGGTGGGGGCTCCAAGCTTGCCCGTGTCCTCGCCTCGGGCAGGGATCACGCCTGGCCCCCTCGGCCCCTCATTCCCATTCGCAGCCCGAAAGCCTGGGGGGGGGGCGCTGCCTGAGGCCCCCGGAATCCGCGAACAGGCTGGTGGCAGCTGTGCCCCCTCCCGAGAACACGGGTGGGTCCAGCCCCACCACGAGTCCTCCCCTGCAGTGGGAGGTTTCAGGAGCCCACAGCCTGCCCCACGGGGGCGGCATGCCCACGGGCCCTCTCCGCAGTCCCCTCAGGACGGGGTTTGCTCAGCCTGGGGGGCCGCCAGCAGGTCCCCCCCGCCCCCCCCGGGCTGGTGGCTGAGGGCGGGCTGTACCTGTAGTAATCCTCCTTGCAGTAGATGCTGCCGTCCTTGCTGAAACAGGTGAGTTCGGACTCCAGGTTCAGTTTACATTCGCAGCACTTCAGGCAGCGCATGTGCCACTGTTTGTCCACAGCCAGGAGGTAATAACGGTCGGAGATTTTCCCCCCGCAGCCGGCGCATAGGGCAGCCCTGTCACTGCTGATGGAAGGCATGGTCTGCTGGGGGAAAACAATTACAAACCGTTAGCGAGAGGGAGAAACTTGCGCTCTGCTGGGCTCCCCCTCCCCCTGCCCGGCCGGGGCCGGGCCTCCCCTCTCCCTTGCCGGGGGCTTGGCTGCGCGGGGCCCCGCGCCCGGCCGCCCCGACAGCGCGGGTCCCCGGGGCCGGCTGCAGCCCACCTTCCCGGGAGGGGCGGGAGGGAGGCGAGGCGAGAAGAAAAACACCCCGGGTTTTAGGGGAGGCGTCCGGATCAGACCCAGCTTTTTTTTTCTTTTTGAGTTTCCAGCCCCAGAACAAGAAAAGATGCTGTTCAACAAACAGGCGCAATAATCACAGATAGTTAATTCTAAAATGTATTATTATGGACATACTGAGAGTGTCTGCATAGTTACTGCTCTATGAGTGTGTGTATGTGGAGCGTGTCTGTGTGTGTATTTTCATAGCTATAAAATTCCAAGTGAATTACGATCAAACCCCCTAGTAGTCACAGTGCTACAGACACAGCTCTCCTTGCAAGCTGGTTCCAAACAACACGTATCCAAATCTGCTGTGACCCAAAGGACTAAAGGGATCAATAAATAAAACTACGGAGGGAATGAGCATTGCTAAATCCGAGGTGCAGAATGTTTTATCAAGAAAACGAAATAGTGGGAAACGTGTAGGAAAGAAAGTGGGGGAAAAAACAACAGAGCACTTTAGATTATGTTGGGATAAACTTGGAAGCAATAAAACTAAATGTAACCCCTATATAATTTAATAGTTTAGTGTCACATCGCAATCCAATCGAAACCCTGCAAAAAACAAACACATACATATTCTGTCAACTTTACCAAAAAAAGAAAGACAGAAAAATATTGAAAACCGTTTAAGCACGCTTATTTATTTTAGCAGGCACCTTAAACCAGTACTCAAGAGGGGAGGCTCAGAGTGGAGCAGTGTTTGTGGCAGACCTTGCAATGCGCTGCTGTCCACTTCGTTCCAAACTTACTATTATCCGCGTTGCACAAAAGCACACTGCAGATTTGTTCTTGTGCAAGAGAACCCGAAACATTTTTTTACAGATGTGACAAACTCGCAGTTTGTTTTGCTTCGGGGCGGGGGGAATTGTTTGTTTACTTTTACCTCCTCTACAGCCTTAAGTCCTTGCGCAAATCAAAAAGAAAAGAACACTAACAGGGAAGAATCGAAAGGAACTGAAGCTATTTTTTTCAGCACATGCTAGACCGATTACTTTCATCCAGTACTTGCAGACATCACAAAATCCCATCGCTATAAGCACTGTTTGCACTACACCATTCCTACTATCAGAACTACATATAAATAAAATTATGGCACTACATTGGTACGTCAGCCACACCAGTGCACTGATAGCTTTTTTCTTTAAGGCATTAACTGAACTCTGATTAGGGATCGTTTTATAACCAAAATAGTTTCTTGTAAATCCACTCTAAATGAAATACAATTTTTCTGCTTTGCTTTTCCTCTAAGTATTCTGAGATCCAGAAATGGTATTTAAGGATCCAGCACTCTGTCCCACTATTTGTTATATACACATGTGTATGCGTACACATTATATATAGATATATAAAGGTCTCACGCCACGATATTTATTCCGGGAAAGATCGTTTGATACTGTTAAATTGCACGGAGAAATACTAACTTTTCCAAAGAAAACCAGAACTGTTTAAATAAGAAATCACGTCCTACCCTTACAGTATAAAGGCTGTTTTTCAGCCAGTATTTCCGGATTAAATATTCTCACTGTCACCTTTGAGTAGGTTTCTACATAGCATTAAAAGAAATAACACATACTGATGAAGTTTCAAAACCCGAGAACAGACATCTTTCTTGCATATGCCCCTATCAGTTTACAAGGCAGCATTTAACCAAAGGAAGGGGTGATTTCACTTCAGAATTATCATTTCTTAACGAAAAAGTAGTATACATAAAACGTTGAATCAGTTAACACACTTCAGAAATCTCTTCCACTTTGCTAGCTTAACGTTGGTTAGAAGGATGCATCTTTTTATTATCTAAATGTATTAATACACAAGTACTGCGCATCAGCAGACATAAGATAAAAAGTGGTAAAGTTATACAACTGTGCATCCATCCGTCTGCCTGAAACACATCTTCTAGTTCTGTTTGCTATGTTTGCAAAACCAGTGTTAATATAAAAATTATTTTTTAAAATCATAATTTAAAGTAACTAGAAGTTGTTTGTTTGGAGTTTTTTATATATAAATGCTATAAAGAATACGCCAGTGTAGATATTATACCTGAAAAATAATACAGAATTGGATTCTTTGGTGTTTGTGTTTCCATTCTGCAGACAAAAAATTCCCTGTGCCAAAATGTTATCTGTATAAAAGCATACTTCGCCTCTTCATAAAAACTTTGGAAGGCCGGACAGGCTGGGGGAAGGGAAGGAGTTCCTGGACGCTACCAAAAGGCTGGTCTATCTTTCTGTTTTCTTGCAAGAGCAGTACCGTTCATTCCACCCAAGCATTACTATTACTATGCATATTATTAATAATTAACAGTTTCATGCCTTTCCCCACGGTTTTATTTAATCTTTTGGGGTGCTTTTATGCTTAATTTTCCTCTGATTTGCGCACGTTTCCCCCCGATCTCTTATTTTAAGGGAGAAGCTCTATCTTTGAGGGGTTTATTATGTTTAGGGGGTTGAATGACTCCCATTCCTTCGCTTCCTACCGTTTCGGTCTCTCCCCTGTCTATAGCCGAGCTGATGGCCGGTGCTTCGCTTTTGGTTCTCCGATCCATCTCGTCGATGACCCCGTGCATCTCCGAGCCGGACAGACTGTGGAAAAGCATCGCTGAGGAAGCAGAGGAAGAGGCCCCGAGTTGCTGCTGCTGCTGACAGTTGTCGGGGTCCCTGCACGAGCCCAGAACTTGCATTAACCGGAGCCCTCCCCCATGCATCTAGCACGGCCGCCCCGTCTCTCCTTGGGCACCGGGCTTTTCACCCCGGCAAAGGTCTTCGGAGCGCAGCGCAGGCACTGATCCGAGGTTGCAAGGGGATGGGGTGCAGAAAAGGCGGGCGAAGGGGATGAGGGAGAGGGGGTAACTGGTGGTGTAAGCTTCGGGGCTTGGATCTAGTCTGTTGCGCGGCCCCGGCGCATCCCTCTGGGAGGCTTCTTCAGTGCAGGTCTCATTGCCCCAGGTGCGGTCCCAGGCTTTATGCTCTGGCCCAGCTGGCAGAAGGCTGGACAGGTTTACGGTTGGGAGGGATTAATAAATAATAGAAATTTAAAAAATTAAACCATCTTCGTTGAGAAATAAATAATAATAAAAAAACAATAACGACAAGCCCCCTACATCGTACTGTGCGAAATTTAGAGGAGGAAAGCAAGGGAGAGGGAGGCTGCAGCAGGCGGAGAGCAGGCTGGTGCTGCGAGGATGGGGCGGATGCCCACCGCACGCACTCACAGTCCAGAGGGCTGGCAGCGGCGGCAGCTCAGGGGCAAAGTTTGCTCCTTCCCCCGCTCCTCCCCCAGCCCGCTGGAGCTCATTGGGAAAAGAAAAAGCCAAGGGGAAGGAGGAAGAGTTGGATGGGCACCAGATGGGACGGGCACTCGGTGGCCCCCCTCTCTCCTTAAAGCGGCGCGGCCCGCGGGGCCCGGGGCGGCTGCTCGCAAGGCGGCCGCGCCGCGGGGGGGAGCGCAGCGGCGGAGCCGGAGCCGCCGCCCGCCGCGGTGCCTGCGAGCGGCGCGTCTGCAGCCCGGGCGCCGCGCGAGGCTCCGCGCCTTTTCTACAGCCCCTCTGACATCATGTCCTGCCCCGCCGCCATTGGCTGCCGCCGCGCCCGGGCCCGCCGGCATGTGCTCGGGGCTGGGAGGCGCGGAGGGGCGCGGGGCCGCTGCTCCCGCTGCCCGCGCTGCCCGCGCTGCCCCACCTGCTGCTCCCCGCCGCCGCTCGGACGCTGCGCGGCCCCGGGAGCGCCCGAGGCGGCCGCTGAAGGCCGGCACCGGCACCGGCACCAGCTCAGAGGTTTGCGTTTGCCGCCCGGTGACACTCTGCGACGTGTCACGCCTTGGAGCAACAAAGAGGCTGTCGGGGAAAACGCCTCCAGCGCGGGAGAAGTGGGGGGTCAAAAGTTTGTTTGCACTCCGAGATCATGATACCCCAAACACTTACTGCTAATCACCCAATAATGCTCATTATGAAAAATCTTCCCCCTTAGAATATAATAATTTGTGTCGCTCGAGTCCGTGAAGCTTTCCACCGACCCAGGGCTCTCCGTGTCTCTGTTTCTCAGTAGACTTAAGAAAACCAGGTCAGGAAGGTCTCTGAACTTGAGGAGAAGCTTCAGGAAGTCTCCAGAAAAGACAAAAGAGTACACAGGGAAACTGTGGCTGATGTCTAAATATTTATCCAGAAGGTAGGTAGTAAGGAAGGCCTAATTGGTATTAAAGATGTCAAATATCACACTTCTAATTATGTTGGGGAAGGTAGCACAACGGAAGGTAAATCTGAATGCACATTTGAGATCATGAGACACACTGCTTAATCCGTGGCTGGGAATTATTACATCACTTAGTGTATTCCTGTTAGGTGTTGTTTTCTGACATAGTGATTTGCCTCTTACAGGTGTAGTGCAGTTCAGACCAGCTTTGCTAAAATTTGAATTACTCCATTTGCAGTCAAACTTCGCTGGTTTTACATGTTCTGTTCTTGCAATAATCTAGGCTTTTTATCATCTTTCTGTTGGGATTGCTCTGAGTAGTTAAATACATTTGCATGTCACAGAGGAGAACAAAGTGTCTCTTGTAGAAATGCATATGAAATAGCCACAAGACCCCTCAAGAAACCATACAGAATGCAAGCTAATTTGGTGTCTGTGGGAACTATCCAAAGACTGTCCTAAAATCAGGCCTTGGAAACAATGGAAGTTCATGTTTTAATTCAGATTAGAATTCTGCATTAGTGGAGCTGTACAGCATTTATCTTGATGAAGTAATCTTTCCCTTCCTCCGTTAAATTGCAAGGCATTTCAAATGCCGTCTGTGATGGGAGATTTGCCTCCAATAACAGATGTGGAATATTGCTCACTGGACACCACACGCACCACTGTGGAACACCCTTGTGTTATCTTCACTTAAGCAACTTGCTTAAGTATTATTAAAACATCCTTAGATGATTTAATACCAGTTTAATTCCCTATCCTATAATTGATTACATACGTTTTGCAGTTATGAAGGGTCATGGATTCGTATGCTCTGCCTGACAGTGCTAATTATTGAAAAGATTTTATATATTTAACTGAACTAAAATACAATATTTTATGTAACAGTATTGCCCAAGTGGTTGGAACCAATAATACCAATAGCATGCTAAAAAGGTATGGCATGACCTTCAGTTCACAGGCTATCTCTGATTATCTTCTTAATGGATATACAAACACAAGAAGACATCCAACCCTTGCTACCAAAACACAAGGAGAGTAACTGAATGTAAACATAAAGCTGCTAACGTACACACTGACACATGAATGGCATTTACATTGTTCAGAATAAAATCCAGGATAGTCTTGAATAATGAGCAAAAAAACCCCCAACGCTATAGCAAAATAATCTGTAGAATCAAACACAGACTCATTTGAAATGAGAGTTTTTTTCATTAAAAAAATGGCGCAGCTAATAATAAAGTCTTTTAACCTGTATTTTGTTATAGGTGACAGGTGAACAAATCACAGGTCTTGAGTTTCTCTACCCTGCCTCTCTTGGTAACGTCATCTCCAGTACCATCTGCTACCTACCAGACAAACAGACCAACCACATAATGAGGTACCAGCTTCCACCCAGCTACCGTGACTAAATCAGAACAAAAGATTCAACGCCTCCTTCAACAAAGGAACACAAGTCTAAGCTGTCTTTGCTAATTGCTGGGTTTCAGGTTGTCTGTTACAGATTTTAAGTGAGCTACAAACTTCCATCAAATACTTATAGCTGTCGGATAAAGGTACTAAGAATAAAACATAAATGGAAGCAAAAGGTAAGAGAGAAGAGAAGAAAGCTTAGAAAATAAGTAACTACTTACGGTAATTTAAAGGCTATGGAATAATATAAACATGAAAGACCAGGGGGCAGAGTGATTGATATCTCATATGTTTTGAATGCCCCTACGGTTATTAGACTGCAATATATGGGAACATACAATAAACTATGAATTAAAATGTAATTGTAGCTTCAGGCATCTTCTTCATTGTCTGCTGTGGTGTTATGTCTTCATGCACCGTGATTGACAAGGTGTAATTAATCATCTTACTCAGTTGTAAATATGGGCACCCTTCACAGTAGGCATCAGGAAGTGTGTACCAGCAAAGGAAGCAATAGTTGACGCTGATATACCATTAAATCAAAATCAGAACGCTTATATGTTCAGAAATGTGTGTTTGGTGTGACGCTGTTATCGTTTATTTCTAAAATACTGTACCAACAGATTTACTTGATTTGCAAGTTAACTACAACATTAACTGATTTTATTTATTTTGTCTCTTCTTCATTTTTATAGGCAATGATGTTGTTCTCCTAAAATGTGAGACAGTTTGCTTCTTGTCAGCAAGTGGAGCTCAGCTCTTCATCTCCCTGAGTTGCCGGAGACAGATTAGCATGCTTCAAATTCAGTTGTTCTATGGACTGACTTGAAATGATTGAGGGAAATTATTACTCCATTCATATATCACTTTTTGCACTGCTTATATACTGAGTTAGACACTTCAGGTAATTTTAAAGTGAAAGAGAATAATGAAATAATTGTATTAAGAAACACTATTCCTTGTCACAAATGCTGTCCCCTAACTGTGAATGAATACATTTTTTAGGATTTTTTCAGTATTCCAGGGCAAGAAACATTTTATATCTGTTTCTTTTTCTAAATGATTACTATCCATATCCAGTTAGTGCAAAAATGGTGTATGAGTCATGGGAAATTTAAGTGGTTTGTCTCAGGAAAATTTGGTAGTATGCATTTTTTTGACGCACATAGAGCTGCTGAATGAATAATTGGCAACCTATTTAATGTCCTTTGCTTTAAAGCTGTCTAGTACGTTTGCTGTTTAAAAAAATGTCTTTCAAAGCTGTTACATATGTAACAAAAAGAGGTTGCTATCACCATTCTGACATGAACAAAGCCATACAGTGTGCTGCCTGAGGTACTTCTACCATGGTATTAATTACAAACACAATAATAAATGAAAATTTGCAAAGTTCTCAAATTCCATTCCTTTGCAATACCAGCTGATGAATGTTTTACAAAAGCATGCAGTAAAAACAGCAGTCTAGGAATTGGCTATTAAATACTACCTAAGCCAAGCATTTTGGGGAGAGTATGGGATCTGTTGCGTCTGTAATTTCACCGTTTACTCCGATGGTGTAAGATCTCTAGCTGTCTCAGAAGCAAACCGAGCTTAAAACAGTAGTGCACTTTCAAGAAGATGATTGACTAAGAATGTGTTTTATTTTGATTTGAAAACCTGTCAATCATTCATAGAAAAGACCAAATAATATTATTATATAATATCAACTAATTGTATTTGTCTGGTAAACCAGGAATATGCAGGAAAGATAAATAATACAGTTTTAAAGGAAATTATTCAGAATGTTTTGCCCAGATGTGCTGAAATAGTCACTGGTACAAGCAATAGACTTCAGATAAAAATACAAGCATGTATGTATAGATGTGAGAAAGAAACAAGATGCCCATGATCTTACATATTTCAGTTTATATGGCCACAGCTATTTAAACAATTCCAAAACTGCCTCTACGGGTGTCAAAGAGGGAGGGAAATCTTCAACCACATGATCTTCTCTCCAGAGTCCTGTTAAATCCACTGAACTTAAAACAGAACAAGAAGTGTGAAATATGGGTTTGAACATGTTATGTCAGAAATGTAAAGGTTGGAAGCCTTTTTAGTAACCGATATTAATATTGTATTAAATGTTATGAAAAGGTAGGTGTTGGAGAGAAGGGCTGGGCTCATGTGCAATTTTGTCAAGGTTTTTATCTGTGATTATGATTCCAGATGTATCTATTCCCTGAGGAGAAAAATGAAGTAAAGTTGGCATGTGACATGTGTTTTAAGGTGTTTGGCACAGTTTCCCAAAGTGATGACAAAATGTTCATTTTTATTACAATGAAATGGTAAAGAAAATATGATTCTGAAGGTCAGTAGCTGTATATTTAAGATAGCTTTGGAGATTTATTTTGGGGAACATAGATTTTTGGTGGGTGTTTAGATCTGATTGCCTGACTTGAATATCTACCATAGTAAATAATTTAAGTAGAATAATTTTTACAAAATATGAAGTGGCAATAACTAGAAAATCAGTAAATTTCATGCACAGAATATGGCAAAGATTGCAAAACCATGTATTTGCATCTAGTAGTGTAGCTGCTTCTTCGTGGTTTTTTACATCTATTTACTATGCACTAATCTTTTTGCTCTACAGTTAAAGTTCAAGTAAGTGTAATAAGATTCTTTGCAGGAATACTTTTTTAGTGTAAACGGATAGATTATTTTTTTTTTTAAACAAAGTGGGGAAGGTATTTTTTTGGCAAAAACTATTTTGTCTAAATGCACATTAAGAGTTTAGATAAGAAAGTCGCCTATGGCTACCCAGCTCCCTTCTCTCTTCCTTCCAACCCCTTTCTGTGTAATAGTATCAGTAATTCCATGCTGACAGCAGGGCACCCAGGGCTACATTACCAGGCAAACACTCACTCATAAACATTTTACAAGTTCAACATCAACCAATCCTGGAGGTTTGGGAGGCTGCCCTGATTGGGTATATCATGGATTTGGTAAACACGGCTACATAACAAAAATAAGGTTTGTAGAGAAAGAGTCCAATAGCATTGCTTTCTTTGAATAATCAGAGACTAAGAATATGATTAATTCCATATTTTATGAGTAAACTTCCACAGCTCTGTATCCATCTGCAAATATTCAATGTGATGTGCTCAATACATTCCTTTCTGTTCTACAACCACATTTCTTTGTGAATTTAACCACATCAGAAAGCACTTCAGATTTCTAACACAAATATTAGATGCATTTAATGTAAGGAAGCTTCCTTTATTGGAGGTGATTGGGAACATTTTGTATTTTATAGGTATATTTAAGAGGTTAGCAGTAGGGGGGAATCGTCTGTGGAAAATCTGTCTACAGCTGAAATTTTTAGATGCAGAAGTGTTGCTGAAATGCCTAATACATTCACATTCTTTTGTTAAGTAGCTTACAGGACTATCCTCTTAGCTACCAGATACTTCTTTTTCTTTCTTTCTTTCTTTTTTTTTCTTTAAGTCAAACAACATTTCTTTTTTTCCCCTCTTTTTTGTTATTTTCAGGAGTATATACTTGTTTTTATTTTTTCTGTGCAATCAGAAGATTTTAATTCTCAAGGGCTTTACTTTTTCTATGTACAATTTTTTTACTCTTTTCAGTAATCTTCTGCAACTTTATTTTATATTTAGTGCATGCACGAGAAGTATACAGCCCCTTATTTTCTAGTAAATTATTGATAATGATTTACAAGTTTTCACAGATTAATTTTCCATGGGGTAAATTTTCTCCAATATAACAGCTCCAATTAAAGAAAAGAATGGCAAAGGTTAAGGTGTTTCATAATATGGTTTAGAAATTAATTTTTGAAGTCCTTGTGTTTATATTTTACATTTAGAATCCTATTTATACTTCAGTATAAGAAAAATAATATGGAGAGTTTGAAAATTAGAAGTCTGGTATTTTCCAGATATTGAAATGTGCCTGCCTAATGAAGGCAGAAGACTTGCCCACTAGATTTATTTTAAAGCAGTGCTTTTAGATATTCATAAATTAAAATGGCAGTTTTCAATGAGATACTTAATTACAATTTTATTTGATATTTGCAAGATACCTGACCATTTAATATTTCTCCTTTATTTCTCTGAGCTGATCTAATTGTACCTCTCTATTTTGCATTTATTTCTCTTTGCAAACACTACATTATTCACTCTATCCTGTGCTTATTAAACAGTGCCACCTGCACCAAATGAAACAAAGCTTCTCCATCAATCTATCCCAGCTAAAGAACCCTGACTATATATTATAATTAATTGAAGCTCAATTGAACACTTGAGTCTGAACTAGATACAGTAACCTGAAAAAAACATAAAAAAAAATAGGATGTACTTTAAAGAAATCTTTTAAATGAAAATGTTCACTCAAAACTGAGAACCTAACCTTGTACCAAGCACTCTTCATCATCTCTGCACAGTACCTCAAGTAGCAATTAGCAGGTCCTTTAATTAATTAACTATTCCCTGTACATCACAGGGATTTTTGTGGCACTAACGTCATCCCTCATAAGTGAATACCAAATTCAGTCAATATTTTGTCACTATAAACCCTTATCTGGACTACCTGAATGCCCACCGCCTGCCTCTGAAAAATGATTTCAAAACACAGAAAGCAGGTATGGAAATCAGATGCAAACTTTACAGTACTAGCCTGGGTAATGAGAATGGGTAACGCTAGAAATGGAGCAGTAGATGCACGGAATCTTATAGTAAATATTTGCAATAGGAAGAAATCAGATAAGATACAAACTGAAATAGTAATGATGAAATCTTAGAAATATAATTAAATAAAATTATTTTATAAACAAAGCTGAATGTATTTTCAACTTTCAAAGTGCTGCAGACTTCGCTCACTGTGCTGCCTATCTTTAACACTGTCCGCTCTCAGACAAGAACAGATTAATTAAGTGGCAGGTCAGACACAATAAGGTGAAAGGGCACTGCCAACCAATCAGTGACATTTTGCCAATTTTATACTTTGCAAACTTTTTATATAAGTGTGGCTGATTATTTTCAATGTAATTCTCATTTGGAAAAAAAAAAAAAGTAGTTTTAAGGAAATTAACACCTGAAAATGAAACACAAAATACATATTGCTGGTTTTAAGATTTACAAAAGATGCAGTATGTAAATTTGTTTATATAAATATGTATAAGATATATGACTGTACGAGGCTATGTGTGTGTGAATGAACATATGTGTGTGTATCCATCTATCTATTTGTAGATTCAGACAGAGACATATGTTATCATTTCTTAGAAGCAAATATCTGCAGAAATAAGTTTTTGTGTTCAGTAGTTTTCTGTAATGTGTAGTAAGTTTATCTTAAAGAGATTTCTGTGTTCAGGAAAGATCTTGTGAATTTATGTAATGTACAGCATAATGAAATCAAATAAAGTATGCCTCATGATTTTGCACAATTATACATTAGCACTCTCAACATGTGTAATATTTTGAATTATGGAACAAACCTTATAGATAATTTTTAAGTAGTAGATAATACATATAGTGGACTTGCAGAAATAGATGCTGTAGAAATCTCAAGAAACAAGAAAGAATTATTATTCAAATAATTTGGGACTTTTGCCAAATGATATTATAATAAAAACCCCCAAAATAATTTAATTGGGACTAGTCATGAAGAGTAATATTTATTAAATTACCAAAAGATAGTAACTGCACCTTAGTAAGATTTTCTATTTTGTAAGAGTAACAGAAATTTCCATTTTTACCTCATGGATTCTTTTACATCACTGTTACTGCAACTTAAGTTTAAAAAATTTTGGCATGAGCAAAATGTAAGGCAAAATGCAAAGATCAAATGATAAGCTATGATTGTAGCTCTGTTTTTGCTGTGTAAATCTGCTCTTATCAATAATTCACTATTCATGTTTTACAAAGATTCTATCTTTACATTTTTTAATTAGCACTTACACTTTTACAAAGATAATTAAAAAATAGGAAATATTAATATCTGTACTTGGAGTCCTTATGTAATAATTTACTACACATTTTCCAATAAATTTGGCAAATGAATACTCTATTTTGATACATCAGTCTCAAACAAAGGTGGACTCTGATGCAATTTTTCACTGTTTATTTCCCTGAATCTTTTGGGATATAAAGAATCGTGAACAAATACTTAACAGTCTGATCAATAATCATTGACCGTTGTGAGCCCCTCGTACTCTAACAAGCACAGCTTGATCATGTATATTTGATCATTGTAAAATTTCAAAGCACCCTGATACAGCAGAGCAAGTCTTTCTATGGTATCTTTTTGCTGTTTCATAAAGTACACATTTCCCATGATTTAGCTTTACCATTAATGGAAACTTATTGCACCTATATTTGATGAAGCTCAAGATCATGAATTTCAGCTTTATATATCCACAGTATTTCATATCGATGGTAAAAATAAACCACTACCCTAATGTTTTAGGATAGGAAACTCTGGATGTGTCTATGGATTCAATGGACCCCAGAGTGCAAATCTAAAAAGCCCTATCGTTATAAATCTTGCATTCCTGTTAAGTGTTGGCATGCACATTACACTGAGGTGTGTTAAGTTTATTTTAGTGGAAAAAAATTTAGTAAAAACCTTTCCCTTGATATCCCTTTAATTATATGTTCACATATGTATAAAATAAAAAATATTCAAGTTCAAAGCTGTGTTAGCCCTCAGCCTTATTAATATCATGTAAAGAGATAAAGATCTAAGTAAAAAATATTTACAGTGAAAAACGTCTTTGCAGAACTTTATTATTGTTTGCAATTCCACATCCAGTGTTTTTTATACAGGAATTTCAGATTTATCATTAAAATATAACATTGATGCCACATTTGAATAGCTGCCTTTTCTGCTTATAATCATAATGTTTATTCTAACTTTCTGGGCTTATTGTTTTAGACAGATATCAGTTTAATTAGCTTAAGCTGTCATACTCTAATAAATACAGACGGGTTGCCTGGTTCGGGAGGAGGAAGGTGGCTGCAGATTTCAGGAGCAGAGACAGTTAATGCTTTGTACATTATCATGTAAACAGAAAAGGACAAAAATAATTACCTGATAAACTTTCAATTTCTGACTCTTCCCTATATGGTTTCTGACCAATTTTTCTATAGAAAATCCATTCAAATTAGGCAAGTCCTCTAAGTATCTGCAGCATCTGCTGGTTCAGACACCTTCCTTTATGCAGAGTACCATTTTCATATGATAATACATGTAATATGATATAGAATGACAGAATGCATGACAGTTGCCCATAATACATAGAAAGTCACTCAAAGGACAGAAGCGACATTTGGATAATTAGCATCCATTGGGCAGTCAATCATGCGAATAGAAAAAACTGAACAAAACCCACAATGGAGTTAGAAAACAAAAGGGACCCTAGCCAGTCTCAGGATTAACTGCTCTAAAGCGATCTAAATGCTTTTGTATCTAAAGAACTGAGGCTCCCAGGGCTGCCCTGTTCCCCTCTAGATACCCAGGGAACTAATTGTGGCGATCAAAGTTAAAGCATTCTCTCTTCTTTATAGACTGCTAAATACACAGAAAAATTATTTCTCCATTCGTGTTCATTAAACTATTTTAAAGTTAAAAAACTGATGCCATGTTCTTTTGCCAAGTGAAATGAGCTAGAGTATTGAGATTTTCCTGCTTTTATGGGAACACAACAGCCCATTTAATTTAAAGTCTGCCTTTGTTTGAATAATATTATTTTGCTGTTGTCCAGTCTGCTATCTCTTTCTTTCTGGATAACGAAGGCAATTGTCATTAAAAACTCTTGTGTGAGAAAATCCTGAAAACAGCTAGGAATAATAATGATAATAACAAAGCCCATTAACAAAATTAAGAAGGAAAGGTCTCACAATTTCTTAGTAACTGCCACTTCATAAAATAAATAGCGTATTTTTTCACTCAATATATGCAGCTCAGAATATTTCCGCTCCCCAGATTAGTTGGAAGATGAGGGCAGCCTCCTTTAAAGCTCCATCTAACAGAAGAGAGAGAGAAAGAGAAGAGATACAGAGAGAGCCCCAGGATGTGGAAAGTCATGAAAATACCTACCCTGGAGACAGTATTCCCATAGGATCCTTTTCATACAAATTCCAACTTGCCTAATGCCCTTAATGAATGAAATAAAGAGAGAATTCAGAAAGGCCCATGCTGATGGCTCCTGCTGGAAAGTGTGTGGTTTAAGGCATAGCTGCAGCAGTTCTGGGAGGGAATCGGCTCCGGTCCCCATCAGCCAAGCAGACAGGAATCACTGGGGCGAAATCTTCCCCCTCACACATTTGCAATTGACTTGAAATAACATCACGACACCTTTGGATAATTGACGCCTTCTTACCTTTCGTTGTCCTTTGTAATTAATATTTGTAGATCTAGAGGTTTCTCCCAGCCACAGATAACAGGAAGGTGGAAGGGGTGGGGAGAGAGAGAGAGTGTGTGTGTGTGTGTGTGTGTACGTGAGTGTGTGCGTGCGAGAGAGAGAAACAGAGAGAGAGAGAGAGAGGAAAGAGAGAAGCACAGAGAGGCTTTGGTTGTGTGTCTCTGTCTGGGGAATGGTGCGTTGGTGTATTTGTATGGATGTGTATTTGGGGCTCTGTAAACCTCTGGAGTTCTAAAGGCAAGATAGAAGTGAGAAGTGTGATGAGCTGGGTCTCCCTTGTCAGTCGTGACAGAGTTTCAGCAGCAGTGACCTTCAACCCTTTTGCTCTGTGTCAGCCTCAACTTGAGCCCCTTGCCCAGCTGCTGTGCCAGCGCCAAAACGCAGAGAAGGAAAGAGGGACAGCAGAGGTAAGGAGGCAGAGAGAGATTGAGATCAGAAGGGCTTTTCGCCCAGTCAAATGGGCCTCTGGTGACAAATCAATCACGGCCTGTTCAAACCAATGATGCTGCCAGTCTCCAGCTTGCCAAGCCCTCCACAACCTCCCCCAGCTCTTCTGGCTCTCCTGCATGACACTCAGCTGATGACTGGGGCTCCAGTCAGAGCAGGGTTGCTTTTTACAGGTTGATTTGGTCATTAGCATCGTTTCTTCTCTATCTCCCTCTTGCTCTGCCTTTGCCTACCATCTATTTATTTATTAAATATTGAAAGCTAATAATAGAAGAGGGATTGTGACACACAGAAACACTTGTATATGAGTTTGTGTACTGCCTTGCTAAAAGTATCCAGATTTATTTATTTTATTTTATACACTTAGGAAGAGCTACCTGGTTTAATGTAATTAGTAGATCTGATCAGTGTAATCGAGGACAAAGAAAGCAGGCCTTAGAAGATCCTCACTCCACCATCTCCTTCCCTTTATTTACTTCACACTAGTAAAACTGGCTTCAGTATTGTATTCCACTACACCCATAGGACAAGAATTATTTTTCAGCTATCTTTTTTTGAAGACATTGTTAAAATACAATTTTGAAGTCCCTTTTAAAGCTATGAGGCAGTTCCTTAGCTGGAACAAATTTGCATTGCCACTGAAATTCTTGTATTTCTATGAGTGTGTAGTGATAAAGTATTAACTAAGGTAGAAAAACAAACAAAAAATTGCTACTAAATCATAATAAATACTTCTTTCAATAATGAATTTAATATAAATATCAGTAAAATCTTTTAAAACAGTTGAAGAGAGAAACAGCAGTATAAGAAGAGCGCTTAAAAGTTTAGAAAGAACAAAGTACTCTCGTGCAGGTTTTGTGATCTTAGGAATTACACTCTCCTTGCCCCCCCCTCCCCCAGGCCCCAATCACTCATACAGAGGGGGAAAAGAAGTCAAAATAAGGTATTAACAGAGAATATATTGCGCTCTCTTAGTCCTCTCTAACCTTAATCCCCGGAATAAAATCCTCCTCCTGACAAAAAAAAAAAAAAAAAAAAAAAAAAAGAAGAGTATGGCACATTAAGAAAAAGGGAGAAGTCCCTTCTCACCCTCTCATCTTTAGTGCTAACCTCTTAGCTTAGAGATATCTTGTCTGCATAGTCAGGGAAGTCTGTGTACATTTTTACGAACAAGTTTACATGTTGACTATCCAAGAGCAACTGGTCAGTCTTGACAGTGTGGTGGGAAGGAATGATGATGGAGATGTATAGAACAGAGCTGAGCTCTTCCAGGCTCTGTTAAAGAGAGCTTGAGCAAGATACAGCAGCATCAAAAGTATAGCAGAATATACTAAAAAATGTCTCCCCTATCTCCTTTCTAATATGACTGAACTCTGCGAAACTGAAGTGAAGTGCATTGCAGATAGCAGTGTGGGGTGTTGAACAGCCTGTAGCTGGAGAGTGCTTCGGTCTTTATCTTCAAAGCTGTCCTGTCAAATACAAGGTCTTTTAAACATCAGAGGGATAAAGTTTCTGATTCTGAAGGGTTCGTTTTCCTCTTGGTTTTCCTCAATCAGAAGTTAAGCCCATACGACCCCCACAGTAAGCTGGCTCCAGGATTGCTGCCCTGCTGCTTGCCCCATGATTTGGGGATGCTTGTATAGAGCAATCTTGATTTGCTCACTGTTTGTTGAGTTCAGTTTTCTTCATGTTAGTTCTTTCTTCCATCTTACATGTCTTAAGGCTTTTGCTGTGTGGCAGTGAATTGAATCTTATGAACTTAAAGGAAAATTGTGGCTGGGACTTGGAGAATATTAATCTGTTGCAGAAAACGCTGAAGCCTGAACATGTGAGAATTGAACTAATGAGTTTTTTCCTCATTTCAGTCTCTCAGTCTCTTTTTTAGCCATACCTTAATTGCAGTGTTTCCTGACAAAATAATCCTAGCTCCTAAAAAATTTAAATGTGCACCTTCATTTCATCGCTCATCCTTCCTTTTACCAACATAATAAAAGAATTAAGATGATTTTCAAAATAATGTGTCTTTCTCTCATCTTATTGTCAATAAATAAGTACTACACCTAAATCTAGTTGATTTCTAAAATTAAAATTCATTACATTTCTGGAAACTCAAACTATCAGCTCCATGCATTTTAATTAGATTGTCTATTTTTTCATTTATTACTAATACATTCTTCTTAACTATGATTTATTTGTTAAACAAAGTGCCATAATCCGTCACTTATTCATCTTAATTTCAGCAAAATTAAAGTAGTCGCTGTTATATTACACCTAATTGCACTTGCAATGAAAAGAACGGAGATGTTAATCAAAATAAATTGAAGATAAACAATAAAATCATTAAATCTTTGCTGCAGTAAGTGTAACTAATCAGTTTTGACTTGAAGCGACCGAACACAAATAATGAATCTGTCAGTGAAGACGCGCTCATTAAATACAGCCTAGTCCGCTAGGGTCCTGCAGGCAGCCTGGAACACACAGCCCGGCACAACCCTCTGGTGCCTCCCTGCTATTAGGGGAAAGCGAGGGAGAAAGAGGAAACTGTACACCATTTTCAGGACTAAATGTATCTATATCTTGCAGTGTGATTAAGCAAAGATGCAAATGCCACAGGTATACAGCTACTCCTGTAAACACTGTGCCAGGAACAGTGAAAGACTGTTTTATTCAGCAACCAGCAGGTCAGAGATTAGAAAAAGGGGAGAAAGGGAAACAAAACACAGCAATTTGGAGGTATGAAGCACTTGGTCTTAAAAGTTATTAGAAGTACTAGTTTTATAGCAGATAAATGAAGGTGGCATTGTGTTAAACCATGTATTTTAAATAATATGTTTTGCACTAGTATGAGATAGTGATTATAGTCCTCTGCTATACCCACACAGTAGAGACAATGTATGGATTAGTAATTGAAGCTGTTCATATACTCATTGTCTTTCTATCATTTACCACTTCCAATCTTACCAGCTTATTACAAGGGACAAAATGAGAATTCCAGGTATTTCCAAATATGTTACACTGGCAAAGACTCCTGTATCTGAGCAGCCTGGTGAGCAGAGCTAGAGCAATCTACACTTTCTACTTCAGCTTTTAAATTGTTTACTTAATTATTTGAGTTTCCCCAATGGAGTATTTGTGAGTAATCATTGGTGAGCATGAATTTACATGACAAGGAGCTATTTTTCTTTAAATACTTCTGAGCACTACCTTTTTGTCTGATATGAGACAGCAGCTAAGCGCAGATATAAAACACAAGCAGTGGACCCAGTTCTGTGGTTCTTAGGATTAGATTGAACTATGTCATTATTTTCTTAAACAGCATTATCGGTTTCTAAACTGAAGATAATGTTCTGTATTTTCATGTTTCCCCCCATGTTATATCAATTGTTTTATTTATTTGCAAATCCGACTGTCCTTTGTCTTAACCATTTACTAAACAATATATTTCAGTTTAAAATGTTGATTAGCACAAAGAATGTCTGCCTTGCTCTTGGAATCGTAACACAACCGATCAACACTGTACAATGCTAATGCTTTCTACTGTATGTTAAACAGCGGTCAGTGCAAATGATATAGTAATGGTTTTAACAGTTAATATGCTCTAGCTCAAACATATCAGAGAATTACACATATTTTTTAGTTTACTTTTCATTATCTATGGATAAGAAACAGGCAAGATAACCTCTGAGCAGGAGGCTACTTCTAGCTCAGTTTTCTTCTTTCTCTTTTTCTGTATATAGTTCATATTTGGGTCATAACAAAAGAAATCACAGGACAACAACGATTCATGGCCTGATTACAGTGTTGGATGACTACTAAGCAAGTTTTTTCCCCTCTGTTTTTCTCATCCTAGTATGATTTGATTTTTGTTAATAATTAGTTTTTTTAAAAAATAAAAAATCTAGCTGATGGACTTTATATTTAGTTTCTGTTCTGCATCTTTCCAGTATTTATAATGCTTAACTTGAGACTTGACATTTCTCAAGGCGCTCATTTAGAATGATTTATATGGGCTTTGCCAGTTCAGTGGCAGGTGGGTAATTCTAGAAATTAAATATTACCTGTTTTTTACTGATAAAACTATAAGCACTTAACACAAGTAGTAAATATTACTATACCTGATATATAGAAAAGGTAATAAAAATACAGACTGAAAAGTGGCTGGCAGGATAGGAACCAGGTAATGATAAAAAATTAACAAAAGGATGGACCTGATCCTTCATTAGTCAAAAACTCCTACTGACTTCAGTCAAAATCTACCTTGAATGAGAATGATACAGGGCTCCAGAGCTGTATAGTGGCCTGTGTAAAGTTAATCTGAGAATCTTATTCCAGTTGCTTTCAGCAGGTCTCTAAAAAAAATTCACCAATACAAGTGACACTAATTGGACCCCATGTTGGGAGACTTCGCAGAGGAGCTTACGATTGAATGGGCCTTGGAAACTGAACTCCCTCTCCTATCTAGATATGGCTCCTTGAGGTCACAGTTAAAGCACACCAGGGGGTCAATGTAGAAGAAGGTTGCTTTTTCTTCACTTGTGCTTTACCTTTTCTGCAGCTAGAATACTTCAATATTCAGGCTTCTCAATGTATCACTTTATATGGGCTCAATATTTTAACTACCCTCTGGTTTTTTTGGTTGGGTTGTTACACACACCCCCCCCTTTTTTAAAAAAAAATGTAAAGTGTTTCGGACTTTGTTCAAGCAAAATATATTTCAAAAACAGAAGCACTGATCATACGTAGTTATGAACCTGAATCACATGTAGCACATACACAGTGATTAAGAAAAGAGTGTGGACAGCCTGCAGAAGAGGAAAGATTGAAGGAATTTTCTTTAGCCCCATTATGAGCAACAGTTGATGGTTAGGTATCTATAAATATGTTTCAAGAAGACAAGGTGAGATTTCAGTTTGAATAGGAGACGAGTTTGGAATAAATAAGTTGGAATAAATAAATAAATCTGACAGTTGGGAACATAGGGATGATAGCTTAATCTGTGTTTTGACAATAAGATTACACCAAACTAAGATTTGGTTGGAAGTGAGAGAAGGCAGCAAACACATAGCTCAGCTAAATACCTTCAGAAAGTTGGAGATGTAATGTCAGGATGAAGGATAAGTGATGAAATTATTAGAGATGCAAAAGAAGAACCATGAAAGGACAAGGGTCAGGGAAATCAAGGACAAGATGTTAAAACCTAGAATTCAGTCAACAATTCTGAATGATGAAATGTTAAGGGGGATGAAATTGGAATAGTAGTTCTCAGCTTTAACAGAGAAGAAGTCTATGCTCTACACAGATCAGACTCTTAGGTATTCAGCTATTATAGTAATAGTTTGTGTGTAAGTATGTAAACCAATTAATCATTATGGATACATAAACCAGCCACCAGCCCCCACCCCCAGATGGATACACTTCCTTGTTTTTATTCCTTGTTTTTATGCATGTATGCATACACACTGATTTGATGGCCAACCAGTAATCTAATATAGCAGCACAGCAACTATAACTCTGACAGAAGTAGCAAAGGAAGTAAAATAGAAAGAGAAACATACTAAACTGTATCAGAATGTAATTTTGAGCATAACAATGTAACAGATTATAATCCTGGGAAAGGACTTGAACCCCAGGACCTCTCAGTTACAGAAAACTAATTATGTGAATTTGAGCAACATGTGCTTTCCCAAGGAACATTGCAGGTTCCTTTTGACCAAATGTTTTTTCAGAATTTGGTATGGTTTATTTCAATAAACTACTGGATTTACTACTGGCTTTTCCATTTTCCACATTTCAACATGATTCATAAATTATTAAAATTTCATTTAGCAGAGGTAAATATTCAATCTGATTTCACTCTGCACAAAGAACAAAAATTCAAACTAGCAATTTCAACAAGTTTGAACACTGCAAAACAGCAAGTCCTTCTCTCGGATTAAATCCAAAGATCCTAAAGTCCTTCAGCAGCTTTATATATTATCATGAAGTAAGTATTATGGAACACAAACGTGGGAAAATTCTTGTCTTTACTGGTCACCTTATACCATCCTTCTTTCCCACAGTTTTTATCTTGTAGATCACTGAGTTGGTGCAAAAACATCAGTCTCTTAAAGGTTCACTTTACAAACCACCTAATTTTGCCCGTTACTTTGCTGATTCTATAAAACATTTCACTCTAGAAGGGCAACATTTGACTAATGTCTAAACTGGTATCTTCTTAATTGTGAAAACCAGTGTCTTCTGTAGCAACACAGGAAAGAGAAAATGCCATACTCTTATCAGTAGTCCATCTAATCCAGTGGCCTGTCCCCAGAAATGATGAGTCCTATCAGAATTCCCAGTGTTCTCCAGGGAAAATGCTTCTTAACTCCAGGTAGTTGGGGTGTGGCTCATTTCTCCTCACATGTGTAGTAGTATCCTAAAACTAAACCAAGTCACCTAAGCTCTCAATTCAATGGAGAGAAAAAGACACCTTCAGAGAGGGATTAATCCCACAAATTTTAGGGTAAGATCACAGTCCATGTAAGGCTCTCTGTTTCTTTCTACTAATAACTGAAACTCTAGTCAACTAGCCTAGACTGCTCTGGCTGTCAGGTGAGAGTAATCCTATACACTGCTAGCATATGCACCCCTTAAATTGTTCACACCAAGTGATATAAATGTCTAGTTATTTTTTAATCTTTTATAAACTTTTGGAGCTCATGGTATCTGTGGCAGAGAATTCATAGGCTATTTATAAGTTGTACTAAAAAAGAACTGGAAACAATTCTCAATTACTTGCTTCCATTTGGACTGGGCAACCCATTGCTTTTGCATTAGGAAGAGAAGCAGCTGGTCTGTAGTATCTCTTTCTGTATGAAGTTACACAGCTCTACCCTATCTACTTGCGTAAGTTTTCTCCGTGAATGAGTCTAAACCCTACATATTTCCCAACTAGAATTATGTGTTTAGTAGCTTGATTAATTGTGTCTCTGGAATATCTGTGAGAATATTTATACCAACTGCATCTTTTTTAGACTAGGAGGGTGAGAACTGAGTCCAATATTAGAGAAAAAACTGTATGCTTAAAAATTAATCATATTTAATGTAATGTTTGTGGCTAATTTTAAATTTAATACAATCTGGACGACTACTGCAAACTCAGGGAAAATATTATTTTCTTGGACATATGCTCAGATCTTTTGCCTGAATTTCTATACTGAATTTCTTGTGGTATGTAACTCCTTGTTCATATAATTTATTTTTTATTCTATGACTTGCTTACTGTGGGACAGTTTTTAGTTGGAAACAGAGTAAATTTTAAAACATTCAAAGAGCCTTGTAGACATATTGGAAGCCACTGTTCTGTGGGGATGGAGAAACATGTTTTTTCAGAAGGACAGGTTTCTTAGTTCTGACCATATCATCCTAATCTAAGTGATGTGCAATTTTATTTTAACTGTTTCTTATTACTGATGTATCTGGATCTGTGTTGGCATTTCCAGAACTAACCTTCATACCTTTTAGAGCATAAGTACCCTCTACTTTGGTATACATACTGATTTTAATCAGATTGTATATTCTTGTTGATCATTCAGAAATTTCTTCTTTAAATCCCCTTAGAATTTATTGATTTACTTTCCAGCTCTAGGAGCCTGTTTTTATTTAATTTGTGAATTTGTTCCAGCACATCTTTTAATTCCTGTGTTGACAAAACCTCCTCTGTATTACCTAACAGGAGGAAATTTGGTATATTTGTTTTCCCCAAATTCTGTGTGGAAATGCTAATAGAGAAAAGTCATTTACCTTCATTTCAGTGTCTGTATTCTCATTAGCTTTCTTACTTTCCTAGCAAATAGCCCACTGGACTTATAAAATCTCTTCCAGGCTTGCTGCTTCTTAATACTTGAGAAAATCTTGTTTTCATGTCAGGCTATCTGCTCCTCAAATCCTCTGTCATCCTTCTAATCTCCACTGTGTATCTTACCCACTCTATTTTATCCCTATTGACTTCACAAGTTAAAATTCTACCTTCAGAAAAATACACGTTTGACTACACTAACTTCTTGAACCTTCCTGTAGCCCTATCACTCATTTTTGCTTGTCAGCTTCCTTTTTTGTTTAGGATTATGCATGCCTTCTGTTACACTGTTATGATTGCTCAAGTAGCCTCCATGCCGAGTCTAAGGATTTTAATTTCCTCACTTTTGACTTTAGGGTCTTTTTAACTAGCTTCCTCATTTTTTGTACAATCTCTCCCCTGAGGATGTTGAAGTTAATTATATTGTGGTCACTATTACTTAGTGGTTCAACTTTACTTACTTTATAAACTAACTCCTGTGTGTTACTTGAGAGGCTTTTCTTGACTTAGTTCTTTATAGCTCTAAGATTAAAACAACTAACATATGTAACAAAACATTTTTTTAACATCTTAGCAGCACTAACTGGAAAGTCTAGGAAAAGGCATGTACTTACAGGGGAATGATTAACAAGAACCAAAAGCATTACTCTAATACTGGTGAAATGCCACCTATTCTTCATTAACTGTAAGACTAGAACAAATCAAATCAACTAATGATGGCTCCATTTAGAGGCAGGAGCATACTGATATCACCAGAATACAATTTTAAATAATTTTAAATAATACCACAAAAGAGTCAGAACTAGATTCAAAAGAGCCTTTCCAGTTGGATGTTAATCCCATTTTAGAGAAAGGGAATGTATTTGCTAGCTTGCAATACTGTCTGCTGCAGTTTACTATTTAAAGTTCCTCCGAATACTGAAGAGTTTGGTATTTCCCAGCTCATGGTACTACCTCATTACATCTTGAAGTTGTATAGTTGCAGTAATTACATAAATAAAATTGACTTTTTATGAAGTATACAATGAGTGATAACATTTAGAGAAGTGCACTTTGGTTTGGTTCCCCCCCCAATACGGAATGGAATCATTAGCATCAGAGAACTAGTCAAAGTAACATACAGAAATAAACTAGCGCTCTTACTTTTCTTAAATAACACCTGCAGTTTGGGAAGAAAACTCTCCTTTATTGTGAACCTGCAGTCTGTCAAGAATAATGCTACATTTCAAAAAATTAAGTAAACAACAAGACACTAATCAATGACAATTAGCAGACAATCCTCAAGTTAGCCAGGACTCCCTACATTCTTAATAAAATGAGTAGGTTTCTTCCCCAACCAGGTGTTGGACATGAGGCACATCTTATCTGAACTTCTCAGACAAAAGGGGAGTACAAACAAGAATGGACAGATCTGGAACTTACCCCTTGTGTCAGTCAAAGTTACTGATGTCTTCTGAACATCAATGAAGGAAAATCAGTAAAAGAAATTTGTGGGCCATCAACTCCATTTTACATATGCAAGTCCAGAACAGCTACTGTCTGTCTAGCACTAGCTGTTGCCAGAAAGGTCATGCTTCAGCAATCATATGAAATTACACTAATATAAAATCAGTATAAATTACATAAGTCAGACCCCTACTATTTAATAACTGTTCGATTGTAGTAATTTGAATATTTGACCAATTTTCCATATAGCAGTATAAATTAAGTCTTGATTTTAATATTATGTAGTTCAATTTTGATATAAACACATACTTTGCTATTGCTAAAACAACCAGGTTACATCACAGAAGTGCGATTTGATGTTTTCTTAATAACAATTTAAAAGTAATAGCTTATGACAACATGTTGTCTGATGACATCTTAATAAGTAGTGGGCCATCAATAGTTATCACGTTACCCCATACTATGGCAGAAAGGATAAACAGATTCCCCCTTAGAAGGGCACTGAAGCTGACACTGCTAGTGGTCTTTCAGTTTACAGCGATTGTAATGATTATATTTGAAGCCTGGCTCAAAACATGTTTTATTTTTTTATAAAAAAGTTGTGGTAATTGCTACTGAAAACTCAAGATGGACAAACCTGAAAAAAATTAAGATCCCATCAGTTTTGTGAGATGGGAAAAACTGAGGAAAATCATAAAGCTTACACCAATACTTCATACCAAGATCTTATTATTTTTATTTCTAGAACCAGTGCAACAAAATATAAAATCACTTTTTAAATCATAAACACTACCAATGTAGAAACACTGTATTATATAAATTCATTGTTCGTTCGTTTGTTCACTCCTTCCTTTTTTTTTATCTCTTTCTTTTTTCCTTCTCTTTCTTTCATGCTATCAGAGTTCACCAGCTTAAGCTGGGCAGTCTACTGTGCAAGAGTTTAGTATCATACAAAGTAAGTACTTCCCTCTGCTCCAACAACTTATGTCTTGCTGTTCTGGATTTCTCCTAAGTATCCTTGTTCTTCCAGGCTCATTAGTAACTTAGAGGGACTTGAATGTAGCAGTCTGATTTACATCAGTGATCTTATTCCTTTCAGCACAGGAGGGTTATCTTTTCTGTGACAAAGGCTATCACAGATATGAATAACTATTTTCATACTGGGCTTTTTTTTTGTCTAGCTGGAATCACACCATCACAGATTTTGCCTCATAAATCTGACTTCGCTTTATAGAGCAATAACGGTACAGTCAGCACTCTGCCATCACAGCAAGGTGAATAGAGAAGAGTAACTTAGGTCAGTTGCTTCTTTATTATTGGCAGATGAAATAGTGTCTTCAACAGCTTCAGAGCAAGAACCAGCTAGTGTGTTTTCACTATGAAGGCAGTGCCATTCTGAGAAGCCATAGCAAGAGGGTTTTTGCTACATGCAAGGAGGGACATATAGAGTAAAAGCAAACTGCTAAGTAGGTAACCTACTGTTATTACCTGCTGTTATTTGAAAGCCGCTTGGGTAAAAATTTGGAGATTGAAATATGTATGACACATTAAGAGGCAACAAAAATATGGGAGTTCTGTTAACTCTGGTAGACCACAGTAAGAGGAGGATAAACATCGCAAAGCCAATTTAATCTACTTGGAATGCATAAAAAAAAAGTCAGGACCTCAGACATGCCCTGGAAAAGGCAAACATTTAGCGCTTTTCAGAAGATGTCATTGTTTCTAGTGTTTGACACAGTATTGTTACTTCTGTAGAAGTGCGTGTTTGATACAGGCATTTTGTAAATATTTGTTCGCCTTTGTGAAAGAGCAACTTCAAAAAGGTCTGCACCCCGGCAGCACAGCTCTCCCCCAGTGCAGCCCTGCTAGTGGCAGGAGCGGGGCATTGCTGGCCAGCCAATAGCAGCCAGGCTGAGCCTGCAGTCCTGCACTCATTGGCTCCCCTGCTGCTGCCCGACCAATGGGAGCACAGCTGCCCACTGCAGCAGCCACCAGGCGCGACCTGCACAAGGCCAGAGCGGAGCTGTCCCCAGGCCTTTCCGCTACTGGAAACCCAGGGTTTATTTGTATTATTTATTTAATCCACAGAATCATGCTTTTTGTTTCATATTTAATAAAATTATTATTATTCATTATGGCCTTCCTCACCTCCTTCTCTAACTTTTTCCTTAGTTCACCTCCTGGTATCTTTGGTAACATACATACAGGGATGTTCACAGTCCAGTGTGATGTGTGAGTGTTCTAGTCACATGGTTTTGCAATTCATATAGAAAGTTCTAGAGAATTCTTCTGACTTTAAACTTATAAGATCTGAATCATCTTCAGCAAATCAAAGCTGACCTGTAGAGAATATGGCGAATGGAAGACCCTGACACCTGAAAATCACATATGATTTACAGAAAAAACATGGTACCAAACTATGATTCCTTTAAAGCTGGTTGCAGATTGTTTCCAAGGACATGTAGAAGCAGTCATTAGTTGTTACCAATACTCATGGGTTTGGGTATTGACAGTAACCATTTCTTCCTAAGAATGTGTTATTTTCCAGTGGTCTTAGATGAATAATGGTGGACATTGATACTTGGAGACATGTCAACTATGTAAGAAAAATGTGTGTCTCTAAAAACAGGGATACATTTCTGCTAAAATGGAGTAGAAGAAACATTTTCAGATAATAGTATAGTAATAGTCTGTAGGAAAAGAATTTGACAACCTGTAGAAAGCTTAAAAAATTAGAGTGTAAACTTTGAAAATGTCAGGTAAAGTATCAATAAATAAAATGTCTTCAATTTAAAATTACACTTATGGAAAAACATTGCCATATACAGTTCTAATTTAATTTTACTTTGGTAGGTAGTTGTCTCTGTGAAGAAAATTTGAAGTTGCCATGCTGAAGTTGATATAGAAATACCAGTCTTTAAGACAAAACCTGCTCTTTGCGGCTGGAGAGTGCTCTGAGGTGAAGGTAAAGGTAAAAGACAAAAACCAGTTATCAATAATAAACTAAAATATTATAAATAAAATTAACTAAAATATAAGATAAAAAAATATCAGAAAATTTCTCAGATGAGAAAAGAGCTGTGTTACATGATACAGGCACAAAGATCAAACAGGTGAGAGTAAAAGCGAATGTGGGGAAGCTGCTGACAGGAGACAGTAGAAAAATGGTGTCTACTGCAATATGTGTGTAACAACCAACAAGGAGTGCTGACTCTTTCACCGTAACACTTTTCTAAGCACCAACTTCTTAATGGTGAGCTGGCTACTTCTCTTTTATTCAAATACCTTGACAGACCCATCACATAAGATTTAAGTCTCTAGGCTTTTAAAAATGTATATGTTCAGGCTTTTTGGGATAAGAACTTAGTCAAAGAAAAATAAAACTGAAGATAGGAGTTTTTCTCATTTAGTTCTGAATGTGTAAGATCCACAATCATTTTCATCATTCAGACACTGAATTTCATAGATCCTAAAATCCAGCTCCTACTAAAGGTATCTTCTACCACTCTACAAGACAAATGTCTCAATGACAAACTGTAGAGCCTGAAGTGGACTTTTAATTCCATCAGCATTGGATATCCTGAGCAACAGAATAACATATTGATGATAACCTTTACTGAGAAGCATAAGCATGCCTGATTTCTGGGCATATGACTTAATCCATGGATTTCAGCAACACTGGCAAACAAACCTAGGGATCAGCACGTGAATATTGGTCTGCAGCCCCTAAGATAGGGTGTCTTGTTCTGATCACTCACAGATACAAGTGGCAATTTTTTCAATGAAAAGAATCCAGCAGAATTCACAGCTATGAACTTGAAGCATTACAAAACCTAAGTTCTTCAGAGAGCGCAGTGGTTCCTGGTTCCTCAGCTTGCCTTCAGCTTGAACCATCTATACCCTGCTTTCAAAAGAGATGTACAGGCTAATCAGATCGATAATTCTTTGACCTGAGCTTTATCACCAGTTACAGGTATTGAGTAATGTGAGAGAGAGCACTGATTTTTCCAGTACTCCAGAATGAAGTCTACAGAGTAGAGGAAGTTCTTTTAATAATCATCCTCTGATACTGATTTGGATGTTTGGATTAGTTCCCTCTCAAAAAAAAGAGGAAAATTGGTAAATTGAAAACAAAACAAAAAAATGTATTGGATATTTGTGTTTCTTTTTAAATAGTAATTATTTTTTAATAATTTTAACACCATTTTTTTATGGTGGCATACTGTGAATCTTTAATTCTTTAGGTCAACAACTTAAAAGCCAGCTTAAAGAGCCTGAAACAGAAAATATGATCACTATTGTAAGTGATGCAAACAATGGAAATAATTAAAGAGAATAAAACAGACAGAAAAATCACTGCACAGTTAAAGACAAAGAACAGACAGTTCTGGTAGACATTTTGCTAGTTTCCCCATACAATTAAATAACCAGTTTTTGTTAATCATAAGAGATTCTGACAGGGGAAAATGTAGACTGTTGAGAGACAGTAGCACAAGGAAATGTTTGCCATATTTAGATCTCTTTTCACTAAAAAATGAGGAGGTCATTTCAGGTCAATCATCCTGGGCTCTTTTCTTTAGGGGAATGAGTCTCCAGCATGGCTCTTTATATTAAAGGATTTCATGGGCTTGAGTTATAGCTATTGGTATAATCACAGGTATCAGAAATAAGAATAGTTATTTCTTATTTCTTTGTGAATGGAGAATGAAGAGGTCATTCAGTGTATGGTACTTCAAACACTTAAAAGGAAAGGTATTTTACTGCTTACTTAGCTTTTTAAAGGAAGCCTACAGAGGGTGGAAGCAAGGACAGGTAGCCTGGGAGTGATACAAAGAAATTGCCTGAGCAGCCAGGGATCAGGTGAGGAAAGCTAAAGCCCTGGTAGAATTAGATCTGGCCAGGGACATCAAGGGCAATAGGAAAAGCTTCTATAAGTACATTGGTGATAAAAGTAAAACTAGGGAAAATGTGGGCTCTCTTTGGAAGGAAACGGAAGACCTGGTTACCTGGCATATGGAGAAGGCTGATGTAGTCAACGACTGCTTTTTGCCTCAGTCTTCACCAGCCACACCGCCCAAGTTGCAGAAGGCAAAGGCGGGGTCTGGGAGAATGAAGAACCTCCTGCTGTAGGAGAAAATCGAGTTCAAGACCATCTAAGGAACGTGAAGCTGCACAAGTCCATGGGACCTGACAAGATGCATTTGTGGGTCCTGAGGAAACTAGCAGATAAGTGGCTAAGCCACTATCCATCACATTTGAGAAGTTGTGGCAGTCCAGTGAAGTTCCCACTGACTGGAAAAGGGGAAACATAACATCCACTTTTAAAAAGGGAAAAAAGGAAGACCTGGGGAACTATGGGCCAGTCAGTCTCTCACCTCTGTGCCCAGCAAGGTCATGGAGCAGATCCTCCTGGAAATTACGCTAAGGCACATGGAATATAAGGTGATTGGTGACAGCCAACATGGCTTTACTAAGGGCAAATCATGCCTGACAAATTTGGCGGCCTGTGATAGAGTTACAGCATTGGTAGAGGAGGGCAAAGCAACTGACGCCATCTATCTAGACTTGTGCAAAGCATTTGATACTGTCCCACATGTCACCCTTGACTCTAAATTGGAGAGACATGGATCTGATGGATGGACCATTTGGTGGATAAGGAATTGGCTGGATGGTTGCACTCAAAGGGTTGCAGTCAATGGCTCAATGTCCAAGTGGAGACCAGTGATGAGTGGAGTTCCTCAGGGTTCAGTATTGGGACTGGTGCTGTTTAACATCTTTGTCAGTGACATGGACAGTGGGATAAAGTGCACCCTCAGCCAGTCTGCTGACAATATCAAGGTGTGTGGTGCTGTTGACACACTGGAGGGAAGGGATGCCATCCAAAGGGACCTTAACAGGCTTGAGATGTGTGCCCATGCAAATCTCATGAAGTTCAAGGCCAAGTGCAAGGCGCTGCGTATGGGTTGGGGTAATACAAATACAGGCTGGGTGGATAATGGATTGAGAACAGCCCCGAGGAGGACTCAGGGCTGTTGGTTGACAGGAAGCTCAACATGACCTGGCAATGTGCGCTGCAACCCAGAAAACCAACCATATCCTGGGCTGCATCAAAAGAAGTGTGACCAGCAGGTCGAGGGAGGTGATTCTCCCCCTCTACTCTGCTCTTGTGAGACCCCACCTGGAGTACTGTGTTCATCTCTGGGGCCCCCAACATAAGAAGGCCATAAACACGTTGGAGTGAGTCCAGAGGAGGGCCATGAAGATGATCAGAAGGCTGAAGCACCCCTCCTTGTGAAGACAGACTGAGAGAGCTGGGGTTGTTCCACCTGGAGAAGAGAAGGTTTTGGGAAGACCTTACAGCAGCCTGCCAGTACCTAAAGGGGGGCCTACAAGAAAGCTGGAGAGGGACTTTTTACAAGGGCATGTAGTGATAAGACAAGGGGGAATGGCTTTAAACTGGAAAAGGACAGGTGTAGATTAGATATTAGGAAGAAATACTTCACTATGAGGGTGGTGAGGCACTGGAACTGGTTGCCCAAAGCAGCTGTGGATGCCCCATCCCCGGCAGTGTCCAAAGCCAGGTTGGATGGGGCTTGGAGCAACCTGGGACAGTCGAAGGTGTCCCTGCCAATGGCAGGGGCGTTGGAACTTGATGATCTTTCAGGTCTCTTCCAGCCCAAACCATTCCATAAGTCTATGATTTTATGATTATGTACTATATAGAAAGTATGCCACACTGCTATGCAGAAATGGAAAAAAAGCACCTTTTTTTATTTTATGAGAAAATTTCAGATACATCTGCATTTCTTATTTTGACCATAAAATCATAAGGCTTATGAAATCATGGAAGACATGAAGAAGGTAAATCAGAAACAGCCCTTCCCTGAAAATTCCAAGACAATATTTGGTGAGGAGTCACATGAAATTACTGTGGCAGGTTCAGCACAAAGAAAAGGAGGTGGGTTTTTTCACCTGGCATGTGATTAAGTTATGGAAACTCCTTGGCATAGAAGGTAGTGGATTCTAAATTATATATGGATTTAAAAGCAACTGAACAAATTAAAGGAAGAAAAATACCCTGAAAGCTATTAGATAGAAGCAGCACCTGTGGCTGAGAAAACAAACACATTAATTTATTGGAAGCTGGCAGTGGATTCTACAGGCTTCCATTTTTATACACTCCTCCTTAAACATCTGCCACTGTCCAGTTTTGGAGACAGAATGCTTTTGATTTAACTCATTGCTTATGTTCTTACGACTGTTTTTATTTTTTTTTTCCTTTTTTTGTCTGTCAGTTTTTATATTCTGTATTTTCCAAAGATCAGTTGCATTCTGTGCAATTAAAGATTACTGTTTCTTAACTTGTAATCGAAAACAAGTACATGTAACCCATTTCCATCCGTACAAGTAGGTACATAAGCAGATTTAAACATCTCTCTTGTTTCAGGGCATAAACTAATGTCTCTGAAGGCTAACCAGCTATCCTAACAATGCCTGATGAATCACAGTTTGGGAGCATTAAGAACAGGCTTTCTTCTAAAGCAACATATGTGAACACTTCTGGAGGCTGTTTGCACGTAAGATGGGCCAATGACCTGATCCATAACTCATGAGGCATATTGTTTGATAATGACAAGAATTACAAGCTTGAGGCTGATAAAATAACTTGTCCTTTAACATCTAAAAAATATCTTTAATAAGCTTTCTATCAGTTTATCAACATTGGTAGAGATTTTCCTAATCTTTACCCACCGAGAAATTTGGAAAAAACATACATGAACATTATAATCAATACTATTCAGGTAGAAATATATTCTCTTTCAAGGCATAACCTTTTAGATGAAGCCTAACTATTGATCTATAAATTCAGCATTTTTTTTCTTCCCATTCTCATTGGTTCAGATGTACCAGAGAGAATTTCCCAAGTAAACTCAGATTACAGCACGCTTCAAAAGTGTTGTCACTGACTGAGAAGAAACAGTTAACTATGTTTTCATGTACATTTGTTGCTGTGGGTGCATTACATATTAAAATACAGGTTCAGTCACACCGACCCAAATTCATGCTAGAGTGCATAGTATGAGACCTCTGTTTCTATGGTATTGAACTAAGACTTTCTGGTCAATCTGGAAGCATCCTAAGGCTTTCACCAATCTTTTAATTCCTGGATTATTTTCTTCTGCCTGAAGTTTCCCTTCTGCTTCCCTTTTGTTTGCTATTAATGCTTCGTCTCTTCTGGGAGGGTGATTCACAGTTAATCAGCTCATCTGTTCTGAGACATTCAAAAGCACTGCTCTGTGGACAGGCCAGCAGGCATTGCTGTAACCCTTGTGCAGTTAAACCCTTCCCTTTCTTTCCTTATGGACTTCACTGTTTCTGCTGCCCTGTAACTGTTACACAATTATCACCAAACTACTGGGCCAGCTGCAGACATTAGTACCATTAGCAGAATTGCAGAAAATGGAATCTGGGTTATCTAATGAGCAGCTTATTTACATAAATATACCAGGTAAATCGGTGGGGTGGGGTTTTACAGCTTGAACCACAAATTAATATTAGGCAGATAGAGAGAAAAACTTCCTGTATTTGAACAGGAACATCTACATCATATTTAACGTTTTTGTTTTTCCATCCTCTTTTAGCACCTTCACACAGAAAATGCCGTTTTCACAATATGAATAAACATTCTCTAGATAGTTGAGATTTTGCATGGATTCTACTTTATTATTGCCATTTGGAGGGTACAAGCTGTGCTCTATATCCATGCACTGGATTCTGGAATATACCTGATTTTGCTTGCTTAATATATACAAACTAAAGTTATAGCGCACCATACTAATTATATCTTGAGCGTCTGCTTTATTCTTTAACTAGATGAAATTCTGTTCACTCATCCTTTCCTCACCTTCCTGGATTCTCTGTCTTAGCACTACTAGATTTACAAGCTCACACTTGTTTTATTAGGCAGTCCTTTAAACTAGAGTTTCCACAGACTGAATTTGCAGTGTTCACGTTGCTACACCCATTAGAATCTCTTCTGTAGTGAAGACAGAACCTTAGAATTTTCCTTACACATTCCCATTTATTTTTATTAATTAAAATCCTCTCTATTAGCTGTGAGCAGGTAGGTCATCCTATTCTTGAATTACACTAACATTGTTTTTCAGACAGATTATCTCATGCTTATCACATAACCTATGTAACTAATATTTCTTGCTCAAAAGTTGTAGCATGCACCTGCACATTATCCAGATTGAGAAACTGTTTATGAACAGGTACCAACATGGGGTTGCTATTATAATTTCTTCCCCTATGGGTAGGAAAATACGCTCATTACAAATCAGTCACCTACAAAATAAATGTTTTACCGAGACATATTTAAAGGTAATCACCAAAAACTAATTTTGCAAACCATTTTCCTGGCATTTTTAGTTATTAGCCGCTCTCAGTTCATCCACCAATTTAGCTATGCAGTCCTCTCAGCCTAGTTCTTGAAATCCAATTTTTATATCTTGTTTTCTCCACATCTGGGTGAATGCATGCTTCCTAATCATTCATTTACTGAGAGGATTTACATTGCTCATTGGAATCACCTAGCATTTTATTCCTTAGTCCAGTCTAAAAATTATCCAATGTAAACCAGTCTACTATTATTGCATTCTATACTATCTCCATTAAATATTTACTAGATCTGTTCATATTAATCAGTTTACAAAATCTTTTAAAAGCACACTAAACAGAACAGAGCAAAACTAAAACTGAGTCTCTAGCTCTACCTCGTAAGTTTAATGTCAATCCATTTTCCAAAACCCATTTTCCAAACCATTTTCCATTGATGAAATTTAAGAAACTCTTTGCCACTCTGAAAATGTGTTTTTATTCATATTGTTATTTTTCGCACTGCACTAGCACTGTATTGACCAGCTTCCTTATTTTTTTTTGCTTATTACTGTGTTTTTTCTTTTTTTGTTTGTAATCGATTTTAACAATGTCTCTATAAACTTACCTTCATTTAACAGTTATACATATAATCTTTAGTGTACTGGTTTATTTAAGCGGGAAGAATATCCTTGGTCTGAACACAGTAATTTTGGTTAAAAAAGCTATTTAATACTGATACAGGTATTTCTGTATGAGACAGGGTACACTGACATAGATCACCTTTATGTAATGCATATCAGGGAGCAGCAAAGGCCCCTGCACCCTAAAGAAAGCTAGTCAGGAGCTGAGGGTGACCACGATGCAGGCTGGACAATGACCTCAGTGGCCAGGCACAGTCCTGCAGGCGTGAGCTGGGCAAGCAGAGCAGGGGGGCTGACAGCAACAGATGCTCTTGACAGTGCAGTGGCCATCAGACAAGATCAAGGCAACAGGTCTAAGGTCAGTCCAGGAAATCCAAACAATAATTCAGGATCAGGACTGGGTATGGGTGTATCTACACCACAGCTCAAGCCATGACTGAATGCTGAGGCCTGAGCTGACACAGGGCTCCTGTGGCAGAGGGTGTGGGTGGAAGCCTGTGGGGGAAGTACCTCATCTCAAGTACTCAAATTAGTACTAGAAACACTCCTCATCTACCTAAACATTACTTTGACTTACTGTAACTGTGAATAAATCTTTCCCAACTTTTTGCATGTTTACCATATTTTGTATTTATTACTTGAATGAGGACTGTATGGTTTCTCCTACTCAGCCTCTTTGGGGAGCAAATGGATACAAAAGTACCTCAGATGAGGTATTATCTCTCTCCCCATCTTTCTAGCTGACTAGATTCTTCAGCCAAGCAGTTGGCTTCCACAGTGATTTGCAGTTTAGACGTCTTTTAAAGCCAAATTTCCAATTATTTTATTCCTCACTGCAGATCATCTCCAACTCAAAAAAGTTAGGAATTGTTAAATTATGCTAGACATTGTCTAAACCTTCCTGAAAACTGCCTGTAAAAGGTGATTAATAAAATTGTTGGGTACCTGTTTAATCCTGTTTGCCAACTCCAATAAGGCATGTTTCCAAATCTAACTGCAATTTTTGAGTCAACATAAGCTTTGTTCTCAGCAGACTGCATTTCATCTCTCCTTCACTTCTTTTTGAGAAGCCTCCAGTCCCCTTTATGGCCTCACCAGGGCTTGTAACTCTTTCTAGCCATCCTGTACTGCTTTTTCAGCCACTTTGGCTTCTGTGACCGACAGTGCAGAACGTCCTGTCAGAGCTCTGCAGGGCGCCAGCTCGCAGGCCCCTCTCTGACTTTTTTTCTTTGTCTTCTGCAGCCCCCAGGCACCGGGACCTGCTTCTGCCGGGGACTCGGCCCATGCCTTGCCACTCCGTGGGGGTGGCTCACCTCTTCACAGGGCTTTCCAGGAAGCACAGTCCTGGTCCTCATCTGGTCTGGGCATCAGTCCCCTGGGCATTGCTACGGGCCCCGGATCACGCCTGTGGCGCGTTTTGGCCCTGCTCAGGGGGTGCCTGACGATTCGGTTCCCGCTGGCAGGACGCAGGGCGCCGTGCGGGCAGGGAGGCTGGCCTCCTCCACGACCGGCTGCTGGAGATGACTGTCCCGCTCAGCTCCCTCCTGGGCTGCTGTTCGGGAGGACTCCGAGCCGCTTTTGAGCGCGCAGGGAGCTCTACCCGCCCCGCCGCGGGACGCCCGCCTGAGGCGCCTGAGGGAGCGTGGGCACCCGCCCGCCGAGGCGCAGCGGGGTCGCGAGGCGAGGCGAGGCGCGGGCGAGGCGCGCGCAGCGTTCATTGCCATGCCAGCACAGCGGGGCGCGCGGCGGGCCCCCCGGCCGCTGGCCCCGCCCACGCCGCCGCCCTGGCGGCCCCGCCGCACTACAGCTCCCGGCAGCCCCCGCGCCGCGCCGTGACTCGGCTGGGGCGACGGCGGCGCCGGCCGGGATGGAGTGAGGGGGTGCGCGGCGGAGAGAGCGCAGCCCACCGAGCTCCGGCCCCCTCCCCCCTTGCTCTCTCTCTGGCCCGGGTCTATGCGGCCCCCCAGAGACCATGGGATCCAGGATCAAGTGAGTGCCCCCCGGAGCTCTCCAGCCCCGCTTGCAGGCCCTCAGGAAAGCGGGAGGGCTCTGGAGAGCGAGAAGGGGACTTCCCCGCCCTCCTTGTGAGGCCGCGCGGGCCAGACCCCGGCCGAGCCTCCAGGCCTCGGGGAAGGGCGAGAGAGGGGGAGGAAGAGGGGGACGAGCGCTTCCCGCCCGCTGGCCGGGGAGACGGCCGGGTAGAGGCCCCGAGCCGCCCAGCCCCCGCTCGGCGGCGGTACCCGCGGCGGGGCGCGCCCCGGCCCTGCCCTGAGGAGGGGCGGAGGGCGCCGCTTCCCGCCCTCAGCCCCAGCCCTGGGCTCTCTCCCGGTCCGCAGTTCCCCGTGTGGTAGCGCGCAGGGTCAAGGCTGCGAGGGCACTTCGAAGGCTCGGGGTGCAGGCCTGGAAGGCTGGGGCTGCTGGAGTGGGAAGGTGTGCGGTGCCAGCGTTGGTGCCGTCTGTCGGGGGTGTGGTGGGGTCGGGAGAGCTCAGAGCCCCCTCGTCCAGGTTGGGGCGTGCTAAAGGAAAGTGGCTGTGATGTCTTGGAAGTGCACTAGTTAGGTGATTTGAGGGAAGTGGTGCAAGTGATTAATATGTTGGGCCTGCAGCTCCATGCGCTCAATATTCTCCTTCAATATTCTTTAAATTTTCATAAAACTGGGGGTTGATTTATTGGTAAGCCCTGTTGGTGTGTTTGGTATTGACACATTAAAGATCTCAGTTCATTCATATGCTATTTCAGGCAAATGCCAGGCTCCTCTGAGACAGGTAGAGGTGTAATAAAGCTATCGCCAAGCAGGGAGTGACATCTTTGTGCACGAGAGGTGTGTGATAGAGCGGAGAGATCCAGTTAGTCGGTATTTTATTCAGCACTTTCAGCAGGTGCTGTTGAGCAATTGCTCTTTCTTCTTGAACACAGTGTTCTTCAAGATTACACAGTTCTTTAACTTTTCACCTCTTTTGTTTAACTTGAATATGTGACTGGAGGAGATGTAGTTTGTGGCGTTCTTAGTGTGATGACACATCTTCATGTTCCCAAGCCCATAGGCTGGATAGGCATAAAGGTGTGTCTATCCAGCCAGGTGTTTTAGGAAAATGTAGGCGGATAGTGACAGCTTGTAATGATAGTGTGGAGGTGATTGTGTTGGTTCCAGAAAGTAACGTACCTTCCTTGGAGGATACTGTGGGGATGATTTGTGCACTGTTTTTTGACATATGGGTTCTCAACTGTTGCTACAAGAAAAAATCAAAGACTGAGGAACTAGTTAAAACTCTTAGCTTACATTCAAATACAGCTAGAATTTAAAATCATTACTATTTTGATAGCAGAGCAGGCTATATCTGTAACTTGTACCTTTGGATCTTGCACTGGTCGCCCTTGCTTGGGTCACTTCAAGATTATGATCTGAAAGGACTTAGTCTACCTTAAATCTACTAAAAGGGTTATGCTCACTTAAAATGTAGTTTCTTTTTTGTGTACATATTGAATCCACAAGCTGTGATTACCATCTCTGAGTTTTTGATTGCTGATTTGACCTTTAATGGCTTTGCGTACACTTTGCTGGATGTGAATGCAATCACTCAGATGAGAGCTTCAACTGGAAATCTCACTGGTATCAGTGAGGAGATGTAGCAGTTAGAAGTATTTATGACAGCCACTGGACTTCAGGACTTTTTCTGTCCAAAGTCTTGCAGTGTGAATGTGTCTTTCAAGATTACAGACAAAGCCCATGTTTTTCTCTGTCACCAGGAAAACACAGGTGATAACCCCATGCAAGCATTACTTCTCATTCCTCTTGTACTTTGTGAGAAAGCATTTTGTCCATTGTATGATTAAGCAACTTTGTCTTGAGCTATAATTAATAAATCGCTTTTTTTCCACTTTGGACAGAACACTGTGCCTGAGTAAGGACAAAATTTCAAAACAGTCTTGAAGTATATAAAGAATGAGAGAGCCTACCTGAGTAACAGGCTTTTCTGAGCTGGATGTTTAATCCAGCAAAGATTTTCAAGTTGATTAGTAGCTCCTATTATTGGGGTGGGCAGGAGTGTGAATGAGAACTGTTTTATAATTGGGTATGCTGAGGCATGCTTCCTTCAGTGGTGTCGCCAATATGTGTTGGAGCCCTCGCAAAAATCCAGTAGTCTGATCTCTTGCTTCTTGCTATAGACTGGTGATTATGAGAGATATTAAATGCCTTGATATGTGATCACTTGCACGTGCTATGGTATACTCCTAATGAAACCTGGACATATATGTCAACTGTATTTTTGATATTTCACTCAAGTGAAAGAAATCAAGAAATCACTAGCAATCCCGTAAACTTTTGGCTTCTGTATAGCTGCAGGCGAGAAAAAAAGGTAAGTTGAGTATTGGGTTACACCATTGCGTTAAGCTTCCTGTTGGAGCGTGTCACGCACTACTTGCAAGGCACTCTGTGCCAGCAAGGTAATGTAAAATAGGAATCTAGTTAACCTGGCTGCTATAATTTCTTGGTAACTTTCAGTACTCAAGACTTTACAAGAGAGAAGGGATTTATTTGGGTTTTTTTTGTTTAAATAACATGTTGATATCAGTCTATTCAACAGAATTGCATTGCACTGTTAAAAAAAGTTGGCACGTTCCTTTCCAGAGGTGGTTGAATTTCAGTGGTGACGGAAGAGAACCCTGATACTAATCAGGGAATGCTTTCAGATATTTAACATAGATTGCTATATACTGAAATCTACCTAGGGCGTACCAGGCAGAAAAAGTTAAATATATGGAAATAAACCAGGGTTTGAGGTGCAGTTTCTGAATTGAATTAACAGTTACAGTTTTCTGCTAATATTTTTCTGCAGGAGTTGAGCTACTAAGTCTTGTTAGGAGACAACTAATTATCAGGCAGTGTCAGGCTCCTCTCTTATGCCTCAATTTTTAAGTAGAATGCTACTTTCTTTTATGAGTGCTATTACATTTTCCTATGTGTACAAAAAAAATGCTACTGACAATTTAAACAGGCTTTAGGTACTGAAGGCATCTACTTCCATACGTACAGCTTCAGAGAAAGACTTTGTTTAGTTTTGTTCTGCACAAATCTCTTGCAGTTTTGCAGTAACTAATAATTTTCATTGTAAAAGGTACATAAATATTTAAAATAAGATATTACTTCAGTGTGAAGTAGAATTTCTTACGGATTGCTTTGATACTAAAGCTATTCCTACATCAGAAACTTGAAGTAATTCATACAACTAGCAGTTATCACAAAAGCATTCCTTTCTCATAGAGCTCCTTCCTAAATTCCTGTTTACAAAAAAGTACTGCATTTCCTTCTGAAGTTATCCAATGTGTTCTGGTACGTGTGTCCTATGTATTTTTTTTTTTAATTGCATCTGGATGTTCATTTGATAACTGACCGTGGGCCTTTAAGTGATTATTGGAAGGAAAGAAAACTTTGTGTGTGTGTGTGTTTAAGGTTATAATGCTGTGGATGATTTTGGTGGGTTGAGGTTTCAGTACAATGCACAGGTGGTATTAGATGTCTACAGGTTATTTTAATAGCCATAAAAATGGACTGCAAAATATACATATTATGATGCATATTTATGCTATATTTGCAAACTATATGAACTCTCATAGTGGTTTGTTTGCTTAATTCCACTGAAAAGTTATAAAACATGCAGAATTCAACAATGACTTCATTCTCATACCTAGGTGCTAGCTTGTTGAATGCAGCCTTTAATACTAAGTTTCTGACCTGGCAAAGCTACTTTAATTTCACTGTTCATAGAAATAAGTGGACATTTGTCATGGAATATTAAAATACAAAATGTGATGTCTTTTTGTCTGAAAGTTTTGGTATATAGTATGTGCTCTTGCCAGCTGTGTTATACAGTGTTTTCACTATTGAACACAGACTCTAACATAATACTAAAAAGGTGTTTGTTATTTTATCCATTAGCTGTAAAAATATTATAAAATTTATAAACTTTTAATTAAGGAAACAGGGTGCTAAAAATAAAGACATAAACAAGGAGGGTAAGATAAGGCTGGACAGCAATATATATGAAAGGAATAATACGTTTCTGGTGTTCTGTGGGTATCATTTCATCCTCGTCCTTTACTGTGGTTGTAGGAATGTAGCTAAGAATCTCAATATGTGAAGCAGATTATATGCAGCAACTCTAAGTAGCACAGAGAGAATTATACAAGTGTGTTTTATACTGCACAATACTGGTTAACTTGTTGATTTTTAGAATTCTCTTAACTTATGCATGTAGTTTTCTGAAAAATGAGTACTTAAGACAAATCAGTTGGGAACTGATGGCAAATTAAATTAACTTTAATTGAATTGTGAACCATTCTTGCTCCTGAGAGCTGCTCTGTAAAGCCGTAGAGTGTGATCCTATGCTACTGAAACCAATGGTAGCTTTTCTGTTGATTTAAATAGGTGTGGGGTTTGGCTTAGAGCCACTTGAGTTATACTAAGTGGGCCTGTGGCATGGTTAGAAATGTTTTGTTTAATCCCTTTTTGTGTTAAAGTAGGATTTAAAATAATAGAAGTTCTCTAAAGAGTAGGCTGAACTCCTTGACATGTTTGGTTTGAGATGCTGGGTAAGATTAATATATATATATTTTTTAATTATTCAGGTAGGAATTCTAGCATATATATACACATATGTGGGTTTTGTCATTATTTTCATCTTTAGCTGTAAGGGAGCTAACAAAATTCACAAGTTAATTATACCTCAGCAATTCTCTAATGTTAGATAGTTTACATTAACACATAGGAGACAGTATTATCACTATGCAAGCAGCCATAAATATAGAGCAGTAATTATGCAGTTTTGATTCTTGGTTTTAACCAGAAAGTCTAAGAATAAAATGTCACATGTTCAGACTTACAAAATGCTTATTTCAGTAACCAAACAATTACAGTCTAGTGTGTGATTCTATTTAATCTCATAAAAAAATTTGGAGAAGCTAAAATTGTTAGTAAGGAATTTAACTCAAAATATTCTTTCTTATATAATCACTCGCTGCCTTTATATGCTCCTTATGAAATGTAATTCCAGAGCTTCACTTACATAGTTGTATTAGTAAGAACTGAAAATGTATGCTAGATTTTTTTTTTGTTTGATTTTTTTGTTGTTGGGTTGTTTTTTTTAAAAAAAACCTTACTCTAGCAAAGTACGTATCTTTCCTCAAGCTTCATTTACATTCTGTAGCTGAATCTGGTCTCATTTTTGATGATTGCACCTATTTCCTTATTTTGCATGCATCCGGCAGCTTTCTGGATTTAATACTCCGGAATCTCATGAGGTGAAACCTCGTGCATTTGTAATATTCTTCAGCATGGCCTTTTACTGACAAAGAGATAGAAATATTTTGATAGGTATTAAAGAGGGGAACTGTCTTAATCCTAAATACAGCCTGTTAAGTTTTCCAGTAATGTATGTGTAAAATGACTTTGCATCCTCTTGACTGCAGCTTCTTTTTTTTTCTCCCCCCTTCCTTTTTCCTGAGCAAATAGGTGTCATGAAGTTGAACCCAAGGGTCACAGTAATGAAAATGTGAATCTGGCTTTTGTCCCATGTTGGGTGATGTGACTGTTACCAGTTTAGTGAAAGAGCATGAAGGATTTTTTTTCCCTGAAAAAAATCCCTGTATCTAGCACAAAGGTGATTTACTTTCTCATTGGAAAGTAAAGGTGAAATAAAAAGAACTTGCTTTTGCAAGTTGCACATGTAATCAAAATTATTATTGTGGCCAAGAACTGAAATAACTGTTGTTTCTCTATCTGAGGAACATTCTGAAAAGTGATATAAAAGGTATGGTTTTATTTTTCTGATGAAGTTCTGAATGATAGGCCTGTGATGTTTTAGTATCTAGAAATGCAGACTAGTCACAACAATTGAACTGACTTTTAAGGTTCTGCATGCTTGATTTCTATTGTTTTGATTCTTTCTTTTTCCTCTGTAGAGGTTTGTTAAGACACCCTGTTCATGTTCGCTCATCTGAGCTTCAGCCATACCTTGTCACATACTAGTAAGGCAGAAAGATCTGATGTGAAATCATCCCCGACTATAAAACAAGAAATGTAGTTTATCAAGTTGTCATTGTAATGTATGCATTCTTAGAACCCTTTTTGACTGTGTAACTGGAAGTACACATAAAAAAAATTCTTAATGTGCTAAATACTTTTTTTTTTTTTGTTTCTCCCTCTCCCCTCCTTTCAGACAAAATCCGGAAACTACCTTTGAAGTGTATGCAGAAGTAACCTATTCAGGAGTCAGTTGCACTGGGAAAGGTACTGTTCTGCACTGTAGTTCTACCTATTTATTGACTAAAAGTATTCTTAAGAATCATGTATTGTGAGATCACAAGGTATATTTAATAATATAGTGTTCTAGCTTTTAAAGATATCTTAATCACTGATTCTGTAGAATCTTACAGTTAGGACTAATAATGAGAAATTCTTGCCTCTGTCCCCAATTGTGGGCAACTTTCTGATTTCTTTGACTGTTTTACCTGTTTTGTCTTATAAAATAGAAATAACTTACTTCATTAGATTGAAAAAGTAAATGCATTTTCAGATTTGTATTTGCTGCTCATGTAAGGATGGGTAGTTTTAAACCAAAAAATACTCTACAGCTTCTTGTTTGGAATTTATTCTTACTTCTTCCTTACTTTCTACAGAAGTATTTTTATTGGTTCCCAGAATTCTTCCTTTGAGCAAATGATTTTATCTAGAAATAAGGCGTAAACACAGCTTATGATTTGATTAACTGTTTTTACCAAACATTGTTCTCAAGCCATGATCATACCAGAATTTCTCTGTAATACTATTTCTGGCAAGTATTTCTGTATATATGCTAGAGAAGTCTCATAATTGCTGAAACCAATGTTAAGTATATTTGTGAATTTTTGATTGCACTTTTTTCTGACCCTGAGGAACTTGATCAAATAAGCACGAAAAGCAAAGGCTGAAATTCGTAATCCCAGAATTTAGTTCAAGAAAGTATTACTTCAGTCCTAAGAATGTTACGAAAAAGGAGGGATGTCAAAATTGAATAATTCTGGTTAGTCAACATATACTGATACTGAAGTAATAGGTTTTTATATCTTTTATTAAATGATCATGTGTGTATTGTGTATATGGTATAATGAACCAGTAGAAAAGTTTTTGTATTATATTTTATTGAATGGAAAGTCAGTTGTCTCCTTTCATATCTGTATTTGTTTGTTACAATCAGCAAAAGTCAAATACCTGCAACTCTTTCCTTTACCACCACAGCCTCCGTGGGAGTTGTAACTGGAATACAGTTTTGGCTTGTCCTACTGCTATATGCCATCACGACTATTTGATGTAACTGCAGGAGCCCTTTTAATAACTAGTCTTTGTTTCTGCACATCTGACCTGGATTCTAGTGCCAGAAAATCTGAACAAATTTGACCATAAACATTACATTGTACAGTACTAGTGTCTGGGTATAATCTTCTCTTTGAAGTTTGTTTGCATCCCCCTGGAGGGATTAATTCCCTGCTGTGGGAAGGTGGGTTAAAAAGCACGGAAACTACTTTACAGGTTTTTAATTGGAGAATTTAGTATACATTTTGTTCTATAAACCAACTGATTCTGTGGGAGTTTCACTTAGTTGTGTTTTTGTTGTATGCACTTGTAGGTGCAAAATCTTCAGAAATATTTTTAGTGAGTAAAAAAAAGTTTTATTGTTTTTATGACTCATATTCTGAAGTTATTGGTTCTCTCTGAATAATCTTCTAAAAGATTGTTTCCCAACCATATTTTTTCTTATATTTAAGAGGTGCCTGTTATTCTCAGAGGTCTTAGATTTGTGTATTCCCAAATATTCTGTCCTGTTCTAAGTGAAGTTTGTGTTTGGTTCTCCACAGCATTAACTATATTTAACAGCTATGCTGTATCCCAGGTAAATCATCATTCTAGAAATGTAGACCTAGACACCTATATGTAGTCTTTTCTACTTCTTACTTCTTGGCCGGCTGTTCTATGCCAGAAAGCCGAGAATATATATAAACTTTTTTTTTTTCATTTTTGTAATCAGGGAACATATGTTACATGACAAGGAGCAGTTACTATTAAGAAAAGCTAAATGTATAAAAGGTGTATGAGGGGCAAATTCAGGCATGTTTAAAAAACTATTTCTTCCTGTGTAATGGATCTCAAAATTAACTAAGACAACTGTTTTTGAAATTCTGGGTCTAGTATAATAGTGCTGTTTATCACTTAGAATGCTTTTAATTCTTATATTGATAGTCTGACATGGTCTTGAGGAGGATGTATTGCTTCAGAGCTGTAACAGTTCTAGTGCATGAGATTGTCTGGCTTGTGGGATGGTAAAATATGCCTCTCTTTTGTTTTATTCAAAAGTTTGTGTAGCTGTTGTGTTTTGACCCCAGCCAGCAACTAAGCACCACTCAGCTGCTCACTCACTCCCCTGCAGTGGGATGAGGCAGAGAATTTGAAGAGTAAAAGTGAGAAAGTAGCGAAGGATGTTTTCCATGTGACTGTTAAATACCAACTGACAGTAAAGGTTTTAGTATATTTTGTAGCTCACTTGGCAGATGATTGTACATTCAAGTAGCTTTACTGCTTGTGTAATTGTTAACAATCTAGCGTTAAATGTCTATTTGGTCAATAACTTTTGAAATTAATGAAAACAGTATTATCCATTGACTATCATATAGAATGATAGAATCATTTGGGTTGGAAAAGACCTTTAAGATCATAGAGTCCAACCATTAACCCAGCACTGTCAAGCCTACCGCTAAACCATGTCCCTAATCACCATGTCTACACATCTTTTAAACACCTCCAGGGATGGTGACTCTACCACCTCCCTGGGTAGCCCCTCTTGATACAGAAGGCTCCCTCTTAGTTACCAAGACAGCTGACTGCAGAAGGAAAAAAAAATCTGTTCTGGGCTTCAAGAAAGACATCAGTAAACTGGAACAAGTTCAATGAAGGACCACCAAGATGGTGAGTGAGCTAGAGCACTTGCACTGTGAGGAGAGATTGAGAGTACTGGGTTTGTTCAGCCTGGAGAAGACTTCAGGGAACATGAATAGCAGCCTTCCATACCTATGAGGAGTTCATCAAGATGAGATATCCAGGCTCTTCACAGTGATGTGTGGCAGGACAAGAGGCAATGTCTGAATCAACACTGAATCGAGGGATTCTAACTGAGTATCGGGAGTGTCTTCACTGTGAGGACATCAAGTATTGGACCAGGTCACTCAGAGAGGTTGTGCGATCTGCATGCTTGGAGGTTTTCAAGACCTGACTAGATCACAGCCTGAACAACCTGGTCTGACCTCACACCTGGCCCTTCTTTGAGCAGGAAGTTGGACTAGAGATCTCCTGAGGTCCCTTCCAGCCTGAATTATCCTGTGATCCTAAGATTTGATTCCTAGAAACGTGTCAGGAACATCTGGAGGATGTTTTGTACTCTTAATATGGTATGAAGAGAAAACTTGATCGAAACCAAAGAAGTTGAAAAAGAAAACATTGTTTTATTCCAGTCCAGGCAGAGCTCTTGCCAAACCACAGTGAAATGTGTGAACTGTGAAAGGAAATGATCACTGGTTCACCTCAGCTGTGGTCTCGCTGTCCTTTCTCCTTTAGATTGTTCAGAAATAATGATCATCTGTGCTCAGCATTGGTGACTTGTGTATTTCTGGCATGTGAAGGCTTTGCTATGTCGTACAATTCCAGCATTCAGTTGTATCTAAAAGCTGTGCTTGCGCTTTTCTTTCCTTACAGTCATAGATCTTATTTGGGGACTTACGGATTTTTCTTAATGGGCCACTTGATTTAAATGTGGTAACTTTATTTTGAGAACTGTGAAACAAGACAGCTGCAACTGTGACTAGCAACATTAATATGAGTAATTGTTATTAAGAAGATATTTCCTTAAGAGAAGACAGTTACCAGATCAGTTTTTTGTCTTATGATTGTGATTTCTGTGGAAGCTGGGAATTTCCCTTAGCTAATTGAATCTCAGTTACTGTGTGCGTGGTTTGTTATTTTTTTTTTAAAGAACATTTGACTTCCTAAAATTGAATGAAAATACAAAAACGCTTTTATCTTAACTTTGTTACCACTTTTTTTGAATTATTTTTTTATTGGGATGTCTGGAATTCAGAATTTCTTCACTTGATATTTCAATGGTGCATTTGTCAACGTTCTACTATTTAGTTTCATCAGATAGCACTGTTCTTTTGTCCATAACCTCTTCTGATAAAGTGTTGGTTCCTTCTCACCAAAGGTCTAGGGCACCAAAATAGAGTAGAAGGAATGCAGTCTGCATCTTTACAGTGACAATACATGGAAGTTACCTAGTGAGAAATCTGTGGTGTGTGTGTCAAGTATAAGTATGTCAAGCATAGGGACTTTGCAAGTCTAATGCTTCTCACCAACTCCCACACGCTTATTCTGGAAGAAAGGAAAAAATAATCATGGTTTTAATTAAAAAATGGAATATTGTTATAGGGAAAATATTGTCTAAAACTTATAGTGTTAATACTTTTGATTCTTTCCTTTGTAGTATCAGATAGATACTGGGTGAGGACTGTGACTCAGAGGAAGAGGTGTAGTTCTGAGGCTGATACAGAAGCCTGGCTAATAGGCTGGCTTAGGTTAGTCTTAATGGGTACATTTTGCGCAGTGGTGTAGTTGAGATGGAGTAAGATTCCAATGCTGTACAGATGGGCACAACAAAGTTAACTCTTTGTCAAGTATGCCTGGTGACTTTGGCTTTCAACCATTCCAGGTTGTTAGGACCTAAAAAAATCTGATTACTAAGAAAAAATCCAATTCACTTATAAGGCTTTAATATTCTGTAGCCTCTGTGTGGGGTTTTTGTCTTTGCCTTTATAGATTTTAGTGTTGTGTGATTTTTGACAGTAGGAAAACTTCTAACTTTCCTTATCACCTAGATAAGGCCATCTGCCTTGCTAAATCCAGGTGTGTTGCTTTAAAAAAAAAAAACAAAACCCACTGCAACCAAACAAAAAGTTTTTAGATTTATCATTAAAAAAACCCACTGCAACCAAACAAAAAGTTTTTAGATTTATCATTATTATTTTATAGGTTTCACTATATGAGTTAACCTTGCTTCAGGAATTAAATAAACTAGAGCCTCAAGATTCATAGATAGAAGGGAATTATAATACAGTTTATTGCCCAGCGGATACAAGTAATACGTACTGGACATCATCTACAATTGTGTTAGTTCTTCTTTTCTGCTGTGATACTTAATTACTTAAATGTGACTTGGGAGAAGTGAGTAGATGTACTTTTTTGTTGACACTAAAGTGATTACTGTAGCACTTCTGAACGCTACATGCAAGGTTTAAGGTCTACCATTGTTTCTGTTCGCATACTGCTTTATGTTATATTATGTTTCACTGTTCACCCTGGTTTAAGAAAAATGTTTAAAACCAAACTTTGTATTCAGTGTTTTCTGTGTGCAATACCAAAAGCTTTGCAGGAGGAGATGTCTGTGCTGTTTGTGTAATCACTGATGTAGCTGGTGCTTCTCAAATTCAAGAAGCTAAAAGGGTACCCATTTAATTCTCAGCTGGAAATGCTGAGTTTTCTGCTGTTAGGGCAGTGTGTGTCTATAAAATAGCACATTCCTAAGTAAATAATGTTGGACATTCTATATGGAAGCTACAGATTACAGTTTTATTTTAATAACTTTTGATAAGTCTGTGTCTTTGGTGCATGATCTTTTCTCATTCATTGGAATTGTTACATGCAGAGGATAATTTGAGAGCCAAATAGATGCTTTAAAAAAAATACTACTATTTTACTGGATTTGTTTTCCTATTTTTAAACTTCATGTAAAGGAAGAGAAAATGCATTTTATGAGATTGTGAAGTCCTAATGTAGGGCTTGTGTATTTGTCATGGCATCTCATAATAGTAAAACTACACAGAAATTGAGGTAGTAAATTACAAAGAACTTGTATTGTTTCTTTTACAAATTATAACTGCTTAAGTTAGCTTAAGCATTTCTAGAAATGCAGTTCTGTACTATTGACATATTCTATGCTTAAAGTGCATTGGAACTAGATTTCCTTTTTTTTATAACCTCAGCTAAAAAATTGTTAGGGGGTTTGGTTTTTTTTTAAGGTGCAGAAGTCAAAAGAATCTAGCAATTTTAGTATAAATACCTATATAAAGAAAGTGAAAGCATACTAACTGCTTAAGAAATCTTTCTTTTACTTTTCAAAGAGCTTTAACGAATGATCTGCAGCAGTTGTAATGTCATAAAAATATGATGTCACAAATTTAAGGGTTTTGCTGGACCTCAGCCAAAGATCGTCTCTTGTTAGATGAGGCTGTGAGGAGAATTGTAGTCTAACTGTCAAACTGTTCCATGTAGAAAAAGAGAATTTGTTAAAGTAACTGATCAAAATAGTATCTAAAGTTGTGAGCATTTACTTTCAAATGTTCATAGAGTAAGATACCTCCCTGCACCCTTGTCTGGGAGGACGCAGCATGCTTTTGTATGGGGTTTTTGTGTTCTTGCCAAAGCAGACATTATAAAAGTATGTCAAATCTGTAGTTTTACCATGTAGTGTGCCAAAAGGCCTTTCTCTCCAAGGACCTCATCTTTCATCTTTTTGTGAGTGTAGCATAAATTCTTGCTGTGTGTTCAAGGAAAAAGCTAAAATGGTTTAGTACAGCTAAAGGATTTCTTTCTTCTTAAAAAAAAAAACCAAAACCAAAACCCAAACCCAACCAAAAATCCATGGTAAGTTAGAAGCCTAAATGCGATAGCATGGACAAAGTGTAAGTGTGTTAGAGTTTAACAAATGTTCACTGGATTAGTAAAGGAAATGTAGTTTATACTACTTCTTTTATGACAGAATTTAAAAGGTCTTGCTGTAAGACTTGCCATGTGCTTCTTTCTTTTCTCAAAAACATACCACTAGGTTGAAAAGGGAGATGAATCTTAGAAGGAAACTATTAACTCTGAGGTAGTTTATCATTGTTTGAGAGAAAGGATGAAATTTGCATTTGAATCGGCTCTGAGAGTAGCATGTACTACTAATCTTGTTCCTACTAGAAGCTTGTGAGTAGTTTAAGTACTTCCTTCTTTACTTTTCATGTTCTAGCCTTGTGTTGTAATAGCTCTTTCCCTCCCTCCCCCCCTCCCCCCAGTAGATCACAAATGTTATAACTTAAACTAATAGAAGTCCTTAACTCTACTGGGGGAAGTCACGATGTGCTTGGGCCCTAAAATTATTCTACAGTTGTCACTATGGTTTCCATGATAAGGCTTTTGCAGATAGAGAGAACTAGCAGGTTTCTGTCTCTGCAAAATAGACATACTGCTAACTCCTTACCATTGTCTTTTTATCATATGATAGATACAACAGATATATAGATATATCTATTATCATAGATAATAGAGCAGTACCTCCATATAGATGAAGCATTTTCTTGAACATAAGCAAAGTTACTGGAGTAGGATTAACTTAAGAGTTGGTCATTCAAAAGTTTATAAACCTTACCTGTGTACCTCTCAGAAAACCTTTTTTTTTTTTTAAGTGAAAACGTTTTATTGGCTGATGTCTGCCTGTTCTGTATTGAGAAATAGATAACATACTGAAGATTAGGAATAACAAAGGAAGAGTAAAATTCAGGTCTCTTCCCTTTAAATAAGAGCTTTCTGTTGAGTATGTGCTGTAACTCAGGTATCACAAGTTTTCCAATCCCATCTTTATGGTATTATGTTGCTACACCTAATTTACTAAAGCAGGATTGGAAAAGTAACTGAATCTAAGTAGATAGGTAGTATTTGGAAATTCTAATTCTCCTAAGCTGCTGCTTTGTTTTTCTGTTTTGATTTGATCACTTTTCTTCTAAGTACAAACAAGATGGAAGACTTTTACAAAGAATTTAGTAGGACTGCAGCGCCAGGTCAGGTAAGTAGCGCTGTCTGAACTGTTTTGTTTGAACGGAGTTCAGAGTTTGGCTTTTACATTGTAAATGAAATACTCCATTTGAAGAGAAACTCACTTTATGAAAAAAATATTAAATCTGTCATATTGCAAGTCATCATAAATTTTATCTAGCACACTTTTTTAGGTGTGTTCTTACTGATGGTACTCAATTGAAGAAACCCCCCAAATGTTAGTTTATATCAAGTATAACTGAATACTCTTCAATTTCTGTAAGTTATTTTGTGGGAAGAGATCTGTTTGTCCTTTTTGCTTCATTCCTTAACTACTTCTGTCTACAGTCTTTTCCATTTCACAAGTATTTACTAATCTGTACTATATTGCTGCTGCTGGTGCTGTTTAACTAGACAGAAAAATTCAGCACAGAAAGTCTCACTCACAAGACTTTAAACTTTTGTTGATTTATATTTTTTTAAAGGAGCTTGACATCTTCATCAAGTTCACAGTGGGCCTGCTTTGTTTGCTTTCTCTTGAATGCTTGATAAGATTTTTCTTCTATTGTTTTGTGCAGCAAGGACAGAACTTGCCATGGCTGAGGTGGTTTTTTTGTATATCCACAATATGGTCATTGTCTGCTGCTGAATAATTGTGACTGCTTTTTGTACAACCAGAACTAAGGCTTTGGCTGTGAACAGATTCCTTCTTAGCGTGAAAAGAGACTAATCCATGTAAATACAGCCCCAAAATAAAGCTTTACAGAAAAAGGGAAAGGCTGCTAAGCAGGAGGGCAGAGGTCAGCAATTTAACCTTTAACCTAACAAATAAGAAGCATGAAAGTTCCTGAATTGGTTTACAAAGGCAAGCTCCTGTGATCTGTCAGTTTTTCTTTTCATGATAGAGTTGGGTGAGAAAACTGACTGACAGCTAGTGCCTTTTTAACTGCAGGTTGAAATTAACTGCTAAACTGAAACTTTTTTAGGGAGGTGTTTTTTTAGTGATTTTAACAAATTATTTTCTTTCTCTAGCTGTACTTAGTTTTCCTTGAATTTATAGAAGAGTTTGAATGGTTGTTCTTTTTAAAGAGTTCTTGAAAGACTCGATTTAATACCAAATACTACTGAAACATTTAATATTTTAGCTTTTGAGCCATTTAAGAATTTGATGAAGCACTTGATGCTATTAACTCTCTGTTGATGTGCTCCTTTAAGAGTAGGGCTGTTATTCCAATAACTGCAGAGAGATTGTACTTTGAAGAGAGTCAAGGAGTTGTTGTTAAAGGGTGTGTGTGTGACTTTATTTAAGGGAGTAATTTTAACTTTAGTTCATTCTCAGTCACAAAATTTTCCAAGGTGGTTTGGTTTTGTTTGTCCTTATTTAATCACAACAGGTAATCTCATTAATGAGTGTTAACTTTTGCTTAAAGCTTAATGCATCTACAATCAGCTGTTAATCTAGATATAGACATTTCTGTAAAGAACTTTTAATTAGAATGTCATTCAGATGAAAAAGAAACAAAGTAGTAATGACTTGAAAGTAGGCTCCCTGTAGATTAAGAATAGCAGTTTTGGGGTTTTTGCCTAATGTTGTAAGCGTTGTCCCAGAAATGACTGACGTTTGATGCATCCACTGTTGTACTGATGCTTCCTATGAGTTTTCAGTGGAAATATTGGAGTTTAGAAATTGTGTCTGTGTTTATTCTGTTGACATGTAGACTTATAATTCTACACAGAACACTACTTTAACATGCAAGCAAAGCAAATTTGGTAGAGCAAAAGGTGAAGTAGATCTATTTTTATTACTGGCTCTTTTTGTTATAGGTAGTTCCTTGCAAGAGGAGAATGTAAACTCTAATTCAAAAAGAGGCCTATCAGAGTGCCTGAGGCAGTATTGGTCTGCTGCTTTTTGGTGTGATGATTTTTTTTTTTTATATTTGTTATGGACAAAAAAGACACCTTATAAGGTTTTATCAGGTTTTCTTGTGATTTTTTTGTTGGTTTGGGGTTTGTTGTTGGTTTGTGGTGGTTTTTTTTAAAGATTGAAATAGAGTTAGAAAGAAACGTGATTTGTGTTTTTTTACCAATTATTACCAAGTAAAATTATTATTTGTAGACTACTGTTCTACTTCAGCAATGGTTGTAATAAACCAAACCAAATCCCAAAGCCCACCTTTTGTGCTACCAGAGACAGGCTGATCCTGCAGTATTCTACATGAAATGCTGTAGCATGCTGATTCATAGCAAAGGGTCAGTGTGTGGTATGCTTCCCCTGTAGCAGTGTTTGTGAATAACAATGGTAAGGCACATTTTAATCATAAAGAACTGTATTATGTTCTGTTAATAACCTAACATCCTCATATCTGTGAACAAGGTGTATCACCAGCGCTCTACTGGATTTTGTCATTGGAGAGGGGAGAAGGAATGCTGAGGGAATGCTGCTGAATCCTGTGCGATGATTAAGAAGGTTTTTGGCCCTGCTAGGGCTACCAAGTTTTGGTAAACCATTTGTCAGAGTTCTGGATGCTGAGTGGTCATTGGCTTGGGAAGATGATTTTTATGTCGGTTTTGGTGTTGGTTTTTTTAAGATAGAATTATCTTTTGATATACTTTTTAATAGGACTTCATGGAAGGCTGGGATAGAAATAAGGAAGTTGAACTGCAGTAATAAGGATGATACTTTTGAATGGAAGGGTGGGAACAAACAATTGATAGTGATAATCTATTATCTGGAATGGGTTATAGTCTGAAGAGTTCATTTGCTTATACTTCCCGAGAAATTAAAAAAAACCTGCAACACAACAAGCCCCTCAAAGCCCCCAATATTTAAGTTGGTTGTGATATTTCTGAACTCTTCCATGACTGGCTATTTGGAGAGTAATGTTTTCTAATTTGATGAACTAAGTAGTAAAAACAAATGATGCATACTGTAAGTAGTCAAATAATATAAGACTTGTAGAAGTGACCTGTAGAACATCATAATCTGTGTGGAAAGTGCCAGTTAAAAGATGAGGAGCTGGAGTGAACGCTTGTATTTACTGTGCTAAAAATGTGTGGTCTGCCCCAGACTTCATCAACTAATACAGTACATGCACCTAGGGAAGGAATGGAAGGAAAAAAAAAAAAAAAGAACTTTGAGTGATACTTTTAAAGCAGTATCTTGGATACTGTAGCCAAAAGAATTTCCCCACTCAGAATTTGATTTGTGCTAAGATTTTAAATGGTGGTGAAGGGAATTACATTCACAGCTCTCCTTGCATTCTACTGGGATAAACTGAGTTGCATCTTTAGTTCCTTTGAAGAGTCATTTATTTGAAACTGCATAGTTATGAATATAAATAGTGGTAACATTACCATTTTTGAATTGATTCTTACTTTTTTTTATCTTTTAAGTAAATAATTACTCCTTATGTCTAGTTGACCTGTAAAACACTTTTGATATCTTCTATTCCAAAGAATCTAAAACCAGATTGTCACTCTGGAAGAACACCTATCAAAAATTATTAATGCAGACTTAACTCAAATACCAAAATGTGAAGTCAAAATAGCTGACCAAGTATCACAGTGTAGGTAGACAGTAGAATCAGGCTGTTTATTTAAATAATGTGCTTTATCTTTTTGTGAACATGGTGCTAGGACAGTGCAAACAAGTAGGGAAAGATACCAGGAGATGAGAAACAGCTCAGTCAGAATGGAAATTAGCTTATGCTGCCTCTTCAATAGGCAGTTGAAGAGATGGTGGAACAGAACTGGCCCTTAGTGAAGGGCAGGATCAAATTGTCATAAAATATGGCAGAGTAAAAAAAGCAACAAAAAAAGCCACCACCCCCAAACCAAAACAAAACACAACCCCCAAAACTTTCCTTTGCAATGAGTATGAGAATTTCTTCTAAAGTTGCTCTTCACTTGCACCTGAAGTAGCATGTAGTTTTATCTGACATTTGCCTGTTGATCATTCACTCAGTTTAATTTGAAGAATTTATCAAATGTTAAAAAGATTCAGTAGGGTAAATCTCTTTTAAAGCTGTAACTTATGTCCACAAGTGCATTAAAATTCATACTTACAATTATCACAGACTAATATTAATCTCATCTCATCCCATTTTATCTAGGGGTGCTATTTGCACATAGAAAAATGTTACAGATATGTTTTTGTTTCATTGTGATAAATGTCCTTCTACACTAAAGGTAATGTTATATTTGTCCTCTATATTTGTTGCTCTTACTTAATGGCTTAAATGCCTTACTTGTGTTTGTGATAATCTGTCATCTTTCGTACACAGTAGCATTAAAAATTGTTTTGATTATGGTTTGAGAAAACTTACTTGTAAATCATTCACTAAAAATACATCCTACTTCAACGTATTGTAGATTCCATCAGTACTATGTAATTAAATAGCTCTTAAAGGTATCTTCTGCTGTTAAAACAGATGCGTATAGCTTTGTGTGTACCTTGGCAGTATTCATAAACAAAAATAGATGTGGTGAGTAAATAGAATTATTTAACTTGTTCAACATTTCATTCTTTAATGAGCTGTAGAAGTAAAAAGCAGAATCTCACAATTTACCATCTATTTTGCATGGAGATAGCAAAAAGCGTGCTTGGTTGCATTTACAAATACCAAATGTGGTATCCAGTAATACAATAATTGCAGTGCTTTCATTTTGCTTATTTCTAGATTGTTTTGCTTTACTCTGGATATGGAATTAGATCCTTCACTAAATCATCTTGAAGCAATTCTGTATCTAGACTAAATCCATAGACTACAGTGGGTATCAATCACACGGACAATTAAAATTGAGTATTGACATGTTTTTAAAATAGTCATGTGTCTCAATTTTGTTTATCTCAAAGTTTTAAAAACCTAATGACCTCATTGCAGCTTGACTATAATTACCATGTTTAAACTTCTATGCATTTTTTATTTTAAACAGCCTTTGTGTTTTTTTTTTTAAACCAAAAGAAAATTAATGAGAAGAGACAAAGAGACATCAAAGAGGTTTTCCCTCTGATTGCAGTGTTAGAAGTTTTGCCTGAAAATAGGTTACATTTCTTCTGTTTTCAGCTGAATCCTCATTAACTTTACATTTTAATGATGTCCAGAGCAAATTATAAGATTATGGTAGATGCCTTAAAGGGAAGCTTAAAGGACACCTTTTTAATGTTTGTTTCTTTATTAGTGGCAGTATTTGCACCAGTATTATAAACAGCATTAGAATGCTAAAAGTAATCCCGAAACATATCAGAAATATCTTCCATTTCTGCCATATATGTAGTATAAGTATCTTTATTTAGTATATAACACAAGTGGAGCATGTTAGGGGGATATCTTCATCTTTGTAGAAGACAAATGTAAATCATGCCCTTTGAAAGAGTTTACAAATTACTTTGCATCTTATAGTCAGTTTAATTTATAATGATAAAGGAAAATGGAGACAGGTGACGTAACAGAGCCTCTGAATTGTTTTCTTGAACCTTCAGTGGAGAAGAGGATTGAAATGTGAATAAAGTGGTAGTTTGTGTTTTTACAACGACATAAAACATTGTTGGGGGAACTTGGTGGAATTTCAGTGTATTCCATTTAGGGGAACGCTATTAACAGCAATTCTGTGTTCTAATGTACCTTTCCTACTAAAAATTAAGATTGCATAATTACCTTTTTAGATGAAGAATTGTGTTATATCAAATGCAGCAAAAGAACTGGTATTTGGTAACCTTAAACAAGGATAACTGAAATTGGTGATAGCTTGAATGGAGTTTGAACAGTTGAGAATCCAGGTAGCCTGAGATAATCCTATAAAACAAAAAAGTATCTTTAAAAGTAAAACAAAATAAAAATTGTACCTGCTCCCCCGGAAGTATAACAATTCTATATTAACATATTTTTTTTCTGCTCCCCATGTTCCCCCCTTGTACCTTTGCCCCACAGAAGGGTATGTCATTTCTGACTGTAGCTCAATGAAAAGTTAGATGAAAAGGTCTTAAGGAAAGTGAGGTCTTCTGTTTTCCTGTCCTGACTTGGTGTTACGAATAGAACCTTTGATTTTCTTGTGCTACCCTCTAATCAATAAACTAAATTTTTGGGAGGTGGAATTATGGCAAGGGATAGGAAGAAGACTAAATGTAGGAGCGTCCCAAAGTTTAGTTACGAGGTAGGACTCAAAATCCAAACGTAGTTAAATGTTATTTAAGATCTTAAAGGTTAGTATTTCATGACTACATTGCCATAATAGAAGTGAATTTCTAATTAATCTCTGATTATTCCTATAGATATGGCCCTGCTTGACATGCAGTTTTACAAAGCTAATGTCCTGGATCTATATATTCAGTATGTAAGACTAGTATTTCTAAAAAAATTCTTTGCAATGGAAACAATCTTTAGTACTTGTTTTTAATAGGTTCAACCTCCTTGTATGTTCCAGAGTCTTAATGGCTGTCTGCTGTAGTGTTATCCAAAGTTTGCTGTTACTGTCCACCTGCAGGTCTGTTTCTGCAGTTGAGTGGAACTGCACTTGTGTGTAGTCATCTGCTATGAGATGCTCTTGAGAGCTCAAATTTGTAATCATGGCTATCAAAATAATCCTCTTTGTCCTGAGAATTCTACCTGAGGGTGCTACAGTTCTGTGATCTATTTTTCCACTGAAATGTGTGGTGTTCTAGCATCTTGACATATGTACACATAGCTCTAACGTAATTGAAATTTTCCTTTTTGTTTTGAACTCAAATAAATAAACTTCTGCTAAGTAGTGCCTGGTTGAAGACTTCACCCTTGATTTAGACTACTGTGTCTTGATGGAAGCATTTGACATGTCCATCATTAATAAGTAATTGAATAATGCAAGAGTCATTATACAAAAAGAAAACTCAACCTTTCCATTTCAGGAAGATTTTTACATATTTATATTAATGTTTTGTAGAAACTGTTAGAAATTTGAACTGTCATGATTGTCTAGCTGTTACAGCGGACCCAAACTGCGCATCCAGGTGTGCCTTAGCTGATCTTTTCTTGGAAAAAGGGTTTAAGTCTTTCAGATGTTTGGCGCTCCTTAAGCTTGAAAATAGCTTTCAAAAGTTTCGCTTGAATCTTTTAGCTTTGATGACTTCTAATGTAACTTTAGTTTGAAGGTTGTATTACTGAAGAAGAAAAATTTGAGTCTCATTTCCTGCCTCTCTCTCACCTTTATTTTGTAATTATCAGAGAATTTACAGTAACTTAATCTTTGAGATGCATAATAAAAATACTGATTAATAAGCTGCAGCTGATGGAAAGATGTGTATGTTATTTTGATTTCCTTGACATGCACGATTTTGTATAGAATCATATTAGCACTAAAAACCTGAAATGTTCTTCCTGGTAACTTATTCTGCAAGTATTTGCAGTGTGGCTATTTCCAGCCAGTTCTGTGTTAATGATAGTGCAAGGTTGAAACATTCCAATCATTCATATGCCTGTCCTCCCTTTCTCAAATGTGTTTCTTTGCTCAGTGTTTTTGCCTTATTTCTTTTGCTTTGTTGTGGTCAATTCAGCCAGTATAATAGCAAAGACATTGGCTTTTTTTTTTCCCTTAATGAAGAGTTATGTTAGAGATATACTATAACAGAGATAAGAGCTATTTATGTCCTAAGCTATTGATTTTTAATTAATGTTGCCTGGGCTCATACATGTTGGCAGAATTGCTAACAGCTTGTGGCATTTTTTAATTCACATCTTCTTTTTTGGTATTTTGACAGTGTCATTCATATCTCATGAAAAAGTACCTCGTCAGGTTAAATGTGTTAAAACACCGAGGGGGGAAAAAAAAAAAAAAGAAAAAAAGCAAAGGAAAAAAAAAAAAGCAGAGAATGGAACATAGGGCTGCCTAGGAACCTTGATCCATTGCCAAAGTATTTAAACAATTTAGTGTTTTGGTTTTCTAGCTCCAAGCTGCTTCTCAAATCCCTTGCTAATTAATCCAGTTAATTCTTTGTAGACTAACTGTATGCAGGGCTTTTTCTTGCGCTTCTATCGCTGAGAACCCTGTTTTGTTTGAAGCAAACCTAAGCTCTGTTGTAAAGGTTGTAGTAATAAAGTGAGTACTTGCAGATGTAAATACAGTGTTTTGAGCCTTTTTAAAAGGAGCTGTGTTTGTGTGTGTAACATCTCATTTAATCTTTCATGTTTAAAAATTAAAACATATAAGCTTATATAAAAAGATGTAAAGAACTTTGTCATCAGTTCAATCATTTAAGAAAAGGCCATTAAGAAATGGAACAATTATGGCATGAAGTAATAGCGTTCTGGTACTACGATTACTGATGTATGTTTATTTTTCACAAGTAAATTATTGTAAATGCTCTTTGTTTCTGAACTCCAGAATGGGTGTTTCAATATAGGGCAAATAAGAGAGTTCAACAGGAAGGAGAGTTTTTAGAAATGACCTGTTGATACTTTGGATTCTTTTGATTAGGGTACAACTGTGTTGTGAATTCAGAACTGGAAAAAGCAGCTAGGGAGCAGAGAGCTTAGAAGCCCAATTAGATGTGGTATGAGATAATGAGGAAAGAGTATACACTCCTTAAGGTGTGCTTGTCTGTGATAAAAGCCACTACAGCTCTTGAGCTTACTTCTAGATTTTAAGATTAGTTGAAAACTGTGTCCCCTCATCATACTGCTTATCAGTGCTAGGCATATGATTGTGTGCAACAGTGCAAGTGTAGCTGTCAGTGTCCCTGCCAAGCACTACAGGAAAAACATCTCTGAATGTTCTACTCCATCAGCTTTCTCAGTGATTTTGAGAAGTTGCCTCTGAGGACATACTGTCTATAGGACGCAGCTTTCCCTCCCGTTCTGTGTAATGCTAGGTGTTCTTGCAAATGGGTGATGAAGTGCAGATATTGGGGGCTTTTGCTGCCAGCTGGCCATAACAAGTTATGCTCCCCTTTCCTTAGTCATCCTCAAAAGATTTGCATGTCAGGAGTTGATGACCATCTGCACTGCAGCACCTTGTGGATCAACCTGTAGAGAAAGTGGATTAAAGTTGCATTTTTAGATTACCTTTGGAATTGGTGATTTTATTTTTCTTTCATCTCATGGTCATTAGCTACATGAGGTGTATTTTTCCATGTTAGGACCTCTTTCTCCTCACCCCCACTAAGTTTTGAATACTGTTCAAGAAGTTCAGCTTCTGTCATCAACACATCTGACTCCACAGAAACCTTTTGCAGGAGAGCGTATTGAATGCTTTTCCTTTTTTTACAAACTTTCCTCTCATTTAGTGCTTCAGTTTGTAGGCTTTCACAAGACCTCAGTGATGCTGCAGCCTCAGTTGAGGATCACTGTGACCAGTCTCTGATTTTTTTTGTAATTTTTTTTTTAAACTTGCTTCCAGCTTGCTGGCTTTTACCAATTTTCTTTACGATTTTGATAGAATGGGCAGTACTACTAATATGACTGGTAAGTTGAGATGGGCATGTAACAGTTCAAGCTGAAACAAAGATGAAATTGAGTACTGAAAAGGTACAAGGCTAAGTTCTGAAGTGTATCAACAGAATAATGATTGTGTCTTTTATATGTGATCTTGCATGCCTTAAAACTTAGGAGTGAGTTGATGACCATTGAAACTACTGGTCAGTAAGGGTCATTTAATACCATAGGTTTCTGTAGTTGTAAATGCATGAAGCTCTAAGTGTGTGTACGTTGTAGAAACCACAATGGTAATATTACTCTTTATAATAATGTGTCCCCCCAAATGATAGCTAGGCTTGGTTGATAATGAAACATATATGAATCATATTCATTGTATGCTAGATAGGGTATATATTACTCTATATTCCAAAAAGTATTTATTTAAACATCTCCACTAAAGAAAACAACAGAACTAAGAATGGGATTTTCAGTTTCCTGTGTCGTAATTTAATCTTTGACAGAATCCGTTTTTCCCGCTTCAATGGCATTTGAATAACTAAAGCGTCCTGAAATAATCAGAGATGCAATAATAGAAATTCTGAAGCCATCGAGCCCCAAAATGATTTTGAAGAGCTTGTTTTCTATAAAATCTTGTATTGCTATACAGGGAGATTCCCTTAAGAGATGATAATTGTGCAGATCAGTAACACAGAGCAGTGTCATTGGGAGCTGGTGGTACTCCACTGAAGTAACACATGGTAACTTTGAAACTGAAAGTAGTTTGAGACTATCAATGTTGAAAGTATGAAAGTAAGGTCAGAGTTTTAAATGTTATAAAGTTACATAGCTTGAGGCTTAGAAATCAGTATTCACTGTTGCATGTTTAAGAAGGTATTCTCTGTGTAATTTAGGCAATTACACAATTGCTGAAGAGTAGGGTTCTACCAGAACTTAGGGTTGGCTAGAACACTTTTGTTGCAAGTGCTTTTTGAGTCAGTTCAGATTAAACCTGAAATGAGAGGGTCCATATAACAATGTATTTCTGCAGTACTGGTATGTATTTGCCTAATAATGTGTCTATCTGAATTTATTATGGTTGATGAATTTTGGAAAGACATGAAAAATGTTGGATGATTATAAAGTGTTCTGTAATACATGGAAAATATAGGTTATTAGCAAATTAAAATGGCCATAATATCATTAAACCTAAACCCAAAAATGGTGAAAATAAAGCAGTTTGGAAAATGTTTATAAAACTCAAAGTGTTTTCTAGTAATGAAAAGCCTGGTGTTATGTTGGAAAATGCTATTTGTTTTCATTAGCAATTCCTTTAGGTTTTGTAATGTAGTTGATTGATTGCCATGGCCACGTTGTGGTTTTACATGAGTTCCTTGTAATACTACTTTTTAGAAATATTATATGACATTAAAATGTTATTCCTGGCTTTCTTCAAAACAACAAACAGAATTAAAAATTTTCTGGTTGACAGGGGAAAATAGAAAATGTGACATTATGTAAAAATTTCTCTTAAAATTAATTGAATAAGGATTTTTTTGAATGAAGGTGCTTATTCCTTTGCCAATGTTAGGTATAAACTAGTTGGCTATAAACTCTAATTTTATCAAATATAAATCTTTTATTTTTGCTGTAAAAAGCTAGCTTAAAGAAATTGTTTTGGGCTACATATGCTTGAACCTTCAGCAGAAGCAGTAATCTTGGGAAAGTAGATAGGCATACATAAGCAATTTGAAATACATGCCTTGTAAATATTAAAGAGGGTGACTGTTTCTTGTAAAAATGTCAAAACTCTAGTTGCTTTGGTCTTATCTTGCGTAACTTGAGAATTTGCATTCTGGAAATAAGTTAAATTGGCAGATATACACAATCACTGTTTGCGTCTGGTATTGTTAAACTCTAGATGATGCACTAACTCTTTTTGCTGTGTGCTAGCTACAAGTGATGAAGGTCTGCTTATTTTTATTTCCTTTATTGCTTCTGAGACTTAAGAAAAATCTTATCTTGTAAATCCTACCCTGTGTGGTATTGGCACTTCCAGATTGTCACATTTAACTCATAGCATGAAATATTAGTTAACTGTTTCTTTCATATTTTCAGGACAAGGAGGGCTTGCCAGCTGCTGTTGAAGTGAAGAGGCTGTCACCAGGCAACTCTGCTGTCTCAGAATATAAGTACAAAGAGGCAGGAGAGAAACAAATTCAGTATTCATGGCCTGAGCACTTGAAACATATCTCTATTAAATTTATAGAGTGGTGAAAAAGTTATGAGGAAAAAATACACTGATCAAACACAAATAAATTTTTTAAATTATTAAAAACAAAAAAAGCCTACTTAAACTAGGTGTTCCTATTCAACTTCTACATTTAAACTCTTTTGTAAAATTATTACAGGCAGCCTGTAAAATGTTGCAAAACACTTCGTATTTAATTTTCTAAGCCAGGCTTTGTGGATTTCTTGAACATTGAAGTAGGATGTTACATAACTTTTTTTTTTTTTTTTTTTTTTTTGCAAGTTCCTAGCTGCTGTATAATTTGCTGACTAAAATTACAGGGCAGGGGGGGGGGGGGGGGGGGGGGGGGAAGAATTTAAAGCATAATCCATTCAGAATTTGCTCCTTGCAGGGCTCCTGAAGTTTGGCTTAGATTTCTAGTAATACTAAATTTCTGGGTTGGTTGAAGAACAGATGGTTATGAAGAGAAATACCAAAGTGCATAGTAAAGCAAACTCAAAAGATTCATCAACCATGCTTTAATATGGACTTGAGGTATCACCAAAGTTAATTAACCATTGCATATAAAAGATCTGAAGACCTCAAATGAAGATGAGAGAATCATGTAGCAAACAGGCTTGAAATAAGTACTTTTTTTGTCTTCTGGTTTTGATCTCTATTGTTTTAGCTTTAGCTCTGTCCTATGCATCCCATTTTTTATAGTTCTAGCTTTAGTTATATGAATATCATCAGTTTAGAAATTTATATGGAGTAAAAGTTTTCTGCTCTTCTTTGTGAAGAGTTAATTCTTGAGTTTTCTGATCGTTGGAGTCATCTTAAGTTTTCTAATGTCTCCTTATTCTTACAGTTTAGAATGTTAGTAGAAGAGAAGTTAATCTGTACTGTTATACAACTGATTATTTTTTTTAAACTGATTTGTTGGTATGGATGAAACAAAGGGAGTTAAAGATTTAATATAGAGATAATTCCCCAACCATATTTCATATATTGAACACTTTGCGCTTGCAACCCAACTGTTTCACAACTTCCATTAAAATAATTGGTAAAGTTTTGATTGGCACCATTCCATATGACAGTCCAAGACAGTAAATAATAGCAGGTGAAGATGGAACAGCTTTTATGGTTATGTTTGTGTTAATGTTTAGATCAAAGCTAACTTCAGTGGGCGTTTTTGTGTGGGGTTTTTGTTGTTTGTTTGGTTGGTTTTTTAAGTCTCCATCACCTGTGTATTTCATGATACTTCAGCTCTTCGAATGGTGTTGAAACTAAAGAAAAGATTTTTTCAAAGTTGTGTCTGTGCCAGAGGGAACTGGAGATACTGTCCTTAACTACTCCTTTTCTGTAGTGGAATGTCTGTGTGATGCTAAATGCCTTTTAAGTGGCAAGCTGAACAGTTCAACAACTTGACAGGACATCAAATAACTGATTAGGAGCTGCTAAGAGGAAACTAACACAAACGTAGCCTCTTTCTGCAAAAGGCAATGAATGTTTTTCCTGTTGTCTTATCCAAGAAGTGAAAGTTGTTTCTGTTTTGCATTTATTGTACTTCAGGTTTTTAGCAGGATTGTAAAATGAATTTAACCAAGGCTCCTTTAGGTGGAAGGTTGTTTTGGATGCTAGAAGCAGTGAAAGTCTCATATTTAAGATTTGCTCTGAATGGGTCATGAAGCTCCTGATGGACTAGTGCATGCACTTGTATACTGGTGTGGGGAGGTCAGTTAGGAACCTAGCCACCTCAGGTGTACCGAGACAGGGCAACTGACAACTTGTGCCAGTTCTTGTATCGTTAGGGCTAGTACCTCTCCAATCTCTATTCTGAGGACTCTGTAGAGACTTAAGTAAAAATCTGTGAGGAAGTCGTCACTTAACCTGCTTTATTTTGGAAGGATTAAAAAAAAAAGAAAAAAGATATTGCTGAACACTGCCTAGGAAAGTTTTGCTCCTCACTGCCCCTCTGGCTCTTGATGTGTTAATAATATAAAACCACTTATGGAAATCATAGTGATTTGCTTAATCTGTTCTGGTTTTCTCTCTTCCTTCCTGTTTCCTATGATGTATATTTTATGTTGCCTTCATTCTAAGTCTTTCTCACTTTTGGATCATTTTACTGAACTCTGCACAGCATTTTGTGTGTGAGTTGCAAGACTTATATTCTGTTTCTAGATTAAACTGTTGTGAAAAGCATTTTCTTGTTACCAGTGAGGTTTTTGGCACTTGCAGGGCAGACTTCCAAATGTTCTGTTAAGAGAGCGAGGCAAACGTGCAAGTCTGGTTTTTATGGTGTTAATGTCAATGGACTCGTTTGAATAACACTGATGTATATAGTACTTGCTGATTTGCTCAACTGGTGATTGTACATCATTCACAAAAACTTAAGTACAGAAAAGGATAGGTCGGTGTTCACTTATTTATGCCTAACTTGTCACAGAAATGTGGACAATATTTCAAAGATGAAATATTTGTTTGAAATATGATGTGCTAGGTGAACAGTTTCATTGCATACTATTCTCATGTGGGTGGTGTTCTTGAATATTGGACCTGCTATGTATGCTTACAGTGCATATTGATTTTTTGGGGTAACTTTAGTTGCATGCATTGTGTTGCTGGCAGAGGGTTTTTTTGTGTGGGTGTTTGGTTTTTTTTTTTTTGGTAGATATAGTTAAATATAGACATTCTCAAAGAATTTTCTTTTACATCTTGGTTCTTTTCTACACTTTTAAAATATGGAGTACTTTAAGAAGAAAGGATTGAAGTTTTAAAGTCTCACATACAGGAAAATGAAATTTTTATTCTATATGTATTTTCTGCCGGAACTTGTGCTGAGGTTTCTTGTCTGTCGTCTTGTATGTGTAGCTTTTTTCTCTTCCACATTTTCTCCACCCCACCACCCCCCCGCCTTTTTCCCTCCTCCCCTTCTTCCCCGTCTCTGAGATGTTATCTGCATGCTAAGTCTGCAGCAGTTTAGGGGCAAGCAGAAGTGTTCGGCTGTACTGAATACAGGACATCAAGGAGTTTGCAGAGGTTTGGAAAGAAGTTTACATTACTTTTTAGTTGTGCTGCATAAGTACTAATAATGTGTAGTGGGTTGAAATTAAAGTTGTTCTGAATGGAAGTCCATTTCATTTTAGAGGGACTGCAGCTATAAAGACCTTAAAGTAGTTAATGGGCTAAATCATTTAGGGACAAAAATTAAGTAATTTTCACTGTATTTTTCAATTTTGGATTAGCATATCTGAATGACTTGTAACCAGTATGGATTAAATTGGCTGACTTTTATCAGAAGAAACAGTTTAGTAGCACTGGTTTTGTGTGGTTAACTCTAGGAAGTATTTTCTGATAATTTGAAGAACTTCCCAGGCTTTATAATTTCCATACACTTCAAATACAGACCAGTTTGAGTTGTGCTATTTTTAGAAGTAATTAAGCATGCCTTTTTTAAAAGCAAAACTCTTCAGTTTATGATGTAAGAAAAGTTGAGAGTAAAAGAGCAGCATAGTTACACTAATATGCCATTGTAGCATGTTCCCATCCTGTCATCTGGAAAATTAAATCAGGTTACAGCATGGATTAACATCTAGACTTGTGAGGAGGGGAAGGTAGTGTCTTAAATGCCATGAAATTGAACAATGGGATTATACAGTTCACAGCTAATTTCAATGTTCTTCTTTATTTGGCTTTTTGTTGAACAAGATTCTGTAGGTAGAGGCAGTAATAGGTTTTAGAATGGAAACATTCACGTATTTAGTAGAATACTAACAATAATAGCTTGAATATGGTTGAGTAATCAATACGATGCATTACATAATGCGCATAGATGTGAGGTAGAATCTCTGCTACTTAGAGGGGAAAATCTAAATGTGTTAGCAATGAAAACTGTATTCACCTAGTGCGGAATCAGTGGTGTTACCCATTTGTTGATACTCTAAATGCATTGCAAGGAGCCAAAATACTGCTGTGACAGTGCGGAAGAGTGTTACTCTTCTATTGCTGAGAAATAGCATTGTCTTTTCTTACTCACTTTTCAAATTAAAAAATGTGTTCAGTTACAAACATTTTGCATATTGTTATTATGAGAAGTGATTCAGTACTTTCCCTCAATAGCACCTCTTAAAATAGCTGCAAAGGAAACTACTTCAAAAATAACCATGTGATCCATTTTGTCTGTGTTTTTCCTGACTGGTACTCCCTAGAACAGGGTGTCTATTGAGAGCAGTAAGGGCTAGCAGATCTCCAGGTCTTTGGCCCACCTAGATTTTGTGGGCAGCAGCTACTTTGTATGGAGGTATATCGTCTGGGAAGAGGGCTTACAACAATGTACATCGGGTTGGTAAGTGAACGTGCTTGTGACTTGACTGAAGTCACTCGTGAATCTTAGGAAATTCATATAATGTGCTATTGGTTTAATAGCTTTTTAAACCTGAGTGTAAACATTGGGAATGAAGTTAAGGTGACTTTTTTCTTAGTACCAACAGTTTCAATTTAAATTTGTGATGTATATGTATTTCATTGCACTTGCACCCATACAAGGATGGGAGAGTGCAGATAAGGTGGTGTGTTTTAGCTTTATTTGGGAATGGTATTGTTTGTATACTATCTGCTTTACATGTGTAACGTAAAGTTTTTGGTGCTATATTTGAGAATGCTATTGATATGTTAATAAGATTATTTTCCAGAGAAGCTTGTCTGTACTTGCTTTAGACAGAAACTGTGTGGATCTTGTCATCTTTTGTGAGCTGCAACTACAACATCGGATTTAATGAAAGATAAACAGGAGATCCTAAGTTACCATCAACATACAAGTTCAACCTGTAGCACAACTTGAGTTCATGTTTTGGGGTTTGGGAAAAGTTTAGTTTGAGAAGCAGCTCCATAATTCATATGACTTTTTCCTTTCTGTTGTTAACTTTCGCTTTATTCATGGTTTTGCAATGTCTCCTTTTGCTGACCTTAGCTGAGCTCTTAATGCTTTATAACTTCATAGATGACTGGTGCACTGGAAATCTTCAAGCTCTGTACTTTGCTGTAACTGTAAGAGGTTGGTTGGGATTTCAGTCTGTCCCTTCCCCTTTTCTGATGTCAGCAAACAAATTCTACTCTCCTGAACTTGAAAGAAATACTTTACATGTGTTTACTTTGCCTATGGAGTGTTAAAGTAGAGAAATATTTGAGCATAATTTCATTACAAAGCCTGTTAGCTACCTAGAATAATAGCATTCACTGTGTTTTGATTTGAGAAGAGTTTTCTTACTGTCTGGAGACACAGTGGACCTCCATGTAATTCTGTTTGCATGCAGTGTGGAAAACAAAATTACTGTTACTAAAAATGAAGTTTCCAAATTACTTTGGTTTATAGGCAGAGTTGACAAGACAGTTATGTTCATGTCTTTACCAAGTATTTTATATGAATACTGAAGCATGTTTTACTGACACTAGTGGTGCTGATTAAAGCTGAATCTTGAATGCTTGATTGAGCTACCCTCCTGTATTCCTCCGTTTGTATGACCATTTTCCTTTGTTCAGAATAATTTGAATATTGTGTCTAGTGTGATTATTAGATACCATGTGCTTCAGCAGCGGAGAGCCTAGCTATACTGAGTAATAGTAATGTTTGTTTTTGTAGATGTTTGTATTTATGTAAATCCTATTGGCTTAGTGAGAGTGTTGCAGCTTTCTGGCACTTCATGTAATGACCACATGGAATTTAAATACAGTATTGTGTATATTTGTGTAGGTAAGCGTAGTTGAAAACACCTTTCAAATGAATATTAGATTAACAATGAAGAATGGATAAGGTGATGAAAGCTATAATAAGATGTGATGTAGTTTCTTTTTCCATTGTGTAGTGTTTTCCAAGTAAAGATACTGAAAGCTTAGTAAATATTCCCAGACCATTTAAAAGCTGAAGTGATGAAGCTTGAAACATTGGTAAAATATGGAGTACTTGTAAAAAACATGAGGACATGCAAGTGTGTGGCTGCCAGGCATAATTTAAAGGCGCTGTTCTTAACTGTAGCATTCCAGGTCAGATGGACTAGACATTCTGATGCTGTTACGAAATGAGTCATCAAAAGCAAACTGTATACAAACTATACGTCCCACTGTCTTAACAGTCATGTGACACCCAGTGCGTTTCCACAAGGTGCTTTGCTTATCCAGCTAAGTACATTTTCCTGTCATTTCCATTGAAATTGGTGGATGAGAAATTAAGTTAATTCCATGCGTTTAATGCATTGTGGATGAAATTACATTCTTCTAATGTATACAGGTGATTGACATAAGTTTTCATTTATATTAAAGACAGCTTAGCTTATGAATGTATCATAGCACTGTGAGATCCATTTTGGGGATGAAAACAGAATTGTGGACTGTGCTTTGCGAACGTGTTCCTCTTGAACCTGTGGAAACTGATTTGGGTGGGGGCTGTAATGGTGGTTGCATCTTTTTCTAAATTACAGTGTGGTAATGTTTAATCTGGTGAGTGAAATAGTGCTATCAACATGAGGATATCAGTTCACCAAAGCCCAGATTCAGATGTTCTGAGTTGCTTAGTCTTGAAAACAACTGTAACTACTTCATCTGCTTGAAGTCTGCAGAGCACAGCAAGCATCCAGCAAACCTCCTTCTGTCTTCTTACTAAGCCTTTTAGTGTATGTATTTTACTGTCTAATTTTAGAGAGGTAGAAATAGTTTATCCTGTAATTTATGCATCAATAGACAAGTAAAAGTGGAATGGTACTAATTAAGAGATGTAGGTAAGACTTAATATAAGCAAAGTAAAGATTTTACTACTGTCAATAGTTACTATGTGGAAAACTTAGAAACTGCCTGTTTTGTGTTACTGAATTGCTTAAAAGACCTATTTCAATAAGATCTATTACCTGTGGTTTTGTGGGGGTTTGGGTAGTCTTCGGTTTTCTCCTGTAACCAAGCTCACCGAAGACACAAAATAAGAAATAGGTATTCTAAATATTGACTTACAGTTTATGAGTAACTAGGCTGGATGCCCTATAGGAAGGGTTCTTAAAATGCAGCATACCTGCCTCTTGTTGTTTGCAAACCACAGCAGCAAGAGGTAATCCATCCTCGCTGGCTTTTCTCAAGGGAAGGTGGAGGCCAGCCTGCTGCATTTACACGTAGCCTGACCCAACGCTGTTGGAGATGGCTGGCTGTATCACTGCGTGTGTGTGAGGAGAGGAAGCTGTGGAGATGGACAGCAAAGATTGAAATGTTGCTGCTCTTGCAAAATCAATGTAAAGATATATCAAAATTCTTACCGTGACAAGAGCGTGTGACAAAACTTTGTTTCAGCAACAGCAGTCCTAAGCTAATTATAAAGGTGATCTGACTTCTGGAGTGTTGTAAAGATCTTAATAACCAATGGTCTAATTTTTCACTACTGCATATTTACCCCTAAATAACAAATACTCAGAAATGCATAATTTCTGAAATAATTAAGGAAAATAATTCTGTAGTAGATCAATTAAACATTTCAGTAACTTTGAAAATTGAAATATCAATAGCCAGTAATGAATGATACTAAGGAAATGTTGGAGGTATAGATTCTAATGTAGTGATGGTGGGGGGGGAGGTTACTCTTTGTTACTTTGTGCTGGTAGTCACCATAACTGCATTTTAATTAGGTACCGCACTCTAAAGCATAGGCAATAGCTGTGAATGAGTCAACACTGAAAATTTTGCCAAATCCAGTTCAGTGGATAGTCTAGTCAACTGATGTACAAAGTGTAGCAGTCCTGTAAGAGATGAGGACAATGGAAATCTTTTTGGTTTGTTGTAAGTTCATTTATTTTGACTTTCCTGTGTTAGGGACATGTATGGAGTGGGGAGTGTTTTTTGAGGTTATTTTATGCTGTGTTGTCTTTAGCCACTGCTCACCCTTATTTCTTGATGGCACAGAAATTTTTGAGAGGCAGGAAAAAACCTCCCAATTTTCTATGAGAATGAACACATTTAAATAAAAACTCTGAATGGAAATTGATGTATGTAGACAAAGCTAAAATTAAAACTGAAAGAGCCTAACAAAAAATCCTTGGCTGTGATTTTTAAGTTATTATTTAAGTTGTGTTTTGTTTCATTTTAATGAGAAAGGTGTGTAAGGTGGCCTCTGAGACAATAAAAGCACTAGCATGTATTTATTTGCCCATGATAACTTTCAGCTATCAGTGCTTATGAGTGACTCTTAGCATCTTGCAAAGTGGTGCACAATGCACCTCTGTTTTCTGGATGGTGAACTGGCTAGAAGCTTTCAGGGTTTACGTAAAAGCTGCCAAATAGGTTCCTATAGGCCTTCCTTCACGCCAGTGAGCTCCTGAAACACAGAAAGGCTTTCAAGATGCTAAGAAAACACAAAAAATACATGTTAACATCCTGCCCCCCCCCCCCCCCCCCCCCGCTTTGTATGACTAATCTGTTTTGTGTATTTTGAAAGAAAGGAGAATGTGGATTATGATCTATGGAGGAATGTATTTAGAGCAAACACACTATGCCTTTATGTGCCAATTTAATTCCTTGTTTCCTTAAAAAAATGGTAAATGATAAAATGCTGTGTGTGTCAGTATGTGTATAGAAATTTAGATTAAGATTGAGAGCAATGGGTCAATGGAAGTGGTGGTGGAGGGAATGTCAGTGTCGTGTTCCAGGCATCGTTACAGATTTCTTAAGCAATATTACATACTTGGATTTACAAATTTCTTTCCTTGATGTGTTTTTTTTCTGTGAAATCCTGAAAGCTTAGCCTCAAGTGATTAACTTAAAAAATATTTAAGATTATGCATCATAATCTTCCAACTGATACTGTGCTTATTTTGATGAAATATGAAACTGTATTATTCTGTTAATTGTGTATGAAGTATTGCTTGTTCAGCTGTTCACATTTGTTTGCACGTTTGGGCACTTAGCTTAGCGCACTTACCTTCATCGAGAGCTAAGAATTTTCAAACCAGGTTTTAAAAAGTGATCCCTTGCTTCCTATTTCTACCTTGTGTTAATGTAGAAGGGTGTGCTCATATGCATATGTAAAATTTGATACATTATGTATGTAATTGTGTGTGTGTAATGGTGAAACGTTAAGACTTACCATCTGATTGTCTGGAAAAAGTTAAACTAGAAAGTTTATTAACGGTTCAGTCTTGCTGTATTTCTAATGTAAAAAGAATACACCTTAATAAAAAGTTTGCATCTGTTAGCAATTGAACCACCAATCAACTAATGTATTACTGAAGGAAACTTTGCCAATGAGGAATCTAGGGTGGAACTGTTTGAAATAACAGTGTACGGTGCATGTGTCATAAAAGTGACTCTTCCCTCCAGAGCCTTAGGTACAATGCAGTATAGCAGTAATTCAGCAGTTGTGTATGCAAGGTCACTCCCTACATAATGATCAAAATTTGTAGAAACATGTAGCCAGTGAGCCAAGTCATACAACCAAACCCATCTGATGAGTTTCAATGCATTACACTTTATTCTGAACTCCTG